>NC_139703.1:44791270-45398770 GCF_964188405.1 Protomyctophum parallelum | reverse complement strand
CAATGTTTGCGCTACTCTATGCCGAATTGAAGTGGACTCAGACCCAGACTTTTTTTTTCTCCCTGGAAATAAAAACGTCTGGGTTTCTGAGGCTACTTCGGGCTTGACCCCTTAAATCTTAACAGAAAAAATATCACTTACACCCCCTTTAATTTTGCCATTATAGTCACAGAATTTTATATAATGTTTGCCAATCTCGTTATTATAGGGAACTGAATCAATACATGCACAATAATAACACAACTTAATGCAATTAAATAATTGATATAGTGCAATATTTCCAGACTTAGTACTTGTTAATGTTAGGAAGTTGTTTTATAATTTGTTTTTTATAGGTTGTTTGCTGATTATATGCTATACTTGTGTTGCATCATATATTCTAAATACCCATCTGCTTTTCCACTGGGAAATTCAGTCACTCTACTGAGAGCTGTAATGACGTACAGTACCTGTCAGAGTAGAAAAAACATCAGCCCAATTACCCCCTTCAAATGCTTTGTGTTTGCTACTATTGTTATTGCTTTCACTATACCAGCATCAACGTTTAATAGCTTTGTCCTTCCTGGAAAGCTACCTTCCATTTCTCTTCCCATCAAGGGATTTGTCTTGGACTTAAGGACAAGGGGTGTCATATTGTTTCCTTTGTTAAATTTGAGCCTGTAAAGCCCTTTGAGACCATCACAGTGATTAAGGCCTACACAAATACAGTTGAGTTGAGTTGAATTGTATTTAAGGGACAACTGCCTGAGAAAATGTATGATTTTATTTTTTTTATTTTACCTTCCATACCCTACTTCTCCTAGCTGCATGTCATGGTGTCCTTGAGCAAGACACTTAACCCCTAACTGCTCGATGCTCCTTGGTTGGTGTATGAATGGGTGAATATAATGCACATTGTAAAGTGCTATATGCATAATTTAGCTCTCTTCCGTTCAAAAGCTGTGTGAGTTTATAGCATATGAATAACTATTTGATTATATTGTTGGACGACTTTAAGCCTTTTGTACAATTTGTCCATGAAACACAAAGCTTCCTTCATTGGAGTATAACTGTTAATTTATATACACTTTACATACTGTGTCCACTAATAGAAACATTCATTAATCCTACATTACATTCATAAACCTTGTGTCTCCATCAGTTAATTATCTTTTTCAAAGCATGTTCACAGCTAATACATGAAGACGGACATCTGCATGAAATCCAAATCATGTAACGGGATTTAATTTCAATGTTGGCAATTTTCCAATTTCATCTGTTTGTTCACAGTAAATTAACAAAGCTTTGGAAGCGTCATGACTCAAAAGCAATGTCTACAGCCTACCAACAACAGATTGTTGTGCTGAAAACACAGAACAATGCACGCTGAAGTTGAACTTGGGGTTCTACTTAATTAGTTAAGACAGAAATATCATCTATTCAGAAAAGTTAGTTTTAATATTTTGTATTTTTTTTATTTAAAAGAACATACCAATGCCCGGCATTTTTAACCCATTAACTACAACTCACTTTTAAACTTGTCATTAATACTGATCCTTTGCCAAAGCATACCACAATTTTTTAGATTCTAGAATGACCAGATTTTTATATTTATTTAAATCAGTTGATAAACCAATGCACTTTAAAAAATTATGTAATTCACTGGCTAGGGTCATGAACATAAATCCATCTTTTCTCTATTTTTGGCATAAAGTAAAAATCACACCCATGTGAACTGAGTGGTGCAACCCCCCCCCCCCCCCCTCCTCTCTCTCTCTCTCTCTGTTGTGTGTGTGTGTGTGTGTGTGTGTGTGTGTGTGTGTGTGTGTGTGTGTGTGTGTGTGTGTGTGTGTGTGTGTGTGTGTGTGTGTGTGTGTGTGTGTGTGTGTGTGTGTGTGCGTGCGTGCGTGCGTGCGTGCGTGCGTGCCTGCACTGAAATGGAAGCCTGTATGTTTCTGAACCAATCAGTGCAGCCCATCCATTCAGGCTATGGGACGTTAGAATGTCTGGATGTCATCTTGAATGAGATTAAAAACGGAGTAGTTCTGTAATCAAAATCATTGTGTTCGGAGGCACGTGTAAACAGGTGAATGAAATCAATTCATTTATATTCATAAGGGTAGTGGTACTGTACGTGTATCACGCTGCACGTTTTCGTTCAAAGGAAGTAATGGAAATGTTTTGGCATCTATTGTTAGGTATGCCCTATTATGATTATGATGAAAAATGCATTTGTCATTTCACTACATCTTTAAACGTACACTCTGTGGAAGAACCTTTGCCCCAGTATTCAAATCAGCCTCATGGCAGTCCTATACATTCGGTCTATACTGTAACAATGTAACTCTTGAAACCGTAGGTTGGACAGTCATAATTTGGAGTTCCCTCCATTCCTTGGATCATGACAAAACTACTAGATTTTGTCCAAACATTGCACTCAGACTCAGTAAACTATCTGTGTAGCCATGTGATCAAGATGTATCTGTCTGAGTTACCATAGATAGAGCAGAGTCCTTTACTTCTCCTGTGCTAAAGTATTTGACAATAATGTGGGGAAAATACATACATTTAATGCTGATGTCTCGATTAAGATTAGCACTGAGTAACTGAAGCACTGTCTGTAAGGAAGACTACTTTCTAATCGATCCATCCCGCTTAAGTCTTAACACATCACAGATTTGTGCATGTAGCACATGAATAGTGTGACCAAATCCAAGACATATTTTGACAACAGACTAGGTATTATGACGCAGTATATGATAGATATAGCAGTGATACTATTATTACCATAATGAATGTGATGATAATGTTCTTTTTTATTTCATTCGAAATGTTATTTAAGAATTATTTAACCATTGTTTTGCAATCGCGACCTGGCCGTAATAAGCAACAAAAAGTATGAGTATGTCACAAATGTCATGAAATGCTTTAAGATTTGAAACAAATCTTTGTTTTTGACTCATGGCAGGTGAACTATTCATTCGAGGGCACACAGACAAAGCACACATTATCCTGAAGTCCACAGCCATGCTGAAGGAAGGGGTAATGAGGCGAGAGCCTAGACTTACCGCTTGCCGCTGCACAAGCCCAGGTTTCAGGGAGCTTTGCTTTGGGCTTTTGCAGGGCTTACACAGTAAAACTCTGAGTGTTCAAGTGTGAAAATGGACCAGCAAATTGCTGTCTTCCTTTTTCCTGACCTTTTCTAGATGTAATCACGTGTTGATATTCGTATAAAAGCATGTTAAAATCACATGGAACTGTCTCTGCCTTTAATCACTTTGCATTTAATCAAAATACAAGAACTGTTTTCTTTTTTTTTTTTTTTTTTTTTTTTTTTTTATTGTCTAAAAAGTCCTTGACTTGTGAATTATATTGGTAAAATAGTCAGCGGAGTGTGTATCCAACCAAATGTTTAAAGAGCTGTTAGCGTGAGTGATTGATTACTCAGACAAACAAAGACAGGACACCTCTCCATACTAATCAGGGACCTCGTTTTAATGCGTTTTGTTAAAAGACATTTCTGTGTTACAGTAACTACAGGTCTGCATACAAAACATATCGAATCAATGAGAGAGTTGTACTTATGCTTAAGAATGTGAATACATATACAGTTCTGGCCACATCTACACACAGCACTGAGTGACTGAAATTGGTCACTGTAAATTAAACGATACTTTTAGTATAGAAAATTATTTTATTGTTTATTTTTAAATAAATATATAATAATGGCAGAGGATAGATTAATAATATAATGATCATAATATGATATTAAATAATATGTGCATAAAAAGTATATATGGTTGTAGGTAAATTAGACCTACAGTTTAATGATATCCTGGTAAAAGGTGAGAATAAGGCATTCATCATGATGTGCATCTTGCTTTACTAGAGGATGTGATCATTGTGCCTTGTGTGTTTTACTGAAACATAAACACCTGCACTAATGTCATCTCAATGATGCTATAGCCTACCTATCTGTTGTTGGTCTGTACATATACTGTATGTTGGTACTATCAGCAACCTCACTATGCCTCTCTACCATTGCTGCCGTGTCCCTTTTGTTTGCTATAATTCTCTTTGTGGTCACAGCGGGTGGGTTATCAAGACAATCATTTGTAGTCACAGTAATGACATTGCCCTGCTTTCAAATGATGCCGAATGTTCTGCAGCTCTCACCTTTTTATTTTATTTTGTTGTTAATTGATTCACCGCATGGGGTCCATGAAATGTGTGATTTGTATTCAAGGGTCTTGTGGTGTGCAGGCTGATGGTAGCACAGTGGCGGAGACATTTGCCTCCCAAACCACGAGTGCTCCTGCTGGCAGAGGATGGATTCCTGCCAGAGCCTCTACCTTGTCTCTGTCATAGCTTTCTTTTTTTTTTTTAAGATATTTTTTTGCGGCTTACGCCTTTTATTGATTTTTGAAGGGACAGACAGTAGGCTGACAGGAAACGGGAGAGAGATGGGGGGATGACATGCAGTAAAGGCCGTGTCGGGTCCGGGAGTCGAACCCGCGGCACACTGCGACTGGATTACCAGTCCGGTGCCCAGACCGTTACGCTACGGCCTGGGCCTGTCATAGCTTTCTTGAGGCAAATTTAACAGTTCTACTGTTTAACACGTGTTCCCCGCTATTTAATCAAATATCCTACGCTGCATAGACTGTTTTATTACCTTTGCAGTATACTATACGCCGAAGTAATTGCGCTTTTGATCTGTGAAAAACCGCTAGTAAACACTCCCAGCATTTGTTATTAAGCCGACAAAAAAAAAAGCCACTTCCTTGATCCAGGTCACAGACAAAGAGCAAAGCGAGCCAAGATTGTCTCTACCCCCTCGTTCACTTGCATTGGGCTCAATTTCCCAGAAGCCCTAGCAGCCCAGAGCATGGGTTGATTTCCGGTTTCGTCATCATAACGTGACGGCCTCGTCACCAGGTCCGCGACAAAGCCGCAGTTTCTGCGTATTAAAAAAACGGCGAATTAAACACTTAAAACAAATAGCGGGTTTAGCGTATTACAATTTTGAGTGTTTGGGTAAACACAAACAGTGTGTAACACAAACATTGAAGACGAAGGTGAGGACGCAAATTCTGATTGGCCGGAATGAGATGATGTATGAGCATGCATGATAAAAGCGCCCCTCACTTCACACGGGTGATTTTATTATTTTCGCTTTGATTAATCATTTATCCTTTTAAGCATACACAGTGAATTAAGCATTCAGCTGTTATCAACCTCCAACATAACCATGGGATCCACTGCCAATAATTCAAAGTTTTAGTTATTACACAGCACATTGCTTTTAAATATAATAGGCACAATCTAAACAATTATATGGGTCAACTTGTTATGCTGGAGAGTGTTTTAGCAAGAAGAACTATGAATATTAAACAAAATATCAAAATGAAAGTAATGGACTCGTGTGGGTTACTATAGGACTCCATATGCAGCCTGCATCGGCCATTGACTGATCCCTATAGTAGCACAGAAGCTTAAAGTAAACATATTCTACTGAAATAAGTCGCCTCTAATCCCATCCCCAGGGCAGAGATGAGAGGGTTACAAAGAATATTAGTTATGCTTTATTCCACATACTTACTGCCAATTTAGTCACACGCTTACACACACATAATGACACTGCAAAGTGGAGTAAATGGAGACTTCCATTGTGTGCATCATACACAACTGAGGAACACAAACCACACAACTAATCTACAGGGACAACACTCCAATCAACAATGTGAGTAAATGGGATGTAAGTTGACAAAAAGGCAAATGAAAACACTTTGCCTGACGATTGTTCAATATAAACCAGGAGCTATCTTATTACCACCTAAATAGCTTCTGAAGACATGTCTCATTTCAGATCAGTCTTCTGCGTCCTGTGGTCTTGTGTGACAGGTAGAATGAATTGATGTGTTGTGTGTGCTTGTGGTTTTGCTCTGCTAATGGTTTAGAAGTACTGACCTGTTTTCCACCGCTGACTAATTGCCTGTTTTGCAAGCAGGTTCTGTGTCTTAAGTGTCAAGCCGCCTGTGTTGTCTTTCCTCCCCACCCTGCAGAGAGTGGTGTCCTGCAGAGTCCTGTCTTCACCAAGCAACCTGGCAGCATTGTGTTCCCTGTGGACTCCTTGGAGAAGAACAGAGAGGTTGTGTTCAGCTGTGAGGCACAGGGAAGCCCACCTCCCCTTTACCGGTAAGTACAACAGAAGAGTGCTTCATGTCGTTGTCGTCGTCGTCGTCGTCCCCCCCCCCCCCCCCCCCCCCCCCTGCGCATCATCTATACATTATCTCTACGGTCATGTGAAGACATATCTCTCAGATTTTTCATATTTCTAAAAAATAAATAAAAATAAAAGTGATTAAGTTGATATGTAAGGGTTAATATCTGCCTAGGTGGTCATTGTCTGGAGATAATTCACCGACAGGGGGTTTAACCACCGACACAAAGCGGAAAACAAGGAAGTGAGTTGATCAAGAATCCATTTTCGGGTACCGCTTTGTCTATTTCTCGCTCAAATGTTTTCAAAAACATTTTTGAGAGCAATGTTTAGCTGTAAATTACATTATGCTAAGGACGAATTATAATGGCTCATAACTCTAAATCTAGGGCACTCTCCATGGTTTTGACCAAAAGAGCAATGTTCTGACTTCAGGAATCATCTTGTTTGGAATATAAACGCTTCTTAGAGAGACTTTAGATGTACCAGAGGTAAGAACGGAAGATTATGCCTCCCGGTTCTGGGGCTTTTCAGCAGAGTAAAATCTGCCTCATCTGCTGGCACTCTAGCGCCATTATTTTGAAGAATTCCCCAGCAAAAGAAATGTTAATATGTCAGTGTGTGTGAGCTTCTGTTTTCCCTGTCTCCTGAATCATTATCACTTTTGGCAGTTGTACTGCTGTTCTGGTGATGCCAGAAGATGCAGTCACATGCACAAGCAGATTGTGATTCCTCATCAGTAAAAACTGCTCATTTCTCCAACTTGCCGATTCTGTCATTTAATAGCAATGCAGGTGCACCTGGCTCTTAAAGGGAACGGAAGACTTATTGGTCTAATTCATGTTATGCCCAAAACACACCCATGTACAGGCACTAAGTAAAACCCCTTTGCCTTTGTGCCTTGCACCTCATTTGCGGCGGCGTGCCCAAATATTGTGCAGTCTAACTAGAAAGTTTCGAGTTGTGTAAAGTTAATTGGCTACTCTAAATGTAAAAATTTGAAAAGAAATAACACCTCCTATGAAAATACCTGGTCCCTCACATTGTTGCTAAAATACACTGGAAGGAGAATACCGATGCAATTTGAAAAGACGTTTCTAGACTGTGTAAAGTCAGATCCTCTAAAGATGGAGTGCCGTGATTTTTGTACTTTTTCTGTTTTGTATGTGTCTATGGAGTTAACATTAATCTGATAGACCCCCAGGTGTGGTTAGAATATTGAAATATGTCTTTGATTGATTGTCCCCGAAAGTCCCGGAAAAATAACAAAGAAGTGGGTTATAAGGAGGTGGGGATAGTCATTTCCCCTCCCTTTGGCATGCTGAAAGGTGGATTTTCAGGCCTTTTTTAAAGGATGCCAGGGATTTGCATTTTTTGAGGGATGGAGTCAGGGCATTCCACACTTGGGTGGCAATTTGCCCATGTTTGTTTTGTGTGTACCAGATCATTGTTCTCACTTCCTCTTGTATTGTGGCTGTGGGAGTCGCTCACTTTTTGAGGTATTTGGGTACAGAGGGCAGACAGCTAGAGTCTTGAGAGCACTTTTGTTGACAAAATTTCTGCCCAGAAATCTTGTTATTTGGTTTACTTTTTGATTACCCTTGTTGCCATGCTTTCACCTGTCAGTTTTGTTGACAAGAATACAGCTAAGATGAGTCTTTGCCGGAAATCAGCATGTCGTCAACACTCAACTCTGAACTTGAAATAATTTACATTTACTTTACTGAGAGCATGTTTGCTCCCAAAAAGAATGGATTCTGTTTCTCTGTTTGGATTTTGGTTATTTTCGAACTGAGAGCCTCCTCAACGTGCATTTTGTCCTCCACTGAAATCAGGAGTGATGAGTCGTCAGCAAACGGGAACAATTTGCAGTTACAGGCAGCATTCATGTCGTTAATGTAAAGTAGGAACAGTAACGGCCCTAGAATGCTTCCTTGGGGAACCCCACAATTCACTGGGAGGGGAGAGGACATGGTTCCTTTGATGTCAACTAATTGTTCTCTTCCCTCTAGGTAGGATTTCATCCAGTTTAATGATGCACTATCAAAACCGATCACCTTCAGCTTGTCCTCCCTGTGTATTTTTGGTTTCTTCCTGAAAGCTGAAAGCCTTTGAGTCAAAAGGCCCAATCGAAATGACAGTGATATAGTGTGTGGAAGGTCTGTGACCAATGAACAGGCGGAACAGGGGATTTGCAGCAGTTTCAAATGGCTTTTTATTTGTTTAGCAGGAAATCATATGGCCGGCTGGAGAAAACCCCACATAGGTTTAGGGCAAATTATATTCCATACAATGTTTGTTTCACAGGCGTCTTCCACAGCCTGGAGAAGGATGAGAACAGAAGATTAGATTTCAACTCAGGTTCATACAGTCTCTGATAGCTCGCTCCTCACTGGAGGGCTCTGGTTTAACAACGATAAGACGGGACGGGGATGCCTTGCTTCGGGTGACGTCATCGGTCTTTATCTTTAACTGTAGCGGGTCTTCTCCCGATAGCGGGGTTTCAGCTCCGAAAGAGCGCAAGCCTTCAAGCCGTTCCCAGAATCAGAATCAGAATCAAACTTTATTGTCACATCACATTACAGGTAACATGGGTGAAATTCTTGTTTGTGCAGGCTCATCATTGCAGTTAAAAGAAAGAAAGTGCATGACTAATCTACATGGTACAATATGTATGCATATAAAAATTAAATAAGGTGATGTAGCCTATGTGTATATACAGAGTAGTCTCTACTAAAGGAGACCAATCCGTTCAGTCTGTGTGGCGTCACCAATCCTAGCTCTTGTTCAGCAGTCGGCGTATATAATGAGCGCCTGTCTGCCAGACAGGACTCAATGCTTTATCAAGAATTATAGGAGTTTCCGCGTCACCGTCGCTGTGGCGGGGCTGCCTTCCTCCCGCAGCGAGATGGGTGGAAGCGGAACTCCTGTTCCTATATTTTAGTCATACAGTCCGATAGACTCCGTCGCACGGACATTTCCTGGGCCGTTCCTAAGAGCCTGTGGTGAGAGGAGAGTGACAGTCAAGAAAGGCAGGAATATATATACACGTACATGAATGGGTGTTTGGTGGAAGTGTGTGTGTCTTCTTACCCCCCGACGGTATGTGCTGTGCGTGCCTCCGTGAGCGTGTGTGAACCAGCCGCTGTCAGACTCAGACTGAATCTTCCTTTTTATATGACGGGTGTGGCCGATTGCTGATTTGGGTGTGGTCGCTCCATCATCTCAATCTGGCGGAGAAGGAGGTTCGGCACGTAGACATTCCCTACTACGCGGCCGAGGGCAGGCCTAACTGCCCGAGGCGTCTTCTGTCTGACAGTGTATCTGGTTGCCCTGGCAACGCACTTACCATCGCGGGGTGTCGCTAGCGAGACCCCACAAGTGACATCACAATATCAACCCCTCCCCCTTTATCATACAACAACACCTGTGGGTGTGGCTTCAGTGCAGGTGGATCACCACCCAACAGGCAAACCAGGCATACTTAATGAACTGTTGGGTGTGGCCTCATAAAAACATAATTTTAACACTTTTTGTATACTTTATTTTTTGTTTCTCCTGGTCTGATCATGGTACCTGATGATCATGTGGGGGGGTACCATTGCGAGAATTGCGGACTAAGTATTTTCTTACCTTAATCTGATGTTATTATATCCAAGAATGAGTGGTAGAGGTGGTAGAGCCGCGCGCACCACAGACCGACTTTTGGGACAAAACTAAGGTAAAATTAAGGTAAGAAAATGTTTAGTCTGGAATTTGGGCGTTTTAATGTTGAATTTAATGCAGAGGTTTTCTGGAGTGGCAGCATTACCACAGAAGATAAGAACAGACTGAACTAGATAAAGTGCCAATCGGCACAGGTCTCCACCAGGATTCTTCCTCAGCCTAGTGGGAATATGCGTGCACAGTTTCATCGCAATCGGACGCTGCGTTGAGGAGTTGTGGCCATTTGCTACTCCTGAAAACTGTAGGAGCCAATCGTGGCCAATCAGGATGGAATATGAGAAATCAAACAAACCTGTCTTGATCACATGACTATGGAGATCATGTGTACCGATTTGCGTGAAATTTGGATAAAATCTGAAGGAGTAATAATAGAAAATGTGTTTTACATATGTCGGCCTCCTGGTGGCGCTATAAAGAGCAGATGTGAAAAATTCCAGGCAAAGGTTTTTCCTTGGCCTCTAGGGAGTTGGCATACAAAGTTATCCACAGATCTGTGCAGTTAGAGGTAAAAACACTTTTCGGCCAGTTATAGCGCCACCTTGAGGCTGAGTTGAAATTGTTCATGTGGCATTTAGTCCTCGGCCTAGTGGGAATGTGGGTGCACAATTTCACGGAAATCACGCAATGTGTGCATGATTTGCAGCATTTTGTTTGAAACTGAGCACTCCTGTGAATTTTGGAAGCCAATCTTTTTATTTTTTATTTTTTAAAGATATCTTTTTTGCGGCTTACGCCTTTATTGATTTTTTAAGGGACAGACAGTAGGCTGACAGGAAACGGGAGAGAGATGGGGGGATGACATGCGGTAAAGGCCGTGTCGGGTCCGGGAGTCGAACCCGCGGCACACCGCGACTGGATCACCAGTCCGGTGCCCAGACCGTTACGCTACGGCCTGGGCCTGGAAGCCAATCTTAACCAATCAGGATGGAGTCTGAGAAATCTGAAAGAGCGGTTTCGTTGAATGGCTCTAGAGAGACTGTGTACCAATTTGCGTGATGTTTGGACAAAATCTGTAGGTGTACTGTGCAAAAACTTGTTTTGCACAAAGCGGCCTCCTGGTGGCGCTATAACAGGCCGTTCTGGAAAGTTTGGGGCAGAGGTTCATGGTTGGCATCCAGGGAGTGTGTGTGCAAAATTTGGCATCGACCAGGTTAACGGTGGCCGAGATTAGCTGCTCACGGACGGACGGACGGACGGACGGACGGACGGACGGACGGACGGACGGACGGACGGACGGACGGACGGACGGACGGACGGACGGACGGACGGACGGACGGACGGACGGAGTGCAAAACATACTCTCCCCCATGCCTTCGGCTGGTGGAGACAATAAACTAATCAAAAGCATGGTTCCATTATTGGCATCCCCTCAACTCTTTGGAGATTGTCACAAAGAAATAAACTACGCACATATACTGCATTTACGAGGGTCATCCTTTTCATAGGTTTTTTTAAAAGGCTGAGGAGCAGTTTTAGTGCTGGTTTTATATTACGGAAGTCTAGAAAGTCCTTTATCTCCACCACCATGAGGCGGCTGTCTAATTGATGATCTGTACTGTATATAGTGGTCTTTGTTTTACTGTGCAGTTGAGTGATGGCGGCTGTTTCTCCCCCCTCTTGTTTTCTTGCTGTTTGTCTCTATTTTCAACAGCATGTTGTTGGTGACATTATGACTTTCCCCTTTCAGGGTCGACAAAATATATCTCCTTTTGGAAAATGCTTAATTTAAACAATCCAATGTAAAATTGCATTATTTATCGCCGAAATTGCCTTTTGACGGCTGTTTTCCAAAGGCCCCGGGCGCCGAAATCACCATTGGACGGCTATTTATTTATATTTTCTTTTCTGGCCTAAAAGTGTATTTTAGATGTGAGGTGCGGGGCTCAGAGTGTTCCCACTAAGGAATTAGGCTTTCAACTCTTCTAAACTGTGCTTGTTTTGGTGAGTAAAACAGGATATATATTTTTTTTTACTACAGACGATAGATAGGCTGCTCTACCGGGAGGTGCACGCAATGGCTCGAAAGTAACCGTTAAGTAGAACTCGCTATATGGACCAGAGCTAGGTTTATTGTACTGTATAACCTTTCGCAAAACTAACGAATATTCATTTGGGATCCATTTGGGATCAAGAGTACCCGTTGTACCTGTATTTCTGTCTGTCTCTTTTATGCCCACACTGTTTAACTGTATGGAGATCTCTGTGTCTGTATCTGTTTTATGCCCATATATAGAGTTCTGTGTGAGGCATGCCCAAAGTAGAGTCCAGGCCAATCCCGGCCTGTCTATGTATATGTCTATGACCTCATATTGATGACAGGTACTCCATATATGGGGATTTGCAGATGGGCCGATAATTCTGGGAGATCCGCTGATACAACCAACTCTGTGAATGAGGACCTGAGGGAGTGATTTACAGAGTTGAAAGTCTGCCTCATATCAGCTAGCTGTCAGAGAAATAGCTACAAGAACTGTCTCTTGATGTCAGCATCAGGATAGTGTTGACTAGTCTTTTGAGTAAATCAGAAGACCAAAATCCCATTTCAAGAATGAGTAGCTCCAGTTCATAGGAAGAAAAAAATAATGCAGTTTGTCTTTTGTGATATTCCCTGGTTTATAATCTTTCATCCTAGACTTGACTCAGTTTTTCCTCTCAGTAACCCAGCAATCTATGCTTAGCTTTCTGTGTTGCCACTTGCCAGTTCAAGTAGTTTATTCTACTAGAGTGCCTAGAACAGCTTTCTTCCCTGCTATTTCTCCTTTGCATGGACCATTAGCCTATCGAAAGGTTGGTATGTTGTACTGTGGATACTAAAGGTTCAAATCAATCATGTTTGCTCTCTGAAATTGCTCTGGTGAGTTTTAGAAGGAGTGGTACATTTCATAGTTGGGATTGAGCTAGACGATGACCTAATCCGCAGTTTTTTGTCAAGGTCACTGAACGGCTTTGCCATTGCAGCAGCAGCCTTAAACTTCTTAAGATGTCTTATGCTGGGAAGACAACTATTAAATCATGTTCAATGTACACGTATTGTACTCTGACTGGTGGTTGATCAGCACTACCCATCACTAAGATAGTAATATAATTACATTTATTTTCATTTTACAAATTTCCACTTTCAATCTGGCGTCCCAATTTGGTTTGATTTGATTTCCCTGAAAACCAGAAAAAAGCTTAAGACTGGTTGACATCAGGGTCCTCCATTTTCAATATATCAGAGACACCAATTCTTACATTGGGCATGTCAGTATTGGTGTCTAAAATCTTGACTATAGCTTTGGACGTTTTTGAAAGTGGCTAAAGAGAAGGAACCGAACTCTGAACATTACATAGCCTCATAATAAGCCAGATGGAATGGTAAGATGCAACTATGGGCACAATCTGTTTTAACATGGCTGCATGAAGCATGAAGTTCTTGCTAAAAATGAGCCACTATCAACATATCTTGTATTGTTATAACTATATAGACACTGTTCCATACCACACAAAAGGACTGTGCTGTGCCTGACATGCCTTTGACCAGATGATGGTTGTGCCATTATGCTCCATGTGTTTTGTTTACAGAGTTTATCGCACACCTCTGTAAAAGGCTAGTGTGCGTGCGTGCGTGCGTGCGTGCGGCTAATATTACAAACTGAAACTGCTGACATATAGTCCAGGCTCCACATGAGCCACACCATTCCTGTGTTGATCCCAACATCCACATTACCTGGATTAGTCTAGTAGTTAATAAGAATATCGAATACATACAGTAGCATCTTCATGGTGTAAATGTCTTATCTCTGCCAGCCAGGCCAGAAGGCCGGAAGGTATAGATTATGTTGTCACCCATGGATTAAAGTTGTCAGTTGCCAAAACTGTTTTCAGTCATTTTTTAGAAGATTAAAGAGTATTAGAATGTGCCCACACCCATTTCGGCCTAACTAGATTCTGTGTTCTTCCTTGTGTTCTGATTGACCCCTAGTTGATTCTTAGACCCATAGTGAGTGCCACATATGGGTTCTGATATTCCATACACTGGTGCCTGACCAATAGAGCCAAGGAGAGCACAGGCTGTAGCACTTCTGGGGTCGGGACTCTGAGGAGCCCATGCAGCACCCCCAGACTTAATATCAACTCACAAGCACATCATTTATCATGATAAAATGATTCATATAAATGTATCGCCTTGTTTCTGCGCACCACTTTTTTTTAACAAGCTCACAACTTTGTGGACTTGTAGATCTGCTATTTTCTGCAAATAGATTTGGTGTAGAGGGGGAAAAGGAGGGGGCCAATGATAGGCCCATTAAGAAGTACAAAGTCAACGAAGTAGGTAGTGTTTCAGTGAAGACTTTCATTATGCATAATATCGAAACCAGAAAGGGCACCTTTCATGTCTGGTGAATTACTTTGCTCCTTCAGAGACAAAACCGTTACAGTACATCAGGCAGAACCAATAGCTTAGCATGATGCTTTAGTCTGTCATGCTACCCAATCAATTTAACGTTCTCAGCAAGTGAGAGGGATGACACGACAATGAAATATTAAAGTCATTTTTTTGTTTGTTCCACATCAACAGTAAACAAATCTGTATGGACCTCTGCTCACCTCTATCATTTGTCATATAATAAGGCTCCAGAGAGTGTGCACTTACATAACCAGCGACTGGTTGACAATGTGGTGGCACTCTGTGTGTGTGTGTGTGTGTGTGTGTGTGTGTGTGTGTGTGTGTGTGTGTGTGTGTGTGTGTGTGTGTGTGTGTGTGTGTTTGTGTGTGTGAACCCACCTTTTCAGACTCCATCATGGCCCATAGCACTTACCCCACCCCCTTAGATAGCATTTCTGTAGACTTAGATAGCATTTGATACAGACTTATAGCATGTTATGTAGACAGCACTATAATTGCATTGTATGTAGTCATAGCACGTCATAGTACATATGTATAGCATAGTAGTATAGATGTATAGTTTATATGTATAGCTTCATTATATAGATATTCCACTGTTACTTTCTTAGCTTACGGATGTTTCTTGATAAATGTTTTTATGTGATCTATTCCCATGCTTTTTTTGTTCTTGCTTAATGTAAGTCGCTCTGGATTAAGAGCGTCTGCTAAATGCCTAAATTGTAAATTGTGTGTGTGTGTGTGTGTGTGTGTGTGTGTGTGTGTGTGTGTGTGTGTGTGTGTGTGTGTGTGTGTGTGTGTGTGTGTGTGTGTGTGTGTGTGTGTGTGTGTGTGTGTGTGTGTGTGTGTGTGTGTGTGTGTGTGTGCGCAGAATTGGGGGGAGGGGGGTAGAATTGCCTTTTTTTTCTTTCTTTTTTTAGACGGGAACAAAAATAAATAAAAATTAAATAAAGCATATGGGAGAGATGGATGATGTGTACAGAAATGTAAGTATAATACAATATAATACTCATAGGGAGACATAAGAGAGTATTTGAAACTGTGAGCAGTAATTAAAATAAAAACAACAAAACCAAAAAAGAGAGACATGAGTAAGACAGAATCATTCAATCCAATCGCAAAGGAATAATATATTCCACCCAGTTAGACCAAAACTTTATAAATTTCTCCTTCTGCAGTCTGAGAGAGAAAGTGATCCGTTCCATATTATAAATATCATTTACTATATCTATCCATTCTTTTATAGTGGGGGCCTCAGTACAATTTACAATTACAATTTAGGCATTTAGCAGACGCTCTTAATCCAGAGCGACTTACATTAAGCAAGAACAAAAAAGCATGGGAATACATCACATAAAAACATTTATCAAGAAACATGCGTAAGCTAAGAAAGTAACAGTGGAATATCTATATAATGAAGCTATACATATAAACTATACATCTATACTACTATGCTATACATATGTACTATGACGTGCTATGACTACATACAATGCAATTATAGTGCTGTCTACATAATATGCTATAAGTCTGTATCAAATGCTATCTAAGTCTACAGAAATGCTATCTAAGGGGGTGGGGTAAGTGCTATGGGCCATGATGGAGTCTGAAAAGGTGGGTTTTCAGACTACGGCGGAAGATTGGGAGTGATGCTGCAGTTCTGACTGCAATGGGAAGTGCATTCCACAGTTTTGGAGCCAGAAGGGAGAAGAGTTTGGGACGTGTGGAGCGTTGTCCCGGCGTTTTTAGTGAGGGTACTTCCAGCTTCCCTGCGTTGGCTGATCTGAGTGCGCGGGAGGGTTTGTAGGGTTCGATCATACTTGCAAGATATGGGGGAGCCATACCTTTGGTTGCTTTGAATGCCAGCATCAGAGTTTTGTATTCTGTAGGGAGCAGAGCAGGGGGGAGACATGTGAGAATTTTGGCTGGTTGAAGACCAAGCGAGCTGCGGCATTTTGGATCAGCTGGAGAGGCTTAAGTGCACATGCTGGTAGGATCAGTAAGAACCAGTGTTGTGTAAATACTTTTCTACATGCAGATACCGAATAGTTATTCTATCAGATCTTCCCGTCTGAAAATGTGCATGTCCCAAAAATAATGTAGTAAACTCTAAGGGCAACTTTCCACCAACTATTGTATTTATTGATCTCTGAAATTCTGTCCAGAAGGTTCGAATCAGAACAACTTCAATACACACTATTTTTGAGCGGTATCGCTCCCATTAAGTGACCGAGTGTGTATGTCTGTCTGAGTACCCATTGACCCCTGCAGCTGAAGCTGTTTGTGTTCGCATTCAGGTCACACACACACACATACACTCACACACACACACACACACACACACACACACACACACACACCGATCAGTTGACACGGGTATGATGTTTTGTTTTTGTTGCATTCCTAAGCCATTCATTTGATGATCATCAGTCGTTCCCTAAGGAGACACAAAGAGTCTCCTTTGTGTCTCCATAGGGAACCACTGCTGACAAAAAACAAACACATATCCATGAATTCAAGTCTCCATGGGGTGAGAAAAAAGGAACACCCAGTTAGACCAAAACTTTATAAATTTCTCCTTCTGCAGTCTGAGAGAGAAAGTGATCTGTTCCATATTATAAATATCATTCATCACAGAACACCACCAGCAATCAGCAATCAAACACAAATGTTTTGTCAAACCATGTGACTCCCATTGGAAAAGCATTGTGGTGGCCTAAAGAACCCAGCTTTAAATAAATAATGGCCGTATGCTACTTTCAATGGATTTTTCTACAGATTTTCCTTCCTGTTTGTTTTAATAAAGGACTCTATTTGGAAGCATTGGATTATCTGTTGAAATGATGAGGGAATTATACTCTCCGTTGATCCCCTCTAAGACCAATGATAATCATGTGGACAGGTCTAGAATTCACAAGTGTGAATGCAAGGTTGCACCCATTTGTTTTAATTGCGTCACCATGATGATCAAGCAACATTTTTATGCTGTTTGACTGGAGTCTGGCAAGATGGATGGTCTGCATTGCTGTCTGTTGTCAGGTACTAAAGTCCTCTGCGCTACAGCAGTACACTGCTGTTTAGATTAGTGCTAAACTGGGGTCGGGCGGGGCTGAGAATATGATTTCAGGGCCATCTCCACCTTTTATTTATATCCCGTCGAAAAGCAATCTAGTAGATCTACAGGTTACTTTGCTTTTATATTTTTGTTCCAAATTCTCCCCTGGTCCAACTTTGTTTCCCCTAACTTCATTCATTCATTGTATTAAGTATTCTTCAGTTTTCTTATTTTATATTTTGTCTTTTTTTCCCACTTCATGTGTAGGTGGAAACTTAACAGCACAGTGATCAGTCCCAAATCTGGATCTCACTACAGCCTATCTGGAGGCAACCTCAGGATCAGCCATCTGAACAAAGACCGGGATGCGGGCACGTATCAGTGCCTCGCGGCCAACTCTTTCGGGACCATCGTCAGCCGAGAGGCGAGTCTAACCTTTGCATGTAAGTTGCAACTATGTTCTGTCTTTGTATAAAATGTAATGGCGGCTTCTACTGTTAAGGGCATAACATTTATGTCAGGGGCAGTCTAACATGATGTTGCTGTGGAATGGAAAAAGGTGAAAACCTTGTATGTCCAAATCTGTTACTCATCAGGAAATGGGAAAAATATGTTTGAGTGGATCCAATGTAGTTAATAAAGTTCATTAGAGGCACTTAAAGACTTTTGCTTTCAAATTGTGAAAATAGCAGATCTACAAGCTCACCACACGTTGCAACGTGTTATGAGCTTGTAGATTGGCCATTTTCTGCAAAAACCTGAAATTGGAGATACAGTACAAGGTTTCTACCCGTCAGCAACTATGATCAACTCCAGTGATTTCAGTGAAAGAAATTGCTTGTGGTAGTAGGGTTTCAGTAAGAATTGCTCATGATGGCTTATTGTATCAAAGAACAACAAATTAACACCAAACAAAGTAAACTTTCCAAGACGCAAATTACACCCTGTGCATTTTTCAGATTGATGCTTTTTAAAGATTTTCTCCTGTTTCCGTAGAGCATGAAGATAGATTGTTTGAATGCTCTTGATAGGTCTAACTGGCAGCCTCTGGACTCTATATATTCCTAAAGCAAGCGGAAGTCAATAAGTGCCTATGTGCCAGTTATTGGACAAGCATAAATGATGACATTAACGGTGTCGGTGAGCGATAGCTTGCTTAGATTGAATTCTGAAGTCTCACGTTTGGGGACAAGGCCACCAAACCAATGTATCTCAGCCAGCCATGCATTTGTTCTGTCCCTTGGACTAGAGGAAAAATTGGTCTGAACAATGTGATTTTGTCATTGGAAACCTGCTGTGATGCAGTGACAGTTGCATCAATTGTAGGGCTCTGACCTTACCAGGTTTGAGTTGTTGCCAGATAATCAGGGAATGCATGTGTGACCTAATGTCATCTATCTTCTTTATTACACTTGGTATAGCTTAATTAATTCACCATGATTGAACAGTGAAGGTTCAAGAGAATAATTTAAAGGGCAACTGATATTAGTACAGCAATTTACATAAAAAAAAATAAGACTATCTTCTTGGAGACCACATTGCCGTGCTGAGCAATATTATTATATATTATTTTAAAACTATATGGCTTGGGTGGAGCAGTGGTAAAGTACCTGCCCACCAACGCGAAGGTTGTGGGTTCGATCTGGTGCAGTGGTGCATCTGGCTTTGTCGAGCGTCTTTATAGGGTGTCATCAGGATTGGTCCGTGTTTGGGACGGACCAATTTGTGTGTTATCACACAGTAACAAACAAATGTGTGTGTGTGGAGAATGCCTAAATTGGGTGCCTAAAAAAGCAAAAAATTATAATATGGCTGATGTGTCCAGGTCAACAGTACCAAACCAAGTACACAGGCATGTTTGTAGATGCTGTAGGGTATAACCCTCTGTATCAAATATAATATATATAAGGCAGCGCCGCGCGTGTCTCTTCCATGGGCCATAGTGTAAGGCAAGATATCACTGGGTATAATGGGTAATGGATAGTGGATTGTGCAGTCTTCTCTTAAAGGCAATGGCATGTGTCACGGTGATTGGTTTCATTATTGTAACGCCCAAACCACACCTACCGGTATGTGGGGGCCTGATTGCTGAGGGCTTTGTATGTACTGTAATGGTGAGTATTTAAATCTGTATTTGACTGGGAGCCAGTGGAGTTCACAGAGGACTGGTGTGTCATGTGCTCCCTGGATCAGGTTTTGGTGAGAAGGCGGGCGGCAGAGTTTTGAACATACTGAATGTCCACAGATACGACTGGTAGGGTGTGTGAGTCTGTAGCAACAATCGGATATGAGCAGTGGTTCTGAGGCTAGCATGTAACCTTCTCCCTCTACAATACATATACCACAGCCACTGGGAATTTCATGGTTCCAATCAATGAGCCTACTTTATAGTGGGTTTTAATGCTGCCATTAAAAGCTTGCGGTGGTGTAATATGACAAGTCATGTTAAAGCACACCTGGGTTTAGTAGCCAAGACAGGAGAGCATTGTTGTAACCACTTTCTCTACCGCTTGTAGAGAAAATAGTTTCTCTAAGCTTATATGTCACATCGAGAAATGTTGTAAAGCTTGTAGAGTTATTTTTTATACTTTTATCTCTTTTATTGGAAAATGTTTGAAAATGTTTTAAATACTTTTAAGGTTGATATAGTAATAATTTTAGTCACAGTACCTGAGGGTCAGTTAATGTACTGTATACCTGTTTTCACATATTATGTGAAACATATTATGAACATGAGAAACAGGCCCGGACATTTTCCAGAGTGCGTAGTGTTTAGATCTCATTAGGATATGGTCGTCTGCAGTATCCAATTACCGAATTACCAATTACCGAAAACAAATTTCATTGTATGTATACTCTGTATCTATACAAATGACAAATAAACCTGAACCCGGTACTAAACAGATTTTAATTCATACATACATTATACCAGAGAGAGAAAGAATATACGTATACTTCGGACAATGACATGGTCTATTTGCACATAGAGCCATGGGGTTCAGTGAGACATTACACAGAAGTTTGAGGCATTTCCGGTCCAACTGAAAAGGCCTATCTAGATAAGTTCAGAGTTGCAGTGCATGCATGAAAGCTGCTTATGTTGCACAAGATAAGAATAAAAAGTTTATGTGTTTTGCAGATTTAGATTTAATTATTTATGTATTCTGAGTCTGACCATGTTCAGTTACACTACTGTGTATATCAGACTGGGTGTCCACCGAGAGCTATTATTTAGTGCTTTATCTTATTCTTTACCATTTTCAACTGAAGGACTGTTGCTTTTTCCCAATAGTGTTGAGAGCTTGGCATGTTTTAAAAGCTTATGCTGCGTGAGTGATGTGCTTCAAAGTTGAGTAGTCTCTGAGCTGCAAATGTGTAACCTAACCATGCCTCCTTTGAATATTCTAACAATTGTGTACATTGTGTGTGTGTGTGTGTGTGTGTGTGTGTGTGTGTGTGTGTGTGTGTGTGTGTGTGTGTGTGTGTGTGTGTGTGCGCGTGTGCGTGCATGCACGTATGTGTGTGTCCAACATGTGGCTTTGTGTGTATGTCTATTTATGTGTCGACCTTTACGGAATATATGCAGTGTGCATGTATATTATTTTCGATAGTAGATAGATACTATTTGTAGTATGAACAAGTAGGGCATTCAATTACGAAAAAACTCAAAGTTAGAATATGGAGATTGAGGTTTCTGCCCGACAGCAACGATATACTATTATATTATATTATTATATAAGTGAGATAGTTCTGGCCTTGCCTTGTGTTTGTTCAATGTATGTATGACTAGCAAGGAGCCTGATCCCTTCTACAGTGGAGTAATTGCAGGATATAGGCAACCAGCGCAACGCCAGTGAATATTATATGTAAAGCCGTGTGAACATAACAATGGTCTTCTTGCCCTTATTAAAAATATATATTCCTCAGTATAATATATATAAATATATAAATATTAGTTTTGTCTAAATATTCCACAAGGTTGTTCTTTGAATTTGGCATGGCTCCAGATAATTCTGCATTCCCTTGCATCTCCCTAACTTTTGATGGATGCCGATGTCTCTTGAGAGGGTTGAGGCTGTCTACTCCCCCAGTCTAGATAACTGATGGGCAGTGGTCTCTCTCACTCAATACAGGCTGCCCTTGATTAGTATGTCTATTGATTCCATATCAGTGATTATGTAAAAGTTGTACACCCATAATTCATACTGATGAGCAAGCTGTGAGGCTTTCTTACATGGGTGGCACTTAGGAGGCTGTGCTTGTAACCTAATGGAGGCATTATATACTGTACTCCCAACATAATGTGATGGGGCAGTGGTGAACCCGCTGTATTGAAGAAAGGTGGTCAAGAGGGTCAAGTTATATAATAGTAACTCTGTCCACTGTCCACCTGGCAGAGATTACGTTTTAACGTGTTGTGTGTGTGTGTGTGTGTGTGTGTGTGTGTGTGTGTGTGTGTGTGTGTGTGTGTGTGTGTGTGTGTGTGTGTGTGTGTGTGTGTGTGTGTGTGTGTGTGTGTGTGTGTATTGTACAATACAAATTATCGGTTTTGCACCATTTAGCATTTTCTTCCACACACACTTTAATCAATTACTCCTACAGATTTCATCCAAAACCTCTCACAAATGCTACACATTATCTCTGATGTCATGTGATAATCATGTGTCATTCCAATTTTGTTACAGTATATTCCATTCTAGTTGTATATGATTGCCTTCCAAAATTTGTGAGAGATTATGCGTTTATTTGTAAAATTCCATCCCATCAATGGCAAATTTGAATCATACCTTGAGACGCTTCAAAATAACGCATAACGAAAAACGCTCACCACTGTTTGTTGCAGAAATATTATTTTATGCATGGCTTTTGAACATTACTGTATGTCAATGGCAGCCAGGTCTATGTTTGTTTAGAATAGAGTATGTATGATGCAAAACGTTTGCCAGCCAAGTCTATGGACTTAGACGATATCAAAATCTTTGTTTATAGCACTTATGTCGTAAATCATTTCCCGGCCAAAACATCTAATTATGTCTTCAGAAGTTCATACTCCAACGCCTTCATTGTATGTGTCCTTAGCATTGGACACGCTTATACTTTGCATATTTTTCATGGAGTAAATATTTCCTGATGTCACCAGAGTGGGCATTAAGGCCTTGAGGGGAAACATGAATATCTCATTTAAATGCAAATAAATCCTCTAGACTCCTCTCAGCTGTTGTGATAATGTGGAGTGAGTATATTGACTTAGTTAATGAGGTGTAAATAGCTAATGGCTCTATTCTAGCTTTTACTTTATTAATCTACGGTACACTATCAAGGTGTCATACAAGAGGAACTTCAATTGCATAACACAACATTGCTGCTGTGCTGTCCATATATATCTCATCTATTTTCAGAGTCCCCTCATTTCATATTCTGTGGTATAGATCCAGGTCAAATTATAATAAGATGCGATGACTAAAATAAAGGGGATGCTGACTTCTGGAAGCTTGGTGGTAAACTAAACGCTTCACTGGCTGCCATCAGACCACTATGGGCTGTAGTCATGTAGAGCCTGCTGTTTAAAGCGCAAATAACATGCATTTTAAAACTGCTTTTAATATTTAATAATCATATTGTCTATGTCCCTCAAAGTTATTTCTAATGGTTTGAGCCTCAATCACCACTCTGATATAACCAGGCCTTGTCAATTCTTTCTGGACTTTGAAAGCAGTTTTAGCTGCAGTACCACAATGTCCTGAGGTGGTGGGGGTGCTGATATGCAGATTATTTAATATTTGAGTCATTATAATACTCATGCTAGATAATACCAGGCTTGTTTCCATTCCATGCCAGCTTGGAAAATCAACAATGGTGGACAATGGACATTGTAAACAAAGTGGAAATGCAAATTTGCAACTGAAGACTGAAGAAAAGGAGGAATTATACAAAGTAGGGTGACATTGATGACATCACGATGAGACCAAAATCAGTCGAGCTGTTTCTGAGAGCAATTTCCATTAAAACACCCATATGACATGAAGGCCTGATTGTTCAAAATTGGTTATTTGTGGGGATAGAAAACACACATGGGAGCCCCAAAAACACAAAAGAAATTGAAAAAGTTGAATTTTATGTTATAGGTCCTTTAATGCCATGGTGCAAATGGTGTGCTGACAAAAGCTTCTCATATTCAAGCAAGCTAAAGGCCAAATATACAGTGTCTGTGTAGCTGCTAGGGTCCACTAGGTTCACAGGATGTACTGACCATGCACAATAATAATCTACTTCATGTGTACAAGTACACTGACTGAGCACGCACTAACATTTTTAAATGGACTCTCTGCTTGGCAAGCCGGGTGTAGTGATTCATCACTATATACCTGCTGTATCATATTATGTTATAATAAAGAATAAAATAAATAGGGGCACGGTGGCACAGTTGGTAGTGCTGTCGCCTCACAGCTAGAAGGTCCTGGGTTTGATTCCCGCTGGGGACACTGTGGGCACTGGCGGCGTGTTCCCTCCTCCGCGTCATCAGTGCCCATACCCGAGGCGGGGGTTGGCGATAGGGCCTTTCTGTGTGGAGTTTGCATGTTCTCCCTGTGTCCCCTAGGGTAGGTACCCTCACAAAAACATGCAGTAATCCTGGTCTCTAAAACTATCTCACCCTGGCCAGCCGGGGCGCCTGATGGAGGGGGGAAAAAAAAAGAATAAAATAAATAAAGAACTTGAAATTCAAGTGACATACAAGCAGAATATTATGCAATCCTGAATATAAGACACTTCTCAGAGTTTTGAGAAATACGTTTCCATGTATCTACCATGTGGATTGTTACCAATTATGTTTTTGCCATATTCGGCCACCTTCTTTTGTGCACATGCCGTTGTGCTGCTTGTTCTGATTGATTGATCCATTGAATACTTTATTAACAGTTTGCAAAAAGTACAGAGGTACATTTATGGGATTCTGGTTTTGAAGGTGGTTAGGGAGTCGGCAGTAGAATGAATTCATCTAGGGCATGATTCAACTTACTGCATCAACTTATTTATTAGCACGATGAGTTTCACCATGAGCTTCGTCAGGTGCTATCCGGTGTCCGTCTCTGTTCCCTGGAGTGTGCAGTCCCTTCTTTGGAAGGTTTTTTCTCTTTTATTTATATATATACATATATATATATATATATATATATATATATATTACATACACATAAAGACATGAAGACAAGAGCAATGTCCACCGCTTAGATTACCCTATGGCTACTACAACTCCTGATTAAGTCTAAAAGTCGACTGGTGGACAAAGGACCTCTTTAGTAGGGCTGGGACGATATGGGTACCTCACGATACGATATATATCGCAATATTAGGCCCTCGATAACGATGATATCACGGTATTCGATATATTGCGATATTTGCGATATATCGATATATTGTATGAAATGTCATCAACGATATATCACGATATCGGCAACTACATAATACTGAAAAAAACTGAAAAAACGCTATTTTCGTGCTCGGACACAGGGAGGGTCACACACATAGCTGTCTATAGGAGTGGTTGCACAACTCAAACACTAAATTAATACTCAATAAACTCCCCCTTTGACTCATACCCTCATCATAATACCTCACAAACACCACCAACTGACCATTATCACTGGTATCATCATAATACCTCACAAACACCACCAACTGACCATTATCACTGGTACTGTATCATCATAATGCCTCACAAACGCCACCAACTGACCATTATCACTGGTATCATTATAATGCCTCAAAAACACCACCAACTGACCATTCACTACTAGTAAGAGACCACACCACTGCTCAAGTTTAGGGGTGTTTATTGCACAAGTGAGATGTAGGTGTATTGATGAGGAGCCCGAGGAGGGCGAGACTCATGAAGGGGGCGTAGTCTCGGGAGCATGGTGACCGCCGTGCTCTGCTCGGGAGCGATCGGTCGCCTCGGCTCGGACGCTGCCCCCCTCGGGGAGTAGGGGGGGGGGGGGGGGGGGGAATTTGAAAGTGCGAGGCAGTATCAAACAGTTAAGGGATGAGATAAGAGGTGTATTTATGCTGTGGGGAATGTTACGTGATTGGCTGTGAGACTGTAGGACGCAGGTGAACTCGATAAGGAGATAGGGAAGCTGAGTGATCAGGTTGAGCAGTGGGCGTTCTCCACTCCTGAAACTGCATTGAACACAACTTAATTTATCACTGGTATAGCATAATACCTCACAGACACCACCAACTGGACATTATCACTGGTGTCAGTGGACTTGTCCACTGCTGGGGAAATGCATTCTGCATTTTGTATTCCCACGAAGCTGTTTGGACAAATCACCATCCAGTAATTCAGTACTTCTGGTTGCTGTGGAATGTGAGAGTGGGATTTGCTTTATTTTAGCTGTCATTTCCTCCTTTTCTAAACATGTTGTTCATCACTTCATTATGAACAACATTATTTTATTTCAAATTATTATTATTATTGAAATTGAACGAGAGGATAAAGACGGAGGCACTATGTCCTGCCGATCAGGGCTCTTCACTAGCAGGTGAACCAGTAGGGTACAACAGCAGTGGCAGGAATTCATTGGCATATAATGACTTCATTGTGAGAAAAGGCGTCAAATCAAAAGAAAGACACAGGCAATATGGAGTTAATTAGGACTAAGTGGCCTCTTGCCACACAATACAAGTCCTTCAGTTGTCTGGAAGAAGCTTCACTAGAGCTTGCCTTGCGTTGATCTTCAGTGTGTGCACCAAATTGTAGTATAATCCAATCCATGTCAGAACTGCTGTCCCATGTACTTGCGCAGCTGTGCAGAAATTACGAGTATAATCAGACCCTAACTGTAGTGCATCATTTGAAATGGCAATCTCTACACCCCAGTGTTTGTGCAGGTGCAGCGCATATTTCTACTTATTTTGTGAGTATACGCACGCACGCACTAACACGCGCGCACACACACACACACACACACACACACACACACACACACACACACACACACACACACACACACACACACAAACACGCACACATACACACACAAACATGCGCGCACACACACACACACACACACACACACACACACACACACACACACACACACACACATACACAGACACATAGCTACTGGAAGACAAAGAGTATCCTTAAGGAGCTGCAGGTTGCAATGAATCACATGGTTATGGTTGGACAGGCTTGTTGAAGTATGATAAGTCGTGCTGGCATTTGGAATGCTCATATGTCTGCCATGTGATCATCAGGCCAATCTGGATCATTGTTTGTAATGTCAAGCCAGGTTTACAATAATTGATGCTAATGGTTTTAGATGGGGCGTCACATTTACTTGTTCTGAGATCATTAATCATTGTTATGCGCTTCCCCTTTGAAGATTGCACTGAGGCTATAGTGTACGCTTACCCTCGCAAAATTTGTACCACCATGCTAGATGAAAACTTTGAAAAAAATTGTGATATGTGTGGAATCTTTCTTTGACACATTTGCTGTTGGTTGGTGCCTTTGAACTGGCTTCAAGACATTCATTTTATTCATTATTTAATTTTTCCTTTTTATTCTAGGTTTTATGACCTATATACACCCAAACAACCTGAACTTTGAACAATAGCAGACCTACAAGCTCGTAGCGCGGCACTCGGTGCCGCGCTATGAGCTTGTATCTGCTGGCAGATCCTGCTGGCAGATCCTTACATATATGCGATTTACCTCACACGCCACAGGTAAATCAGAGCACTTGTTTGAGCCAGGAACATGGCCAGGTGGCCGGCCCGGTTCCGGCGAGCCTTCCCTCGTCCGAAACGGTCGAGAAATGACAGTTATCGTGTTGCAACTTTCCGTGCTCATTCCGTGCTCATCTGTGCTGGGGCGCATAGACATACATAGGGACACACATAGCTGCGTAATGGAGCGGAGGCACCGCTCAAAAATAAGAATAATTACAAAAACGTTTTGTTTTTGTCACACTCACAATCTGTTTGTTGTATAAAATCATTTCCACTCTTTCTGCTCCTTACCACTAGGGTGTGAGGGTGGGTGGGGCAGTTGAGTTTTTACATCTACTACTTCATGCTTTCAGCTTTGTATGGCTTTAAATTTGGCAGGGACGATCAATGGCTTTACTGACATAGGCATTGCCACTTATCACAAAAGCTTTTATCTCAGCCCTAAAATAATGCCAGAAGGATTTTTGGGGAATAAAGTCAGTAGGCTACCTCAGATGTCTATTGCCTTTGGCTGCTTTGTTCTATTGGCTGGTTTTGGGAGGATGAGGTGCTTTTATCTAACCTTCTATCCTGCTTTCAGATGAAAGGGAGTCATGCCTAAAGGGACACTCAAAAGCTTTCTGTGGGCATTTGTGTGGTCACCAGATTGTATCACTGAGACTCAAATATCCATCCAAAAGCTTTTCTTTTGCATTTGAGTTGCTGTGTTTGATTAAGCAAACGTGGCTGCTTCAGACTGCTGCTCATTTGCATGCAATGAACATCTCAGCCCAGGTGAACTTTTCAATTTACAATTTAGTCATGTAGCACGCTCATTAATTTAGGGCAAAAATCTGTGGCAATGCTGTCACCCCCTACACTTCAATTTCAAAAACCTTTTGGGGATATGTTTCCAGAACATAATTAAACATATCCACCTGGACAAACTGTCACTGATTTTTTGCAAATGATGCCTATGCCCAAGTTTTGAACTGGTGGTGCCAGGCCTATTCAAGATAACTTTACACACCTGGTTCAACAATGCTATTAAACATATCCTGTGAGTGTGTAATGATTGGACAAACTAAACATTTACATTTCTTCTAATTTGTGTTTGGTCACATTGTATTTATAGTGCCCCCTAGTGGTCTAATACGTTTCAGGTACATAATTATGTAGATGTGATGTTTCCAGAAGGAGCGAGTGCATTCTCTGGTGGCAGACACGCCGCTGCCGCGGCAGTGTCAGTTGGCTCCCGACATGCGTTGCCGGTAAGACACATGCGTGGCTGGTTAAAAAACACCTTTGGCTTCCCTGTGAGGTTAGGGTTTGGGGTATAGGGAGTCAGTGTGGCGGGTTAAAACTCACCCGTGGCGTTGCCGTGGGTTAGGGTTGGGTTAGGGTTTGGGTTAGGGTTGGGTTAGGTTTTGGGTTAGGGTGTCGGACTAATGCGGAAACACTGCTGCGGCTGCTATTGGCAGGTGCCGGCGAGACAGCGACTCCGCTGCTGGAAATTGCACTCGCTCTCCCTCAATGTTTGGCCCAGTTCCTGAAAGTTGTCTGAACTGCGGCAGAATCATTTCTTCCTCAAAACAATAGGGGCTTGAACCCCGTACATCGCTTTGGGCTTGAACCTCTAATTACATGCTGACTTCAGCCAAGAGTTCAGCTGCAGACGAGTAATCCGGCAAGCAACTAGTTGGATTATTTTGATTTATTCCTCATGCCATTGGGAGCCACTAAGTAATTAAAGCTCAATATCTAAAGGGCTTTGGTCTCAAACACTTTATATGGTCACCTTCCCTGTTATGTTTGGGGACTTTCTAAGCTCAGGAACTGTAATTCACAGTGATGTGTGATTTGCAGACTGAATATGAATATGAATATGAATATATCAACAGCAAATTTGTCATCCCATCCCTGGATTGTATCCATATGCTCAATTATTCTAGTGTGCATGCGGCGTGTTGTTTTTCTAGTAAGGGGTAACATTATTCAATTACATGAATCACAAGTGGCTTTAAATGTTATGAGCTGTTCCTGTACTTGCTTATGACGTGTCATTTATGACTTGTACAATACCGGGCACAGGAAGAGACATTTCCTGCAAGGGGAGTTACACTGTGAAATTAGGAGTGCTGATTTAAGTCTGAAAGTGTAAAAGTGGACCTGCCCCCAGGATTTTACTGTGTACTATACAGTATCCAGTGTAGCTGAAGCATATAATAATTATACCCCCAATCCCGCTACTATTTTAGAATGTTTTGCAATAGGGGGGCACGGTAGAGCAGTCGGTAGCGCTGTTAGATTTCTCAATCTCAACAGGCCTGAAAATTAAGGCCCGGCCCTAACTGGGCCCTAAAGGTGCGTTCAGACTTGGATGGTTAGAGCAGCGTGATTACATACAAAGTCATTGCAAAGACGAGAAGTTGCGTGAGCGCCGCGAACGGGCGCGGCGCATAAACGGGACGAACAATGTTTAAATTCACGTCTGAATGCACCTTAACTGGTCCGGCCCAAGGCCCGGCCCAGCCAGACTAATTAGCATACATTTTAGGCCCGACCCGGCCCTAAATCATCAGCCAAGTCGGGTTTGTGCAGAAATTGAGAACTCAAGCGCTGTGGCCTCACAGCTATAGAAGGTCCCGGGTTCGATTCCCGCTGGGAATGCTGTGGGTGCTGGGGGCGTGTTCTCTCCTCCGCATCATCATGCTTGGAATAACGCCCCCGTCAGGTGAAAAGAAGCGGCTTGGACTGCTCATGTCAGTTCGTTGCTCTCCCCAGGTTGGCAGAGGGAGTGTAGCACCCAGGGGAAAAAATCAGTTAAACGAATAAATAAAATAAAATAAATGTTATATAAATAAATAAATGTGTAATACATAATCATATACTATTGTAAAGTAACTAATATTATTCCAGTTTTCTAGTAAGTTGGTAAAATTGTACTAATATTTTACTGGGCACCCAGTTACATACAGTATGGGCCAGGGCCTTTTATTATCCTACTGTATGAGCTGGAGCGTAGCCATAATATCCTCTGGCAGGACCCTTTTTTGCTGTTCCAAAGAGCATGTGACCAGGGCCTTTGCCGTCAGGGCTTGCTGGCTCGCCTGATGAGCTCAGGCTAGTCGACTAAGAAGCATCTTTTATAGGACAGCCTAACCGTTTCACTGGTAATTAAATTTCTTTCAGGAAAAAATATGGAAGTTATGGCCAAAAGAGCATAAAATATCCAGATCCAGGCACTCAGAGTATAGGTTTGTGCGAGACATGGCCAAAGCATTTCCGGGAGTCCCCAGACAAAAACGTTGAGAACCCCTGGTCTATACTACCAGTAAAACACGAGGGCGAGAAGCGACCTCACCCTAAAGGTGCAAGCTCACGTGCACTGGCCATATACTGTATAGAGCGTGTCTTGAGTGTACAGGGGGTTTGATGAGGTCATATAATATGGAATGTCAGAACAGGTCCGCTCCATATACAGAGATCTAAGGGTGGCAGCGGTGGCAGTGTCTTGAGTGTACAGGGTTTGATGAGGGCCCAGGTAGGGCCGGGCCTTAATTTTCGGGCCTGTTGAGAACTCCAGCACAAATAACTTTGCGGCTGCACAAATAACTTTGGGGCAGGCCCGTCTACAGTTTAAATGGACAGGGTATCAGTCAAAAGGGAGACATTGAAGAGGAAGGATGGATGAAGAAGAACAGGTTCTGACATATATCCGTATACTAATATTGAGGACATCAGGGACAGGGATCTCCATATATGGGCTTAATTGGACAGCAGGTCGCATTCACTATGATATGATCCCTGATTTACTATCATCCTTGATAATGCCATAGTTATGTCACGAGACCTGGGCACAATATTATGGGGGTGAAGTAAATGAACTATAAGGAGAACCCTATAGCACACAAACAAACATGAGAATTGAAAATACTTAAACTAAAACTGAAGAAGAAAGTCGGAGGCAGAAGCAGGCAGTGATCTTGTCTCAGAGTTCCATTTTATTCTCAGAGAACAAAGTACAGCATCAACCATGGGCCCTGGCATAGTCACCCACCAGCCTGACGGCTTGTGGGAACTAACACACATACAGACAGTCTAGTTGGATCTTTATAGTTAACAGTACAGAGGGCTCAGTCATTTGACACCCAAAACCTCCTTTGTCCTAAATTGGGGGTCAGCAGGAAAAGACTGTGACCACCTAATGTAATCTTGATCAAACTGGCCAGGTGTGGGATAGGTGTCACTACCAAGCTCCCAGTGAGGCACACCAGCGTTAAAGCACTCGGCCCTATTGGTTGGAGCATGAACTGCAGGCGGACCCGTGGATTCATGGCGAGGAAACCCCATGCAGCTGGGCTTTAACATTGAGCGCTCGGTTGCACTTCCGCATTTGCCAACCAAATTTGGTTGCTTTTTATATTGCCTGAGCATTAGCCAGAATTGTTAAATTGCAGAGGTGTGGCTGAAGTAAATCGATTTAGGTGTCTAATTTGAAACTAATCTGTGGGAAAATATTGTGAATATCTTTCCTTAATATGGCTTTAGAGTCAAATACCTATTAGTTAAAATGTGTTCATGGGTTAAGAGGAGATTTATGTTTTTAAGAAATAATTAAAGGTTGCTTCTTAATAGACTTGTCCTACAGCCAATATGACATGTATTAACTGACCTTATAGTACTCTTCATAAATCAGTGAGCCCAATAATTTTACATTTAAATCTGCTCTTGGAGCTGAACTAATCGGCAATCTAATTTCAAAGTGATTTGGTTGCAGTTCCACTCAAGCCTTTTCATTGAGCAGCTCTAGAAGGAGAACAAGCACTCATGCTTGCATCACTGCTTGGGGTAACATGGCAATGCGGAGCATTTTATGGAACAAGGTTAATTAAGGTTAATTAATCCAATTTGAGCAATATGTGCTGATAAATCAGTTGCAATATGTCACCTCGCTTCAAATACTATTGCACCCTTTTATTTAAATGTCGTATAAGAGAGTATAGAGTTTTAGTGATTAAACTCACAATACACTATCATCATCCACAAAATAGTTATGTTTCACACAACAATGTCTGCACAAATGTAATCTATTCAGTAGCTTCTAGTTCTTTTTTCTTTTTCTTTTTTTGAGGAATTATAAAGTGGACTGGACTGTATTCATTCACTTCCCAAGTAACCAAGAGAACGCTCATCCATGAAGACTGTAGAATGTTGTATTATCTTTACAGACACACCGCAGGGCAGTAATTGTTGGAAATGTTTGTGGCTTGTTATTATTTTCATCAATTGTCAAGCATAAATTAGTTTTAGCTGGAAGATAATTTAGTTTTCTAAACTATACCTGTAGGAATAACTTTTTAATGTTGTGGCAACTTGTGGGTGTGATGAATGAATGGTAACCTGATAACTACTGGTGCTATTAAAATCCCTCATGTGTGACCTACCACAGCACAATGCCTTCTGCATACTAGAGAGCCTGCCGATTGATGTTCTGACGTCATTAGAGTGTGTCACTATTGATTTTGCGTGAATGTGCTTTATTCACAATGCATGTATCTCATGTAGCCTACTGACATTAGCCACTAATTATATACGGTACAATAGTAATAATGAAATTGAAATTAATTTACACGTCTTTTAAAACTTCTTCCACGAAACAAGCCTTGGAGGAGGCACTGTAATGATTCATGTATAGTCCATACAAAGAGTTATGCACTGAAAATAGCAGATCTACAAGCTTGACATTTTCCGTATTGTGAGCCTGTAGTTTAGATCATCTATATGGCGTGCGAATCCATCATGTACTCCAAGTACAGCTTGAACCACATAAGATGAGTTAGTTACATCATTCAAGGTTCAAAGTTTAAGGTTTCTTTATTGTTGCATCTAGTGTATAGGAGAAAATTCAGATTTTATGGGGGCCAGTTTCGAATTGCAGCCATCCGTAGGTGCCCTTTGAGAGCGGTTTTGAAGGAGTCAAGGGATTCACATGTCTTAATGACTGTTGGTAGGGCGTTCCACATTTTGGTGGCATAGGAGCGAAAATAATTTAGTCCCTTGTTTGTGCTGGATATGGGTTGTACATGGTTTGTTGCACTCCCTCTGGTGGTGTGGGTGTGGACTTCGTTTACATTAAGGAAGTATTTAGACAGGTACATGGGTATCTTGGTGGTGTATCAATGTATCGAGGTGCATGCATAGTCAAAGAAACCTTGTACAAGGCCTCCTGTTAAGGTCTTCAAGGTGATTTTGTTGACCAGTGAGGAGATCCTGTAAAGGAATCTTGTTCTTTGATTGACTTTTTTGATTACGTTGGTGGCCATTTTATCACTATGCATGCACCTCTTGGTACCACAGCACCTCAAAGGCCCTTAAAACAAGGCTCCAGACCTCCCAAAACAAACTGGTCAGGCTCCTACTTGGCCTCACCCCCCAAACCCACCTCACCCCTGCCCACTTTGACAGGCTGGGATGGCTTAGGGTCGACGACAGAGTACAGCATCTTGCAATGGGTCTGGTCCACAAGATTCGATACACCACCAAGATACCCATGTACCTGTCTAAATACTTCCTTAATGTAAACGAAGTCCACACCCACAACACCAGAGGGAGTGCAACAAACCATGTACAACCCAGATTCGGCACAAACAAGGGACTAAATTATTTGCTATCCTATGCCACCAAAATGTGGAACGCCCTACCAACAGTCATTAAGACATACGAATCCCTTGACTCCTTCAGAACCGCTCTCAAAGGGCACCTACGGACGGCTGCAATTCGAAACTGGCCCCCGGAAAATCCCCTGTTGTTCTCAAGGAGTAGGTTGTTTCTTTTATAATCACAGTGGTCGGGCTTTGATACAGAGTGTAGTGTCACAGTGTGCATTCTTGTTGGCTGTTGTAGTCAATATGTATGTAGGTCCTAATACTTATACGAGGCTGTAAAGTCAAGAATTAGAAGTATGTTGTGTCGCGCTGGAAGCCATGTTGCCATGTCTGGCTATTACAAGCGACTTGGGCTTGTTTTCATATAAGTAACTTTCAGGGGAGATGTGGTTGACTTGACCAATGGTTCATGTGAAGGACCCTCAGATTAATATGTTGTTAAAAGGATTGGTGTTGTTGAAACGTTTTCATAAATATTCACTGCAATTTCTGTGACTTATTTTTGTGGACCTGGCCGCTTGTTTCTTTAGATCTGGCGACTTTTGCTGAAACTCAATGCAGTCAGATAAAGGACAGTTTTAATGCCAGGGTGCTTAGCTGGAGGAAATCAATAGCCTACAATATATTGTAGGATAAATGATCTATCAAACTAATTGTTTCTGCTGTTAAACTATGATCGGGCCCAGGCCGTAGCGTAACGGTCTGGGCACCGGACTGGTAATCCAGTCGCAGTGTGCCGCGGGTTCGACTCCCGGACCCGACACGGCCTTTACTGCATGTCATCCCCCCATCTCTCTCCCGTTTCCTGTCAGCCTACTGTCTTTCCCTTCAAAAATCAATAAAAGGCGTAAGCCGCAAAAAAAATATCTTAAAAAAAAAAAAAAAAAAAAAAACTATGATCGAATTGGATGATGAGCTGAGCTGATTGCGACAATAGGGTCAATATAATTGGAGGAAATAAATAAATGATTATAAAAAATCTGAAAAAACAGATCTGATATGGTATGGATGCATGGATTATATGCCTATACATGGATGGTGGCAGTATAAGTGCATAATGGTGCCTATACGATATCTCAGAAATATGGGAAGTGTTCACTTCTAACATTCACAAAAACATGAGTTTTTGTTACATTACAGACACCAATTTGCCATTTTGTAAACAAAAGGGCAGAGCCATGGGCTGTCCTTTTATAAGGAGGGGAGGGACTAGGACAAGTGGGTGGTCTTAAAGGAGGAGGCGGAGGGACTGGATTAGTGGGTGGTGCTATGGTTAAACTCACGCATACCTAATGAACTGGTGGGTGTGTCCACATAAAACCATCATTTTAACAAATACTGTACACTTTTTTGAAAAAATTATACCTCATATACACCTAAATACACCTGATGATCATGTTTAAGTGTGGAAAAAAATCATGGCACTCCATCTTTAAATTGGGTCGTCCACTCACAGTTAACAGTCTTTGTATTGATTTTTTGCTTGAAATGTACTGTAATTCTGCAAACTGTTAATACATATTTCAATCAATCAATCAATCAAAGCTTACACACTCAAATTGAACCACAAATGAGAGGCAGAGTAGGGCGGGCCTTCAGTTGTTGGAGACTAACCTCACAAGGCTCATATCTTCAAGTTCTTCTTAATAATCTTCAATGTATTAGACATTCTGACAGGTCATTCATTTAATATTTGGCAATCAATTATGAATTTACTTATCATTATACACATGTTCATGAAAATGTATTTTCATGTATTTTCAAAATACAAAATACGTATTTGTATCTCAAATACATTTCTCAGACCAGTATTTGTATTTTGTATTTAGATAATTTTTTTGACCCAGTATTTGTATTTTGTATCAAAATACATTTTCAATGTATTTTGCCCATCTCTGACTGTCAAGCACACAACCACAGGGGGTTGTAATGTAGCCAGAGGCAATGCTGAGGGCTGTTTACCCGCCCAAAACATCTAGGGCTATAGGCTATACTTACTAGAGAAATGGCTTGAAAAGCACTGGTCTATGAATACCCATGAAAACTTCAACATGCGCGCGTAGTTCTGTAGTTCTGATTGGCTGCCTTTCTACACAACCCATAGAGGGGGGGAACGGAACCAGACACTTTTAATGCCGAATAGTCGAAACGGTCACACGATTTAACAGTAACACATTCAGACCCCCGTGATTTTGACACATATGAGAGATGTTATTTGTACCTGCCACGCCAATGTCAACACTGCAACCGGCAGCTGTGCGTGAGAGGCGACATATAATGGCTTGGAGAATGTGCTACCTGAGAGACTATTGCACAAATACAACCAAATTACTGTTATGGTAGACTGTTATGGGTCTACCATAACAGTCCATTTGTATTTCCATCAGAGTTTATTGTTATAAAAGGGTCCTTTGGTTCCATTTGTAGTAGGCTAAGGCTACACTGTCAGTTACAGAGTCACCTCGACAGATCCTGTTGTTGTTAAGCCTCAGTGCCAACGGGATACATTAAATAAAGGTTTCAGGAGGCGTCACGTGGCACTGTGTTTTAACTTGTTTCCACACACACATAAATACAGACAGACAGATATACATTTCATAGCACAATTCTGGAGATTGTGTGTAAGGCAGCCACTGGTACTGTAATTAACTGATAATCAGTTCTTGTTTAACAAACACTTCCCTCATGTCTATTTGTCTCTATGCTTCACCTAGAATTTTCACAATTCCTCAAACTGAAAGCAAATATATTGTCAATATTTTAGATGTTCTTTTAAATAGCATAGCTGATTTGGTCAGTTAATGGTCAACTCATTTTGTACCTTTTATCTTTCAGACTTGGAAAACTTCAAGACGCATAGAAGAAGCTCTGTGTCTGTCCGTGAGGGACAAGGGGTGGTTCTGCTTTGTGGCCCTCCCCCTCATTCTGGAGGTAAGCAAACACTCTTTTTGCTGTGTTTAGCTTAGCCCAGTTACTGAGTTAACAGAACTCGGCGACTGGCATTCTGAAAATCATGTTTAAGAAACTCCTGCTCCATAACTGCATTATTGTAATGCTTCCAGTCCAGATAGGTATAGTAAGGTTGCGCTTCATCCCTGTTTACCTCTTGGCTTCCTTTTGCCTATAGTTTATCTTTCAGACAAAGTTGTTTGTGCTGCACATGTCCTCTGTTCACTGGTGCTAACAAACACCTTGCACCAGCCACTGTGGGGGAATAGGATATTTCTAAGTGATTCATTGCAGCAACTAGATGCGAGTATCCTCTGTTAGCCATGGGAGTTGTAACTCCCTTGTTGCCATGGGACTACTTACGATTCTCCCTTACAGCCACTGATTGGAACTCTATATTCTCTTCTCATCAACAGCTGGATTGAACTATTATTTGATTTTTTTTTTCAGCAGCACTTCCCCAGACCTCCTGGATACATGGGCTATACATTGTAATTTGTTACCACCAATTGACTAAAGGCATGCTTTTCCAATAAGAAACTCCAGTGGTGGATCATTATTTTAAAACGTTCGCCTAATAAATAAACAGCTGCTCTGTTAGAAATTCCTTAGGTATTAGCTATTACAGTAGGTAGAATTGTATTATTGCGTGCACCATCGATCTATGCTTGTACTGTAGCTGCTATGCAGTCCATAGAATTATGTTCAGTAAGTTACATGCAATGGACAATAACAGAAGAAAGTTGTAAGCTTGTGTCTGGTTGGGACTTCTCAACAAATGCTTAGTAATAGTTACAAACTCTGGAAGTCTGGAAAATTATGCAGCATTTAAAATTCAGTTCTAGCTTCACCCAGCTGATGATGACGGCTTGGGTGGGAGCAGATTAGGGGTTAAGTGACTAGACTTCTAGTCTAGTTACTAGAAGTAATTCTCAGGGAAACTTTGACACATAGACATGGGCAGGCCTGGAGGCAAACTGGTATTTACCAGATGGCCTTTCTACCCACTAACCTTTGACCACCCCCATATGACTCTAATGTGCAATACAGTTGGTAACAGCATTATACTGTAGGCACTAGGGCATTAACGACTTGAGATTTTTCCCAGTCGACTTGTCGGACAGTAATTTATCGATAAGTCGAATTATCGTTTCTGGCGGCGGGGGGGGGGGGGGGGGGGGGGGGGGGGATTTAACAGGGGCGGGTGGAGCTGCCGCGCGCTCAAATACGGAGCATGTCAAACATAGCACTGCGCATTCAGTGGCCTCTCCAATATGACACAGTCACAGTGCATGTATCATCTATATCAGAGGTTCCCAAACACCGGTGCCGGTCCGCGGGACACGTGGCACTGGTACGCAAGAGGGGAATTCTACGTTTTGCGTCGTTTAAAAATGTCCAATCTTTGTATCTTTAGCAGCAGCAGCTGTAGGCTATTTTGTGACGATAGCATTAATGAAACCAAACGCTACACGCGGTTCCGGTACAGGATTATTATTTCATGTGAATCATGTCAAAATGAAAAGATGATGTTATCCAGGTAAAGTAGTGGTATTGGCACACAGCGCAGCAGCAGCACCGAGAACACAATGAGAGATATGACATTATTATTCTCCTCCTCCTCCTCCACAACTCGATAACGTTCTCATTTGTTACTCATTTTCTGAGCCATGCAAATAAACAACAACCCGCACTGACCGGAGACGGAGAGGTTCATGTGCGCTGCGCGTAAAGCTTAGCCAGAAACAGACAGTCATTGCGTCAGCATGCATGTAGCCTCGGGAACCCAGACGTTATATTTCCAGCACGGAGGTGAGGGGGATATCGTTTGGGGGTAACGTTTGCGTGCTTCTATCTGTTACTTCTCTGACACAGCGCAGTTCAAACAGACTTCAGCCAGTCTCAATAGTGGGACACCGCGCGCTGAGAGCCACATAGCCTACACAGCTGCATTTGGTTTTTAATTAAGGGCGCGTTCTGAATGCAATGAAAAAAGGGGAGGAAAAAAAAAAAAAAAAAGCTCAACTTTCGACTCGCGCTGCTGCGAGTCGACTCGTGACTCGTTTATCGATAAATCGATAAATCGATTTTTTGATGAATGCCCTAGTAGGCACATACTTGTACTTCAAGCTTTTTCAACAGCACGGATAAAAATAAATCATACTCATGTGAAGTGGGGGGGGGCGCCTGGTAATGTTTGTTTAAAGCCACGGTTCCCAAAGTGGGGTCCGGGGACCCCCATGGGTCCTTGAGGAAGTTCCAGGGGGTCCCCAGCAAAATGATAGTGAACCAAACGGACCCATTTAGTTCCATTTGTACACTCTCAGAGTCAGGGGTCCTAGATTTAGGGGTCTTTGACATGAAAAAGTTTGAGAACCACTGGTTTAAATAAACATTCAAAAAGTAGACTTGGCTGCCATATGACGTGACTTGAAAAGCCAGACTGTGAGGGGATAGCACCCCTCAAACATCACACTTGTGCGGTGCCATTGATGAGTTGATCTGCTGAACCCACTATCAACGACATGACATCATAGTAATTTATTTTGCCACTGACTTCGCTTAAAACGTTTATACAGAATAAAGAAAAGTTCTGTAAACGATCCATAGACTTTGGATGCCACATGACGTCACGTTGGAGAACACACAGATCTCTGATGTCATCAATATGACATCATTGTATTGACGTACCTCCAGGTACTATGATAATGGGTACTGCTCTAAAGGTGCGTTCAGACTTGGATGGTTAGAGTGGCCCGATTACATACAAAGTCAATGCAAAGACGGGCCGCGGTAGATACGGGATGAACTGAGGCGAATTTATACATTCAGGCCTGAACGCAGCTTTAGTATACTGTTGTATACTAAAGCTGCGTTCAAATTCATGTATTGCATAACTGGAGGGTAATACATTCCCAACTGACATCGTTCCCAGCAGGCATTGTTCCCAATGGGCATTGTTCCCAGCAGGCATCGTTCCCATCGGGCATCGGCCTAGTAGTAATTAAAATAGTGCCATCACTTCTTAGGATATCATATGGAATGACAATACCCTACACATAGACCACAGCCTCATGTCATTAAAATGTCAACATATTCACCACCAATTGGATGTTTTGCCACCACTAAAACACGCACGCAAACACGCACACACGCACACACACACACACACACACACACACACACACACACACACACACACACACACACACACTGTACAGTTTACACACAAATACATCTAAATTTAGTACTGCATGCATCAAACTAGTCACACTGGCCTCAATGCAAAGCAGTCAACCACAGAGCAAATCTAGGAGTGGATTGTGCTGGCGAAGCCTTTGTTTAAGCTCATCTTTTATAATTGTTCCATCAACCGTGTCTCTGGTCCCTGTTTGTACACAGTGTTTATCTAACCCAGAGAGTGCACAAATGGAGCCAAAAGTACAAATTTGCAGGATTTTCCTGTGCAGCAAGAATGCTTTTCTGGCCTCTCAGGCAGCCCACATATGAGGTGTCATCGTGGATTCAGTCCTCGCTTCTGTTATGTCTTTGAATATTAAAACATGTCCACATGTGTAGACTCTTGAGAGTGTACAAATGGAACCAAATGGACGGGTCTATTTGGTTCCAATTGTACACTCTCAGAGTAAATTAACATTTATTTTACAATATAAATTGGGGTCTCAGAGATAGAAATGCCATTAAATGGGAGTCTGTAGCATGTTGCATATCATACTGGGGGGTCCTTAAATGAAAATAGTTGAAAATCACTGCTAGAGCTGTAAAAATCTTCTCTTATGGGGGTCCCTGGCATATCTTTTCTAATGGGGGTCCACAGGCTAATGAGTGTCATTTTGGGCGTCCTTGACATGAAAAGGTTTGGGAACCACTCCTATACCATAGCTGACTAAAAGGCTCTCAATGTGCGGTCCGGCGACGCCTCAGGGGGTTCGGGGTCACCAGCTAAATGATTGCTGGACCCTTACAGGTCTGTAACTCAGAGAATGTACAAATGGAACCAAATGGACCCTTATGTGGCCTATAATGCATTAGGCCATGCACCACCGTATAGGTTTTTTCTCTGGGACCCCAAATCTACACCATAAGATCCTCAGTGTTCATTTAACTCAGAGGCCCCTTTTCCACCGGTTGGCGGTTCCCAGTGGGAACCGATTCAGTTCTTTTTGGTTTTTAGCCCATGAGCCAGAGCTCCAAAATTGAAACGTTAATTATGAATTGAGTGGGCAAAACCATACCTATATTAGATTGTTATTGTTATCACCATTAAACTTCCCCAATTGAGTACTTACACGAAGACAATGGTTTATTGTATTACAAATTTAACATTTATAAATATGCAAATGAGGCATTATGTAGGAAAATATGCAAAATAATCAAAAATATGAAAAAGCTACTACTGTGGAAGGGTTATCATGTATTCATTTACTTGTATTGATCCTATAAACAATTTAATATAGGGTATAGTTTGCCCACCAATTTTGGAGCTCTGGCTCATCGACTAAAAACCAAAAAGAACTGAACCGGTTCCCATTGGGAACCAACCGGTGGAAAAGGGGTCGGAGAGTGTACAAATGGAACCAAATGCACCCTTTTATCTATTTATTAGAGCTGGGACTCGATTAAAACAATTAATCTAATTAATCAGAGGCTTTGCGATTAATTAATCTAGATTAATCGCATTTTAATCGCATATCATTATTTGACCCGAGAACAGTGAGAAAGCAATTTTTTCAAATGGATTTTGGTATACTAGTGAATCAATGAATAGTAAATACATAAATTTAAGCAATAAAACATTGTTTTTGTAGTAATAGGGGTAATAATTCTTTATTGAATAATTGCACACAACTGTGCTGTAATCCACACTACCATCGGATAGCCTTTTAAATCCTATTTCCAATTCATGGGGACAAGCAAAGTGATCTCAGCGGCTTCCCCCAGTCTGGTAAACTGTCTGCGGTTTCTGGTGGTGTTATTGTCTGAAGAGGACACGGACACTTGGTGCGCAGGTCCGTCTGAAAACTGTCCAGTGACAACGTTCCACGGTGAAAAAAATAGTGCGATAAAAATGCGTACATTTTTTTAATGCATTAATTTTTCTGTAATTAATTAATCGTAATTAATCGCAATTAGTCCCGGCCCTACTATTTATACAATCGTCATTGTTACACATTCCTGGTTGGCAAACCTCTTACGACCCTTGCAGTCAACAAGGGTCAACAAGGATCAACGACCCTCAGAGACAGAGAGAGAGACAGAGAACTGTGGTCTCAGCTAATAATCACTTGGCTACGGTCGATCATCGTCACACTACAAGGCCAGGTGCATGATGGGAAGCAGAGTTTTTTATTTTTATTATTATTATTATTAGAGCTAATACTCACTTGGCTACGGCTGACCATGTGACACACGCGTCGACGCAATACAAGGCCAGGTGCATGATGGGAAGCCGAGTTTATATTTATATATATATAGAGAGAGAGAGAGATTTTTTTTTAAGTGGTGCAACCACTTCTACATCCAGCATGCAATGTCCGTGTACCTGTTTGTGATGTACCTGTGTGAGCACGAGTGGTGTGCGCATGCGTGAAATTGGAACGAGAGAAGTATGTGACATGGCTGCCACCTGCTGGACGCAAACGATACAGAGAAGAAATTGGAACGATACAGAGAAGAAATTGGAATGATACAAATTGGAACGATACAGAGAACCAATAGACGGGAGTTACACCACTTGGTTCACACTGGTGTGATTTTTAACTTGATGTGAGGGCTGGATGGCTGCTCACATTCGGTTCACAACTGCCCACTGCTGCTCACATTTCGGTTGCCGTTTCTGGTCTGCGCTGGCAGCTCCCGTCTCTCACCTCCACCATTACTCACACACTCGGCTGAGGTCACGAGTCTCGGAGCTCGATACAGCACAGTAGGTGTACTACAGTACACAATGATACAGTACGGTACAGTAAGAGTAGTACAGTACAAGCAGTACAGCCCTGTATAAGTAGTACGGTACAGTACAGTACAGTACGTGTACTACAGTACAGTTCAGTACCAGTAGTACAGTTCAGTACCAGTAGTACAGCAGAGTACAAGTACTACAGTACAGTAGAAGTAGTACAGTACTGTACTGTACTGTACTGTACTGTACTGTACTGTACTGTACTGTACTGTACTGTACTGTACTGTACTGTACTGTACTGTACTGTACTGTACTGTTCTGTAGTACACGTACTGTACTGAACTTCCGCATTCTGTTCAATCACCACGGATGCAGCCTACATTCCCAGAATAAAGGGTTTTAAATTGGAGCTGAAACAGGAAGTGGACGGCTGTGAAATCCCGCAATTTCCTTCTTCAGATTGGCTATGCATGGAGGCCCGCTAATGTCTAGTTTCCTTACATTTCTGGATTGGTTTCATTCGTACACTCCCAATGAAATGATGACTGTGGATTTTGTGGTGTATATTTGGTGTCCCAGATAAAAAATCTTGAAATGAAAAAGGTTGAGAATCATTCACTGCTGTAAATGTCCATTGTCAACAATGGACTGGATGGCAGAGACAGACTGATGGCATAGTTAGTCATGGGGGTTGCAGTGCATGTACTTTACATAGTGCCCGAGGTGTTAGGGCATGTCTATGATCATTAGCCGTCACAGAGTCATGCCAGTTCTTTGGCTTGGGGAGGATTCTCACAGTGTGCCATTAGGCCTGTGACAACCAGTCACTGTTGATAGGATTTGTTGTGCCACCCAAGCCACCAACCTCATGAAGACTTTATTGTGTCTTAATCACTTTCTGTATGTGGGTGTCTGGAAAAAAAAGTATCTGCACATCCCTATTCATTACCATATGTTGGTTGGCCTGACTATAGAGTGCGGTGTTGAGGACTGTGTGTGTGTGTGTGTGTGTGTGTGTGTGTGTGTGTGTGTGTGTGTGTGTGTGTGTGTGTGTGTGTGTGTGTGTGTGTGTGTGTGTGTGTGTGTGTGTGTGTGTGTGTGTGTGTGTGTGCTCTTGGGGCATCCACCTGCCAGAGGGGGCTGTCAGAGGACACATTATGTGTAACAGCCAGCTGTCCACGATGTTCACTGGCTGTCTGGGGCATCAGCACAGGCCTCTCCATTCAGACGGGGCTGGTCATGTTCAACAGAGGATACGATGCTAGGAAAGAGGGGGGGGGGGGGTTACTGTGTGCAGATATGTTTGAAGTGTGTGTGTGTGTGTGTGTGTGTGTGTGTGTGTGTGTGTGTGTGTGTGTGTGTGTGTGTGTGCGTGCGGAACTATTCTCAGAATGATTGATCATCCTAGCATACTGCATGCCCGTTTGCCTGGGACCCAAAATCGTGAAAATGGCAGATCTAATTTAATTGTAGGAAAATCTTTTTTTTACTCGAGTTGTGACTCGTGACCCATACAAATTGGTCCGCGACCTGTCACTGTTTGGGAAACAGTGTTGTATGCTAGCTACCTTAGTGGTTCCCAATATTTTGTGGATCAGGGCCCATTATTATTTTAATAATTATTATAAATGTGCATTACATTTGCATACAACTTTTTATAATTTTTTTCCTCTGCAAAGTCCTAGTAGTACAAAGTAGTGGTAAGGTTGAAATCTCTTTTTTGCAAGTAGAAATCCAGGTCTTGCAGGGTTAAATATCTTGAAGGTTTTCGTGGTCCACCCATCTGACCACTTAACACAGCAGCTATTCGTCTCTTTTCAGTGGTTTATGATAGATTGTGCTCGTAACGTATACTGTACGTATGTACTGTATGGTTATAGGTTGCTAAGCAACAGATACCACAGGGAATTAACCGGAAGTGGACATTTTGCTTGCCGTCCAGCTCCATGTTATCAGATCCAGAAAAATACATTTATCTTGGATTCTTTTCCCAGATTGCGTTTTTGATCAAAACAATCTTTATTAGAAAGGACGATCATCTGTCACAACACACAGCATTACTTGGCTTCAAAATAAGGGTTTCACGGATTGACCTCATGCTACCTTCTATGCATGAGTCCAAGTCCAAGCTGCTTCTTTTCACCTGACAGAGGGGAGTTTCCCCGGCCGGACATAACGCATGGAAGGAACATGTTATTCCCACCAGTTATTTTCCCCTCCATCAGGCTCCCCGGCTGGCCAGGGGGAGGTAGTTTAGATACCAGGATTACTGCATGTTTTTTGTGAGGGTATACCTACCCTAGGGGACACAGAGAGAACAGAAAGGCCCTTTCGCCAACCCCGCCTCGGGTATGGGCACTGATGACACGCAGGAGAGAACACACCCCCAGCGCCCACAGAATCCCCAGCGGGAATCGAACCCAGGACCTTCTAGCTGTGAGGCGACAGCACTGCCGACACTGGCGGTTTTGAAAAAAATAATTATTTAATACCTGGCAGTGAATGTGTTCAAATTGGCGGCCGGCGGACTACAGCCACGTCTCTCTGACTCAGACATAACGATGAACGATAGGCATTAACGTTCTGGGTTGTTCCTTCAGGCTAAACGCTAATATTGTGTACATACTGTAGGAGCGGCATGTTTACAACAATGACGCTACTTTTCTTTTTCTTTTTTTCTCTCCAGGGTCATCTAACCTTAATCTGAGTAGCAGATGACAGATTTCATAAATAATCTCCCTTCAAATCCCTTATTCTAATATATTTCCCTTCTTTATCCCTAGTTTGAGGGTCCATCCTTTTTTTAATATCAAAAGTAATTATCACACCAGATTTCAAAGAACACCATGCACTCCTTTCAGCATTATTTGTAAATGTTACTTGGGGACGAGATTTCTTCCTTCTTTTCTTTTCTTTGCTTGTGTGAGCAGTGTGAGCCTCCCCAGCAGCTATTTTTGCTATTCGTGATTTTTTTTTTAAATTTCTTTTAAATGTTTTGATAATTTTTCCTTACAGTATAATGACATGCCCAAAATAGGAACATATACGAAAAGGTCATGTTGGAATTCACACAAACGCACATGCACGCACGCATGCACGCACGCATGCACATGTACACATGCGTACACATGGGTCTTAAGCCTCATCTAAGCTCCTTACTGTACATTCACAGTGCAGTTGTTTCTGTGTTAAAAGTCTGTTGAAAGAGTGTGTGCGTGGATGCAATACAGCATGCAAGCATATGAATGTTTACTACACGCTGAATGTCTGCCTGTGACTGTATAGATCGACAAGTGTGTGTGTGTGTGTGTGTGTGTGTGTGTGTGTGTGTGTGTGTGTGTGTGTGTGTGTGTGTGTGTGTGTGTGTGTGTGTGTGTGTGTGGTTTAAGCTCCTGTTCTGTGGTGTACGGGACGCAATTCCAGGTTTTTCCTCTCCCTTGCTATCTGGTTGCCGGTGTCTAAACACCTCCATCCTTGGTGCATGGGTACAGCCACTCGTCATGTCCCAAGGTTCCCTGTGCCGGTGCATAAACACAAATCCCTCAATGCCACTGGGGATTTCATCCCTGGAGGAATGCGCTGTCACCTGCTAGGGGAAAATAACAATTGTGGAAAACATGACAGCTCCGTCCCCAACACCTAGCTTGCTTAGCCGAGCGCTAGGCTACATTTTAAACTTTTTATCATAGCCTCTGGCTGACCTTTTACAGCTATATTATTGCAATATACAATTACAATACTGTGTGGACAATTAAGAGCTGCAGCTCAATTAAAGAAGCACCCTGGTTTTGACATATTGTTCTTACATGAGCTGTCGTGCTTTCTACTAATATGGGTAATTTGCTCATGCTCATGCTGAAGAAATGTAGATGGCTGTAGTGGGTTTGGATTTTATATACTAGATATATTGTCTGCTTCATTTGACTTAAACGGTGGAATATGGTGTTGTGAAATTGAAGCGGGCTAAATCATAGAGCCTTGACTCTCAATAATAATAGTGTTATTGCGCGGTCCTTTGATGCTATAAGGGTGTTTTTCTTTTCATACTTTATGCTGCAGAGCATATTGACTTGAGCTCGTGGCTATTCAGCCAGCAATGGCAGCAGACTGCATGAGGCAAGACCCGTCTCACTGGCCCCCGTGTGCAAGGCCCTGGAGAGCTGGTTTTAATAACGACTCCAACACGTTGAGCTTTATTTGTGGAGAGGATGATGCAAGGTATAACGTGTGCCCTGGCTGTCCCAGTTACAAAGCAGGTAGCAGTAGCTAATGTAAGTCTCAGTAATAAAAGGATAATTATCACCATCATTTTTTTCTGTGTAGATGATGGACATGACAGAATGCAAATGACTTAATGAGTAATCGTTCAATTATTAGCCCATTTGTAAACAGTATCTTAACGATCAGATATATAAAAATATCTTCTTTTTACATAGTTTTTGTCAACTGTGTAATATTTCTCTCATTACAATTGTTCCTAAAAATAATGAAATACTTTACCAAATATCTTTCAGTGTTTTCCGGTTCATGTTTGACATAAGCGATCAAAACAAGGAAGTAAAACTGAGTAGAACAACAATGTCTCCCCATAGAGGGACAAGAGGGTATGCGCGTGACATCATCATCATCATACCCAGAAGTTATGTGGGAACGCCTACTGACTTGCAAAAAACTGCTTTCTGGCCTTGACAGGCATATCCAAACAGAAAAGTCCTATCTGATTGCATTAAATGACATTAAACTCACTTTGCCACTCGATTTGCCACTCACTTCTATAATACAGAGTATGAGCATGCTCTCTATTCCAATCTACAGTATGTCTCTATATAGCTTCTCTTTATAAGGAGAGAGAACCAAATGTAAAGGTAGCTGGGCTTAACTCAGAATGCACCAATGGACAAAATAATGGGTCCATTTGGTTCTATTTGTACACAAATTTAAATGAACATTTTACCGTGCAGATGTGGGCAGAAAGGCACGCACACACACACACACACACACACACACACACACACACACACACACACACACACACACACACACACACACGCAGTTGTGTTATTTGGCAGGCTAACATTTGGGCTTTGGGAGCCCACCAAAAGTATCTAGTAAATTGGTTTTAATGCATTAGACTCTAAAGTAGGGCCACGGGTGTGAGACAAACCAGTTAAATTATGATGAATGTTTCACAATCATTCTCGCTGACAGTTATATAGTCTGCCTAAAAAAAAGTGATGTTCCTTTGTCCATAAAAATGTGTCCTGGGACAGACCAGCTCTCCACCTGCCACTGCAGTGAATCACAGAGCAGAAGGAAGGCTGTCACTTTGTCTCTTTTTCAAAGGCTGTGACCTAGCGTGTTGCTTTTTGTACTACTCAGTTATTGTGTTGAGTCTTGGATCTAATGCAGCTATGACCCCTTATTTTCTAATGGAGAGAGACATTTTAAAGCCTGATTCCTTCTTCGTGCGACAGTGCTGTGCACCAGAAATAGCCATCCTACAAGCTCACAAGGTGTCACGTTTGCAATGCCTTGTGAGCTTGCAGGTCTGCTATTTTCGGCACGCGACACTGTCTTGCAACAGAGCATACATTTGGCTTAAGGGGCACTCAAGACTCGGTGCGTGCCTACATGCGTGCATGTACTGTATTTGTGCACGGCCACAAGCGTGCACGTGTGTGTTCACGAGAGAGATGTGTGTTATTTCAGTTCATTCTCCCACCCGAGGCTTTGAGAAAGCAAGCATGTGCATCCTGTCTAGTCCTGTAAAAAGGAATATTAAACAAGAAGAATCTCTGGGCCTGGAGCAGACACACAATGCTAGAATGACTACAGTATGTATGTTTGTTTATTTGCCTTTGTTTTGTTTTATCAGGGGCTAATGCACAGCATTGCACGCTTTAACTTGCTGATCGTCAAGCCTAAGCATGCCTGACCACCAGTTTGGTCCTCTGAGACGTCATAAACACAGCCTCACGAAGAGCTTTTCTTAATACAGTGAATCCCCACACTCTGATCAGAGTTCTTGAATGAATGGTTCTTGAATTATTGTGAATGGTCGAGGTATCCGCTTTACCTTGTATGGTGTCCAGCAGGAAAAGTACTCTTTCTTTGCCTCAGAAAACAATTTACAGAAGCCACTCAATGTATAATAAAATGCTTTCCTCTGTTTCTACCGGTACATTTTACCCCCTTTCTGTAGCTTGTGATGTCATCCGATGATTATTAGGTCTCAAACAGAGCCGGTGGGGACTGTAGTTAAGTTTGTTTAGCATGCCTGGATGCCAATGCTTTGTAAGCCAATGATTACGTTTACATATTGTTGTCACTTTTAGATATATTATTTATACCAGCTGTTTCATGATGAATATTTATCGGATACATTGATACTGATAACACTTAAGTTCCCAAATGGCAACACCTTTATAAATTAGCTAGTAAGCCATGAAAGACTGAGGCATAATTTTAATAAACCAGCATGGCTCCTCTGATATTGATAGATGGCTTGTTTTGTTTGTTGAATCCCACTCATAATTTTTTGCTTATGTTGTAATGAATATGTATCATCTTTAGCAGTACGACTGACTCTGTGGGTGGGCTGAAGGAAGAGGTGGAGAGATAGCTGTGTTGCGTAATCCCATTCGCTAACCCCCTCCATCAAGGGAAGCCTACAATGGAATACTCTAAGGGAAGTTCCCACCTTGTGTAGTTTTAAAACACAAAAAAGAAAATGGTTAAATATAGCTGCAAGCAGCGATAAGACAGGGCCAACCAATACGAAAAGTCACACCTATGTCAGGTCCAAAGAACACGTGCCCTTTGATCAAAGATCAAAGATTGTCCTTCGGTTCATTCAGATGATGATTGGGTGAAATCACAAGCCTTTGTGACAGGTGCAGCTCAACAACGTGTTACGCAATGCGCCTCAGCCCTTCTGATCCTGAACCTGACATCAGAATAAAAAAATAAAAAAAGATCAAAGATGGTGGGTGATCTAAAGGTCGGGGGTCAAAAGTCAGAATACAAAAGTTGTTCGGCATGAGTTTGAGGAGACGAATATGTGAATTGAAGTTTTATTGCTGATGGTCAAACGGTTCATGAGATATGCCTGTTCAAAGTTATCATTTTCAATTGAGTGCTACAGCGCCACCCTTTGGCCAATGGTAAATGGTGCATTTATATAGCGCCTTTAGCCAAGGCGCTTTACATATATTGTGCATTACATTCACCTAATCACACACACATTCATACACCGATGGCGGCGGAAACCATGCAAGGCATGCACCAGTACATTAGGAGCAATTAGGGGTTCAGTGTCTTGCTCAAGGACAATTCGACACTAACTCTGGGGGAGCCCGGTTTCGAACTGGCAACCTTGCGGTTACCATCCAGCCGCTCTACCCTTAGCCACTGCCGCCCGCAATGGTAGTGGGCTTCGCGTCCTCACCGTTTGGCATAGCCCTCTACCATCGTTTTGCAAAAAACTACTGCTATTTTTGGCGGAAGGAGAAGAAAGATAAGGAGAAGAAAAAAAGCAGACAAATACAATAAGGGACCAAAGTCCCTTCGGGCTTGGCCCTTAATAAAGAATTCTCAAACTTGTGACCAGGCTACATTTTTTAATCGTAGATGTGTCAAAATAGGTTTTGATTTTGTCATGTTGTCACTGTGGTGTGTATGGTATGTGGGACTATGGATGGAAATGAGCTTCTCGCTAAATCTGGCAATCATGAGTATTGATTGAAATGCTCATTAATGTGCACTGCAGAAATAAACAAATAAAGTAAAGTAAATCACTGATCACTCGCCTCTCAGTGAAGTAGTTCCTGATTTACATTTTGTTACGCAATAGCTGATTTACTAGCCTACCTCAAGTCGCAGCATGGCACTTTGTGAGTTTGCTTTTCTGCTATTTTAGATGTAGGACACCGACATAAATCCCCACTAAGAGATAAATAAATAGAACTTTTTTGTCATGTTGCACTGTAGCTATTAGTTCAAATTAGATTATTGACTGTGTGACAGCGGAGAAAGGAGTAGAAGTAATATTTTCACAATATAAGATATGTCATGCTAAACTATTGTAACACAATATACTTGTGGTTATTGGAAACATTTGGTAGATTTGCCTTTTGAAAATGTGTTAACATCTTTGTGTTGCCACACCATCCCTGTGTTATCACAGAATAATTTGTGATTGAAGTGCAAAGTCACACATTTAATTGTTCGTGTCCCAGACTTTTAAGCTATACGCCTTTTGAATTCCAGTGTCTATTGACCGAAGTTCATTCATAGTGACTACCTAAATAAATAAGCTCAGCACAATAATTAATTCAATCTCACATTGTGACGTTTTAGATATATAGTACAGGTTCTTCTAAAAAAGCCATTACCAGATTCCAAAAAAACATTCTTCTTCTTGTTCTTCTTCTTCAAACCTTGCAAAGCATCTCTTTTGAAATACAAGAAGAAGACTTCTTCTTGACCTTGCAAAGCATCTTTTTTGAAATACAAGAAGAAGACTTCTTCTTGTTTGTCTCCTCATAAAAAGAAAAGGAAGCAGAGTTAATAAAACAACTTTCAATTTGAGCTGATCTCGTCATACTGATAAGCTGATACCCTGTCACCATGGAAATGTTGTTTACACACTGCAAATATGTTAATATTGATTTCCCTTGGCATTCAAATTTCTACACTAATTACAAGTTATCTTATAGAAGTCCTGCATTTTGTAAGGCGAGTGAAGTATATCAATCGCCCATGAGGGCTGTCACGATCATGACATTTGACTTGACGATTGTCATACAAATACCAGTAAGACGCCCTGAGGGCGTGACGCGTGCACACATCCGCCTGGGTGACTGTAGACTGCTGGATGAGCGCTGGTGCTTTGGCATGGGGGGTCAGATCAACATATGGAATGAATTCTGTACTGACCATATATGGAGCAAGTCTTGAGTGTACAGGGTTTGATGAGGTCAGATCAACATATGGAATGTCAGAACAGGTCAGCTATGGATATATGGAGATTTAAGGGTTTGAGATTTGAGGTCAGATGTAGAGTTGCTGGCCGGCTCCATATTTGCAGATCTTTGTGATGATCCAGTCTTCTCCATGTATGGTTATCCAGCATTAGATGAGGTCAGTATGGTGATCTTCATATATGGAGATGGCCATTGGCCATATATGGTGGCGTGACGTGTCACAAGGCGTGATGCCACGAGGCGTGACCATATATGGAGGCGTGATGTCACAAGACTTGATCATGTATGGAGACGTGACATCACAAGGCGTGATGCCACAAGGCTTGACCATATATGGAGGTGTGAAATCATGAGGTGTGACCAAATATGGAGGAGTGACGTGACAAACGGAATACAGGTTTTCATAGTAAATGCGACCTACCGTCGCAATACATGTAATTGGGGTTAACGATTGAATTGTGGAACCTAATAATAAACGTTGAATTTCTGTTTGGCTTTTAGGTTTCGTAAACAGAAATTGCACGGGACAGATATGACAATAAAGAACTGACCGTGACTGACGGTCTCTAATACTATACTCTTAATATGTATCTACAAGCTCACAACATGTCACGATGCATTGTGAGCTTGTAGATAAGCTATTAACACTGGGGGGGGGGGTTTATATTTGTAAATCAAAAACATTTTTAAACATGGAAACGATTATGATAATTATGCAAAAGTAATTGTGATTATCTCAAATAATTGTTATTGTGAAAGGCCTACCCATGGCATTCTTTTCACTATAATGTAAATATCTTTGTGGCGGCTTGTGGCTCCATCTCATTATATTCTCGCTCTCGGTGGGATTCTACAGCTCGTGTTTTGTCATACTTTCATATGCGTTGTAAACATTGGACGAGAGCAGGTGCAGCCACGGCGCAAAAGCACTGGAGAGGAAATGAGCACAAAAACATGCCATGTCCCACCTTAGTGGGATCCTTATCCCTGTGGCCCTCTCTCATGTTCCAGCTTCAACACGCACGCACGCACGCACGCACGCACGCACGCACGCACGCACGCACGCACGCACACACACACACACACACACACACACACACACCATTTGCTTAGAATACACCAATTGGCCAGCTCCCCTGTCTCTTGTGCTGTACCTGTTTCTAACAGCCAGCTGGAATGCAAGACCATGCTGTGATAAATGGCCAGGCAGTTTGGACCGGTAAGGGAAGGAATCCTCCTAGACGATTTTGTTTAATTACCAGCCTACTAACAAGTGGTAGGGTTTGATTTGACTCAACAGGGAAATACCCAAATGTTTCTGGCAATTAGACTGGTTGAATGTAAGATCATTCACATCCAATGTCTTGCTCAAAGGTCAGCGTGGGTTTGGTTCATTTTGAAACATTTCTACACAGTGATGTGACGTTGGACATATGCTGACATTTAGACTCCGAGAGTGCTCATTGATTATAGCAGTCTGACAGTTACAGTTCTTGCTAATATGCCCTGCACCATAACTTACCTTTTGCTCTCTTAAACCCTCTATATATGGTAAACCTGACCTGAGAATGCTCTGTACTAGCTCAGTCCTTTTTTCCCTATATACTGTAGACTGAATCATTTAACCGAAAATAGCCATGAGCTCACACCATGACCTGGAGGCGTGATCAATGCCATTTGGCTATTCTGAGTGGCCAAAGAGCATTGATCACGCCTCCAGGTCTTTAGTTTACTCAAGTTAGGGAATAAGACCAGGTACTTAAGACACGCAAAATACAGCCCAGTATCTCTATAGTCATGTGATCAACACGGATCTGTCAGATTTTCATTCCATCCTGTTGGCATTGGCTTCCAAAGTTTGCAGGATTTTGTCGGTTTTGAACAAAATGCCTCAAGTCATGATCGCAGTGTGATTTCCTTGAAGCACATTCCCACTAGGCCGAGGGAGAACATTTTTCAAATGATCTTCATGGTGGCGCTGCAGGCTGATTGTCATTTTAACCTATAACCCATTTAGACCTGATTTAAAAACATTCACTTTGAAAGAATATATATTCAAAGATTTGCGCCACATTTTTACGATTTTTCAAAAATAGCAGACCTACAAGCTCGTAGCGCGCCACTCGGTGGTGCGTTATGAGCTTGTAGATCTGCTATTTTTAAATAGCTAAATTATAACATAATGTTTGAAACACCAAAAGGGGTTCCCGCCCAAAATGGGATAACTGCACAGATCTGCATGAAACTTTGCACGCACACTCGATAGAGGCCAACGAAAAACCTCTGTCCTACATTGTTCCACATCAGCCTTTTATAGCGCCACCAGGAGTCACGCAAATCGGTACGAATTATCTCTATAGTCATGTGTTCAAGATGGATCTGTCCGATTTTCCGTATTCCATCCTAATTGGCGAATTCCAAACATTGCTGGCCCACAATAACCTACCTGACCTGGCGGAGACCTATGTTCCAAAGATCACTTTTTTCTGGTCTAGATCTTATGTTTCCCTTTCATGAAACTTTGCTGGTGTCAAGATTTTATTTTATTATGTTTTTTTGTTTTGTTTTGGATGCTATGCAATTGAATGATCAAGGAATTCTCACATTATGGATTCAGCAGCAGCCCCACTAGAAAGCTGATATTGCTTTGCGTTAAGTGTTTTTATTGATCATATACCAACAGAGTATACTCAGATTGCATATGAATTTAAAACAAAAAATGTATGGATGACATGGAATGTTTTACATTGATTTATTCCATTTCAGTTTGCAATCTGAGATGTACTTATATATTTGAGCATGGTGGTTTGTAAGTGTAGTCATCCATCTGTACCAAATCCACAATGAGATACCCCCTCTGCTATACATGAAAAATGATTGGTCTGTAACCTCTCCCAGTCCTCATCATCTTAAATGTATACCTTTTAGAGTGATACTACTATTACACAACCATGTCTTCCATTTTTCCATTCTTCCACCCAACTCTATTCTGTGCACTATCTATCTATCTATCTATCTATCTATCTATCTATCTATCTATCTATCTATCTATCTATCTATCTATCTATCTATCTATCTATCTATCTATCTATCTATCTATCTATCTATCTATCTATCTATCTATCTATCTATCTATCTATCTATCTACTGTATCTATCTATCTATCTATCTATCTATAAATGCACACACCAACTTCAAACTTCAAATTCGACACACGCATTCCACGTCACCTCACTGGGTGCATTGCCCGGTGTCGAGTCGGCGGACCCATGGTTGTCCAGAACTGCCACAAAAGGCCTCTGCCTGGGCTCTGGACAGGGCCCCTGCTCAGGGTCCATATATGGACCTGGCCTGTTCTGACATCATTCTGACGTCTGCATAGACTCTATATTTGGGCATGCCTGACAAAGAACTCCATATATGGGCATAAAAGGGACACAGACATAATATCTGGGTGGGGCATGCATTTCCAACTTGCATAGTTCCAAGTAGGCTAGTGCCCAACGGGCACCGCTGTAGAGGCCCCATGGGCACCGCTCTACTCAAAAGAAAGAAAGAAAGAACAGTATTCTATGGTATTTTGAAAACATTAACAATTTGGTGTGACACCTTTTCAACCTTTCAATTTTTGTTTTATTCAAACTCAAAATTGAAAATAGAAAGGAGAGGTCGCACAGCTCGTAGTCACGATGCAAAAAATACTGTTTATTGAGTTACCAACGTTTCGGAAAACAAATTGCCTTCTTCAGGGTATGAGGTATTTGAACTCATGTCATGTTCCTATTTTTTTTCCACAGACCTGATATTCACCTGGATCTTTAATGAGTACCCATCATTTGTGAAGCAGGATACTCGTCGTTTTATCTCCCAGGAGACGGGGAATCTGTACATCGCCAAAGTGGAACCTTCTGATGTGGGCAACTACACGTGTGTGGTAACCAACACCGTCACAAAGACCAGAGTTCAGGGGCCACCAACGCCACTAGTGCTACGCAGTGATGGTGAGCTCTACATCTCTTCATTTCCCCTGTTATAATGTTACTTTGAAAGTGATATGGTGAGTTCTCCCTGAAATGTGCCTAGCGTTGATGATACTTGGTTGGTTTATGAAAGAGATGTGATAAATATTGCACTGGAATTGCCTCATGGCCATAATAAAAAATCCTTGTTTTTTGGGGAAAATGTAAAGTAGGACGAGTGGACTTAAGGAATACAAATGAAATGCAAAGGTTAATTAGCTTTTTCTTTTCTAATTTCAGCATGTCCTTCAGTATGTTGATTCAATGCTTTAGGTTGGCCTTATCAAGGCACTCCAGTGGAAAGGTTATCCTTCTCAGCAAGCAATCTAATTGTGGACCTTTGTCCCAGAATGATGTACTCTGTTTTTTATCTCACAGAAGACAGTAAAATTGTGCTCGGGTGTCACTGTGGTAAAGTACCTAAAAGTACCTGCAACACTGGCCTGTGTTCGAGGAAGGGAAGCCAGGTGGGGAGGGTGATAATTGTCACTGCACGTTATCCCTGTCAGCAGGGATTGTTGGGCGGGAGGAGTAGGACCCACCAAGACTCTACATCCTCCCGATGGGGGCTCCTCACTGGTAGTTGAGTCATGGGGCGCATACGTTGGTCTGACGTACTAACAGTCTGACATGCAACAGTCCAACCCATGCATGGCTGGTTTCCGTGGTTCCCGACATGCGTTGCCGGTTAAGACACGTGTGGCCGGTTAACCATTCGTAGCTCCCGACATGCGTTGCCAGTTAAAACTCACCTGTGTCTTCCCTGTGAGGTTAGGTTTCTGGGTAGGGTGTCGGACTAATGCTTGTTAGTACCAATTATTAGACCAATCACATGACAACACAGAAATGTGTGTGGGGAGGAATCAATTGGCATAAAGACTAAATTGGGGAGAAAAAGGTAAAAAATAAAAATATATATAAAAAATAAGTTAGTAAATATTCGTCAGTGTTTGGATGACGCAGGGGTAAAGTCCTGAATTTGAGTCAGCTGCAAATTATTTATCTGTCTTTCTTTATCTTTTTTTAAATTATCTCTAAGATGAGATGGGTCCCCGGGGATACCGGAGAACTTGCCAGTTTTCTGACTCGCCGCGGTTTAGTGCATTTTAGTTTTAATTTCATTTAAATTGCATTGAATTGAGAGAGAGAGGATAGTTGTTTAGAGTTAACACTAGATGAAGTAGGAATGCTAAAGTTTAAACAACAAATACCAAAACAATGTTAATTCATTAGTAAACAATATCCTGAATTGGTAGGCCTACTATCATTGTTATTCACATACTCAACTTTTTTATCATTATCTAGCTGACCATTTAATTGCACAAAATAATTTGATCAATTTGGAAATGAACTATAACATCTGTGGGTTTGACATACTAACTACACTGATGAAGACAGCATGTTAGCATAACGATGAAGAAATTGATGAAGACTTTTCGCTGCGGTGAGTTGGAAAACTGGCGAGTTCTCCGGATACCGTCCCCGGGGGGTCCCCATAACTTCCAGACCCACAGGAACACGCCCAGGGGGACGGCTGGTTTCGGCGAGCCACCCCACGTCCGAAACGGTTGAGAAATGACAGTTACCGTGTTGGTCCTCAGGGTGTCCCTGTACTGTACTGTACTGTACTGTACTGTACTGTACTGTACTGTACTGTACTGTACTGTACTGTACTGTACTGTACTGTACTGTACTGTACTGTACTGTACTGTACTGTACTGTACTGTACTGTACTGTCAGATTTGAGAAATCCACCAGAGCAATTTGGTGACTTCCTTTGTTTTTGTTCTTCTTCTTTGTCATTCAAACCTTTATTGAATTAATGCTGGAGTAGTGTTCTAGTATCAAACCATCAATACCAATCAAGAGGGTCACATTAAACAGGTGTATCCTACAAAATTCTCTTATAGCTGTCTCGTTAACATAGGTTATAGGTCTGTGGTTACACTCCAGTATTGGACAAGCCATGATAAGGATCTGAATTGGCTTCCACAGTCTTTCTAGGGAACCACCCAGATAACACATGCCTCACAAGATCAAAGAGATTAAATGCCTTTCTTCCACATCGAGAGCCATTTGTACAGAACAATTTTTGACAGTTTTAACAGTAGTGTTGAAGAAGAGTATTGTGAAACAGCATCTTTCAAATCCAAGAATATAGTAGTGTTTTTTCTAGCACCATTACAAATCTAGAAAGGGCACCATCATTATGTCTGTGTGGTGCATGTAATGACATTTTGGCATTGTGCATGTATGAAAAGGCACAGGCGATTGGACTTTGATAAAGTATGATGATAATGAATGCCTTGTGTCAGTTATACTTGTAGGCCTACAGGAATATGAATCAGAGCGGAAATGTAAATGACAGTGGCCTCCATTGACATAAAATTGAATATGATAACTGGCAGCCAATGTGTGAAGTCAGTTGCCCCCGGCAAAAGTAAAGGGCTGCAGCCGTCGAGACCCGAGGAATCCGCAGGGTAAAATAGTGTTCTACATGGTTGTTTCACAGTAGTGGCGCTCTAAGTGAAAAGATTTGCACTCTAACAGAGGCCCTGCAACATGTGATTCACTTTTGGGACTGATTAGTTCACCAATTTGGAAAGACAATTACAGAAAAACGGTATAGACTATCAAATAAACCAATAAGCCACAAGAGGCCATGGTTTACTGTGGGTTTTAGAGAGGCATATTGAGGCACAATGCAGAGCAGAATGCCTCCAACCTTCTGTAGTACAGTACAGTACAGTACAGTACAGTACAGTACAGTACAGTACAGTACAGTACAGTACAGTACAGTACAGTACAGTACAGTACAGTACAGTACAGTACAGTACAGTACAGTACAGTACAGTACAGTACAGTACAGTACAGTACAGTACAGTACTTCGTTTTCGAAAAGCAAAGGGTGAATTTGGTTATAGCTAGCACCACCATGAGTCAGATTTGTTGAATTATTCAAGGAATCAGTTCCTAGGCATGCGGCATGCAGAAGAAATTTGACACTGATCAGTGTAGTAGTTTGCAAGATTAGCCACGGACATACAGACAGAAATCATCTCCGCCGCCGGCCTTTGGCTTGGCGGAGATAAACATTAATGTGACAAAGTTAATTCAAACTAAATTCACATCTGTTTGTCCGAAAGATGATGGACAGTTTTGATTTGTTGACATGAAGAAGTCAAACAACCTAGAAAGCCAGAATCAATATACCATTTTCCCCACTCACAGTGAGTGACAAATACTGGAACTGCTCGGCTGACAGTAAATGGCAGAAAGTCTTGCTTGATGTAATGACAGCACCCATTGGGGATTTTAGTTTATAGCTGTGTAAGCACACATATTTCACAGGGATGTAAAATCTCAAGCATTCTAAACAGTCAAATCCGGAATGTTAATTACCAGCTGCGACAGCATGGCTGGTATTGTTTATACCTTGTGTGAATGTGTGTGAGTGTTTAGTATGTGACAGTCTGACTGTGAACCGATTTTGCCAACACGAGTCACAAATTATGCGTACTGTAGCCTGCAAGTTAGTTCGGGCAGAGGCACTCGAGAGGTTTACATTATGCACTTGTTTGCTCCTACAACCACCCCTGCACCACCAGTGGGCTCTGCTTTTTCTGCGTTTTCCCCTGGGTGGTTCATTACAGTATGAGTATATCTCCCTGCTCTTAAATGGTTGCATTCTAATGTGCTGAGCATATTCACACTAAAACATTTAAATATTTATTCATAAATATAATTATGCATGTTTTCAATCTATTTGTGAGTTATCTGCCTGAACTGTGCCAGGGCTCCAGAAGTAGAGGGTAAACAGATACTGGCTTGCTGAGACCTTTTTACCCATTAGCATTGCTATATGTTTTCAACAATTCCACCAGTACCTTGGGAAGTGTTATATCAGGCCCAAATGTATAATATGTTGCAGATGCGATACATTTTGGGGATGTGTAGATCATAATAAATGCTTTGACTTTGGCTTTAGGCTGAGCTGGATAACTACCTTTTGGCTTCTTTCTCTCCTCATTTCTTCAAAAGGAAGGAGGCACTGTTTGAGCATTCTCCAACAGAGCTTGAGTGCTAGATGTTTAAAATATTCAAACTTTTTAGCAGGAGGACGCTGTACTTCAAACGTGTTTTCAACTGTCATATGAGAACAGCAGGGGTCCCGGTATTAAATCACACACGGCATCTGTTGAGCACATTTACTAAAATACAAATGCCTTGTGGGCACAGGTTCCTATCCCCGGGTGTGGAGCCTTTGAAGGTGTTTGTTAAATATCCATATTAACCAAACTAAGAATATTTCAACCTTCTCTGTTTTAGGAACACTAGCGGTGGGGCTCGGATGGCAATGTGAATGAAGCATAGGGTTATGCTTCACTAGCAGGGCTTTCTTCTTGTATAAACTGACTAAATCTTTTGTCTTTTGCATTTATCCTTCAGGTGTGATGGGCGAATATGAGCCAAAGATCGAAGTGCAATTTCCAGAGGTTGTCCACGTAGCCAAAGGATCCACTGTAAAACTGGAATGCTTCGCTCTGGGGAAGTATGTACAACTCAAGCTTACCACAGCTCACTGGCATGTTAAAATAAAAATGGTAATAGAAAGGCGGCATGATATTTTTCATGTGTATCAACCATGAATGCTGCAACAAGAAGAGCAGGGGTGAGCGTGCTTTTGCGGCTGCGGGTCACAGGATCTGAAACATATTGCCCTTCGATCTGTCCAGTCGATTGGGGCATTTAGATCCCTACTTAAAACCCATCTGTTCTTTCTTGCTTTTAATTGTACTTCAATTTTTTGTTTCTTTTGTATCAATGCTTTGTTTTTAACTACTGTATGTTCAGCACATTGATCAGCTTTGGGCTGTTGTAAATGTGCTATACAAATACAGTTTGATTTGATTTGATGGCTGTACCTAGATATTAGTATCTAGGTTTTATGTATTTAATGCTTAAGTTTAGTTAAAGGCAGCTTGTGGGGTTTCCTTTATAACGCTGTGCACTGCAGTCAAAGCTATAGTGTGGTTGAAAGCCAATTACTACAATAGCCCTATTGTGTTTTATGAGCAAGCTACGTAGATCTTTCAACATGTCAATCTTTCACATTTCATTTCTATAGCCCTGTCCCCTCTATAAACTGGAGGAGGGTAGACGGAGTCCCCTTTGCCAGGAAAGTGGACGTGAGGAAAGCCAGTGGTGTCCTGGAAATCCCGTACTTCCAGCAGGAGGACGCTGGCACATATGAATGTGTGGCCGAGAATTCCCGCGGGATGAACACCGTAAAAGGAAAGCTCTCCTTCTATGGTAGGTGATCCTGAAGAGCATGAATATTTGACCAGACTGGGCTGCATGTCAGATGTGCTCAGACTGAGCGGCACACATAACTAGTCCTTACTATGCTATAGAAGTGTCAGTGTACACTCCCGCATCGTACCGTACAAAAAGAAGCGAGATTTGTTTTAATGCAACATTAAAATGATTAAAGGCTGTCAGCCATGATGCCTCTAATATTAAATGTATCCAGATTAAAGGAGTCATGCGGCTGAGGCTGAGTCCTTGGATATGACCTTGTTTGCGAGCCTTGTATTTGGTTCCAGCAGATGGCATCATGATTGACATCCAACTTGACTGGAGACCGGAGCCGTTAAATGTACTATACTTAGACTAGAGTCACATATGTCTGATAAATAATCTGCACCACAGCATCTGGATGAGCAGGAAGGGGCTTACCGGAATTATTCATTGTCCTGTATAATACAGAGTTGGCATCTGTGCTGTAGAATGCAGGTAATGATGGCCATGATTGCTGTTACCAAAAAGTGAGGACATATTGTGAAGTGTCATTTCTGAAATGAGATACATGCATACAAAATTATTAATAGCAGACATGTGACATAAATGCTGGCACCTTCAAAAGAATAATGGGTAATTTGAATCATTGGTTTAGAAAACTTTTTCCATGCAATGCATTTGGAAACACAGTATAAAGTCAAAGTAAATGTCTATACGGAAATTGCATTTTCCAGAAATGCAGAAACAGAAATAGACATATCTCAGCTCCCATAATACAGCCATTATGGCATTTCTACAGTACACTATTGTTAACTATTGCATGAGGTTGAGTACTAGGTCTGGCTTTTTAAGCCGTTTTATGGTCTCCAAATTTGGACAGTTGAGACCAGTGTACAACTAGGGGCATGGGATGGCATTGTTCTTAAGCATGTGCCTTCAGGCTATCCAGACCAAAGGGATTTCTTTCTCCCTCCTGGAAACTCTCTGCTACATGGTTAATGACCCACTTGCAAAAATAACTCGTCGGGATGTGTGTATGTTTAATCATACATGTTGTGCCATTGTATATTTTTGCTTAAAGGACCATACTGCTTCATATTCTGATTCAGCCATAATTATATTGTCCATAAATCTCTCTCTCTCTCTCTCTCTCTCTCTTAATGTCTGTATTTTTAGGTTTTGTGCATTTCTACAATAGTTGAGACCATAATTTATTCTGACCCCTCCCCGAAAAGGCCTATCTGTCCTGACCCCTTATCTATAGCCTACAGTAACATATACATTATGGAATTTATGGATCATTATTGTGGACTTAGATGGTTCTTCGTCTCAACTGCTCTGTCATTAAAACGTTACAGAGCTTACTTGAATATAATTGAGTCAGCCATCACTTACCAGAGTCTTGCGGGTGCTCTGTGCCTTCAGATATGCAGAAAATTCTGTATTTAAGCTACAAGGACAAAATCTTGTGAAACACTTTGGTTGACCATGATGCCTTTTTGTGGGCAGGAGCTGTCAGTTAAGTTAGGTGCAAACTGTGGCAAGAGAAAAGGAAGGACAAAGTGGACAAAATACATTTGAAATATTTGGAATCGGCTCATATTCTCCACCCTTTTTCAATAGTGAGTTTGTGGCATTATTTATTTAAAAGGAGCTTTCCTTGCAAAAAAATAAATACTGTAAACTGACAAGTAAAGTACAGTATAGGGACAGTGTTTATCACATTCCGTCTTTAAAGGGCTCTTCACTGAGTTCACTCTAGATGTTGTTAACACGGTAACACCTGAAATAACGAAGATGTCAATTATTGCACGTACAGGAACATGCAGGATCAGCATGTTCCTGTAACTCTATTCCAGTGGTTGCCAACCTTTTTTCACACACACACATACACGCACACCCACCCACCCACACGCACACACGCACACACACACACACACACGCGCGCGCACGCACGCACGCACGCACGCACGCACGCACGCACGCACGCACGCACGCACGCACGCACACACGCACAGGCACAGGCACAGGCACAGACACAGACACAGACACACATACACACTTGTGTTATTCAAACATGTTAAGCACATAAGTCTTACTACTCATCTGCGAAGAGAAATGCCTGGTCACAACCTAAGGCAGAGAGTGCAAAGTGTCGGGACGGAACATCCGTCAGATGAATTTCCCCCGGATACGATATTTTTCGACCAATCACAACACTTTGTAATTGTAAAGCTATGTAAAGCGTCAATGTAATTTCCTTGAGCAGTACTTCCGCCAAAATCGTCCTTAATACTTCTTTCTTTGGTGCCCCACCAAGGAGGGCCCGGACCCAAGGTTGTGAAACACTGCTCTATTCTTCTCTGCAGTAACTGGGAAGGATTTGAGTCGGCTCAGTAAGGACAGCAAACATTTGTACTATCCACAAGGCTGATCATTGATCACTGTCTTTGCTATGCTGTACAGTTCAGTTTGTTTGGTTGATTTGTTTGTAACTGTTGGCATCTCATCTCAGTCATCTGTCAGTAGAGAGTGACTGGATGCTACAGTAGTTAGAGGGTGGTGTAGATAACATTTGTGACCCCTTCCAGTATTTTCACCCACAAGTCGGCTGAAGAATATGTCTGCTTACTAACTGTGTGTAGCATGAAGTCTGGGAATGGCTTCTGCAGTACACTTATTTAAACTATGTGAGCAAGGTCAGTGGCTTTCAAAGTGGGGGGCCGTGCCCCCCAGGGGGACTGCCACAGGCACCAGGTGGCCATTTGTAAATGAGGAGAAAATAAAAATGACAAATAAATACAGTAGTTATTTATATATTTTTTTATTTCAACTCATAAGATTATTGGCAGTGGCAGTTTTTGAGTGGTGCAACCACTCCAAGGAACAGCAATGTCCCTATGTCCCAACCATAGACTGTAAAAAATATGGACAAAGCGTTCTCCGGGTCTGATATGGACGTAAAATGAAGCCTGTCAGTCCTTGAACTGTAAGTCGCCATATTTCTAGATCCGTTTGGGCCCAGCTGGCCATTGGCTGGCCCAGACAACGAGGCGGGACTTCCCCCCTTCGTCTTCGTTGGTTTTTATTTTGACTCGAACGGGGGGTGGCTCCCGATCATAGACTGTAACGGTAGCCACGCCCCTCAGAACATACGTGACTTTATGGTAATATTTTAAATAAATGGGACCATAATTTTCCAAAAAGAATATTATGACTTGAGAAATGAGACTTTAAACTAGTGACTGGAAGCAGAAAGTATTCATGACCATGTTTATTAAGGTAATACAGTCTAGGTGAAGTTGGGCCCAAATACATGGAATCTCTATGGGTTTTTTTTGGGCCCAATGACAGCGCCACAACAGGCCATTATATGAACTTTCAGGAAGTCCTGATTTCCTTAGTGGCTTCACAAAATATCTGTCTGACTGCACCCCTGGTCCCAACCTATGTCCTAACCTATCTGACTATGTGACTATGTCCGTTTAGAGTACCTGTAGGGGCAAAAGTGGCGCTGTTGTGCCAGAAAAAAAGAGAGAAAGAGAGATAGTGTTGCACTGTTGCCTGCTAATGAGAGAGAGAGAGGGGAGTTGCACCACTCAGTTCACACAGGTGTGATTTTTAAAGCAGGTGTAAAGCTCTTTTGTTTGTTTGTTTATAGCCTTCTAGTGGAGAGTTGCGCAATGAGGGTGCAGACAATAGCCGAGTTACATGGTTCATGTAACTCGAAATGGTGACAAACACCCAGTGCATTTCGCAAACCTCCAGTTTAGGGCTTTGTCACTATTCGCGCCAGTAGTCCGATAGAAGGCTATATGTAGAAGACCTGGCCCGATGAAGTGAACGGAGGTGACTTCTAAGTTCTAATAGAAGTCTCTGTTTATAGCCATTTCACAACAGGGGGGCTATGCCTATTTTGTGTCCCCTAAGGTAGGCTACTATAGCCAAGATTTGTGCCATGTTTTCTAGACCAACCTCTACCAGGGTCTCTAACACAAAATGTTGTCATCTTCAGGTCTGGCCTTGTGAGTCTACTGTTAGGCTTACTTGATATGAGGGATGGAACACTTAAAATTGACCACATTTGGTCAATCATTCCAAAAGAGGGTTTGATATATATTTATAGGGGGGGGGGAACATTTTTGTAATCATCATTTGTATTTACACTAAACTAGAGACTAGAGAATAGCATCATACATAGTATTATGATCAATATTATGTTTAGCTCAGAATACTGCTGCCCGATCTAGCAGATGAAACTAAAGGCTAAAATCTCACCAAGACAGAGCAAGTCACAAAAGTAACGTGCTGTGTCTATTTATCTTGGTTACAGTTAAATGGATCATCTCTTGGTTTCCTTCCAAGTTGCTCTGTCTGTCATTTGACCCCCCCCCCCCCCATCCCCTTTAAGTATTGCTGTGTCAGCTGTCAACAATAACTCATTTTTAAGGCGTTACACAATTTTCCATTATTTACAAGAGCTGAGGAGCCTGCTGTCAACAGCCCAGGCTGATTTGTCCCTCTTTGCTACAGGTCTGCTTTCCTTTTTGATGTGCTTTGTCACTCTCATCCTCCTTGTGTCTCTCACTCTCCCCCACTCCCTCTCCTGCTGTCTGCAGGAAGTGATAAAAATCTCTAATCTTATTTTGAACTACTTTTGAATTAAGCCTTTGAGACATTCGTCAGCAGTGTAAGCCAATGGGAGAATCAATAAGGGTATCTCTTGTACATCCATGCAACCTGCGGCCCCATGAGTATGTCTGTCTCTCTGCATGGAAGAAATGAATGCAATGACAGAATTATGGTCATCGATTGTTTGTTATATTTTATCCAGACAAATAATTGGTGTGCTTTAATAGACCTTTGAATAAATGTGTTTGTGAACTGCAAAAAGGAAAAAGGAAATTTTGCTTAACTAGTTCGAATATATGAACATCAAATTATGTACAGGGATGGGCACAAAATGAATGTTATTATTAGGCAGGTGGTCCGCGGACCCCCAAGTGGTCCGCGAAGCATGCCGTCGACTCAGACGCAGTGAAGCAGTTTATGTGTGTACCTTTTTCTGCCATTGCACGTGAAGAGCTGCAATGTCCATTTTGGCGTGTTGTAGAAGTTAGGAGTCCGTCTTTTGTTTAGTAGTTAAATGGATCAATGTACAGATGCGGCCAAAAACATGAGTGAGTCCACGTGAGTGTAGGCAGTGTTGTTATGAGGCTTGGAGTGTCCGGAAGGGAACAAAATTCGATAGGCAACGAATGATGGTGTAACGCAACCGATTCTTCCCAATATGACTTGCACTGCGTGACTGGTGTGTCACGTGATCTAAAGTCCCTGCATAATGGAATGGTCAACCTAGTTAGTTAAGTTAGTGAGGAGCAGGGGTGGGCTAGGACAGACATTCGGTTCATTATTTATCAGATGTATCCACGCCATGAGGTCTGCATTGTACTTGCTCAAATTCTGCATAGACCATGCATAACCTTAATTTATATCCGTCGTATATTGGTTGCGCCTTGGCTGAGCCTGTACTGTCTGTAGATCACCAATTTTCAGCATGCGACACAGTTGTATGTTATTGTTATAGTATTATAACATTATTATGTTATAGCAGCTTCAGGAAGTATAACAGGGGTTCCCAAACCTTTTCAGCTCGAGACCGAAAACTGAAATTTTGTGTTTTGTTATGAAATAATACAAAACATTGTAGGCTCCTTTACTTAACTTCACTAGCGATTCATGCAAATAGGCCTATGACCCCAAAATGTGTTCTTTTGAAACATTGTTTGGGGAAAACGTAACTTATTTAAGATTTATTCGCATGTCATTGAGAAGAAGCAGGACGGATGCCGGTTCATTACTGTTATATTGGCCTTCTGGTTTCCCTAAACCTACTACTTTTCAATTTGGTAGAAAGAAAGAATCCCACAATTTATGGTTCAGCCAGCTGACGTTTGGCTCGATTGTGTGTGGTAGGCCTAGTGTACAGGCAGAGATGGGCTGCCCGCTTTCATTTGGTAAGCATTGACTGAGAGTCGATACGTTCACAGCGGGTGAGGAATGGAGTGAAGGGCCTTGACAATGAGAGGAGAGGAGAAAAAAACAACATGGTCCTGAAAGGTGCGGAGGGTGGAGCAGGCCGCCGCCAGGCTCGGGTGGAAGATTGCGGTTCCATGGATGGATGTGATGCTAAATGACTGGTGATAATGGAGTCTCAGAGTAGATTTCTGCTCTCTGCTATCTCTTCTGGCGGTGCTCCCATCCAAAACAACACAAGCACGCACGCACGCACGCACGCATGCACGCACGCACGCACGCACGCACGCATGCACGCACGCACGCACGCACGCACGCACACACACACACACACACACACACACACACACACGCTCTGCTTCTCTCTGCTCAGATACATTATGGGTCGTTGTGGTCATAGGTTACATGATTGACATTGGTACAAATATTGATACCGGTATGCGCATTTCTGCAGAGCTACACAGAAGCTTTGAAGCAATACACACACACAAACACCCGGCCTTCCTTTAATCCAAAAAATAGCAGTTCAATTCCACACTGAGAAAGGTTGAGGAAGATTTGACAAGTTCACCTCAGGGTTAAGAAATGCCTTGGATGTCTGTGTTCACAGAATAGTTATAGCCTGAATCCGAATCCCATTCCATCCAGCTGCAGTTGAAGACCAGAAGGATGCAGCACTATGCTGTTTGAGGTATCAGTGGCCCACTTTGGACACAAATAACATTACCCACTATGATATTTAATGCTGAGTGAAAACTGAAAAGTCACTATTATAGAGCCTTGAGGGACTCTGGACAACCATAGCCATACTTAAGTGGTTAATGATAATAATGACGTCCACTAGACTTGTGCAGCAACTTTGGTTGTCAAATGGAATTTTGGAATTTGACATAAACACACACAATATTCATTTTGTGGATCAATAGAGGTTGATGTCCTTCCCTGAACAACATAAACAATCACACATTACACTCTACATTGTCCTCGTCTGTCTCTATCTCTCTCCAATCCACTCACAATCACAAAGTGGAATGCAAAATCCAGCACACTGTGGCACTATAGGGATATTATATTTGCAATCACCATTGAATTTCTGTATTTCTGCATGCTGTAGCAGAAGCCAATTAGAGCAGGATGTTCTGTTACTGAAAAGTCATCTCAAAGGTCAGTCCTTGAGTATGGCATTAGGTAAGGTCTGTAGAATAGAATAGTGATCTACCATTACTCTTGTCCTGCCAGTGGCCTTGTGTGATATAAGATGATAGTGTCTTGACCTACACATCATCCCGGATGTATAGAGCTATGGAGAGAGTAAATCCATCTTGTTTTTATGTACCTTTCTTTTTTAGTTTCTTTTTTTCTTTTTGCTAAAATCGTTAACTAGCCTTGAGTTACTTGCAAGACAGTAAGAATCAATGCTGCTGCTGTATAATTATACCATAATTTACTCAAACTGTATTGGATGGAAGTGTTTTATGGTACCACCCACGGCTACTCTAATACATTAGTTTGTGATGTACATCACTTTCAGTCTTGCATAAGCATGCTATAGACTTTGATAGTCTGACATCATTTTCAGTATTTCATTTTTCAGATTATTCTCCAAAATTGGTGTGTTAATGGTTGAAGGTAAAGTATATTGTAATGTAAAGTGCTTTGGAGAAAAGCGCTATATAAATACTGTTCATTTACCAATTAATCAAATTCATTGTTTTTTTTCCTGAATTTTCCAGCCCCACCGCATCTCATTGAAAAACCTGAAGATATGCAGAAACCTATTGATGACCCGTTGGTGTGGGAGTGTAAAGCCACAGGGAAGCCCAAACCTTCTTTCCGGTGGATGAAAAATGGAGAGAATCTGGAGCCTGTGGAGGTAAGACATGCTTTAGTGTTGCTACTGTAGCTCTTTATAATGCCAGCTTAAGTTCTGCTGCCCAGGTTGGCAGCAAAACAGTTGTGACTCAAATACTAATTGCCTATTTGATGTTACTGAGTCCCTGTACTGTAATGAGGAACCCTATGTGTCAAAGCTTTGCTGCTACATAGTGAAGCTTTTCTACGAAATCTCCAGGCAATTATATGGTCTGTATTTTAACACAGTTCCTCCATGCAGCAATGCAATATGCACTTCAGTCCTGCCAAATATACTGCATATTTGTTGGGATTTAGACTGCGCCTCCTATCCTTTGGTGTGTTCAAAGACTAAACTGTAAACAAGCCAAGTATTTCATGCTAGTCTTGAAAGCACAGTGATGTAAGAGCTGCCCTAATCTTCTGTTAAATCTCTCTTCCCAGAGAGCCATCATTAATCCTGTGCCACCAAAGGAGGAAAGGGAGAGTCTCTGTGGAAGGCAGCATACTTTGTTGTACCCTACATTCAGTCTAGCACCTTTTCTCCTATTCACGTCCTCCTTATGACTATTGAGATGAGAGATGAGCATGTATATTGTGTATGAGCATGCTTATTATGTACAACATACACTGCAACCACCGTGCTTGTTCATCTAACTTAATGGCAGTGAAGCTCTGTTGTCGAGTATTCATTAAAGCATTTGCGAAAGTATGATTTAATATTATTATATCTCAGCCACTGGGCAATGCTAGAGCCAGGTTATTTAGAGAAGATTGATGATGGGCACATCTTGGACTTGAAAATAAACAAACTTTATGTTAATTTTCTTCATTATGTAAAAATGGGCACAAACACACCAGAGGGTATCGATCAATCCTTAGATGTTATATAGGCTTGGATTGGACAAAGCCTGTTTTATTGTTACCAGGGGCAACGCTTCTAACAGCAAACCGTTTTTCTCATAAAGGCAGATTAGGCTTACTTTCAGCACTGAATAATGAACAATCAAGTCAAGTCAATGTGGTACGCTTTTTAACACAACCTTTATCAGAACATACTAGTTTGTGCAGTACACATGCAGAACACACGTGCAAAACAAATGAGTCCATCTGTTAGTATTGATAGTGAGGAAAAAACAGCATTCTCTTAACTTCTTTTCACAACCATTATAAAATTGTCTATACTGTATAATCGGTGCCCTTGGATGCTTGCTAAGGCACATGCTTACAGAGTACGGTTTGAAACTCGCCCCTCTCATGCCCCCTAATTCAACTACATGCTTACGCTAACAAAAAGATAATTAGAACAAGAATAGCAGAAAGCAACCTAAAAAGAAAATATCTCATATTTTGAGATATGTGCAGTGTGCATACTAGGGCTGAATGCATGATTAAAGCTTGGAAATGATGATACCGTTGGATTTGTTGCACAGGGCTGTCCCAAACAGCAAACTAATAAGTGGATATGCATGCGCAAATGAATTAATCAGCAAAGGTGTTACATTGTTTGAAATGTCACCATTAACCACAGCAGCTTAATCAGTGGAAGAAGTAAAGGTCAGCGATGTAGGGCTGTAGGAAGAGGATACTCCATTTGTTGCTTTTCATTACAGTAAATCAATCAAGACCTTTATTTATTGTACCATTCATTGGAACATCCCACTCATTCTTTCTTGAGACTCACACACGGTGAAAACATCCACCACACCTGATGATATTTTGAATCCAACTGTATAGATAAAGGGATACTCCCTAAAGCCTGAGTTATACTGTAATTAGTTGCATGTGGGTGTTGCTCACTGAAAATAGCCGAACTACAAGCTCACAACACGTCACATTGTGACACCTTTTGAGCTTGTAAATCGGTTATATTCAGTGCACTACACCAGCACACAACCAACTATAGTAAGGGTTATAAGGGAGATAATACTTTGTAAGAGCACTATAGCAATCAATCTGTGCAGAATTGGTCTTTCTTTTTAGTAAACACCAGGACAGATTGTTATTCAGGACATCTTCTTGTTGCACTTTTTATACTGTTTATACTGTCCTACTGTATATCAACTAAAGCAACCCACTGTTGTTGGCAAATGACATTGCCAATCATTTTCATTCAGCATAAGGCGTACAGATGGCACCCCCAGGTCCCCTGCATGAGAAACTGCTGATTTAAGAGGAACGTCATGCTTAATTAATAGCAGCCGTAAACGGGAGTGCTTTCCATGCACGGACTGATACGGCACCATTTACCCCCCCTCCTGCCAGCAGGCACATTCGCCCCAGCACAACCAGGGCTACTGAGCACAGTCTGAGCACTATGGAAATGCAGGCGCTCTAACCTGCTCGAACACAGGATTAGTTTGTGATCTTTCAATGAGGACAGGCTTTTCACATGGCAGTACTTTAATCCCCTGAGACTGGAGTTCGGCCCCTCTCAGAAAACCCCCTATGGAAATGGAATCTAATGCAATTATGGGTGAGCCTGCGGAAAACACAGCAGATGAAGGGCAAGCAGAGGCAGTACCTGACATAGTTTGAACGGAGACATGAGAAGTTAACTGATTGGGATCTGAAATGCAGTCGTGAGGGAACCTAAGTAGAAACAGAAGACAGATAAATGTTTAGGATTAACAGATCATACTTTACATCGTGGTTCTGAAACCACCTGTTTTGGGTTCAGTACCCCCAGGTTTTAGTTTCCCGGGCCCTTTCCCTGATTTCTGAATCCAATAACCTCCGAGTACTCCCTTTACCAAAGAACATTTTGCTTAGAAAACTGCAAGAGAAAACCATAGCTAGCATATAATGCCAAAATATATTTTTTGTTTTAATAACATAGATCAGCAGGTTCACACAACTTTTGTCAATGTTTTATATGAATTAAACAGTAAAATCAGTTTTTTCACTCACTTCTCTGTAGTACCTCCACGTACCCATTTGAGAAACACTGCATCGAACAACTGTGTTATAGAATTATGACCAAAACGTATTTCTTTCAGTTGAAAACATGCCATTTTTATTGTTTGTGGTTGTTCGATGAAGTATAATTAGCCCTACTGTTTGTGTCCCAGTCAAGTTTATACTTCATTACTCCATCACTCCACCCGTATTCTGGTCTTACTTTTCCAGTGAGTTGCAGACAAGCTTTCTCCTTCAGTCAAACAGGGAAAGGTATACAGCCTGAGCTCAAGCAGATGAAATGGAAGCCGGTGTCTGTGACATAGGTGCATACAACACTTAGTATGTATAGAGCATACCTATCAGAAAAGCAATTTTCACAATTCAGCATACCTCAGATGTTACGATATTCCTTCCCTTCCCTGCCCCCCTGTTCCTGCTGAAGGGGAAACAGGCCCTGTGGTGAAGCCGCAGATATAAATAGGGCATGGTTTTATTTCACTCTCATAAACATGCAGATTGATTAGGGTCATTTTCTGCTACCCTGCCTCCATCCACCCAAACCCTTCCCTCCATTAGTGATGAAAACCTAGATTTATTGCCACGTCTGTCACTTCCAGACCATAATTCACTGGCCCACTGGCTGGCCACTTTTATGTAGATGAGCACTGGGAATAAGGCATATTAAAGGCATGTGTCTCTATGTCCATAGGAACGCATACAGGTGGCCAATGGGGTGTTGTCAATCAGCCGTCTGACCCTGGCTGACATAGGAATGTACCAGTGTGTGGCTGGTAATAAGCATGGTGAGGTCTACGCCAATGCAGAGCTTCGAGTTATAGGTAAGACTAGCATGTGTGGATAATGGATATGTATTTTTTTTTTGTGTGTGCGTGCGTTTGTTTGTGTGCGTGTGTTCGTGGGTTTTTCAAGTTTGCTCTACCCGTGCCTAGTACCAGGGGATGACCTCTGGCCTCTCTCTTATTGGCCACTAATTGAAAAGCATTAATTATAAGATGAAAGCGTTGGGGTGACAGTGATGTATGCCAGAACTGCTGCGCTCACCGGCCTCGCCCATCTGCACTGTCAAACTGTCACTCTCTGCTCTCTGGCCACAAGCTAGCTCTCACTCACCATTCAGCCAGCACAATGCCTCATCAGTGTCAGGACACACACACAGGTTCACCACAGCCCAGCACATCTGTTCTGCTCCACTTCAGGAATATTCCATTCCAAAGACAGAAGCCATTGGTAACACTTTACTTAAAGGTTAGGTCTATAAGGCATTATAATCGCATGTATTATGAATTATAATGCTCTTTTAAGGCATTATAACGGTCGTTATAAATGTTTATAATCATGTATGAAAGCTTATAGCAATGTTTATAACATAAAGTGCTGGTCATAAATGCATTATAAGCTCAGTGGAACTACCTTATATTAGCTAGTTTCTACATAATACTGTATGGGACCGACTGTCTTCAAACTCGACACGCGTATTGGCATTGGAGTGAGGTGCTCTCCGCCATTTTGTTCAGATATGCGGTTGTTACTTCAAACCCACCGATGCGACCGATATGTCCATACATTGATATTCAGTTGTCCAGAACAGCCGATCCAATCAATAGGCCCATATTATACAGGGTAAATGGGCATATACTATCTATTCTAGCGATAGCTCATTGCAGCCACGGAAGTCAGGAGGCTACTTCTAATTAGCTCTCCCCAGACCCCCCCCCCCCCCCATTAATTAGCTAATAGTTCATTCATATATATATACTACCTCTAATCGGTCTGTCTGTTTCTCATTTGCTTCAAGCTAACTCACACATGCATGCACGTCCATTTAAGTAGCATAACTATTCATTGTGTTCACTCTAAATGCCTAGCTGACACAAGTAGTTGTACGGATATTCAGTTGATTAGAAATTGATATTCCAAAATTGACTATGCAATATTGGCAGAAGCTGCTTTGCTTGAGTGCTAAAAGAGTGACTTGATACCTGTTTCACCTAATTTGAGACCTGTTTCACCTTGCAATGTAAGGCTACACAATTCAAACCTCTACCAAAGTGAATTTCGGTGACAGTCCTGTGCAGGTATAACTAATTAAAGTGTTTATTGCAGCGGGTGGAAGTAATTATCACGATGAAACGGATGTGGGCTAAATCTGAAGTACATGACATTTGCCTTTGTTTTTCTTAGCTGAGGAAATTATTTCCTGTTAATTAAAGGAGTACACATTTTGTCCTTCTGCCAACTTCATTAAACATAACACACACACACACACACACACACCATTAACCTTGATGTGTACTTGAGCATGCACATGTAAAATCCTCAGTGTTAATGTTATAATGTTATAAGCACGTTATAATAGGCGAATATTCTGCAAAAATAGGCGAATATTCAGCGAAAATAGGCAAACATTTGTTGAGAATAGCAGATCTACAAGGTCACTGCAAGCCTGTAGATGTGCTTATTTCACTACTTGAAATACACATAGGATTTTACTATGTTGCAAATCATTTAAAATTTTCTACATTTCTCTTGCCTTTTCTATGAAACCTGTATGTGAATAATTATGCATGGCTTTAACTGAAATGTTTGACTATTTTATCTAATTAGTTGTCTTCATTGTTACATTTTAAGCCTACAAGTAGAGTCACAAGCTCATGTCGCTTAATAAAAGATAATGATGAAATTGTAATCCATGAACAACATGCGTCCATCTGTAACGGTTCTAGAGTATACATGTCACATGTCACAATTGTAGGTGTGCCCATATGTTTCCCAGTATAAGTTTCATTTACTATGAAATCCTGTGTCCGTTACACCATCATATATGGTTGCCAATCCATCATGCCTTGTTGTGACATCATGGAGACCCTTAACGCCTCCATATGTCATGCCTCGTGACATGTCACGCCACCATATATGGCCATCTTCATATATGAAGATCACGACACTGACCACATCTAACCCTGGATAACCATACATGGAGAAGACTGGATCATCCTAGATCTGCATATGGAGCCGGCCAGCAACTCTTGTTGATCTGACCTCATCAAACCCAGTACACTCAAGACACGCTCCATATATATGGCTAGTAGGCCTACAGAATTAATTCCATATGTTGATCTGACCCCCCATGCCAAAGCGCCAGCACTCGCCCAGCATTCTGCCACCTAGGCAGATGCCCAGTTTGGGCGTCTGGGTCGCTTCTCGCCCTCAGGGTGTTTTACTGGTAGTTAGAATGTCAAGATATGAGATTTTGGTCTTTTAAATTGAAATTTAGTCTTTACGTCATTTGTCATTCATACATTCATTGCAATCCTGCATATTCCCAATGCAGTAATGGAAACGTATAACTTTACATGAGAGCATTTTCAAGGGAAGGAGATGTGGGTGTGAGTTTTGCAATCGCCGTTAATATGCTGGTCTTGTTTCAGCTGTTGCCCCAGATTTCTCTCTCTACCAACTGAGGAGCCAGACGCTAGTGAAGGAGGGAGGAGACATGCTCATCGAGTGCAAGCCCAAGATGTCTCCTTGGGGTGTGATCTCTTGGAGGAAGGGCAGTGAGCCGCTACGAGAGAGTAACAGGTACCAACGGTAATGTTTTCTACCCAAACCCATTGTGAGGGATTTGATTTTTTTCATTACAGCATTATCATTGGTTTTGGCCAGGTACTGTATATTCAGCTCCCTGAAGGGCCATGGTAATGTGTTATTGATAAAGATCTAACACTAAACACCCCCCGGCTCCTATCATGTTGCCTCCGTCTAGAGATGTAAGGCTCGGTATTAATACCGTATCATATTGATTATTTTCCTCACACTTTCAGAACGGGCGTTCTGTTTTCCACCAAAGCCCATCTCTGACTGGGTTTTAAAGTGATCTGGAAAGACAGCAGCTGGAGAAACATCTTGTTATAGCATCAGATACAGTCGAGGATCAGATAGGTGCTACTCATTGTTTTCTTCCCACCAAGGACGCGGGCTGCAGGGTGGAACTCAATAGTGCTAATCAGGTGCTTTTCACACTCAGTGGGGATGATAAGAGAACGAGACCTCTAGGGTTTGATACTTTCAGTGTGCAACAGCCATGTGCAGCCAAGTATAAAGGGACGGGTGCAACTACAACATATTGCAACATATTATCCAAGCTCCTCTGAGATAAAGGGTGATTTTAGCCTCCTGTTATTACACAGGTGCGCGTGTGCGTGTGTGTGCGTGTGTGCGTGCGTGCATGCTTTGGGCACAAGAGCCTGGCTCAACATCCTCAGTACAGACAGGGGTCACCCATTGGGTGTCACCACCGCAGCATGACTGCTTGGCCAGGATTTTGCCTACACGCAAAGCAGTGTTGTTGCTTGCCAAACAAAGTGGCAGGGAATTTGCACAGTGGTTTCGCTGTTGGTGCCCTTCAAGTCGCCCTGTGTGATGTTTATCACAGGTAGAGCATTTTAATTATGTTGTTTTGAATTTATAGCTTTGACTGAGTTCACATTTCACTTTGTTGGCTGACAAATACCCCACTGGGAGATAAATTAAATTGCAGTGTCTCCGTAATCTGCACTTACTATGGAATTGACTACCCAGGTCCTTTGTTACCTAGAAATTATTTTATTGGTTATACTTGCTTCGCAATAGTCCATGTTATAATGTAGTCTTGATTCTAAACTACAACGTGAGGTACTGTATATGACCAGTGGATGTGATAAATAATGGATTTTTTGACTTGAGTGATTTAAATCTCGACATTCATTTCCCCAGAGCAAGTGAAAGATGGATTGATTCAGGTCATTATTTTAGCCTTATCCCTTAGTGCTGCGGTTCCCAAACTTTTGTGTCTGTGCGCCCGCTGTTACCTCCTGACCTAGCCGAATTACCCCGCCACCACCACCACATGGAAATGAAATACATACATATTTGTATTATTTGTGCGAATAATATGTCACGTATGATAAACATGTATGTTATATTTATCATATGTGACATCATTATTCAAAATTGGCCACCTATGCATACCTGTATATGTTGCATAAGATATAGAGAGACATATATTTCCTATACTGTATATATGTGCACATATACTGTATGCACATACTGTACTGTACTGTATTAACCTGAATATGGCATATATTCTACTTGCCATATTGGCATAATATGTTCATATATTTAAAATAATATCACCACCATTAATTAACCTATTCATGTCACGCACCACAGGGGGTGCACGGCATGCACCACAGTTTGGGAACCACTGCCTTAGTACACTATCAGGTAAAATCTTTATTCTGTGTTTGTGGGGGCTGCATATGGTTCAGAAATGAAATTCTAAAAGCACAATATAAAATGTGGATCCGTTTCTTTGCTGTCATAATCACAATCAGTCATGTTAATGAACAGTCGCTGGATGGAATTCTATTATGGTGTTTGTATTCTGTTAGGGTCCAGGGTCCCTTGAGGATCAGGAATGAATCATAATGGCGTATATTTGGCTCTGACCAACTGGCTTTGGTCTGACACAGGTTTGTAATTAAAAATAAATTTGTAGGCATCGCAATAAAAGTGCATGTCTCCCACAGTATACTGAAGGCTGGATTGTACAGAACATACAAATTCATGCCAAAGCCATTCAAAGGGACCCTCTTACCTTCAGCTGCTTAGATATTTGTTTTTTCCCCTTTTACTGTCCAGCTCCAGGCTCAGCTTCAGTCAGAACTCAGTAAACAAAACACATACATGTACATGAAGTGTACACACACACATTGTTGGCATACAGTATATACGGTTTGATATAACATGCAGTGAAAGTGCTTCTCATCTGATCTATTGCTGTTTTTAGTTTATTAGACTGCCATTGCCTATCCTCAACATACCATAACCATCAGATGGTTAGCATCTGCAATATTCAGTACTGCACAGTGCACACATGACATATTATTATGGTCAGTGTGTTTCAGTATGTTTCACTGTCATGCTTAATCATATTAACAGTTTCCGTGCCTTGAATGGATTACTCCAGGTTAATGTCGCTGCCGTATCGGACATACCCGCCTTTTGTTTTATGTGTTTAATCCGCCGTAATGTAATGAATCAAAAGAAAATCCGTCTTCGTAGCGGAGTATGAGACTGGATGCCTTCGCTGAGATGACAAAACCGGAAATCGTCACATGCTGTGGGCTGCTAGGGCTTCTGGGAAATTGAGGCCAATGGAAATGCATTGGGTGCAACGCCTCATTGAAACCAATCTTGTGTGCGTCTTCCGCGTGCACCAAGATGGTGGATGCTACACACAGATCATAACAAACCACGGGAGCTTTTTTTGATGGATTTTCGCGGATTAAAAGCCCAAATAATTCAGCGTATGCTCTAAAGGTAATACAACAATCTCGGCAGTGAAGGGGGGTTGATTAAAATGCGGGTTAATCGTAAAAAACAGTCAAACTGTTAAGTTATCATATTTTGGAGAATTGAACTGTTGAAAAAATATTTTTTCTTTTTGCAATAATAGCAGATCAACAAGCTCACAACAGCGACATGTTGTACAAAGTATATAGGGCTTAAGTGGTTAAAAGCTATCAATGATCGATATAGATCAGTGTGTGTGCGTGTGCGTGCGTGCATGTTAGAGCGACTGGGTTTGGTCATACACCTATTCAGAAATCTGCACTGATCAAAAGGGGTTGTTGTGAACCCCTTTTGTTGAAGATTAATTGCCTTAATTGCGTTAGAGCTCTACATTGGCTTCTGTGGGAGGGGAGCCGATGTCACCAGCTGGGTAATCCATCTTCATAGCAGCAAGCCCCCCTTCCCTTTTTTCCCGTAGGAGCCCAGGGAAGGGGGGTAGGGGGTGGGGGGGTGGGGGGGGGGGTCTTATCTACCCCAGACAACCCTGCAGGGACACGGTTTAGATGACATCAGCTGGAACAAAGCAGCTGAGAGCGCAGAGCAGAGCCGGTCTTGCTGATGAGTGTGTAAGTGGGCCGTGTCAGGCGCGCGAGAGCAGCCTGAAAAACACAGCATTTCAATATGTCACTGCTAGGAGGAAATCAAGTTTGTTAGCCTCCCCTCACGCCTCACGGACAAAATCAGATCCCCCTTTTATGAACTGGTCACTGGTTGTGCTGACGTTATGTTTCGCCCAGGCCTGGATTTAAGACCATACCTTAAAGACCTTGAGTATTTATTTTGATCAACTGTGACACCTCTGAACATATTTGGCCTAGGTGTTTTACTCCTTTGAGGGTGGTACAGTATTTGTCCTGAGAGGGAACTACTAATACAGTTTTCAGTGTTGACTGGAGGTTGATTGAGGTGCTCTTGCATGTGGTTCACTTCTTCCACCCCAGAAATGTATTGCCTTGTTTACATCTTGTTAGCGAGCTATTGTTATTAGTGGTGTTATTTTTGGGTGTTAGCTTGCTGTGATGCTTCTCATTGAGATGGATAGAAATTAGGTTAACACTATTCTATAACCACTTCAGTAGGTCTATTTAAAGAAACATATTTTCTGCGTTCTGCGTCATACAAAAAGGTCATGGTCTAGTCGCAGTTGTGATCCCTCATTTTGACAATGGATGTTATTTTGAGATCACATTGAGGTGCCTACAAAACATGAAAATGTTATACTGAATGGCACTAACAATATAAACTCCAAACACACCTGCCAAGCTGCTGCCTATAATCAGTCAAAATGCCACAGCTTCCATTAGTGTGAGTCGATACTGTAGGTTCCCCTACATAGATGGGATATAAAAAAAAATCCCCAGCATCAGCAATGTTCAATAATTCAATTGGTATTTAGATTTTCTTTTTTTGGTCTGTGCAAATATGAAAAAGCATATAATATGTACACTATTACTTGCCCTCATCAGCTGTATTTGCAATATTATTGCAAATACAGCTGATGAGGGCAAGTCTGCTCTCTCTTCTCCCATTCATTTGTATAACATAACTAACCCTGCTATTACGTTTTTTACGCAGACAAAGGAAAGGGGCAGATGACACTTAAAATAGGTGGTAGAAAACTATCATAAATTGTGTTTGGGTTAGAAACAGGCTTCTGTCTGTCTGTCTGTCTGTCTGTCTGTCTTAGATTCACTACATTATAAATGATATGATCATATCATTGAATAATAACAACAGTAGTACTTGGAGTGGATGGGTACCATTTGTAATTTTGACTTTAAAATTGGATGTCCTCTGGTTGCCGACGTCACACACTTGTTTCGTTCAGGTGTTGCTATGCAGCCATCAGCAGCACCTATGAGAACGGCAGGTGTCAATAGTCTAGTGGGTAAGGTTGAACAACTGTTGATAACAGCTGACAGTCACTGTGGTTCACATAATTGATCTTCAGAGGGTCTTTGTATCTTTATCATAAAGCCTTGCCAACCCTTCTCACCGCTCGGCCGATCACAAGAACGCAACAGCTGGCGTTTGCAATGTGCTTTCTCTCATAATTCATCCACGGTGTCTATCCTCTCAGCTATGTGATACCTATCTTAGCAAATACCGTTGAAATGTACGTCTTTATTAATTGTACACACCAACAGCATGTCACAGCAGACTTGCAAGTTACTTGCAAGTTATTTGTTAAAAGTGTTATATTCTGATTCTATTATTAAACATACTCAGAAAGTATTACTATCAGATTTTTTTTATTTTTTTTTCACTTAATTTTTATTGAAGGAAGAACAGACAAGAAGAAAACAACTGACAAGACTATATGGAAAGAAAAAGAAAAGAAAAAGACAAAAAGTAAAAGAAAAAAAGGCTGCATTTTTCATATTACAAAAAACATTCAATGAAATCCTATTGCAATATCGCTAGGCTGAGAGAAGAGATTCCACTTTTCCCACTTTTTATAGAATTTATCCTCTTGTAGTCTAAGTATGAATGTTAGTTTTTCCATAGCATACAGTTCCTCAATAATGTCCATCCATTGATCTTTCGTTGGTGGGTCCTGCTGGCACCAGCGTTGTGTGATTGCTTTTTTACTTGCTGCTAAGAGGTTCTTGATTAAATATTTATCATGTATTAGAAACTCTTCAGGGATATTTTTATGTTTTAAAGGAGTTATTCACCCAAATAAATACTTATATTCTTTATATCAATTACACAGCCCATGAAATCTTGAATTCATGGAGATTCTTTAGTTTTTGTCCCATTCCTGAGCCGATAATTTGATGATCTCTGCAGGAAATGGTACAGTATAAGCCCAGCTACCTTGATGGAATGAATAGTCTATAGGTAAACCTCTTCCAGAACAACAAGTGTCTCTGAATTATCATGTGCCTGTCGAGGTCTACAGTAAAACACTTAAAAGTTACATTAATTGTGTTCTAGATTGTATTTCGATAGTACTGGTAAAAGTGTAATGGGGCCTTAGAGGGGCATAGAGAAGCAAATGGTTATTCGATGGTTTTGGTTGTGAGATTCAATATCCATTAGTTCTTTGTGGTACACACTACACTAACAATATTCATTGTTGTTATATCTACTGAGATGCTTAAAGGACCATACAGATTGTCTGGGATGATTAGGCCATTGACTACGACTCACTGTTCAGTATACTTCACTTACTGCTGACCATTTGTAACCCGGTGTGATAACTGGCGTAGGGGACAGCAATAGTGGAGCTGCCTACTTTACATGAGAGCTACAACAATAACTAATAAAGTGAAAGGAAAGCTCTATGATTTGATTCTCTGAAAGGGGTATCCTAAATCTTATTGCATTTCAATAGAGAGCAAATATTCTTTGGACCAATGTAAAAAAAAAACACATTATGGACCAAAAGCCATGGGCACAGGTGTTACTTTCTGACAGCCACTGTTCCACTGTCTTGCGGTCCGGCTAAACTAGGCTTGCCCATAGACTTATTTTTTCATAGATGTATTTTCAGCTGAGAGCTTATTTTTTATTGGATCTTGACTTTGCCCATGTGTTATCTGATCTTATCATAAAGACAGTTTTCTTAGACCTTCATTTTACAGTTTAGCATACCACACTACAGTAAATATACACTGTTCAGTTTTTTTGTTCGTTGTCATTGCATTTTACCGTAATTGAAACGCCAGGCCCAAAATATTTCCTGGAGAAAATATTAATTTTCACAATTTAAATAATTATAAATAACTTCATACTATACATAACACCGGTAACTATATGTATGTCTAATAAAAAATAACTTGAAATAACAAGACAATGGTAGGTGGTAGGTACCCTCACAAAAAACATGCAGTAATCCTGGTCTCTAAACTACCTCCTCTGCCCCCCCCAGGTTGGCAGAGGAAGTGTAGCACCCCGGATTACATTAGATAATTGACACTGGGTGAAAAAATTGGTTGCAAAATCGTGGGATAAAAACATTAAAAAGTTTATAATAATAATAACAAGACAATGGCCTATGTTTATGTATAATAAATGGCTGATACTATAACTGAGTTTATGCCTACGGTATATTGTGTCAGCTCATCTTGCGCTTGGGTATGTAACATTTTGATTGGCATCTCTATTCTCTAAGCAAAGTCAGTTCAAGGACCTTGTTTCAAAGGCTACGTGTTTATTTTTAATTTAATACAATGCAGTACAATGCCCCAAGATCTTATAGCAACCTTTGAGATAAACATTGGTTTGGCTATAGTCATATTTGCTTCTAGTAATTGGTTCTTCTTTGGGAAATTGGCTTGCATTATCACTAATAAGAGTCAATTTCCACCTTCCAAATCACAATATTCATAAGCATTTTTCTTTTTATTTATGCAGAATCTAATAGCCAAGAGGGATAATATTTTTGGCATTGAAATTCTACTGGTTTCCATTTGTAGACCGTGTTTAATCTGAGTAGTATTGACCACATGTGTTACTTTATCCTCCCAAACTTTTTAGCCTGTGACCCAAAAGAGAAATGTTATGTCTCCCTAGGATCCAAACTAGCGAAAATACAAGCACACGTACGGTAAGTCACTTCGTGCCACGTGGTGAGATCGGATATTTTTACTACTTCTTAAACATTTGTTTTCTAATTTATGGTTTCTTCATGAAATGACTGAAAAGTTTTTAAATCATGAAAATATTAGCTTTTTTGGAAATATTTTTTTTAATGTAGGAAACAAAAATGAAGGGACCCATAACAATCTGAACGCGACCCACAAATGGGTCCCGACCCAGTATTTGGTAAGCAGAGCTGCACACCTTCTCTTAGCCCCCATCCACACACAGACATTATTATGGCAATCTTGAAGAGGCTATGATTTCTTAAATTATTTATAAGGTATGCTTTTAGCTTCAAGTAGCATCTGTATGTGTGACAGTCTCAGGCAGGGTCAGTCACTAAAACCAAAAAGTCTGAGGGAAACGGTAAAAGTAAGCTAGGGTCGCCCTATACTGACTCTGCTGCTCGGCTATATGAGTCACAGGGAAGTTTTCATGTGTGCGTTGGGCAAGAAGAAATCCTGTCGATCCTGTCAATGATCATGAACCTGGTACATTTATACATTCTGCATAAATATATGGACATTTGTAGCAAATAAGCATGGCCATCGCATAAATGAGTAGAGCTTCTCACTCCATTTATAGGACCATCTGCTCCGCCAGACACTCCAGAAAGAATCGCAACCATCCAATGCAGCCATATAGAAGCATTGGTGCAAACTTTTTTGTATTCATTTACTCATCGGCATCGCTAATCTTTCCACGATGGTTCTGTGTCACACTGTTCTGTTGCAAAGAGACTTTAATAAAGACTCACATTGAACAACTATGGCCATGATTTCACGAGGTCCTGGAATTAATCAACACTGTACGGAAAACAGGTGTATTAATAAAGATGATGATTAAACGATCTGCACAAACGGGCGACCCAGTGTGGCTATTTTAGTTCCCTAATTCTGAGGCTGCAAGCTGTTGTGCTTATTAAAAAACATTGTTCATCATGTTTAAATGTCACTTCACATTTTTTCTCATCAAATCTCTAATTTCCTCATTTGCCCCTAATTGAACATCTGCGTGTGAAGTTTTGGACTCTCTGTGGAGGTTGGCCGTTGCATGCCGTGCCAGGGAGAAATACTGAGAGCTTCTGTACCCACAAAGACTCATATCATTATCCTTGAGGGGACACTGGCTTCACTACCTGACCAGGCAGGGTCTGGGCCGGCTGAATGCTGCTTTTCATGTCGCCTTTTAGTCAACACCTCTTCATAAACACTCCATCCTGGCAATGGCTACAAAGCCACATGAAGGAGAACACACACACACACACACCACCTCCTGTCCCCTGTCCCCCCCCCCCCCTCCATCTGAGAATGGGAGCTGGTCCAGGATCAGCATCTCTGCTGGGCGATTCTGGCAGCACCAGACAACACCTCACACTGTGTTCAAAGATGCATGCTAGCACTGAAACATGCACGCACACACGCACAATTGCACTCAAACATGTGCACACATAGAGACAGACGGCATGGCCTTGATGATAGTTCTGCTTCAGTGAAAATGTTTCTGCTTACTACAGGACACGCATACAATATTATTTTGACCGCTGGCCAAAGTGTGGTCTACCCTGAAACACTACTAGCAGGAATTGACTGCAATAACGACCTCAGGTTGTCAGTCATAAATACAAGCATAAATTTATTTTTATGTTGTATTTAGGGACCATACTAATCAGAAATGATACCATTATACTAGAAATTATACCACTGATTATACCATCAGTATACCCTCCAACCATTATGATCATCCAGCATACCTTGAAACATCAACAGTTTGAATCATGGAGTATTATAGTTTTCCATACATATTTTTATAGATATTATTTTGCCATCCATACAATTCTAAATATATTATTAATATTATATTATTGCACCTCACGTCAGAATATATTATCAGTATTTGATTTTGTTTCAGGGATTATCGTAAAAATGCACCAGTGGAGAACCTATAGCCTAACCAAAATAACCCATTTTGGGTGGGATCCCCTTTTTGTGTTCTAAACATGTTATAATTTAGCTATTAAAAAAGAGCAGATCTACAAGCTCATAGCGCGCCACCGAGTGGCGCACTATGAACTTATAGGTCTGCTATAAAATCGTTAAAATGTGCAGGCCTGAATGGGATACATCTCTAGCCAGCCAGAGCAAAAGGGAATTTCAAGATGTTTGCTGAGATTAGGTCAGAACCCTCTTTACCCGTCTGCATCGCATGTACTGCTCCCCGGGATTATTTTTATCTGGGAGACTGAGGCTGATATCATTTTTCAAAGTGAGAATCCGCCAGCGCAGCATGAGTAATCCATCTTGGTTCCTCTGACAATTTCCTTTGGAACATGTGTGCTCTTTATTCCTGTAGGGATACCTCAGCGCACCAGGAAGAGATGAATATCTCTGGAAGGGAATAGACCAGGAGAGCAATTTGTGATTAAAGGAATCCTCTAGAAGTGCATACACAAACCCCTCCGTGGCCCAGGATGATAAACCTCCCCCTCCTCGCAATGCAATTACTGACACAATCACATCATGTTCTGCAGACCATAATTAAGACATTCCCAATCAAACAGCCTGATTACTTGAACTATTGGCTCTTCTGGGCGGAACAAATTTGGCAAATAGTGGAATTTCTAGGGCAAGTCTATTTTAGGGCTGCAACTATTGTTTCATTGCGATTATTCTGCATTCTGAAACAAGTTCACTTCCTCTTTTGTATAAATTTGCTGATCTATAGTTCAAAATGTGTTTTGATATTTAATATTAATGCATAATATATTACATAACATTGCTTACCTTATTTAGCTTTACAATTAGCTTTATTGTTGCATCCCAAGTGTGGTGTCATTATATGAGCCCTGCTAGCAAATGATTTATGACTGGGGAAGGTGAGATGGAAGCACTTTTATCATTTAAGCCCGAATGCTGATCTTTTAAGTATTTAATATAATATTTTGTTGACACCATGAATGTGAGGACATAGCTTTGATCTATTAATTTATTATCATTTAGAAAATTACTCTAAATCTAATAATGAAAGGGCATAGTAAACATGTTAATTGTACTGTAATTGCACAAAATGGAAGCACACTATAAAATAAATAATAATACAAATAAAATAAAATAAATAAACTAAACATGGGACACAGCTGTTGAGACTATAGGGGAATGCGTGTCATTTCTCCCCTTACATTATGATAATACAATATGGAGGCATTACCACTGGAGTCTTTTCAGAGCGTACGAGATTAATACTTGAATTGCAGGCCAGCGTGCCTGTCCCCTGGCCGTGTTGTTATAAAGCACAGTATTGCCATAGAAGTTTTAATGCTACCCAGTGCCCTGGAGACAAGAGTGAACACACAGCGAACCAAAAGGAAATGTCATTTCAAGTATTGCCTGCAACCCACTCTTTCTTTCCCCCGCTGTTAATGTAACTGGATAGAAAAAAAGGCTCACGTACAGCTCTCCTGATTTGTATTCCTTTGTTGAGACTGGAGGAATGAGTGCTTATTTACTGTCAATCATTCTTTATGATGTGCACAGCCTCAAAACAAGCGTGCCTTGGAAGAGTGGTCGTGAATGCACTTCCTTTTGACTGACTCCTCCAAAAGATCCCTGTTAAACAGGCATTTCAGAGATGACTGAATGTAATTGTAAGCTAGGTATAATGGCCTCTCTGCATAAGGCATAGTAGGGAAAACTGCAGATACAATGTACTTTACGACATTGAGAAGTTCATTTGGGTTCTTTCTTGTCACCAGGTGATAATGCCTCTCTGGGTGTTCTAATTGGATCAGACCAAGCTACGCTTAACTCTCTCATTTGCACTACAATTGGCTTCAAAAGCTTGACTGCTATGCTTCACAGGGAATGTTTTTCAGTGTTGTTCTGCAATAATAATAAAAAATGTTTACACTTTACACACTGCTACATTCTGAGTAATAATTTAACTCTAAGGGTCCATTTGTACACTTTCATAATTAAATTAACACTCTGTATTTTACAGTGCATTCAAAAGCACCACAAAGTTAATCATCTACCTATCATAAGGGCATACAGTGATTCTCTGATCATTTGCTGCAGCTAATGATCCATGTGACAAGCTGAGAGTCATTGGGACAGGCTTGTGTATGGCAAAAATCAATATCAATTACAGCTATATTGGAGAATAGTCAGAAGTAAATGCCCAGGTGTCCCTATTTCACTATACGTCAGCCAATCACTTTGTACAATGAGTGAACAAAGAAGATAACAGAATACTCCTGTTATTATGGACGGTGTCTAATTGACTATTAACGTTGATTTGGACAACTTCACAAGAACATGGTGCCCACATTTGTCATTCTGCTAGCACAAAGCGTCTCAGAAGATTGACCAGGTCTTAGCAGCGCCTGATTTACACGGCTGACAAGGCTGTTTCTCTCGAACGCTGTACTCTACAGGGAACCTTTGAGAGACAGACTTTCAATTTATCTCAAGCATCCCCTCCTTCCCTTGTACACTTCAGGGTTTTTAAGGCAGTCAAGAGCATAGATCAACACCTGAAGTTAGGTCCCACCTCTTGTGTCGGCTCAGAGGATATGTTGACCTCACGTCTTCCCCCACAGACACCTACATTATAGCCTCTCCCCCTCAAGCACTGTTATCAAAGATTACTTTCTGATACAATTATGATTAAAAACACCACCCGCAGGTAGGTCAATGATGGTCAGTGTGAATCAGAAAAAAGCAACACCTGCTATTAATGCTCCCCTCGCCTTATCTGTACGTTTAGCGTAATGATCAAACAGTATTAAACTTGTGCAGCCTGTGAAATATATAGTATGTATATATATATTTTTTTATGGAGTGGTTCTGCAAGAGTCACTAGCCATTTATAAGCGGTGGTCTGTAGGTATGTCTTTGTGTGTCAAGAACTAATCTCACTAGACCCGCTAGACCAATTAGTGCCAAATAAGGGCCTTTCTCGGCCCCATCTCTCTCCTAATGTTTATATTGTGTTTTAGTTTCCAAGATGGCAGCAGCACCAGAAGGGGGTGGGTGGCCTTACTGGGCTGCGTTCATTTCTTTTTGAAATATTCAACTTAATGGAACTCAAAGCATCTCTGATCAGGCTGAAGTTATGAGTCATATATAAGTCATAATAGACGACTGACGTCACAGGATGGCCACACTAAGTCCAAGATCCACATTGGATTCGGCCCCCCAGGGTTTTATTTGCCCTGCTAATTAAGTAGAGATGCATACAGCATACAGGTCTGTAGAGTATGCTGCTGTCACACCACCAACTAGGCTTAGCAGCACAGTGGTATACTGTGAATTGGTTATGTTTACTACTGGGGAATGCTCAAATCATGGTTTGATCAGCCCTTATGCATACCGTTGGCTACATAATGAGTTTTTCTGAGCATTTTTGTATTCTTGGCCATATTTGTTTAGAATCTTGAATGTGAACTAACTTTCAGAATCTGAGCGTCCAATGTGTGTTACATGCTCAGACGTGCATGTTAGTTCAAAGCCACTGCTCAAGAGCACTGTCTGTAACACACAATTCTCTGTCCTTTGTTTGACTGCTCATTATTGGGATTGTGACATTTTCCCCTCACAATACAGAATTCATAAACCGATCAAAGTTAAAATATGTCTGAATCAAAGATCAAAATGAATCAAGTTCAGTTGTCTTTTGATTGTGAATATCTAACAGTAAAAAAAAATGAATACGCCTGTTAACGGGGAGAGAATACAAAGAAATAACAAAAACAGGCTTTTACTATGGATTGTGTTATTTCCTGCAATTTCCATTTCACAGCTAGTGCCTGTGATAGCTGCTCAGTGACTGATGTTATTTGAGTCTTTCATCTTGTCACAGAACATGGAACATCAACAGTACACCATTCAGCCCCATGGTGGCATGAACTCACCCAAAAATACACCTGTGTTTTTAGGATTACACAAGTGTGCCGGGCACCCCCTGCTCGCTCAAAATAATCACCTTTTTATTTTATTTTTCTTTCCGTGAACCTATGTGAGGCAGGCTGAGATGAAAAGAGATGCACTTGTGCTCATCTCACCTGTGAATTATTGATATCTACTCCTGGTGTGGGAAGTGATAATGGGCAGATCGCACAGACATGTTGTCTGGGCTATGACACAGAAGAGGCAAGATGGCAGCTGAAATGTATCATGTTAATAGAGAGCTCCTGTATACAGCCCTGCTGCACCACCACACATTTCTTGTCGTCTTTCTCACCTCAGCCGCTTTTCCATCAATCTCAAACACAAACAACAAATACTGTGTACAACAACAGTCTGCCCCCTTCCTTTTCTCTTTGGTGTCAGTGAGGGAAAATTCCAGAGTGTCCTCGTCTAAAAGTCCAATAAGTAGAAAATGCAGTGGGTGACCAAAATGTCCCTGCATGGTTCCACCGGGAGGCCTATAGGATTTAATGCTGTGCAGGAACCATTGTGTTTGTAATATAGCACGATTTGAACACTCAATAGAGCTCCCTCTTAGGGGAAGATGCACACAGTGTACAAGTCACATGGCAGGCCTTTTGTCCCAGAGGATAAGGGGATTGTGACTATACAGAGCGCACCGCACAAATGCAGGTATTTAGTTATATTGAGGTATTGCTGTCTGCCTTGTGCTGCTTGTCTTGAATTAGGTCAGAGCTTGTTCTAGTTAAAACAATGTGTCGGGCAATTTTTCTCACTCCTAGCTGCAGTAGCAAAAAATGCTGCTAGTTAACTGTATGTGGTAACACTTGTCTAAGTATAGGTAATGTCTTAGTCAACCAACCCAACTTTGAATCATGTTCAGACAAGATTAGGAATATTCACAGAGCAGTATTTTGTATTGGTCACACTGTGTGGTCAAATTAACTGGCATCCCAGTTAATGGGTATAATATCTTAACTAATAATTACATTACATTTAAAAGCAATTCTAAATTCGCGCTAACACAAAGAACCTGAAGAACAAGTCATTCCTGTGAGCAAGTGGTGTAGTGTTAAGGTACATTAAACTGGTGAAATGCCTGAAAGGCTTGTACAGATAATAAAAGGCTTCATAGTTCCATAATCATAACATCATACTGCATTTAAAAAACCCTAGCACACATATGCATGCGCACACACAATTACGCTGAACATACATGTACATAATATAAAAATAAGTATATTACTTAAATGTTGTGTATATAGAGTATAGTATACAGTATAACGCTTTACAATGCACATTATATTCACACTCTGATGGTAGAGGAAACATACAAATGGTAAATGGTGCATTTATATAGCGCTTTTATCCAAAGCGTTTACATAGATTGTGCATTACATTCACCCATTCATACACCGATGGTGGAGGAAACCATGCAAGACACTACCTGCACATCAAGAGCAATTAGGGTTTCAGAGTCTTGCTCAAGGACACTCTGGGGGAGCCCACAGGGATCAAACTGGGAACCATACGTTGCTCTGCCACCCACTCTACCCCTGAGCCACTGCCGCCCCTGAAGGCAAGGCAGTGACGGCACCAATCTGCTCATCTGGAGCAGTTATAGATGTTAAGTGTTTTGCTCAAGGACACTTTACACAGCCAGGAGGAGCTGGGATCCTGGGAACCTTCCGATTCCAAGACGGACGCTATACTGTACCTCCTGGGTCTCTGTCGCCCCAGTAAGATAAAAAACAAACCCCATGTGTGCACTCGCAAGCACACATGCTCTCATATTGCTCTCTCAGCCTACACCCACTGACCGAGAAGTGACTTTGCTTTCGTCTTAATCGCATCTTTTGTGTCTACTGTGTCAGTACTTTGAGACTGGATCTCACACCAAATGAAAGGGTAATAATATTTGAAGATTATTCCACGCATGAGGGGCTTTACATTTAAAAGCAGCTGAATCTGAGCTAACTTGAGGCACATGGAGAACAAACCATTCCTGGTGTTTTACTGTAGGTGAAATAAGGTAAACTGGTCAATTGCCTAAAGGGCTTTATATATAAACAATACAATGCTGGATTGCTGTTCCCTTTTAACACAAAGCAGCTTAAGGCTGACGGACGTTATTGTAAAGGCTGCAAATTGCAATGATGTGTGCAGAAATCTCAGACAAAAGATGGAAGATGGTAATTAAAAGCTTCTCTCACATTGATAACATTTATAAAAGGCTTCCTGCAGTGCTATATCATTATAATGCATTCTGTGGGATCAGGGCCTTAACCCTCCTGCAGTCCTGCATCTCCATAGTTAAAGAACCAGACAGGATTCAACTCAGCAAAGTTGACACAAAAGCATATACAAATATACGCAACTAGAAAGGTGTGCTCCTATGAGTGCAGATCTACGCCAGGTCTGATTACCCACCCAGGGCTGTGTCAGTCGTGAGGTGCAGCCATCAGGACATGGGGAAGCTCTGGGCAGTGGTGTAATGGTTAACTCTTGGGAGGGGGGCGCTATTTTAATGACATCACATGCACATGCATGGATGCGCACAGGTAGGATAGAATGCATACAGTGAATAGAGGTGATGGTGGAAAAACCAAAACGAAGATGGTTTTATATGCAATCTTAGTTAGTTTTGCATTGTTATTTTTGAGTGTGTGTCACTGCCATGCTGATCAGATGAGGCTATCCTGAATATGGTTTACTTTCTATCTTTTTTTTTTTTTTTAAGATTCTTCTATAGAGCACCGAAGTCTGAAGTCAATATCGGTAGAGGGCGCAAATCCACAGGTTCATGTACTTTTTATTTGCATTGTAATGTTCACACTTTTCAGCAGTATTTTGTGGTTGTAGCTACCTGTCTATGTTCAGTTCTAATTATTCCCATGAACACACAGACAACTAGAAAAGGTTCTCCTCGGAGCACAGGTCAGGTAGATTATTGTGGCCTCCTGGTGGCGCTTTAATAGGCCATTGTGAAAAGGGTCACCTGAAGAAGGCCGCTCACCGCCGAAACGTCGTGTCCAGAATAAATGTCGGTGTTTTAACAAAAAAAAACACTGTTGGAGCAAAGACTGTGTGCGGACTTCTCCTTCTCTGTATGTATCTACCTTTTGTCCAGCACCAGCGAAGAACTGGATGTGCGCAAGCCACCTGCTTTTTAAACAATGTGAAAAGGGTGCCATTTCTTCTTATGCCTTTGACGGTAATTGGACATTGGAGTCATTTTGTTCCAAAAATGTGTTTTGCAAATATCCACTTAATTGCTGCTGCTGGTGGTGCTATTACAGGCCAATGTGAAAAGGGTGGGATTTATGCCTTGGCCTAGTAGGAATGTGCGTTTAAACTTTCACTTAAATTGCACGCTGCGTTCATGATTTGAGTGCCGGACATTAGCTGGTAACAGTCGGAAGGACGGGCGGTCCTTCCGATATAGATATTCATTTACGCCATACTGTAGATACAGACAATATATGCATTTTTTTAAGAAATAGGGCCAGGCCACAGGTTGGTGAATGTACCGTAATTACAGGCAAACAATATGAAGTATGAGAACTGGAGGTTACATTAGTAACCATGGTTATTTAAGGGGAAAGAGCAAGGCTATTCGCTGTGGGAGCATATTAGGTGAAAGAGTAATATACTACCCCCCCCCCCCCCCCCCAAATCAGTCAGAAAGAATCTTTCATATTTACAGTTTGCAGCTACCCTTCATTTCCCAAAGTTCCTTGCTTTCAATTTACATTTGTGCTTGTTATTTTGAAAAGGTTATGTTTTTAAAGGATTTTTGACCTTTTGAAGCACTGGTGGTCAATGTGTAAAGGGCACAGTGGCACTTTTGTACAGTGTATCTTAAAGTAAGGTAGAGATTTAATCAGCCCTTGAAAAAAGACTGAGAAAAGACAAGATGTCTCATCTTTGTCATCTGTAAAAAGCATGAACATATGATATACTGTACCAAGAAATATTCAGAAATTGTCACTTATACCAACCTTACAGTGCACATTCCATCATCATAGACCTTCCATAATGTCTTAAAAGTGTTAGTGATGAATATGTTATGAATGATATGAACGTCCTCAGGTAAAACAAATAATCTCACAGTGTATCTCACAGTGCAGTGTAGTGTATTTTCCCACTTATATACAAAAAAAGAAAAAACATGATCATCAGGTATTATTATAATGGAAGAAGAACTTTTTCCAAAAAGTGTACAAAAAGTGTATTTGTTAAAATCATGCTTTTATGTGGACACGCCCATGTGATCCACCTGAACTGAAGCCGCACCCACAGCTGTAGTTGTATGATAAAGGGGAAGGGGTTAGGGGAGGGGCTGATAGTGTGATGTCACTATTTTACTGTTTATTTCATTGGCCCGTTTGACTGTTAAGGGTTCAGCCTTCAGACACATGAAAAGCTGGAAAAATACAAAAGTTGTGGCACTCCATCTTTAATAAAAAATAAGAAGTAGTGAAAATTGGCAACGTGTGGTGCGTTGTAGATCTGCTATTTTCAATAGTTTGGGTCACAGGCAAACATCTAATCTCTCTTTTAGGTCTTTACCTGAGAAGTTTGGGAACCACTGGTGTAGACAAGACTACATGTGACTGCTACTGTAGTTCATATGGTTTGTAAAACATGTGTGCTCTTATAACCACAGGGTTTCCATGTTGGACAATGGTAACCTGCGGATATGGAATGCAACCAAATCAGATGCTGGCCTCTACACCTGTGTGGCAAGAAACCAGTTTGGGGTGGCGAGCAGTTCGGGGAGTGTCACAGTTAAAGGTATCTCCTCCATTCTTTGTTTGCATTAAATCATAGTCCCGTCTGTTGTTTGCACGCTTCACTGCCAGAGCAATCCTTCTCTTACGCCTGCTCTACACTCTGACAGCATTCAGTTGTTTCATACTTTTATTTTTCGCCCTTGAAATGTAACACTGTGTATTCCATGTGATGAATAACAAATGAACAACACAGACACAAAGTATGGGTACTTTTTGCAGTGTAGTATACAACCAGCTCGCCCCTTTTCTTTCGATAAATCATGAAAAGCACAGATTTTCTCACTGCTTACTTGAGAAACAGTGACAGTGTGACACCCCACATTCGCTCTGTCTATTTACAGAGGTGTTTAGAACGTTGACTCCACCCTACTTTCCACAGTGCTGTCAGAGGATATGCTCGTATTAAAGATATGAAGAGCGTCTAGGGTGGTTAGTGCATCTGGAGGAGTGGGACTGAGGATTGCATTTCTGCTCCGGTGGCGTGACTTATTATAGTTCATTAAAAATGTATGTGATCTGGGTGTAAGGTACTATGCATCGGGGTGAATATGTTCTGTGCATGTTGCCATTTTTCCTGTCCTATTTCCTCAGGGGATGATCTGCTCACCTTCTCCCATCCCCTGGGGGGGGGGGGGGGGGGGTTCTGCTGACATGCTTAGTGAACTATACCCTTATGGTGACTCCCTTTTTCCCAAAGGTCTCGTGGTTCATTTGTGTTGTTTTGAAATGTTTTCTTTATTTATTATTTTTCCTTTTGTTCTGCTGTGACCTTCTTTGTTGGCTGGCTTTTATGGAATTATTGATCTTGACTGTTATTGTTATATTGGCTCCAGGGAGCTTATACATTTGTTTAAATCCAGTACAAGCAAGCAGCAAGTTTATATTCCTGCACCCGTGTGACAAGCCCGTTGGGCATGTGAGACAAATTCCTTCACAAGCTATCATAGACTATCCCCGGTTGAGTCGTCCACCTACTGTAATCCTTGTGCACATGCTGTACACATTAATAATTTGTATAATGCTGATGTGGAGCAGTCCTCTAGTCCACCGAAGTCAAGTGTCACAGTGACAGGTCCCTTTACATTGCTTTATCAGTATCATGAAAAATGTTTTCCCCAGGCTGAAAAATGTAATACTGGTCATTTATTTTCACGATTTCTACAAGTTGGTCAGTTCTGTGAACATCTTTGAAATGCAGCGGATTGCAGCGCCAACAAAACGGTGTCGTGCTGGAACACAACTTGGATATTCTTCCCTTCGTTTGACTAGTAGTTGCCATAGAAACCTGCTCTAATTGGCTCCTGTGGCCACCACAGATATGTGACGATGAAATCCTTTGAAAAATAATTGTCTGATGTCCATCTTTATTAATGTATATGAGCTCAAGAGCAATGCTGCATCTGTATTGATTATTTTCACGCACCAACAAAAAAAATTCCTGCCATGAAGGGTGCAGGCATTACTTTAATAGCCTCACCAGATTTATATTTTGAAGATCACCATCCAGCCATGCATGTTTGCTGTTTTTGTTTTGTTGTTTCAGTGTGACAGGTTTCGTATTTTAAAATTGCTTTAAACTCAGCAGCAGTCAAGGCTGTGGTGGAGGAGAGAGCTTAGACTGCACCTTGCTGTTGATTTATGCTGATGCCACAGTCCTGTCTCCCATTCATTCAGTAGGCTACCTCTGTCTCCCATTCATTCAGTACCTCTCTCTGCCTTGCCTAACAACGGCAGAGAAATGTGAAGACGTTAATGCCGTGTGTGTGTGTGTGTGTGTGTGTGTGTAGGGCTGTCGCGGTTACATAATTTAAACCGCGGTGCGATCAATTGGCTCAGAAGCGCGATATGCGATACTGTGCGATATAGTTCTCAAGCCCCCTTTAAAATGAATGAAAAAATACATTATTAATAAACGAAAGTTACACTAAGCTTTACTTTACTATGTTGCTTTATAAATGGCAGAGACGACAATGTTTATTTAAAATTAATCTTCAATTAGTCCTGGTCTTCATTAATTTAATATATTAATTTAATATATTAAATGAATGGTGTAAAACCGAAAGCAGTAATGAAAATGGAACACACCATCAACTGCCTATATAACCCGCAACGGCTTCAGAGAAGAACGCAAATTGATAATTGTTCTGTTTGCTGCTTGTTATTATGATAGTTGCTCCGTGAGTTTGGAAGTAAAGAAGAGCTTGTGAATCAGCAGACCATGAATGATACAGCTTAACACAACTCTTCTTTAATTCCAAACTCACGGAGCAACTATATCAGCATAATAACAAGCAGCAAACAGAACAGTAACGATATTCCCCGCTTCACGGAAAACTCTCGGATGGTGCACTTATAGCACAAATAGCCTACAGCCCTACACATGTTGCATGCAATTTTAGAAAGTTGAAGGAATCTAGCCTGGTTTTCACGCCACCAGACGAGGATCATCATTGGTAAATAATTCCTTCTGTAGATAGCGAGTGAGTTTGGTTTCTGCTCGAACTCTCTTGCACTGTTGCTCAAGCACTGATTGGGCACAATCAGCGCAGGAGCATCGCTCATTGATCTCAGCAGAGGTCTCTAACCAAGAGTCCTTTGTTGGCTCCACGATCGCTGCGTTCGCTGCGTCTGCGATGGCCGCTGCAGGGCGTCCATCGGCCCACTGTCAGGGATCCTGCGGTTTATTGCGCCTGTGCGGTTTTTCTGCCCCCTTGCGGTTTCAACTTGTAATAGCGCGATATGCGATAAATGCGATAATTGCGACAGCCCTATGTGTGTGTGTGTGCCTGCGTGCACACACCAGTCACCAGTACCAAGCGTGTCTGATAAAATGAATATCAAATATCTAAATGCTGAATCAATTAACTTAAAAACTGTCCAGGGTGCTCACAAAAACCTGCATGAGTAGACGATACAATTGCAGTCATTAGGTCCACACCAAAGTGGTCCAGGTGTCATTTTGTGCAAAAACGCATTATTGGCTATTTCCCCTAACCCATCATAAGCCCTCATTCAGGGCTTATTAGCGCTCGAAATCCTATTTTTTGTGTATAAATCCTCTCTTCATAATGTCAACAGTATGTGTAGCATGATGACACTTTACTGCATAGTAACCCCGTTGCTGTGTTCCAGCCGTAAAGCGTGAAGTCTCGTCTACCACGAGATCTCGTGAGACTTCGTGAGCTCCATGCAAGTGGATGGAGCTCACGAAGTCTTGCGAGATCTCCCCCACATTGCTATGCAATACCCGTTGTACCCGTTTCAGGGTACCTGTCTGTGTCCCGTTTATGCCCATATATGGAGATCTCTGTATCTTTCTCTCTGTGTTCCTTTATTCCTATAATTATATGGAGTTCTGTGTCAGGCATGCCCAAATATGGAGTGTTGTGATGTCAGAACAGGCCAGCTCCATATATGAACCCTGGGCAGGGACCCTGTCCAGAGCCAGGGCAGAGGCCTTTAGTGGCAGTTCTGGACAACCAACCGTAGGTCTGACCGACTCGACACCGGGCACACTTCCTGTGGGGGTGTGGAACGCGTGTGTCGAATTTGAAGTAGGTGGGGCGAACGGTTCTCGAGTTACGTGCATTACAGCCGTATACAGACAGACATACAGAGACGTGGTACATTTATAGATAGTAGGCCTACTTTAACTTGTGGTTTAATACTTTTGTAGTTTTACATAGCATTTTGTGGTATTGTGGTGGTGTTAGTTTTACTTAAGTAAAAAACTTGTAGTACTTCTTCCACCACTGAATGCCAGCGTGAGCGTACACATTTATATGTTTGCACGTATGCGCTGTTAATTGCTGTGAAATTTTCAAACACCGGGCTCTGCTTGGAGGCATAATGAGAGGGACTGTACTGTGTCACATAAAGCCAGCCTCTTTTACCCATTCATCACACACTGTGAAATGATAATGGTGCAGAACCTCCACCCGGGTGGGGGGTGGGGGTCTGCCGCTGTCACTGGAGGGTTTCGGCCTACGCGTGGTTTTCCAATCAAACTACAAAGTAACACACTCACGCATGTCTCCGCTGCATAAATAGGCAGTGTGGTTATCCTCTTATTATTATTATTGTGAAAAAGGAATATGAGCTTCATTTGACACACACTCGCCTAATTCTCACTTCCCTTTCCGTCATCATGTGAAAGGTGATTTGCAAATGTTTCCTGTATGTGATCCTGTGCCTCTCTGTCACAATCAATACGGGTTGGGAAATGGGATGGGGTAATTTACATGCACTGTTTCATTTGAGGATGGGAGACCTATTTAACTGGGAGCGTTTCGGTTGTGGGAGCGACCCTTATGGGAGATGACAGTGGCTTATTCAAATTGACTTTGGCGATATCAGTCCTGAAAAATACCTGTCAGAATGCATTCGCAGCCACCTACTGTGAACAAGCCACCCAGACCTAGCAAACAGGGGAGGAGCAGTCACAACAGATGAGCCCTGTTAATGTCCCCCATTATTCCAACAGTGGGGGCATATTAGCAGATTAATTGCTCTTCATTATGCATGTACCTTATGAATTTTGATTACACTAGAGATGAGCTGTTGCAATCACGTTTGCACACGACCATTACAGCTGGTCAAATAAACTCAAATCTTCTGACGTCACACTGCCTCGACTTGTGCATGCAAGCTGGAAGGAGGTTGTGTCTGACAAATACTGTGCATTCTCTGGTCACACAAGGTTATTATAGTTTTTATTTTTAATTTGTTTTGATTAAAGTTTTTTTCCACATTCAGTTAGTTTTAATTCGTTTTTAAATCCTGATTTGTTAGTTTAGTTTAGTTTTGATATTGTGAAAAGGCATAGCTTTATTTTTGGTTGTATTAATGTTAGTGTTTTTTGGGGTATTTGTCACATTTGTCAAATAAATAAAGAATAAGTAAAAAATTGATTATCCACAAGCTCACAATGCACTGCGATTATCGGTTATTTATTAAACTATACAACTACGTCAAATGTATCTATGATGATTTTAGTTAGTTTTGTAAAAACACAATACAGTTTCAGTTAGTTCTCCTTTGTTTTGTAGAGCCTCTATTTTAGTTTTTATTCCAGTTGACTAAACTTATGTTTTTTTTTTTCTTTTTTCAATTCTAGTTACAGCTATTTTTTTTAAACTCTAATAACCCTGCTGGTCACACGAGGCCTCTGGAAGCCATAGCAGAGCTGCAACATCTGCTTGTCCACGTGGTTATACATGGTGTCACCTCCACAGTTGTATGTAAGGGCTTATTTTGTTGCAATGAATATGCTTTGCCGGGCCCCAGCGGGTTATCACACAAGTGTAAAAACTCAATCCGGTGAGTTGGCACCGTTCACTGCTTTTGTCACTTCCACTGGGGTGTGTGTTTTTCTAATGTAGGTGCGGACGGAAGATAAATTGTCTGAACGATTTATGTGTTGCTCTTTCGCCACAGTGGGTGGGACAAACTGACCTGAAAAAAGTGCTCCAATTTTTAGACCAACTTGTGGGAGCTTTTCTTTCTAACAATAGCCTTCCTCCTGCGTTGAAAGTCAGTGGGATCCACTGACTTGTGTGAAAATGCATACGGCGATGTGATGTCTGAGAGGCACGCGTGCAACCGTCTGTCTGCTGATCAACAGCAGGTTGCTGCAGATGTGCTACCGTAGAGCATACAAACACAGCACTGAGAGCAGCTTGCATCTGTTCAGCTACGTACACAAGGTTTTACCCGGCCAGCATTGAAGTTTGTCCTTGAGAAATCCCTTTCTTGTTTCTTTAGTTGAATAAAAGTGACATTAGTGGTGGAAACTGTATTGTGGGGATGAAAGCATTCTTGATTTGAAAAACAAGGGAAGGAAAATTGGGTTGGGCTGATTTCCCTGTGAAGTGCTTATCTCTGAAGAAATTACTTTTAAGAAGGAACGGCCGCCTCAGCCTTGTGGAATGAACTGCATGGAGTCGGTGCAGTAATTGGCTTAACGACTCAAATAGACAGTTTGAACCTTGGCCTAACCTCTACATTGCCAATAGATTTTCTCAAGACTTCGACCTGCTCTATCTTGGCCTATTCCGCACCAGCACATTTTCTCCATGGAGAAAGGTTTCAAGGTTCAGGTATTCTCTGTTTTCTTCACTGAAGAAACTGAGCTACAGCCTAGGACTCTTTGGTGCGCTAGTGTATGCATTATTCACGTTCACATCACAACCCTTATGTGAAAAAGCTATAGCGTATGTACAGCAGTGTGTAGCAGAGTGTACACATTTACACATCCCACCATAGACCATTAAAGTTAGGAGGGATTCTCCACAGGGCTTCATATCCTTCCGTTTCTACGGAGGTGTGTAAGCATTATTCATGATGGCTTCTGTTTACAGGAAGTGTGTAGACGAGCTTCACCATGTGACTATAACTAAGTATATTTACTTTAGTACTGGGGGGGGTGGGGGTTGTCAACTTTCGTTCCACCACATTTTCATAATTCATAGACAAATATTGTACTTTTGACTGCATTTCTAGGAAGGGAGCATTTCTACAAAACATACTAATGCCGGTCTACAAGCTCACAGCGCATCGCAATATGACACTTTGTGAGCTTGTAGATCTGCTATTTACAATATTAAAAATAAAGGGTTTTTGAAAATTACAAAAGTTCAACATAGCAAAGCATTGATATTTACATGTGAATATTTTTAGCATATACTTTTTTGTACTGTAGTAAAAGTACAAATTTGACTGAGCAATTCTCACTTATACTTGTGTAATACAGTATGTGATCTGGAGTAACTATACTTTGACTCGAAAGTACTCGGGTTGAGTACTTTGTCCACCACTGCACATTTATCCTACTCTGTGTCACGGTGGCAGAATGACTGAACCCAAATGCAGAGGGAAGTTCAAAATAACTGCTTTATTAAACAAAAAGTCAAGCTTACAAAATAAGTAGCAGTAGCAAAGCAATAAGTCCAAATAGCAAAACCTTTCAGAAGCATAAAGTAGCCACGAGGAAGTCCATGAATGCAAACTCTTCAGTAAATACAAAAAGACAAACCCAAAACATCAAGGTAGAGCAGGGGACAACGACATGAAGCACCGGACAAGGAATTATGTTCTGACAGTTAGTTTGTGCAAGGAGTCCAGTATTTATAGGTGGGTTGATTGTAGCAGAGTTCACAGGTTTGTAATTGGCTGGGCTGATGAGAGTGTAACCAGGTGTGTAACTAGGACTGAGGGCTGCAATGGGAAGTGGGAGTGGCCGAAGTGGAAAGACATACACAACTGGGCAGAGGGAGAGATACAGAAAGAGGGGAATAAACAGGCAGAGGGCCAAATCATGACAGTACCTCCCCCTCAAGGGGCGGATACCAGACGACCAACGACCTTGACCAGGAACGAGCAGGGAGGGTGGAGGGGGCCTGGAGGAGGGAACCTGAGGCAAAGCTGGTGACTTCAGGGGGACGGCCGGGACGATGGCCAGAGGCGGAGCCTGTGACTTCAGGTGGGCGGCCAGGACGATGGCCAGAGGCGGAGCCTGTGAATTCAGGTGGGCGGCCGGGACGATGGCCAGAGGCGGAGCTGTTGAGTTCAGGGGGACGCCCTGGAGGCCGAGACGAGGCAGAGGGGTCATCAGGCGGACGGCCGGGAGGCCGAGACATTTGGGCCGAAGGCTCAGTTGGCAACGCCGGAGGTGCTGCAGTCAGAGGCGACGGAGCTGCAGGCACAGTAGGCGGGGCTGCCAGCGCAGGAGGTGGTGCTGCAGGCGGAGCTGCAGGCGGTGCTGCAGGTGGAACTGCAGGCAGTGCTGCAGGCGGGACTGCAGGCGGGACTGCAGGCGGTGCTGCAGGCAGTGCTGCAGGCGGTGCTGCAGGTGGGACTGCAGGCAGTGCTGCAGGTTGGACTGCAGGCAGTGCTGCAGGTGGGACTGCAGACTCTGGAGACGGGACCCCAGTAGACACTGCACATCCTGGAGACGAGGAGGATCCAGGAGACGTGGAGGATGCTGCAGACTCTGGAGACAGGACCCCAGTAGACACTGCACATCCTGGAGACGAGGAGGATCCAAGAGACGTGGAGGTGGGGGATGCTGCAGACTCTGGAGACGGGACCCCAGTAGACACTGCACATCCTGGAGACGAGGAGGATCCAGGAGACGCGGAGGTGGAGGATGCTGCAGACTCTGGAGACGGGACCCCAGTAGACACTGCACATCCTGGAGACGAGGAGGATCCAGGAGACGTGGAGGTGGAGGATGCTGCAGACTCTGGAGACGGGACCCCAGTAGACACTGCACATCCAGGAGACGAGGAGGATAAAGGAGACATGGAGGGTGCTGCAGGATCTACAGGCAGGGTAGAGGGCGGAGTGCTGGGCAGTAGGGCGGTTTGGATGCCGGGTAGTGGGGTGCTGGGCAGTGAAGACCCCTGGGGGTGTAAGGAGCCATGGCGACCACACCTTCTCCTGGCAGGCCCACGGTTCCCCACACAGAGGGCCAAGCGAGACCCTTCATAAGGGTCCTGGGCTCGAGCTGGCTCAGAGTACACCGGGATTTTAGCAGTCTTGCAAAAATATGAAAGTAAATCCAAAGGCTGGTTCTTTTGTTGATCTGGGACAGGGCAGACAGATGAAAAGCTCACTACTCCAACTCTAATTGACTGGGTAGTTGACTGGGAAGCATGGGTGGTTTCAAAGTCCTTGAGCCTCTCACAGACCACATTCAGGTGGGGGAAAATGGCTTACCCACGGCCTCTCCTTAAACCACTGCTGCTGGATAGAGATCTCCTCTTGGAGTGCAGCATACAATGGAGGGGGTGAGGCCATGAAACGAGCAACCACATTTTCAAAGTCATCCACCTTTTGGTGAAAAAGTCTTCGCTCTGCTGGGTTCATATTTGGTCAGAACATACTGTCACGGTGGCAGAATGACTGAACCCAAATGCAGAGGGAAGTTCAAAATAACTGCTTTATTAAACAAAAAGTCAAGCTTACAAAATAAGTAGCAGTAGCAAAGCAATAAGTCCAAATAGCAAAACCTTTCAGAAGCATAAAGTAGCCACGAGGAAGTCCATGAATGCAAACTCTTCAGTAAATACAAAAAGACAAACCCAAAACATCAAGGTAGAGCAGGGGACAACGACATGAAGCACCGGACAAGGAATTATGTTCTGACAGTTAGTTTGTGCAAGGAGTCCAGTATTTATAGGTGGGTTGATTGTAGCAGAGTTCACAGGTTTGTAATTGGCTGGGCTGATGAGAGTGTAACCAGGTGTGTAACTAGGACTGAGGGCTGCAATGGGAAGTGGGAGTGGCCGAAGTGGAAAGACATACACAACTGGGCAGAGGGAGAGATACAGAAAGAGGGGAATAAACAGGCAGAGGGCCAAATCATGACAGTACCTCCCCCTCAAGGGGCGGATACCAGACGACCAACGACCTTGACCAGGAACGAGCAGGGAGGGTGGAGGGGGCCTGGAGGAGGGAACCTGAGGCAAAGCTGGTGACTTCAGGGGGACGGCCGGGACGATGGCCAGAGGCGGAGCCTGTGACTTCAGGTGGGCGGCCAGGACGATGGCCAGAGGCGGAGCCTGTGAATTCAGGTGGGCGGCCGGGACGATGGCCAGAGGCGGAGCTGTTGAGTTCAGGGGGACGCCCTGGAGGCCGAGACGAGGCAGAGGGGTCATCAGGCGGACGGCCGGGAGGCCGAGACATTTGGGCCGAAGGCTCAGTTGGCAACGCCGGAGGTGCTGCAGTCAGAGGCGACGGAGCTGCAGGCACAGTAGGCGGGGCTGCCAGCGCAGGAGGTGGTGCTGCAGGCGGAGCTGCAGGCGGTGCTGCAGGTGGAACTGCAGGCAGTGCTGCAGGCGGGACTGCAGGCGGGACTGCAGGCGGTGCTGCAGGCAGTGCTGCAGGCGGTGCTGCAGGTGGGACTGCAGGCAGTGCTGCAGGTTGGACTGCAGGCAGTGCTGCAGGTGGGACTGCAGACTCTGGAGACGGGACCCCAGTAGACACTGCACATCCTGGAGACGAGGAGGATCCAGGAGACGTGGAGGATGCTGCAGACTCTGGAGACAGGACCCCAGTAGACACTGCACATCCTGGAGACGAGGAGGATCCAAGAGACGTGGAGGTGGGGGATGCTGCAGACTCTGGAGACGGGACCCCAGTAGACACTGCACATCCTGGAGACGAGGAGGATCCAGGAGACGCGGAGGTGGAGGATGCTGCAGACTCTGGAGACGGGACCCCAGTAGACACTGCACATCCTGGAGACGAGGAGGATCCAGGAGACGTGGAGGTGGAGGATGCTGCAGACTCTGGAGACGGGACCCCAGTAGACACTGCACATCCAGGAGACGAGGAGGATAAAGGAGACATGGAGGGTGCTGCAGGATCTACAGGCAGGGTAGAGGGCGGAGTGCTGGGCAGTAGGGCGGTTTGGATGCCGGGTAGTGGGGTGCTGGGCAGTGAAGACCCCTGGGGGTGTAAGGAGCCATGGCGACCACACCTTCTCCTGGCAGGCCCACGGTTCCCCACACAGAGGGCCAAGCGAGACCCTTCATAAGGGTCCTGGGCTCGAGCTGGCTCAGAGTACACCGGGATTTTAGCAGTCTTGCAAAAATATGAAAGTAAATCCAAAGGCTGGTTCTTTTGTTGATCTGGGACAGGGCAGACAGATGAAAAGCTCACTACTCCAACTCTAATTGACTGGGTAGTTGACTGGGAAGCATGGGTGGTTTCAAAGTCCTTGAGCCTCTCACAGACCACATTCAGGTGGGGGAAAATGGCTTACCCACGGCCTCTCCTTAAACCACTGCTGCTGGATAGAGATCTCCTCTTGGAGTGCAGCATACAATGGAGGGGGTGAGGCCATGAAACGAGCAACCACATTTTCAAAGTCATCCACCTTTTGGTGAAAAAGTCTTCGCTCTGCTGGGTTCATATTTGGTCAGAACATACTGTCACGGTGGCAGAATGACTGAACCCAAATGCAGAGGGAAGTTCAAAATAACTGCTTTATTAAACAAAAAGTCAAGCTTACAAAATAAGTAGCAGTAGCAAAGCAATAAGTCCAAATAGCAAAACCTTTCAGAAGCATAAAGTAGCCACGAGGAAGTCCATGAATGCAAACTCTTCAGTAAATACAAAAAGACAAACCCAAAACATCAAGGTAGAGCAGGGGACAACGACATGAAGCACCGGACAAGGAATTATGTTCTGACAGTTAGTTTGTGCAAGGAGTCCAGTATTTATAGGTGGGTTGATTGTAGCAGAGTTCACAGGTTTGTAATTGGCTGGGCTGATGAGAGTGTAACCAGGTGTGTAACTAGGACTGAGGGCTGCAATGGGAAGTGGGAGTGGCCGAAGTGGAAAGACATACACAACTGGGCAGAGGGAGAGATACAGAAAGAGGGGAATAAACAGGCAGAGGGCCAAATCATGACACTCTGGCTATCCTGCTTCTGTATTTTGCTTCAAAGAAAAGTCCACCTCACCACTTGGAGCTCGACTGACCTTGCAGCGTCTCTGAAGTGCTCTGTCAGTATGCTAACGTGTTGTCTCTCTTGTCTCTGATTGACCCTGTTAAGTAAGCGGGCCGTGCTCCTTCCATTTATAATGGCAGTAGCTAATAACAGGATAGATATCAATCAAATTATGCCCAGTGTGTGGTGTGTATCCAGCCTTGGTTGTCCATATAATCTGTCACAAATTATGACAGAGGGGGATAATAAGGGAACATACTCTCACTGTCATTGCCTCAATGAATCCCTCAGGGCGGTATAGAGACAAGCCACGCGGACAAAGTGGAAAACGGTTCACAATACAAAGAAGACTACACTAAGGCCACTTAAATGTTGCAATTAATAAAAACAATATATAATTTCCTTGCATTTCTCTAAATCCTTCCACAGCCTGGCTTCCTACATTTATGTCAAATTTACAATGAATCTCAATATAGAAACAAATGCTTTAGTGGTTTCAGTCCTGTCTTTACCCCTATTACCCGGTTTTCATGTATATAATACTACCGGTAAATAATCTGTTGCTTTCTGTAGCATGCTTTTGTCTCATACATGTTTAGCACAAATCTCTTGAAGCACCACCATCAGTACCACCATGTTCTATTGCAAGATTTCTGCCATTTACTCCCCACAATAATAGGAAGGGCACTTGTATGGAACCTTTCATTGTGCGCCTAACAAAACCCAAGGGCTGATAGCACTGGTTTTATATCAGAGAACGACTAGAGACATCATCACACCGGGAGACCATCGTGGTGAAGGTGGAGGAGGTGGTGACAGTGGGGAGGGGTGTTGTGTGGGGCGGATGGGGGGTGTTACAATACAATGAAGGTATTGAATTCACTCTGGATGAAGACTGCACTGCCGGCACTTTCTGCATGAATCTATGCCTGTCCAGGGATCATTTGCCATGGTTAATTTAGTCTGTGTGCTCAGAGCGGGACTTTTATCCAAGTACTCACAGCACCCCCAAGAGGGAGAATGGCGCCGCACATCGTCAGAACAAGGCACTCGGCAAGGCACTCTCCCAGGCGCTCCTCCTCAACCTCCCTGTTCCGCGTCTCACAACGAAGCAGAGATGAGGGATATTACGTCATTCCCCTTGTGTGATGCAATGGTAATGCACTGGATGCATGAGGCTTGAGGAGAGAATGGGGACGAGTTGAGTTGTGGGAGGGCACTCCAGTGTTTACAGTTTTTCGAGGTGGGTGTGTTTGGAGGGTGTGTGTGTGTGTGTGTGTGTGTGTGGGGGGGGTAGTCAGGTGAACAGGGAGTTCCGGGCTGAGCGCTGGGTTGACAGTGACACATGGCGGCTTGTCTGGATGCTGGGGGAAGGCAAGTCCCACTGTCCCTGCAGAGGTGAGCTCAGGCTCAACCTAATGCCTGTTACTGTAGGCTTCTCGCCCTAGTTTTCCGCGTGCTCTGTCCTGTATATCCTTCTATTAACTCAGTCTGACATATCCATAAGAATGATGGAAGGGCTCTGTTTTTTTTACAAAGCCATTTTGTGCACAGAATCTTAATGCTCCTGAATGGAAAAAGAGAGCGCATGGTGAGTTGTTTGTCAAATGTACACTGTCTGTCTGTCACGACTTTCCTCTGTCTTTCAGAGCCCACCCTCATCACCACCCTGCCCTCAACCCTGGACGTCACCGTGGGAGAGAGTGTCGTCCTGCCATGTCAGGTGACCCACGACCCGTCTCTGGAGCTGAAGTTCACCTGGTTCTTCAATGAGCAGCTCATCCACTTCGGGAGCCATGGTGGATACTTTGAAAAAGTGGGCGGCGTAAGTCCATGATATGGTCTCACATTTTGTAAACAAGGGTTGTCATATCTTGAGAAATGGTGCTGGTATTGCTACGGTTTTAATGGCGCGCTTGTCAGAGGCACTGGAATGCATAATGAATGACGAGAAACAAATCTGTTCTGTAGTGTGTCGGGGAGGGCCTATGTGTCATCTATGCCACGGCACTCTCATGAAAATGGGCTATCAAAGACACATTGATTTTTTTCCCCCAACCCCTTTGGAGATTCAGTTGAGCAAAGGTCGAGAGGTGAGGCTGGAGATGCATTGGTGCATCGATATTATACCTCTCATCTTTTAGTAAGGTCGTAATGGATACAGCCGCAGTGCAGAGGGAATGTTTGTATCATGTGTATTATTTATGGGGCAGAAAATTGCTGCATGTGGTTTATTTTTAAAAGGAATTTACATAAACACCCTGCAACCTCTCTGGCAGGAACTTTGTATATATACATTAAAAGCACTCAAAGCTGACATTCTAAGCACTGGTTCTCAACTTCGAGTAACTCTCAGAGTATTCAAATGGAGGAAAGTTAACCCATAACCACATAACCAGTCGTTTTTAATTTCAAGGACCCTCCGTTTATTTGTGCATTTGTAGTTTTTAATTTCAAGGACCCCCAGTTCAATCATGCGTCCACGGACGATGGACCCCCATTTGATATGATTTTTATCTCTGGGACTAGTGTTTATGTAACTCTTACTGACCCATAAGGGTCCATTTGGACCCCTGGTGGGCCCCAGACCCAATGTTGAGAAACAATGTGCTTGTGCAAGTGCAGCACCCTACCCCCATGATTTCTTAAGAGCGTGCTTCATCAAAACCTATACGGACACATCTTCCACCCTCCATTTCCCATTATCCAAATGTATTTTTTTCCCTCCGCCTAATGAAATGACGTCCATCTTGTGTTAAACACATTTTGCTGCTGGCCACTCACATTGAAATCTCAGTGCCACAGCTTTTGCCGTGTCCAATTTATTACAGAACCTGCTTCTACTTTGCTGATTAAATGGTAATAGGGAAATGGCAGCTGCAATTAGAAATGGAATAAAAGAATCCCCGAAAGCAATAGCGACTGAACAGTCTAATGAACTACTCTTCATCAATGAAGACGACTCTCCATCAACGAAAGCCTTCCATGCATGTTGAATAAAAACCAGGCTACTTTATGAATACGTTTATCTAATTATAATGATTAAGAGTGGAGTGCACTGGCTGGCTGATATAGCCAGGTATATCTGAGTATATCAGCAAACCAGCTGTCTTTCAGGAAAGAGAAAAGCTTTGCGGAGACGATGTATTCATGAGTCAAGAAGATATACATACGGTGGGGCGACAATGAGCTTTGTGTTAGCCGTGTCTTGATGGAAAAAACGCATTGTTCATGAATGACAATAGCTTTGATGGATAGCAGGCCGTTCATTGTACTGTGTGTGTGTGTGTGTGTGTGTGTGTGTGTGTGTGTGTGTGTGTGTGTGTGTGTGTGTGTGTGTGTGTGTGTGTGTGTGTGTGTGTGTGTGTGTGTGTGTGTGTGTGTGTGTGTGTGTGTGTGTGTGTGTGCGTGCGTGCGTGCGTGCGTGCGTGCGTGCACACGTATTGAATGACAGCAGCATTCAGCTGGGGACATAATGATACGAAACATTCAGCTGAGACATTCAGGGAAGTTCACCTGTGCTGTACAGACTAAGGTGGACAGCATCTCCATCGCAACAGATCTCATTGTCAGAGGTAAGCTCAATCTTAATTGCCTTAACTGTCGTTCAGTTAATCACATCCAGTTCAGTGAATCACATGATCCCTAGCTTTCCTATTTTCTGAGGCACACATTCAACAAAAACAGCATATTTAGTTTGTATATTATCTGCTATTTTCACTGAAGAGCTTTGGTGCATCTCACCATCCTTCAGCCCTTTTGAAATGATTTAATTATCTGCTGTGGTCTGGTCTTACAAGAGAAGATGGGTACCGTAGATGAAGAATTACAGTCTAATTAGACCAAATGGCTCCCCGAGGTCTCACACCATACTGACCTTATTGCTTCACTGACACATGCATGCACCCCACCTTCACATTTGCCATCCATCTGCCATTTTCATAATAGCAACAGTTATGTTTTCGCATAGCATTTTTCGAAATGCTGTGTTTACAGAGTCACACAGAAAACAGGATTAAATAAATTGCATGAATACACAACACCGCTTTGTGTCCTCTCTCTCTCTCTCTCTGTCTCTCTCTCTCTCTCTCTCTCTCTCTCTCTCTCTCTCAATCTTTATGTTCTTCTGCCTACCTGGCCATGCCGTCTATCAGGTCCCCCTGGGCCACCCACCAGCATCCATGTAGAAGAAATCACCGATACCACAGCTTCCCTGTCCTGGAGGCCTGGTCCTGATAATCACAGTCCAATTACGGCATACACCATCCAGGCCAGGACACCATTTTCCCTGGGGTGGCAAGCTGTCACCACAGGTAAGCTCTGTCCAACCAGCCGTGGTCACCTCCACTCTTCATTCCACCCGGCCCCTGTGAGAATATTGGAGATGTAATTTTTACCCCTGGCGCGAAATGGCACGCAATTGTACCGTGACCATTGACCGCCGCTTTATAGGACTCTGGGGTATTCTGAAACATGGATCTCCTCCACACCCAATGATGTGCCTTGTTGCCGGGGCTTGTAATTTGATAGTGTAGTAAAGTGATACTGCGGGCTGTAATTTTTCCGTACGTCATCTTTAATGGAGCTCGGCACGTTGGCGCATGGTTGGAACTCTGTATGTGTGCCTTATCTCACACTGGTTTCCTCAGCCATTGATATTTTTGTGAAACGGAGATATTATTTTAAATGTAGGCTAGCTTCAGTGGCATCATTGGTTCGCCGACTCCGTATGCTATCAAATCCTTGTCACAATATTATTAACCACAAGACCGTCACACTTGAAGAAATGCTCACTCATTTGGCAAATAACACACATGCAGGTTTGAGGGTTCATGGACACCTAAGGATACACATGGCACCTTCTCCTCCATAGACATGCCTATAACAGCCAACAGGTTTAATCTGATTTCCTGAAATTTCATTTTCGCTTTATACCGTAGAGACGACCTACTGTACACGCGAGATTTGAACCAGTTGTGACTCAATGAACAGACGAGTGTTCTTGGCTCTGTGAGTGGTGGGAAAAAAGAAGAAAAACGGCATGGGGGGTAGTGGGGAGGGGGGGCAAGTGCAGCACAAGTGAGACTTCAAGGCAAGCAATGCATCACTCTTCCATGGGAGACTGTAAGGCTATGAAGCAATAGCACTAGGCATAACGGCAACGCATAAGGGATCTCTTAGGCAATGGAATGTGGCACAGAGGTGTTTTAGGGATTTAGACAGGTGACCAAAATACCAACTTTAGACACCCCTTCCCCACTGCTAAATCCCCAAATACTGTATTTAGAAATCTCAAACGAAAATGGAGCCCAGAATGTTTATCTAGGAATGCCTGTGTACAAATCAAAGACACAGCCCACCTCCAAAATCAGGACTTCCTTGTGGCTGGTGTCAACAAAAACACCATCAGGTGTATTTGGGATGTTAGCAAAGACATCGCATGAACAACTAAACCAATCTGGTAATACTCTTGAATGTTTATTTGCTGCACTGGTTGGCATATATTTTCGAACTGCATCAGACACTAGGTCAACAATACGGTCGTGGCAAGCAATTTAGCAATTTACACTTTTTTGTATGTACTACATCCATGTGTGCAATGGATTCTAGCAGTCTGTGGTGTTGTTCAGAATCATGATGGTTTATACAAAGTGGAGTTTGGATGTCAGGGTACCAGATTGACAGATTGTACTAGGTTGGTAATACTTGCAGTCTAGCTTTGATGGTGAATTGTAAAACAAGCTAAAACAAGCTTTCCCTGCAGTTGAAGTCCACGCCAATGTTGTTTGGCTTCAGTCTGTTTCGTACTAAGCAGAACGCTTGCTGTTTCTACTTGTAGTCTATAGTCATTGTCCCCTCCCTGGTGGGTGAGAGTAGGCTCCACTACCATGCTGGAGTCTCTAATTAATCCATCAGAGATGGGCACGTTTTCACTGAGAAAGGGGGGGAAGCAATTCCAATTTTCTCTTTATCTTTAAAGAATAGTTTTACCCTCACACACACAAATATACACACGCACACACAATCAAGTAGGTAGAGATCGTTTTTGTTGCCTATTTTTCTATACAGTATAATGCTAGTTATATCAAATTATGCTTATAATAATCATTATATTATTATTATTATTACCCTTATTATTACCCTTATTATTATTATTATATAACATATTGTTTGTTTAGACAGATGCTTGGTTAGATGTTTACCTGATATCCTGATATCATTTACCCTGTTTGTTCTCTAAATGGTTCACACCGTTCTGATCTTGCAATCTGACGTCTCTCTGGATATAGAGCGTCTGCTAAAGACCTAAATTGTATAGGAGTCTAGACTCTCTAGAGTTTACTGGTTGTGGCTTCCTGTAGAACCTGCAGAAACATGAACTGACAGTGTGCCAAATCATTAGCAATAGTAGATCCCCCCCCCCTACCCTTGCTAAAAAAAAGAAAAAAAAGTCTGAGCATTCCTTCAACATGTGTTGATTTTTGCCTTTGGACTTTGTGTGTGTATATGTGTGCGTCCTTGAGTGATTACACCTGTGGTGGAGTCTCACCAGGCCTGTCAGCCTGGAGGACAGTCTACTGTTGATGCTAAGTTGACACACACACACACACACACACACACACGTACACACGTACACACCCATAAAGTGGGTTGATACTGACAGCGGGGAGGTGTGTGTGTGTGTGTGTGTGTGTGTGTGTGTGTGTGTGTGTGTGTGTGTGTGTGTGTGTGTGTGTGTGTGTGTGTGTGTGTGTGTGTGTGTGTGTGTGTGTGTGTGTGTGTGTGTGTGTGTGTGTGTGTGTGTGTGCGCGTTTTATGCCAGTTCCTGAGATGGTGGGTGGTCGGCAGTTGACAGCTACAGTAATAGACCTGAGCCCCTGGGTGGAGTATGAGTTTAGAGTCCTGGCAAGCAACGCCATCGGGACAGGAGAACCCAGCAAGCCATCCAAACAAGCAAGGACAAAGGAGACTTGTATGTACTTCACAAGCATCAAAACTTTCTCTTGTGTTGCCTACAGTATATCATTAATGTCTCTACACTTTCTAATGTGTTTTATAACTTGTTATAACTTGTGTTCTGAGATTTCTTTTAACTATGCCAATGCCTTTTTTCCAAACTGTGCTATGAAAATATCAATAGTAAAGTGAACTCAACAGGGGTTAAGCTGATCATATCTTTCTCCCCAGCTCCGAAGGTCACCCCGGCTAATGTAAGCGGAGGAGGTGGAAGTCGCTCTGAATTAGTCATCATATGGGAGGTAAGCATGCCACCACAATACTCCTTCACCCATGGAGGATGGAGCCAGACGTCATTATTCTCTGAGGATCCGGGCGCTTGTTTCATTAATAACAGCCCAATGGCTTAATGTATGGCATTTCATTTTAAGAACAGAGAGGCAATAACTTCTGCTGTCACCCTGGGGGAGAGAAATATGCCTTTGAGGTTTCAATAATATAATTAAACACAATGGTTCCTCCAAAGTTCCAAGCAACTTTTATTTTTTACAATGATTGTGTCTCTCTCTCTCTCTCTCTCTCTCTCTCTCTCTCTCTCTCTCTCTCTCTCTCTCAAAGCCAGTTTAGCAACCCTGCTCCAAAAGGCTTATGCTGGTTGCTTAAAATCATCAGCCCCTGCTGTGAAAGCTATTCCCTGAATGAATGTTGATGTTTCAATGTCACAGGAGTTCAGCTAAAGTCTAACTACTGCTTAACAAAGTGCAAATTCTGCCTTGACCCCAAAGACACCTGAGGCAAAGTTGTGATGTGGCAGCAGAGATGGAGTGTGTTTAATTTAATTACATTAATTGAGTCTTAAATATGATGTCAAGACATGTCTATGCTGTGCCCAGAGTTGCTACAATACAGCAGCGAGTTTTGTATTATATTATTATTTATTATGTATCTTAGAGGTTAAGAGTGGAGAGTGAAGAGCGTTGGTTTATAGAAAGAAGTCAGTAGCTATAAATACATGATATATGGTGTGCTGTTGGTCTTAACAATAGCTGAGTTAAGCCCTCATGCTGAGGGCACTGTACTGTTGATGGATGCATCCATTCACTTGTGTTTTTGTTTGTTCTTGTGTGTGTGCGTGCGTGCGTGCGTGCGTGCGTGCGCGTATTTGCTGTGTTCCAGCCTGTCCCAGAGGAGCTGCAGAACGGTCCAGGGTTCGGCTACGTGGTGGCGTTTCGACCCCACGGCGCCACTGGCTGGATGCAGGCTGCAGTGCCTTCTGCGGAAACCTCCAGATATGTGTTCAAAAACGAGAGCATACAGCCCTTCTCGCCCTTCCACGTCAAGGTCGGGGTTTACAATAATGTGGGGGAGGGTCCGTTCGGACCCGTTACCACCATCTATTCCGCTGAGGAGGGTGAGTGAAGTTTGGTGTAGACTAGAGTCAACACAAATGTTAACGGGGGTAGTTGTAGTGTCTCAGCCACAGTTCATAACTCATTTCAAAGAGCTCCCAAGCCATTCTAGCCATTAGAGTGACCTTGCTCCCTGTGTACTCCTATCAGGATCTGCAGACGTCCCCCCCTCCCACCCCTAGCTCAAAGTTTTGATGGTCCCACTTTGAGAGGTTATCAAAGATTGTTTTGAAAGTCTCTCTCCATTAACTCTAGAGCCTAGCCGAGCACCCACCAGGATCCGTGCCAAAAGCCTGTCTGCGATCGAGGTTGAAGTTTCATGGAAAGCTTTGCCGTGGAATGCTAGCAAGAGACGAGTTCTAGGCTATGAGGTGAGCAACCCCACAGCCCATGCGTCCATGCATGCCTGGTGATGTGCATGCATCTTGTTTTAATTTTGATGAGTGTTGCAGAATCTTGTACCTTGGCAGAGGACAGGAGATACAGTAATAGCTTGGTGTTTTTAATGTTCCTATATAGACCCATGCCTGTGAGTTTAGTTGAATTTCTCTTGTTGTCCTCCTAAGTGCTGTGATGATTAGCGTGCGTGGTGATGCATACACCACACCACAGCAACACAGCATTTAACACTGTGGCTTATACAGCAGTGCTCGGTGGGTTAATTCTCATTTCCATTCTGATATGAGGAAAAACTCAAAGAATTGTCAGAATTATATAAAAAGAATGTTGGCCAGTGAAAGTCAACAGCAGAACATGAGCAAACCTTTCACCATTCCTGTGAGGAAAGACAAATTATACTTGTGTTGTGAAGCATGCCAGCTATTTCAGTTTGGACACCCGGGTGACAAAGAATATCTGTTATCAGTGGGAGTTGACGGCAGGGAATTCTTTTTTCGTCTGCATATTGGCCATACAAGTTTTAACCCTGCCACATATCTGCGGCTAAGCAAGCAGAACCAAAGTACATAGCCCATGGCGAGTGGAGAGTACAACAGGACACACTGCTCAGGGTTATTTTCATACCAATTTGCAGTTGCAGTCTTTCACTCTTCAGTTTACAGTTCATTGACAGTATATACCAGGAGGCTTGGGCAGAGTGTCGGCTATGTTAAAGCAGATTCTGCATTCATGTCTGTGGTTCTGCCTTGTCTGTTTTCAGCTGAGGTACTGGGATAAAAGCGAAAAAGAGGATATGGCCAGTGTGCAGAGGACTGTGGGAAATCAAACGTCTTCTGTAATCCGCGGGGTGAAAGGCAGCAGCACATATTACATCACGGCGAGGGCATATAACTCAGCGGGAACAGGGCCTCCTAGCACAACCATCAATGTCACCACCAAGAAACCACGTAAGCATGGGAGCTAATTAAGACCAATAGTTTTCTCTCCACTGCTGTTTGTCTTGTGTGTGAAGTGCGTGTGCTTGTGTTCCTCAGCGCCGAGCCAGCCGCCAGTCAAAGTGATGTGGAACGCATTAAACTCCAAGATTATACTGACCTGGGAGCAGGTCAAGGCCTTGGAGAACGAGTCAGAGGTCACTGGCTACAAAGTAAGTGTTGCCGGCCTTGAGGATCCGGAATATAATGTATGTTGCCTCGGCTTCCCTGCCCTGACCTTTCCTCCTGCTGTGTGATCTGTGCTCAGGTGCTGTACAAAAGGAACCGGCACAGTCGCCCTGATGTGATGGAAACCAACACCACTTCTGTGGAGCTGTCCTTGCCCGTTGATGAGGAGTACATTATACAGATCAAACCCTTTGGCGAGGGCGGTGAAGGCAGCAGTAGCAGGCAGATCACAATCCCAAGAATACCAGGTAACATCTTATAAATGGTAAATGGTAAATGGTGCATTTATATAGCGCCTTTATCCAAGGCGCTTTACAGAGATTGTGCATTACATTCACCCATTCATACACCGATGGCAGCGGAAACCATGCAAGGCACCAACTAGCACATCAGGAGCAACTAGGGGTTCAGTGTCTTGCTCAAGGACACTTCGACAGTAACTCTGGGGGAGCCCGGGTTCGAACTGGCAACCTTACGGTTACCATCCAGGCACTCTACCCCTGAGCCACCGCCGCCCCATGTTACCACAGTAACATCTTAAATGAGTCATATTGACAAGCATACTTAACTCCCTTTATTTTCAAGACGAATAATGATCACCAGCACAAGAGAGACTGTATTATGGTCGCAACGTTCCAGTCATCAACATTGTCTTCAAGCATGATGAAGCATGCTTTTGTTGTTGTTTTTTATGACCAGTATGCTTCACCTACCTAATCCACGTAACTCGAGTTCTCCCCACCGACTTCAAATTTGACACATGCGTTCCATGCAGTGGCCGGTGTTTGATCGGACCCACGGTTGTCCAGAACTGCCCCAAGAAGGCCTCTGCCTGGCTCTGGACAGGGCCCCTGCCCAGGATCCATATATGGAGAGCTGGCCTGTTCTGACATCATTCTGACGTCTGCATAGACTCCATATTTGGGCATGCCTGACACAGAACTCCATATATATGGGCATAAAAGACATAATATCTGGGTGGGGCATGCATTTCCAACTTGCATCGTTCCAAGTAGGCCAGTGCCCAACGGGTACCGCTGTAGAGGCCCCACGGGCACCGCTCTAGTTTTAATAATTTTGGCTGTCCTGAAATGTTTTATTTTTGTTTACCTTTGATGGCTGCCATTAACCATATGCTTCTTTCAATGTTAAAAACCTCATATTTGCTGCCTTGCCGACATGAGTCAGGGAAATAAGCAACCATATGAAACACCTTGCCAACATGAGTCAGGGAAATCAGCAACCATATGAAACACCTTGCCGACATGAGTCAGGGAAATAAGCAACCATATGAAACAGAGGTGTTGCGAGTGAGACAAGGCTGAACTTTGTCTACTACACCTTTAACAGTGAGAGTATACAAATGGAACCAAATGGACCCGTTCAGGTCCATTTGTGCACTCTCAAACTCTTTTATTTTGAACACACAGGATTTTGCAGTGTGGTGGGCTAGCTTCTGCGCTTAAGATACTCTATTGGATAGAATGTAATAATCCATTCCCATGCTGCCATCGCTACTTTGCCAAAACAGATTATCTGTCATCACCACAAGAGGAAAGAGCGAGCAAGAGGGAGGGACATTATTGTTTAGATGGGCTGCTGTGAAATTAAATGGTCTGTACGTGATGCGAGTGTTGCATGAGAAGATGGTCAGTTTATGTTGGATACTTTGCTTGGAGCTCAAGTCATGGTTCTCAGACATTTTGGGAATTAATTAATGCGCTCAGTCAGGCCTTGATTACTAAAGCATGCCGGTGCAGCAGAGGCAACGTAGATTAAAAAAACATTGTTTTTATGTGGATTATTTTTCCCAGTATACACAGAATAACAGCCTCATACATTTCTATGCTTTTACAGGTCCCAATGCGATCGGTTCAGCGTCCAAGGTCTCTACTCTATCAGCCCTCAGTACAATAGCACTGTCTTTCACAGCACGGACATCTTTATGACAAACGGCTCCCGGCAGACATCGCATCTTGGTGTGGATACGGCCCTACTACGGAACACAAACACCGCCCAGTGTGGTGTACTACATCCATCCATTTAGATTTTAGGAGCCAGGAGGAAGACAGCGATGACAAAAGAAACACACACTCACATACATGCCATTGAGATGACAGTGAAAGAGCTTGCTTCACACCCAGGCTAAGTAAAGGAGATCGACCAGTGTCCTGACTCTGTTGTTACCAAAGCAGCTTTCATAAAAAAATAGAAAGAAGAAAAACATAAAAATAATAAGAAGAATAAAAACTATAGAATAATGTCTCATATGCATCTTTTGTATGACATTTTGAGCTTTTATATACTTATTTTCAACCAATTTGAAATTGGTCTGGGCTTTTTTTGTTAAAGGCAGCAGTGTGGGAGATGTCAAGTGCATGGCAAATAACACTATTTAACAGATTTAACAGTCTAGGCCTAAATAATGTTATTTGGCAGCACAACTAGTTATTACGTTCAGACTTGCAATGGTTCCAAGGTTCAAGGATTCAATTGAATGAATTGTTCATGTCATCTTAACTACATTTGTGTCTGGGCAAGGGTTCTTTTAGACATTCCTTTTTTTTTCTTTTTTTATTCAACCGTTGCTCTGAAGCCATCCGTAAGACAACTGATGAACTTTGTATCACAATGAGGCTTAATTTATACTTTGTCTTACAACTGTAGTCACTTGACAAACAATTGAATGACGTATTGTCAACTGATAGAATTGTGGACAGTTGTGCGACGAAGCATAAATAAGCTGTGCTGTTTTGGAGTCCCCTGGGTTGCTCCACACTGACCATTTTAATTGCACTTGCAACCAGACCCTCGCGGCTGTGTTCATTCTGTTCATCCTTTCAGTTAGCCCTGTGTCTCTAGAGCTATTCTTTGCCTTGTGTGTGCCTCATCATAAGTTAAAAATCCTCAGGTCCTTAAAGAGCCTTAACTTCTCGTATGTATATCAAATAAACGTTAGAATCGTATAAAAGTACCAAGCAGCTGCTGCGATGCTGACATGTTGCTGTGTGGATAGACGCTGTATGTTATTCGGGGATGGGCTGTAGCATCCCTTGTACAATGAGGATAATGAGGTTCGTTTGGACAGCATTTCGCTGTTTAGCATGGGTTATGGGCAATATGTGGTACATTTCTATGGGTGTGCATTCTTAATAAAAGACAATGCTGCTGATCTTTCCTTTTCCCCATTGTCTTCTGATGCTATGTGAGACTAAGGCTTAATTTATACACCCCATCATACATCAGTGTTGTGCAGCGAAAATAGCAGATATATTGTATATCTGCTATTTTCGCTGCGCAGCACTGACATAATAACAAAGTATAAATCAGACTTATGGTGCAACGGTACAGTGCAGTCCATATGTAGCTTGTGATCCAGTTAAGTGCAGGTAGTTTGTAGTACACTGAAGGGAAGTGTACTGTAGGTGCTGGGTCTCGCTCAGTATCACACATCAAGAAACGTGTAATATACTGTTTTGTATACTTCAAATCATTTATATAAAAGAACGTTTCTAAAGAGCTGGTTTGTGATTTTTATGTAAAGAACACTGTCTTGCACAGTGGCCAATTGTCGCCCAGCATGACTGTAATTTGTCTACCTTTTTTTCTGTCCTTCTGCAACCTGGCGGAGTGGCTTTTGGAACATATGTGACATTAAATACAGTAGGTGTGTGTATCCGTCTACCATGAGTTTGAACCATATATTCCTTTGCTTCTGTCTCAGTCAGGTGCTGCCCTACACACCTGAGCCCTCTGAGATGTATTGGGTCAACCATTCTCATAATGCTCTATACAGTACATGACCATTTCCTCTGTTGCTGTTTGTCGTTTATACTGTGTTAATAAAGTTTATTGATTTATAGAATGATGTCAATTTCTATTGACCCTTCCCTCAAGCCATACCACTCAGACATACCCTTCAGTTCCATTCAAGATGAACAATGCACACAGTCACAGGCAGATGGTAGGCTGGTGGTTTTATGCAACTAATGCCATTTGATTAATGTATAATGGAAAGTAATGTGTGACAAAATGTGGTCACAAAATACAATAACCTTTCAGAAAACGTAAAGGGTATAGGGAGTCTAGGGACACACATATTGCTGACATTAAAGTAAACACATATATATTGCATATGTGTATAGAATATTAAATTAGATACTTGAACTATGCTGTGGTTGCCTTTAAGTCAACCACACTCCTTTTCATTGCTAATAGTGGAATAATAATGTGTGAATGAATTCCTGGTTAAATTTATGGAAGAGATTTTTATTCATAAACATTAACCTCCTGGGTTCTCATGCAAAACACAAAAATAGTTTTGAACAAAGATAAGTCGGACGATACTGTACTTTTACTCCACTACAATTATTTGAAATCTTTATTTACTAGTTACTACTGTACATTTTGATTGTGACAAAACATACAGGAACCACTTCAGCCCTATAGACATTTCGGCAATTTGAAAATAGCCGATCTACAAGCTTGTAGATCTGCTATTTTCAATATATTTGAAACGGGACCTTCTGCATAACGTTCTATTTATGGTACAAAAAGTAGATTTTGATACCAATCCTTTTGTACTTTTACGCAAGTAAAGTTCTGAATTCCAGACTTTCACTTGTAACAGAGTATTTCTACATTGCAATATTGAAAGTAAGTAAAAAATGTAAAAGTACTTTTTCCACCACTGGTTTTAGTAATCCGGCTGGGTTATTGTGTGGGTAATAGGCTATAGCCACTCTCCCTCGGCTAACTCATACTCCTTAGGATCAGCAAGTCATTTTAGAAAGTTTCTCAATACTCCAGAGACTTCAGTGTCTTGCTCAAGGACACTTCGACATGTAGACAGGAGGAGCCGGGATTCGAACCGCTGACTCATGGATCATTGGACGACCTGCTCTACCTCCTGAGCCACAGCCGCCCTTTTAGCAGTAGGCTACTTTTACTTCTATAGCACAGGAGAAATTGTACTGTTTTATAAAGAAGGTGCCTGGTTCAAATCCACCTGTTGGAACAATTTCACTATCTAAGTAATTAGTTGTCACAAACTCACAATTGTATTGTACTCTTCTGTGGCGCAAGAGTCAGACTAACTCGGTGCTTTGTAAACAGAAGGTTCTTGGTGGTCTACAACCAAAGATGAGGTTGTGTTTTTTACAGGTGTACTATTTGGCTTTACACCAGAGACCTGTTCTATAGATACGAGGCAAAGCATATCTAATCATAGCCTTTACATCTCTGCTTATATCGCAAGGAGACTTATCCTGCTTTCATCTAAACAACACTCTCCACCCATGGCCAGCTTTATCAGATGGATTAAAGAGACTATGTATTTGTTGAAACTAGAGAAAATCTAATACACACTTAAATAATCTGTTAAAAGAAAATCAAGGAGATTTGTACCCCCTTCCTTGACTATTATGAGTGCTTACAGGAGCCCTAAGTGGATGGAGCACTATAGGCCAGACAGCCGGGTTCCCTTTTCCCTCATTCCCTTCCCTCTCTCCTCCTTTTCTTTTTGCTTTCTTTTTCATTTTCTATTTTACTCAGACCTTACCCTACCTTACCTTTTCACTTCTTTGTCCTTGCGTGTGTGTGTGTGTGTGTGCGCGCGTGTGTGTGTGTGTGTGTGTGTGTGTGTGTGTGTGTGTGTGTGTGTGTGTGTGTGTGTGTGTGTGTGTGTGTGTGTGTGTGTGTGTGTGTGTGTGTGTGTGTGTGTGAATAGACTAGAGACCATGTAGGGAAAAGTGATATAAAGATAGAGAGGTGGTGGTTACCGTGGTTATGTTGAGTGTGTAGTTTTACCCAAATCCAGCTGACAGAAACGACTGTAGGATAATATTCACGCTGAATCCACTAGATGGTGCTGCAAGCAAAGGCATAATTTGGTGTTACTGCAGAGTCTACGCACCAGATGGCAACACGTACAATACATGTGCAGATTGAGCTCTCTTATCTTCCACAAATTACAAATGTGCTTTAGCGAATCTTCATGCTTTCAAATTGATTGCAAGACCTTTATTAATAATTCAATATTGCACTTGCCGGGCTTGATGCAAGCCAAAAAAAAAGAAGAAAAAAATAAATGTATAATACCAATCCAGAAACCTTTTTTGTTTCCATGTGAGGAATTACTATATAGGCCTATTATTTTAGTTTTTTCCCCCCAAAGATAAAACCAGATGTGACATTTTTATGGGCGTCGTTTTTTATGGTTACTGAGTTACTTTGCTTTTTTAAGGGTTTAGGGTTGAAAAGTTGATTCATACACTTCATGCAGCCAGATACTGTTTTATACTGTCATGAAATGAATGAATAAATAAAGTGTGTGTGTGTGTGTGTGTGTGTGTGTGTGTGTGTGTGTGTGTGTGTGTGTGTGTGTGTGTGTGTGTGTGTGTGTGTGTGTGTGTGTGTGTGTGTGTGTGTGTGTGTGTGTGTGTGTGTGTGTGTGTGTGTGTGTGTGTGTGTGTGTGTGTGTGTGCGTGTGCGTATAGTGCGTGCTGGGAGCTGTCTGGTGTTCTGAGCGTCGGGGGGCGGGGGTTTCCTTGAGCTGTGGTGGGATCCATTATACCCTGGGTACCCCCAATGTTGTCCAACAGGGGGAGGTGTTTTACCAGGCTAGGATCCATACGCATGTGCATGTATTTATGTCATTAGGACGCCCAGCGCCAGCTTTTGCCAGCAACATGCTGCTATAGTGTTTGTTCCAACAGGCCGGGCCGTTTGTTTTCATAAATAACTCGTAATGTAACATTTAATTGACATGGTCAGATTGGACACCGAGTAGAGTCGTCACTGTTTTTACCAGGCTGGTGAAAAACTAAAACTTCTACAATAAGAAGCTGTGGAAACAGAAGTCTTCACTCTGCAGCCTATCAAATTCACGTGAGTGTTTGCAGGTGTTAGCTTATTTAGGTCAGTGGTTTTCAACATTTTTCATATCAAGGTTAATTTATTCATTTTGAATTGCATTTGAACCACGGACCACCATTTGATGAGAATTATAGCCTATCAGACCCAAAACTATTAGAATAGGCTATTTTGTTGTCGTTGAATAAGTTTGATTGAAGTATTTATTAACAGTTTGTAGAATGTCTACATTTCACATGAAAGCACAACTCAATACAAAGACTTACTGACGACACACTGATAAAGAATCACACTTGTTTACACCAGGGTCCACGTGGACCCTGGTCCTGGATGTTCTGATGAATTGAACATGGTACGTACGTACCATGTTCAATTCATCAGAACATTTAGGGACATACAAATATACACTTCTATAAAAGGTTTTGTCCACAATTCCATTCTGTATTGATGTTGGTACCATTAGGAGAGATAACAGGCAAACTTGTTCAAAATGACAATTATTTATTAAGCCTAATGCAGATATTTAACATTAACAATAATGTTACTCTGACGGGTCCATTTGGTTTAATTCTACTATCTCAAGAGTTAAAGATCTAATGAAGGGTCCATTTGGTTACCAACTCTCATAGGGATCACCTGGAAGGACCAATGGTGCACTGGCTTAGCTAATCAACTGCTTATCATTAAAGGAATTGATGGAAGTGCCTGCGTGTAATTTCACTTAGTTGGTTAGTTAGAAGCATTGATAAAGCAGCAATAGTTAGTTAGTTGGAAGCATTGTTGTTTTGTGTGATGTGATATGAAGCTTTTATTTGCTGGAGTATTTCCAATTTGACATACATTTTGTGTGTGTGTGTGTGTGTGTGTGTGGGGGGGGGGGGGGCGCTATTTGGACACGTGAGCTTTTGATATTGCTTAATGTGCAACATTGTGATTTGGAACACACACACACGCACCTCTGACCAGCTGGATTGGAAGTGACTGTTAACTTGTGTTGTGTTGCATATATTTCCTGGTGTACAACATATAGACCATGTTTAAGTAACACCACACCTGAGAACTAAAAGGGTTTTAAATGTGTTAATTTATTGACACTGTGCGGAAGCTAAACGATTTGTGGGTCTGTCTGATCTGCAGTGTTGTTGGTAATCCTGTTGATTAGGAAGGTGCCAAAGCACTGTAGAGGAGGTGTTCATGTTCATATTCTGTATGGTGGTTTGTCTTTTTGAGTAGTGCAACCACTCCTGTGTGTGTCCCTGTCCCTGCATGGAAATAGCATATTGTCACCACAGTGTCACTGTTGTGCAGCCTAACACACAGAGAGGCCAGGGAGGAGAGCTAGTACAGTACAGTACAGTACAGTACAGTACAGTAGTAATATGGCCCTTGAGGAAAATTTATTGTGGGGAGTGCGTACCACCTGTTTCGAATTTGCACATAATGCAGGAGGCAGCAGCGCGACCCGTTAACAAAATTAGTGCTTCCAAACTGCGACACTTAGAAAAAGAATCACCTGCAGATCCTCTGCAGGTGATTCTTGACAGAAAGTATAGCTCATAACATGTCTACGGTGGATTTTTATGAAAAACAAGCTCGGCAGATTGAAAGAGGATAATTCAAGCTTGGACTACAGCTGCAATGTTGGTGAGTTTAACATGACCAGTGCCAGTGATTTGAACCACAACTCGGCAATAGCATATAGCAATAGAATCTAAAAATAGATTCTTTATTTTTTTTTGGTGGTTTTCGTTTTTAGCCACATAAAAACAGTTGGAATGTTAAAGAATGTTTTTATTCCATCAGAAAGTCATTTAAGTGTCATTAAGTCATTGTAATTGCGTAAACAAGTCACTATGTTTAATGTATAAACCATTGAGTTAGCAATGCTAACCAATGCTAATCAGAAAATCAGCTTTACCTTCAAAGTATGCAAATTCCGCTAAAATTCCGCTTTTTGTACACAATCGTTTTTGAAGATAATACTAGTCTTTCACTAACTGGCTAACAGAAATAGCAGAGAAAGAAGTATTAACAGTCGTATTTTGTAAAAAGTGTGCTTATTTTCGGTCCTCCTAAAGCTAATTCATGCTAATGTTTTAGCTAGGGGCACTGGCCATCACAACAATGGAACATGGCTTCTTATTTCCAATAGCAGAGAAGAAGAAGAAGAAGAAGAAGACTCTAGCATGTATTGTAAACATTGTAACATTATGTCACCATAACGTGGTTCTTATTAGTTACTTTGGAATGTACCTGCCATGAAAATTAAGGTCATAATAATGCAGATCACATCGATATGTAATATCATAGCCCCATAGCTCCTCTATGGAGCTATGGGGCTTTTTGGGTCCAGTCCAGCGCCACAACAGGCCATTATATGAACTACCGATTTCAAATGAGGCTTCACGAAATATCTGGCTGACTGCCCCCCTGGTGGGGAGTCAATGGAGGATAAAAAAATACCTAAAATCGCTACAACGAAGGAAAAAAAGCAGCAAATGAAAAACAAATTAACATTCATCCTTTATTTTCTCTAACAACCTAAAACATGAACCTTGGTTGAAAAAACGAAAGTTGTCCTTTAAACTCAGCAACATTGCAGCTGTAGTAGGGAAAGCTTGAATAATCATCTTTCAATCTACAAAGCGTTTGTTTAATAAACATGTTATGAGTTACTTTCTGTCAAGAAATTCCGTGCCATGATATTTGTGTTGGAAGCACTCGTTTTTATTAAAGGACAACTTTAGTTTTTTTCAACCAAGGTTCATGTTATAGGTTGTTATTAGAGAAACTAAAAGATGAGTGTTATTTATTTTCCATTTGCTGCTTTCTTTCGTTTTAGGGATTTTAGCTGTTTTGTACAGGGGGGCGGGGGCATTCGAGCATGGTGCTAAATATGTATTTTGTTACAAAATATTATGGAGATTTTTTATTTTATTATTTACTATAGCCCTAATAAACCCCAGGAAATTACATCTGGCCACAAATAAATCACAGGATCTACTGAATGTGACGGTAGCCTACTGGGGGGAAGCCACACTGTGTGTCATAGGCTCAATGTCAGTTCGACACATTCAGTAGATCTTGTGATGTTTTGTGGCCAGATGAAATTTCCAGGGGTTTATTAGGACTATAGTAAATCATTAAAAAAGAAATCGCTATAAAATGTTGTAAAAAACTACATATTTAGCCCCATGCTCGAATGCCCCCGCCCACCTGTCAAAAACAGCTGAAATCCCTAAAACGAAAGAAAGCAGCAAATAAAATAAAAAGAACACTCATCTTTTAGTTTCTCTAATAACAACCTATAAAACATGAAAAAAACTAAAGTTGTCCTTTAAGTGCTGCTGCCTCCTGCATTATGTGCAAATTTGAAACGGGTGTTACGCAGGGCCGTTCGACAAACACTTTTGAGAAAATAATCACCTGCACAGAATTTCTTGACAGAAAGTAGCTCAAAAATAACATGTCTACGGTGGATTTTTATGAAACAAATGCTTTGCAGATTGAACTGCCCTACAGCTGCAACGTTGTTTAATACAAGCACATTGGACATGCAATTTGGATCAATAGGCTGTCAATGGAGTAATTGTGTAGACCAGTGGTTCCCAAAGTGGGGTCTGGGGACCACCAGGGGTCCTTGAGGGAGTTCCAGGGGGTCCCGAGCTAAATGATAGTTTGGAATCAAATGGACCATTATGGGTCTGTAACTCGGCTTTCTAATAACACAAGCCGCCTTTGTATTGGTGAGTATCGAAAACGTTTTATTTTTGCTACAGTCGAGAGGCTGGTCTGCATTTCATGCGAGACCAGGAAGACGAGAGTAGCATAGCTCTAACTAGAAAAAGTACCCCTCGGGGCACAGGTCTCCACCAGGGCAGGTCAGGTTGTGGCCTCCTGGTGGCGCTATAATAAGCCAATGTGAAAAGGATGCCATTTCTTCTTACGCCTTGGATGGCAATTGGATGATTTGAGGCATTTTGTTGTGGCTGTGTCCCTGGGTCCCTGTGTCCGAGCACGAAAATAGCGTTATCGCGTTTGTTCACCACCAAGTGTCACTGTTGCACAGCCTAACACACAGACACCCACAGGCCAGGGAGGAGGGCTAGTACAGGACAGGACAGCACCGCTCACTTCAGACGGGTCTGATTTATTTTTAATATATATACTTTTTTTGTTTGTTTTTAAAGGAGAATGATGCCTGGTGCTCTTGTCTGGAACCCTCCTCAGAACGACAGGGGGAGAGGTACAGATTTGGCTCCCTGCCTCTCCCCGGCCTGTGGCCCCGGCAGACCGGTGAGTGTGTTGTTACAATGATGTTATTACAGTGTTACAATCAGTGTTGTTTTCGTCGACTAAATCTAAGACGAAAAATGTTCGTCGACTACTTTTTTTCACTGTCAAACTAAATGGAAACTAAATTAAAACTAAGCTATGATGACAAACTAAATATATTGACAATTTCGTCAACAAATAAAAACTAGACTAAAATGTTAGGAAGGGACTAGTGGACAAGAGATCCAGTATAAGTCATTTTACACTTGGTTGCATGCTGAAAATAGCTGATCTACAAGCTCGCACGATGCTTTGTGAGCTTGTAGATCAGCTATTTGTTAAATCGGCCATTAGTGTAAGTGTAAATCGGCCATCACGACTGCATCAAGACCCGCCAAAACACATTTTTGTCGACTAAATCAACTGTAGATTAAGTCGACTAAAATCTTATATTTAGTCGACTGAAACTAGACTAACACTAAAACATTCCAGGTGACTAAAATATGGCTGAAACTAAATGAACTATTGAAGAGACTACGGTTACAATGGTTACAATGCTATTACAATGTTACAATGTCATTAGTGTTACAATGTTATTGCAAGGTTACTACAATGTTGTTAAAATGTTACAATGTTATTGCAATGTTACAATGTTAAAAACAGTTTTCGAGGGAATTTGAGTAGGTTTAGGTCATTTGTTTACATTTTGAGGCATTTGCACAGGAGTTTTCCCCCAATATTTTAACTTCTACTACCACTACATCTCGAAACCAAATATTATACTTTTACTTTTACATGTATCTGAAAACATTAGTTACTAGTAGGGATGTCCCGATACACTTTTTCCGTTTCCGATCCCGATACCACAATTGATACTTTTACTTAAAGGACAACTTTAGACTTTATTTCAACCAACGTTCATGTTTTAGGTTATTATTGGAGAAAGTAAAGATGAGTGTACATTTTCTTTCATCGTTTTAGCGATTTTACCTATTTTTGACATGGGGGCGGGGGCATTCGAACATGGGGATAAATATGTAGCCCCGCGTTCCAAAAATAGCTAAAATCGATAAAACGAAAGTAAGCAGGAAATGAAAATGAACAAAAATACTTTCTCTAATAACAACCTACAACATGAACCTTGGTTGAAAAAAACTCAAGTTGTCCTTCAAGTCAGAAATGAGAGTACTTAATTCCAACGCAAATACTTTTAAATAGTATTCATCATTGCTGTTAGAAAGATTGTATTTTTTGTAGCTACAGCATTGCAGTGGCAATACCTTGCACTGTGAGCTGTTGTGAGTTTGTAGATCGGCTATTTTCAAAATCTTTGCCTTTCTGATGTAATTACCAATTATAAGTTTGATAATTTTTGGTATAGTTTGTTGCTTTAGACGCAGCAATGGTCTTATTAGTTTATTTTTATTTGTCATTTCAGAGATTTAAAAAGATAATAAATGTAGTGCAGTAAAATCATAATATTTGCCTCTGAGAGTAAGTAGCAATTAGGGCGGGGCTATGCCCGATTGTGGTCCAAAATCCTACTATAAATGCGCCACGTCTCTGCGTGCGTGCGTGTGTGTGGTTGTAATGCAAGTAACCGAAGAACCGTTTGCTCCACCCACTTCAAATTTGACACACGCGTTCCAAACCCCCACAGGGAGTGCAGTGCCCGACCTTGAGTCGGTGGCAAACACCGTTGTCCAGAAACGCCACAAAAGGCTCTGATCAGGCTCTGCCAGTGGACCTAATGAGCCCAAATCCCTCACCTGTGCAATTTCCAGTCTCTGCCTCAGCCAATTGTTTGCCATGGCAACCCCACACCTGTTAATTGATTACTTAACCAGTCCACTTGTCACAGTCAGTTTGCACTCTTCAGGCACAGACAGACAGATACAGAGACCTCCATACAGTATGGGCACAAAACGGACCCGTTAAAACGGGTGCTATGACAAGTTGACAACAGGTATTATTAGGTTCCCTAGTTGCATCGTTCTCAAGTAGGCCGGTGGCCGATGGGCACGTACAGGTGTAGTCATTTCTAACACTTGTTTTTAACACCTTTTTTTTGTGTATTTATTTATAGGCATTATTTATTAAGGAAAATTATGCCGGCTGCCCTTGATGTCTGGAATGCTCCTTGGGAACGCCAGGGGAGTGACCTCAGAACGCCGGGGATAGGGTCGAGACTCCCGGGGGGGTCTCCCCGGCCGGTCAACGATAGTGGGCGCGCTATGTTGTCTGGAATCCCCAAATGTACCGCTCAAGCTGGTACATTGAGGTACATTAGGCCCGTCACAAGTATTAATACATTATTTAAATTACAATAAAAATACATGAATAGTGAAAGTATCAGATCTACGAGATCAAAACAGTTTTGAGCTCCTAGATCTGCTACTTCCACTACGTTCCAACATGGGAACGATTATGACTATCATCCCAAAAGTATTGCGATTATCACAAATACTTATTATGTAGTAATTGTGATGGGCCTAAGGGTGTGGGGGTGTGTGTGTGGGGGTGTGTGGGGGGGGGGGGGGGTGTTGTGTGTGTCTGTGTGAGCGTGCGTGCGTGCATGTGTGTGCCGTGTGTGTGTTGAAGCTGTGTGTTTTCCCTAACTTGTACTTTCCTTCCCGCCAGGTTGTTTAAATGTTGTACTTTCTGTTTGATTAACCCCTTTTGTAGTACTTTCCAGGTGGCAAACGTATTACCCTACATAGCTATTAGGACGTTGTGGTGGTGTGGATGTTAATGCATGCGTGCGTGCGTGTATGTGTGAGTGTGTGCGTGTGTTTCATTCAATGAAACAATTGACAAATTCCATTTCTTCAAGACCATCTACGAATTGCATTTAATTTCCCATCATTCATTGGAGTCCCATCATGGCAACAAGGTAACTATATAACCTATACTATATGGATTAAGGGCATCTGCTAAATGCCTAAATTGTACATTGTTGATTAAATAATATTAAATATATTCACACAGCAAGGTGTGTATATATATTTTATTATATATATTTATTATTTTATCAACAATGTACAATTTAGGCATTTAACAGATGCCCTTAATCCAGAACAATTTACAGTATGCAAGAACAACAACCTGCTAATAATGAGCATTTTTCTTTTGTTTTGTTTCTCTCAAGGTTACAGAGCCTATAGGTTGAAGCTATATATTAAGTGACAGATCACAGAAGATGATGCTACAGATCTTGACTCCTAACCACTATTGCTAATGATGAACCGTACAGTCATGCTACTTGGACTGCGCATAAAAGAAGATTGATATATGAGGAAAATATACCAGCATCCCTCCAGAACCTGCACATCAACTAACCAGTGAGCTTGGCCAGGACGGAATCCACAGTAAGAGACAGTAAGTAAGTAAGACAGTAACTGATCTCGACCTAACGTCATCCCGGTGCCTAAAGCTGGAAACCTCTCAAAAGCAGATGACTACCGAGGCATCAGACTGACACATGCCACCACAAAGGTCCGTCCATCTTCAACAGCTTCTCCGTATTCTGTCTAAATAGATACATTGCAGTCGCAACTGTGATTGCATTCTAAATAGATACATTGGTGTCACAACTGTGATTGCATTCTAAATAGATACATTGAGGTCGCAACTGTGATTGCGTTCTAAATAGATACATTGCAGTCGCAACTGTGATTGCATTCTAAATAGATACATTGCAGTCGCAACTGTGATTGCATTCTAAATAGATACATTGCGGTCGCAACTGTGATTGCATTCTAAATAGATACATTGCGGTCGCAACTGTGTTTGCATTCTAAATAGATACATTGCAGTCGCAACTGTGATTGCATTCTAAATAGATACATTGGGGTCACAATTGCATTGCGAGGCAAGAACCAAAACCCCCACATCCCCCAAGCTGGGGGAAACGGCTCCACCAGAGAGCTTCAGACCCCCCTCTCCAAAGCAACATTAGTAACTTGATCCTGGGGGATCCCGAGGCGTTCCCGGGAAGATATAATTCCTCCATCTCATCGTTGGGCTTCCCAGTTGGATGTTCATCGAGGACCTCCCTAGGGAGAGAGGCATCCTAACCAGATGTCCGAACCACCTAAGCGGGCTCCTTTCCAAGTGAAGAAGCAGCGACTCTGAGTACTCTGAGTAGACATTGTCATAATGACATTGTGGAGGGCAGCGATCCAGGAATCCCGAGTTGGGGTGTTTGCTAGACCTCACTCTCGCAGCAACTAATGTTGACCAGACCATCAAACCCTGTACACTCAAGACGCGCTGCATATATGACCAGACCTCATCAAACCCTGTACACTCAAGACGTGCTGCATATATGACCAGACCTCATCAAACCCTGTACACTCAAGACGCCCTGCATATATGACCAGACCTCATCAAACCCTGTACACTCAAGACGCCCTGCTTATTGACCAGACCTCATCAAACCCTGTACACTCAAGACATGCTGCATATATGACCAGACCTCATCAAACCCTGTACACTCAAGACATGCTGCATATATGACCAGACCTCATCAAACCCTGTACACTCAAGACAGTATAAACAGTCTCCTTTTACTGTTACTGTCGATCACATAATCACCACCTGTCTCCTTTTACTGTTACTGTCGATCACATAATCACCACATGTCTCCTTTTACTGTCGATCACATAATCACCACCTGTCTCCTTTTACTGTTACTGTCGATCACATAATCACCACATGTCTCCTTTTACTGTCGATCACATAATCATCACCTGTCTCCTTTTACTGTCGATCACATAATCATCACCTGTCTCCTTTTACTGTTACGGTCGATCACATAATTACCACCTGTCTCCTTTTACTGTCGATCACATAATCACCACCTGTCTCCTTTTACTGTTACTGTCGATCACATAATTACCACCTGTCTCCTTTTACTGTCGATCACATAATCACCACCTGTCTCCTTTTACTGTTACTGTCGATCACATAATCACCACATGTCTCCTTTTACTGTCGATCACATAATCATCACCTGTCTCCTTTTACTGTCGATCACATAATCATCACCTGTCTCCTTTTACTGTTACTGTCGATCAAATGATCACCACCTGTCTCCTTTTACTGTTACTGTCGATCAGTGTCGCTCGCAGGCGCGGCGGTGGCCGGCGGGCGCGCGGCTGTTGTCCGCCCCATGAGGGCTGTCGAGCCGTGCGGGTCGGGCGGCGGTGGTTGGCGGCGACTCTGGACGCGCGCCGGGCCCTACTCGCGGATCTCATCAGCTACGGTTCTTGGAGTCTGTCCCCCGGAGTTTGTGGGGTATGCTAAGATTAGATAACCCCTGCCTGTCCGAGGTGTCCTCCTACCCATGAGGTCACCTCAAACTTCTTGTGCCTAAATTATTTGACCTTCGTTACCATCCCTTACGGGAAGCAGCGTAGTCAGACAATTTCCCTGGTTGGATGTGGCTGCCGAGCTGGCCCGCCTGTGCCGCATACAACCACTCTTTGCCCGGCCCGCGGGGGCTCAAGGCCCCTTAAGCAGTTCCCCGACCCGTGCTCTTTGGGTGCGGAGCGGGGCTTTCTGCTCCTTCTTGGTGGCATTTCCGAATTGTGCCCGCAAGGGTTGTTGATGGATGCGAGGGGCGCTCTCGTTGCTTGATCCGGCATGCCGTTCATGCATCCGCCTGCCCGCCATGGCGGGTGGGGGACCCATGGGCTTGCATGGGGGTCGGTGCGGGGGCGTCCGCCTTGTTCGATCGGCAGTTCGCCTTGTTTCGTTCTGGGGGAAGAGCACGGTGTCAAACCGCATGAAGCCCGCATGTTTGCTAGGATCTTCAGATCGCAGGCAACGTTTGCGGCGCACCCTCTTGGAGGGCAGTGCGGTGACCTAACGTTCACTGCAAACCTTTGGGCTCTGCAGGGACGCCTTACGCTCGTAACCCGATTCGGGTAAGGCTCCTCCGTTGGGAGGGGAATATACCACCAATCTAGAGCTCCGGGTTGTGCTTGGTCGGCGGGCGTCTGGGCTCCGGCCCTCGCCCATCTATACTGCGTACAACCACTCTTTGCCCGGCCCGCGTGGGCTCAAGGCCCCACAGTAAAGTAGAGGCGTCCTGGCCTACACCCGTAAGGGAGTGGGAGAGGGGCGCCTTCTGCTTTGGTCGCCAACACTTAGTGTCGGCGATTCCTGACTGGATGTGGCTGCCGAGCGTTTGGACTTCGGTCCTCGCCCGCCTGTGCCGCATACAACCATTTAAACCGTCTCGGTGGGTCGTGTATGTCCCTCGGTATCCTTCGGAATCCCTGTGGTTCCGCATTTGGGGTGTCGCAGTGCCTAAGCACTTCGTCCCCTTGAATTAAGATTGGAATTGTCCTTTGGAATCCTTGTGATTCCGCTTTTGGGGTTCGCAGCGCCTCGGTGCTTCGTCCCCCTGATTTCAGATGTAGAGTGATTCCCCCCGTCCGGGCCATTTTGGGTCAGAGCCGGCTCTGCGCCGGGGTCCGCGGCAGCCGCTTTTGTGGTTTGACGTGGAGTCCTGGCGGATTCATGCACGGTTCTCATTCGAATGGCTAAGATTCTTTGAAGCCCCGGCGCTTCGGCGTCGAGGTAGTTTCCCTCGGTTGTGGTAGTTCCGGAGGGGCGTGAGGGTCCTCAAGGGTCCCGGGCACGACTAGAGCGCGTCGGGGACCTTGCTTGAGAAGGGCGAGACTGACGGAGCAATCCTGTAATAGGACTCTAGCGCAGGCACGTCCCCGAGTTGCCCACAGTCCTAGCGGGGGCGGCCGTGGGGGGATCCGCGTGATGATAGCAGATGAGCAGCCCTGACTACCTGGTTCGCTAGATCTGTTCCATAGCCTTCCTAGTTCGATTCTGCGAATTTCTGCCCTGCAGTAAGGCTATGCGACTTACCGGTTTAAATCTCAAATCGAAATCAGACCAGCCTCTCCTCTTTAGTGGAAATCTCACGAATGTTTGACCTACTCACCAATTCAAACACGGGTTGTGTCAATAGAAAGCCTACTTTCCTTAGTGGACGCCCTCTGAGCCCCCCACCACACGTATAAACTGTACTTTTTGGCCAAAAGGGGATTTTGTTTCCACCGGAAAAAAAACATTTTTAGTTACTCCGCTGCGACCTCTACTGATATTGCCCAGAGAACTGCCTCATAGAGAATATTTTTCCTCCGGTGGAAAAAAATCCCTTTCCGGCCAAAAAGTACCGTTTATACGTGTGGTGGGGGGCTCAGAGTGCTTCCACTAAGGAAAGTAGGCTTTCTATTGACACAACCCGTGCTTTTCTATATTGGTGAGTAGGTCAAACGTTCGTGAGATTCCCACTAAAGAGGAGAGGCTGGTCTGATTTCGATTTGAGATTTAAACCGGTAAGTCGCATAGCCTTACTGCAGGGCAGAAATTCGCAGAATCGAACCAGGAAGGCTATGGAACAGAGCTACTGGTTCGCCAGGTTTTCTTTGCCAGCGTGTTTGACGAAGCGTTTCGTAGTTACGTCCCTGATGGGGCAGGTCCGTCTGATGTGTCGAGTTGATCATAGAATGGTGCTCGGCAGCGTCTAAAGGAAGAAACCTGTCCGTGAAATCGAGGGCCCTTCCAGTGCTTAGACTCTCGGTAGAAGCTGCCCTGTCATCGAGGCGTTCTCGGCCCCACTCGGAGGTAGACCCGAGTCGTACACGGTGGCAGAGTGGTCGCGCCTGTCTCCGGTCGTTACCCAGTCGAGAGCGTTTGCACAAGTCGGCAATGAGGTGGATCTCGAAGGGGCCTCGGCCGCCCGGAAGTGCGCCGAGGGTCGTGGGCGTCCAATGGTGGATTCCCGTACAGGCACGGTTGAAAACGGGGGGTTTGGACGTTTGGTTCGTCTGTCTCGCGATTCCCGCCCACGTTCGGGGGGAAGTGAGGCCACTGTCACTTGCTGAGATAGAAGGCGAGTTTATTCCCCTGAGATTCAAAGTGAAGATCCTCTGTCAACTCCGGAGATCGGGGAAGCGGCGGGTTCCGTTCGCCACTTGGGGTCCGGCGGGCGCAAGTTCGCCGGTTTCCACCTGTCTCCTTTTACTGTCGATCACATAATCACCACCTGTCTCCTTTTACTGTCGATCACATAATCTCCACCTGTCTCCTTTTACTGTCGATCACATAATCACCACCTGTCTCTTTTTACTGTCGATCACACAATCACCACCTGTCTCCTTTTACTGTCGATCACATAATCACCACCTGTCTCCTTATACTGTCGATCACATAATCGCCACCTGTCTCCTTTTACTGTCGATCACATAATCACCACCTGTCTCCTTATACTGTCGATCACATAATCACCACCTGTCTCCTTTTACTGTTACTGTCGGTCACATAATCACCTCCCGTCTCCTTTTACTGTTGATCACATAATCAGATTCACCACGTGTCTCTTTTTACTGTCGATCACATAATCACCACCTGTCTCCTTTTACTGTCGATCACATAATCACCACCTGTCTCCTTTTACTGTCGATCATATAATCCCCCCGCTGCCACCCTTATATCTCCATATATGGAGCTGACCTGTTCTGACATTCCATATGTCGATCTGACCTCATCAAACCCTTTACACTCAAGACATGCTCTATATATGGCCAGTACAGAATTCATTCCATGTGTTGATTTGACCCCCCCCATGCCAAAGCGCCACCACTCGCCAAGCAGTCTGCCGTCACCCAGACGGATGCGTATTGCGAGGTCGCTTCTCGCCCTCAGGGCGAGGTTGCTTCTCGCCCTCAGGGCGAGGTTGCTTCTCGCTCTCAGGGTGTGGTCGCTTCTTGCCCTCAGGGCGTCTTACTATTTTTATGCTTCATGTTTACTGTAATATTATGTATGTATTAGGGCTGGGGCGGTATGGGATTTTTATTACCGCGGTTATTGCCGCCCCCCATACCGCCGGTATGGCGGTTATTACCGCCCCCCCCCCCCAAAAAAAAAAAGGGAGGGGAATAATAAGAGGGCTAATAAAAGTTACAGGTATGGTGTGTGCGATATTAATTGTGAGATTACCATAATGACGGTAATCATTAAAGGACCACTTTTGAACCTATCTTCATATAATAGGTCCTCACTAATAGTCATGATAAAATGGCACGTTTCTTTCTACTCGGTCTGTGTCACATAGGAGGCCTAATCTAATTGAATACCCCTGCCATAAAGCATTACACTTGTTTACAAGAGGGTCCACCATTTTCAATTCATCATATCATTTTGTACACTATGCACTTCTATAAAGCCAAAAACAGGAAATCATCATAAAGGAGGTAAAAAGGGGGAAAACGTATACAGTGAGGGGGGAAAGGGGTGGGTGGGATTTACATCTTAATGACAGTTGGTAGGGCGTTCCACATTTTTGTGGCATAGGAGTGAAATTAATTTAGGTGGACCCTCTTGTAAACAAGTGTCCACTCACAGTTAACAGTCTTTGTATTGAGTTGTGCTTGAAATGTAGTGTAATTCTGCAAACTGTTAATAAATATTTTAATCAATCAATCAATCAATCAATCAATCCTTGTTTGTGATGAATCTGGGTTGCACATGGTTTTTTGAACTCCCTCTGGTGTTGTTGTGTTGCTGGCATGATTAGACTGACTGAGCGTCACTGTTTATTATGATACACTTTTCATTTCATAAAAAAAAAAAAAAATCATTTCATAAAAATAATAAAAGAAAAAAAAAACGTTTTTTTTTTTTTTTTTTTTTTTAACCGCGGTAATGAACCCGATACCGCGGTATGCGTTACATACCGGCGGTATGGCGGTATTGCGGTTATTGCACCCAGCCCTAGTATGTATACTATGTAAAGGATGGGTGGATGGATTGTTTTGATTGATATATTTTGATTGATATTGATTGATTTTGATTGTTTTTGGTTGATGATGCCCAACCCTCATGGGTTTATAAGACACCATTTCACATTTATGTTTACAGCATGTTAAATACATTATATTCATAATCCATTGTATGTACGCATGTGTTGTATGTATGTACGCATGTACAGCTGTGTTCTGCTCCCCCCCCCAACCTCAACCTCAGGTATTTCACTTTCAATATCCGTGTCCGGTAGGTATTTCACTCTGTTTCCATATCTGTGTACTCGGGCAGGTATTTCACTCTGTTTCCATATCCGTGTACTCGGGTAGGTATTTCACTCTGTTTCCATATCCGTGTACTCAAGCAGGTATTTCACTCCTTTTCCATATCCGTGTACTCGGGCAGGTATTTCACTCTGTTTCCATATCCGTGAACTCAAGCAGGTATTTCACTCCGTTTTCATATCCGTGTACTCGGGCAGGTATTTCACTCTGTTTCCATATCCGTGAACTCAAGCAGGTATTTCACTCCGTTTCCATATCCGTGTACTTGGGCAGGTATTTCACTCTGTTTCCATATCCGTGTACTCAAGCAGGTATTTCACTCTGTTTCCATATCCGTGTACTCGGGCAGGTATTTCACTCTGTTTCCATATCCGTGTACTTGGGTAGGTATTTCACTCTGTTTCCATATCCGTGTACTCAAGCAGGTATTTCACTCCGTTTCCATATCCGTGTACTTGGGTAGGTATTTCACTCTGTTTCCATATCCGTGTACTCCGGTAGGTATTTCACTCTGTTTCCATATCCGTGTACTCCGGTAGGTATTTCACTCTGTTTCCATATCCGTGTACTCGGGTAGGTATTTCACTCTGTTTCCATATCCGTGTACTCCGGTAGGTATTTCACTCTGTTTCCATATCCGTGTACTCGGGTAGGTATTTCACTCTGTTTCCATATCCGTGTACTCCGGTAGGTATTTCACTCTGTTTCCATATCCGTGTACTCGGGTAGGTATTTCACTCTGTTTCCATATCCGTGTACTCGGGCAGGTATTTCACTCTGTTTCCATATCCGTGTACTCGGGTAGGTATTTCACTCTGTTTCCATATCCGTGTACTCAAGCAGGTATTTCACTCTGTTTCCATATCCGTGTATTTGGGCAGGTATTTCACTCTGTTTCCATATCCGTGTACTCAAGCAGGTATTTCACTTTGTTTCCATATCCGTGTACTCGGGCAGGTATTTCACTCTGTTTCCATATCCGTGTACTCGGGCAGGTATTTCACTCTGTTTCCATATCCTTGTACAGGTAGGTTTTTCCACTCCTTTTCCATATTCCACTTTCTTTTTTTGTGGAATTCAACTCAAATCATCAACGGTTGGTTCAGGTTAACTGAACAAGGTCCCACAGGTAAGTACGGTTTAACTTTCTCTCTCGGGTTTCAGATAAGGCAGTTCAACTCAGATACCGGTAAGTATATATTTAATCCAACAGTCTATGAAGGTGGATAGGATTTATCCCCGGTAAGAATTTCCACTCAGCCTGTTAGTCGTGTAGAGTATTCTGTAGACCGTGTACTCGGGTAGGTTTACCACACCTGGGCGATTCCACACAGGTGCGACAGGTGATCAAGCTGATGCAGGAGATGGACAGGTGTGTATCTCCCTTCTAATGATGCGGCCCAGGCTGTGATGACACGGTCTTCTTTCTCTGTGTCTCATCCATTCTCCTGGAAGACCCATGAATTAGTAGGGTCTGTCTGGCAGGCACGCAGTGCAGCATGCTTGAGCAGACTGCCGATCACCTGTCCCCCCTTTTTTATAGACCATCATCGGAGGGCCGGTAGGCTACCTGAGACGAGGGCGTGGTTACCTGAGACGAGGGCGTGGCTGAACGGCATCGAGCTGGACATCCGATGATAGACGTCCAAGTCTCTCTCTCATTTTGTAATTGTGTATTTACTATGTTGTAATATGCGTTTCATGTTGATTGTAATGTAATATTATATTATGCTGCATGTTGGCTGTAATATTATGTGTTTACCCCATGTATTCTGTGCTGTGTTCTGCCCCCCCAGCCCCTCCCCTCACCCTGTTGGGGGGGGGGGGGGGGGTCCCCACTCTTGGCCTGCACCTTGTCGTGGTGAGTGGGCTTTAAACCAAGACAGGCCATTTTTACCCATTTACTGCCACAGTGAATGAATAAATGTGGCCAAATTTGACTGGGGGATTACCATTGGATTGTTTTTTCATGTCATGTGAAAGCAGGGAATCATAGCTTCAAATTGACATATTGCTTGTTCAGTTTGACCTACCAGTTTTGGAGATTCAGCCCGGCCGCAGCAACCCGGCCGGGCTCCGCTGCTCCACGCCGAGCCTCCGACTGACCGGTGCGGGGAGGCAAGGGAGCAAGTTACCCTGGCCGCGCTGCAGAAACAGACTGATCTACAAGCTCTCAACGCGTAGCGAACGGAGCTGCAAAAACAGGCAGGACGCGGCACCTTGAGAGCTTGTAGATCTGGCTTTTTTGCGACCTGCAGTGAGCTGTTCTCACTTTACTTTTATGACACGAATACATCGTCAATCGGCGAATATTTGTCAGACGATGGGCGGTTGAAAAAAATTGGCATATCGCCCAACCTTATGGCTTATAGAGCCATATCTCTGAAAGGTTCACTTCTGTTTCTAACATTACACCTAGCTACATGTTTAAGCATTTATTTCATCTTTACATGTATGTCGATTTCAGCTCTGACATTTATTTCAGACATGCTCTAGTATGTGAAGAGTCTGCCTGAGATATTATAAACGATCGTTCTTCCCTCGAAAAAAAAACAAACACTTGTCGGTCATCCGTCCTAGCCCATTCTGGACGTGAACCCCTGTTGGTGTTCCCGTCCAGAATTATGTTATGCTTTAGCTATTGAAAAATAGCAGATCTACAAGCTCAGATCTAAGATCTACGAGCTTGCAGGTCAGCTATTTTTGAAAAATCGTGAAAATGTGGCGCAAATCTTTTAATATAAGTTTTTAACTCAAATCTTTGCTACTGGGGGGGGTCCCTGGAACAACATATTTTCAGATGGGGTCGGCGGCCAATTTCATATAATTCTGTGGGTCTTTGACATAAAATAGTTTGAGAAACACTGGCATAGAAACGGGGTTTTCAGATGATTTAGAAGACTTTTTTTTTTAAGAATCCATTAGGTCTAAATGGGCTAGTTTGGGTTCGTTGAAAATAGCATGCTGGCCAAAAATGGAGAGGAACATCACTGAAGAAGAGTATTTATAGAAAAGCTTCTCTCTTCACTACTGGGAGTATTAACCATAACATAGTTTTTTAAGCCCATTTAGACCTGAGGACGATTCTACAAATGTCTTCTAAATCCCGACAGTTTTCTGAAACATGTTTCTATGTCAGTTCTCAAACATTTCCATGTCAAGGACCCCCCAAAAAATGTATCTAATTGCCCGCCGACCTCCATCTGAAAATATGTTGTTCCAGGGAAGATTTGAGTTAAAAACGTTCACCCTGGAAGATTATATTCAAAGTTTTGCACCACATTTTCACGATTTTTCCAAAAATAGCAGACCTACATGCTCGTAGCACTGGGGAGGTATTGGGGGTAAAATGGTAAATGGTACATTTATATAGCGCCTTTATCCAAGGCTCTTTACATAGTGCATTGGATAAAGGCGCTATATATATGCACCATTTACCATTTTACCCCCAGTGTCTGTCTGCCCAGTGCCTCCCCAGTGTCTTCCCAGTGCCTTCCCAGTGCCTCCCCAGTGTCTTCCCAGTGCCTCCCCAGTGTCTTCCCAGTGCCCCCCCCAGTGTCCCCCCCACTGCCCAGTGTCTGCCCAGTGCCCCCCCCAGTGTCCCCCCCACTGCCCAGTGTCTGCCCATTGCCTCCCCAGTGTCCCCCCACTGCCTCCCACCATTTTACCCCCAGTGTCTCCCCAGTGTCTGCCCAGTGCCCCCCCCAGTGTCTCCCCAGTGTCTCCCCAGTGTCTCCCCAGTGTCCCCCCCCAGTGTCTCCCCAGTGTCTCCCCAGTGTCCAGCCAGTGTCCCCCCAGTGTCCCCCCAGTGTCCCCCCAGTGTCTCCCCAGTGTCTCCCCAGTGTCCAGCCAGTGTCTCCCCAGTGCCTCCCCAGTGCCTCCCCAGTGCCCCCCAGTGTCTCCCCAGTGTCTCCCCAGTGTCTCCCCAGTGCCCCCACCAGTGTCTCCCCAGTGTCCCCCCAGTGCCCCCACCAGTGTCTCCCCAGTGTCCCCCCAGTGTCTCCCCAGTGCCCTGCCCCCACCAGTGTCCCCCCAGTGTCCAGCCAGTGTCTCCCCAGTGCCTCCCCAGTGCCTCCCCAGTGCCCCCCAGTGCCCCCCCAGTGCCCCCACCAGTGTATCCCCAGTGTCTCCCCAGTGCCCCCACCAGTGTCTCCCACCAGTGTCTCCCCAGTATCCCCCCAGTGCCCCCACCAGTGTCTCCCCAGTGTCCCCTGCAGTGTCTCCCCAGTGCCCTGCCCCCACCAGTGTCCCCCCAGTGTCCCCCCAGTGTCTCCCCAGTGCCCTCCCCAGTGTCTCCCCAGTGCCCCCACCAGTGTCCCCCAGTGTCTCCCCAGTGCCCCCACCAGTGTCCCCCCAGTGTCTCCCCAGTGTCTCCCCAGTGCCCTGCCCCCACCAGTGTCCCCCCAGTGTCTCCCCAGTGTCTCCCCAGTGCCCTGCCCCCACCAGTGTCCCCCAGTGTCTCCCCAGTGCCCCCACCAGTGTCCCCCCAGTGTCTCCCCAGTGTCTCCCCAGTGCCCTCCCCAGTGTCTCCCCAGTGCCCCCACCAGTGTCCCCCCAGTGTCTCCCCAGTGTCCCCCCCAGTGTCTCCCCAGTGCCCTGCCCCCACCAGTGTCCCCCCAGTGTCTCCCCAGTGCCCTCCCCAGTGTCTCCCCAGTGCCCCCACCAGTGTCCCCCCAGTGTCTCCCCAGTGTCCCCCCAGTGTCTCCCCAGTGCCCCCACCAGTGTCTCCCCAGTGCCCCCACCAGTGTCTCCCCAGTGTCTGCCCAGTGTCTGCCCAGTGCCCCCACCAGTGTCTCCCCAGTGTCCCCCCAGTGTCTCCCCAGTGCCCCCACCAGTGTCTCCCCAGTGCCCCCACCAGTGTCTCCCCAGTGTCTGCCCAGTGTCTGCCCACTGTCCCCCAGTGTCTCCCCAGTACCTCTCCAGTGTCTGCCCAGTGCCTCCCCTCCATCAAATGATCTTGCTGTGGGAGGTCGGCAAGAGTATGTTTTAAAAATATTTAGCAAATTTGACAATGTTAAATTGTGATTTAACAGTATATACTGCCTACAATGTAAATTGTGAAATTACTTTACTGTTGAAATGAATGTGATTTCTTTTTAAACCTGTAAATTTCAACCAAACAAACTAAGGCACTGGTGTGGTACTTCTGGTTTACCAGAACGGGGTTCAACTCCCTGTAGTGCCCTCAATTTGTTTTTTACATTATTTATTTAGATTTTCTGCTCATGGTGTTGCCTTTTCATAGATGATAACCCCCAGGTTCTTTACTATGTTTGTAGCCTACTCCCTACAGTTAGGTTACCAAGTCTATTTATTAACGGTTTAGCTGCTCGTGGCATCCAACTAACTGCTTCTGGCGTAATGTTCCGTCTGATAAGCTTTATTATTGATATCAAACCGGATCGCTGATTTCTATTTTTTCATTATTATTTGGCCTTTCCTTCTTTAGCGATCCTAGACGGGGTTGCGCTGCCGTCCACCTCCCATTATACAGGCTGACTAAAAAGCTGAATAACTCGAAATCTAGGACTAGCCTGGTGTCCACCGCTTTCTATGGCATAGGCAGCTCCCGGCAGGATCCGCCGGGAGAATCTAGACGCTGTGCGACATGAGACCAATTAATTAGAGCGACAGAGAGGTTTGTGTGTGTGTGTGTGTGTGTGTGTGTTAAGGCTGTACCCTAGCCCTGTTTTTAGGACTCAAACTTTGGCAGGAATTCTCGAGCGAACATCCGAACCATTTGGTTCTAATTAATACAGTTCTCCGAGTGCTTATAACCAGGCTGCAATTCATAAATAGATCCTCCGGGGAGACGTTGCATAGACTATCAGTGAAATAATGGTTAAGTTCATCAGGGGTTGGTGAGGGTTGCTACCGGGTTGCCCGACTGGGAAGGTGTGCATTTTGAGTGTGGATACAACCGTCTTTACTTTGCTATAATGACAACACCGAGATATCCGTCTTGAACATGATCAGAGCGCAGCGCGTCTCCCCCTCTCTCGTCTCTCCCAACACACACACACACTAGGGCTGCAACTAACGATTATTTTCATAATTGATTCATCTGCCGATTATTTAAACGATTAATCGGATTATGACACTTATTTAGCTATCACCTTAAAAATATATTTTAGGTTATTTTAGGTTATGTTCTAAATAACAAAAATATATAATTCCTTCAAAATGTCATTTGATTAGCTGCTGATTAGGCTGCTATTCAAATAAAAGACAAACTAATTTTAAATTAATTAAAGCAACTCATGGTGTCTTTAAGCTTATTCTGACTGCATACATTTGATTAAAGAATAGCTACACATGTGTCAGTCTAGAAGGAACAGTACTATTCTGAACTCAAATACATAGGTAATTTAAAAATAAATATTGTTCTTGTTCTTGATATTATAATCGTTATGTGTCATATTTTGCTTTGCAGTTGCTACTGTGCAACCATCATCAGATTGTAACTGAAGAGATGACTCACTCCTCTTTTACTTTACTTATACTTAACACTGGAAAAACTATGGTTAAGTGCATGGAAATCACCTATGATAAATTGCAAAAGAATTGTGATTAGTTGCCGATTCAATTAATCGATTACTAAATTAAACTAACTGAATAATCAATTCGATTACGATTAATCGATGAAACGTTGCAGCCCTAACACACACACACACACACACACACACACACAGAGCGTCAAGTGGTGCTGTTCAAAATGAGCCATGACTTTTCAAGCATCCCCCAAAACATGGTAATTGTGAGTAGCCTACCTGTACAACTGTCCATATATTTTGTCATATGATCAAAAATGCTTCTGTGGTATATTAAATAACCATACACTAACTACAACTTAGACAAAAGAGGACGAAGAGTATTCGTCATCAAAGCCTCAGACGATCGGATGGAAAAACACGCAGAGAGATGTGAACTGAAGATCCATGGATGTATTTATTGCAGCAACCGAGACCGAGACAGAGAGCTTCCCGCGGCCCATCCAGCTGTGGGCCGCGGAGCACAGAGCACAGCCTGACCGTGATGGTCAGCCTGCACCAACAAGCCTCCTTAACATTGCAAAAACAGACATTATATGCGTCTAACATCAAACATTGGTGTCTCTGGGAGGGGTTTAAACCTTTTACATACCAACAGTGGGGGAATGCATAAAGAGTGACGTCTGAGACTTAATCAACTGGCCTCTTGGTTGAAACAATAGAATGCTAACAAAAGGCATGTAAAACAGGCCAACGACACCTTGACTTTAGATATCAAAGACAGGCCTCTGAGACAGAGTGACTGCAGATAATTAACATAGACAGAATAGGCACAAGAACATGGGTTATTGTAATAGAATGATTGATTCCTAGATACGACACTTCCCAATGTCTCTGTGAGCTTGCTGGCTGCAGTGTAGCTTGCTCGTTAGCTGTCACTCGTTCATTAATTTGTTTTACCTGTGTACTCTCAGAAGCGCATTTAAGTGAAGTGGGCATAGTGTGTGTGACTGTGTGTGTGTGTATCACTGTTAGTCGAACTGCCGTCATGCACGACTTTCAAATTATTGTAAACACAACATGAACATAGTACTCTTATTATGCATATCGCATTCTCGCCGAGATATATTTCAGAGTAAATAAAATAAAATAAAATAATAATAATTTAAAAATTAAAAAACGAATGGTTCAAGCCCATAAATTAAGATTCGAGTACCAACCCTAACGAGCGAACATTCGAACCCTGAATGTTCGGGGACAGCTTTAGTGTGTGTGTGTGCGTCAATTTAACAAAGTGCAGACGATCAGAAATCAGCAGAGAGTGATCAACGTTTGCGCCACTGTTTGCCGAATTGAACTCGGCATACAGTCTCGGACGGCATACTATAGTATGCCGTTTTTCATGATTTTGCAGGATTTGAGAAAAGGATGAAAATAATGGACCTGTAAATTACAACAAAACAAACTAAGGCACTGGTGTGGTACTCCTGGTTTACCAGAACGGGGTTCAAGTCCCTGCAGTGCTCTGCTCAATTTGTTGTATTTACATGCTATTTTGTCTAGTTTAGTTTGCATATTACTTGCGCAAGCAGAGCGTGCAAGTAATGTTATTAGTCAGGTGCTATGATGCGTATGTCCCTTAGCAGCATATGATATGACGTCATATGCTGGCACGGACGTACGGTGCACGGACACACCTGTACAGAAGCAGACCGTGCAGGTATGTTTTCCGTCATGCTACGAAGCGTATGTCCCATGACGTGATGAAGATATGTACTAATGTCCCTTAGCAGCATATGATATGACGTCATATGCTGGCACGGGACATACGGAAGCAGACCGTGCAGGTATGTTTTCCGTCATGCTACGAAGCGTATATCCCATGACGTGATGAAGATATGTTCCAATGCCAGAGTATAATTGGTTTACGATGGTGACGTAATGATGATATGTTTCAGTGTCGCGTGGATTAAAGGGACATATGCATCAAACCGCAAAAACGAGGATTTAATTTATTTTATTATCCTTGTTTTTCATCATTTTTGACCATGGGCTATAGCCCATATTGTACGGCATACTATAGCACGCCGTTTTTCATCATTTTTGAGGAATTGGAAAAAATGAAAAAAATGATGGGTAATGGGTTATAACCCATCGTTTATTTATTTATTTTTTAATCCTTGTTTTTCATCATTTATGACCACGGGCTATAGCCCATGTCGTACGGCATACTATAGCACGCTGTTTTTCATCATTTTTGAGGATTTGAAAAAAGAAGAACGATGGGCTTTGTGTGTGCTGAGGGAAGCTTTGTGTGTGCTGAGGGAAGTTTGTGTGTGCTGAGGGAAGCTTTGTGTGTGCTGAGGGAAGTTTTGTGTGTACTGAGGGAAGCTTTGTGTGTGCTAAAATGATGAAAAACGGCGTGCTATAGTATGCCGTACGATATGGGCCAAAATGATGAAAAATGAGGATGGAATTATTTTTTTAAATATAGCCCATGGTCCAAAATTATGACGTTCTCTCTACCGCAACATACTTAAAAGTATAGCGGTGTATGAGAATGGGTGTTGCGGAGGATGAGAAACATTAGCATGTTTTGCTAACAACAGAGCAGTGTTGGGTGTAACGGCGCTATTAATAACGGCGTTATGTAAGGGACTACTTTTATTGGTAACGGAATAAACGAACTAGTTAGTTTTGCAATTTAGTAGTTAGTTACTTAGTTACTTTTCCAAAACAGTAGTCCCGTTACTATAATGTGTCCCTGTTCATTTTGTGTGCAAGATTTAAAAAATAATAATAAAGCCCCGACTGCCCGCAGTCTATTTCTCCTGCCTTCATATCTGTGTGATTTATCTTCCCAAGCCCCAATGCACAGCGCATAGTATAGCCTACTATACATCCTGCGTCTACTACATCCTGTAAGTTCACTTAAGAAATAAAAGTATTGTTACAAGCAGCTTTTATTTTGAAGAGGAAGAGGAAGTTGTTTCGGTTGTAGCCAGCTACTATGACAGTGCCGGTAGTGGTGGTGGAATATACTCTATGCAAAATAATAATAACAACATGCTTTAAGCCAAAGTAAAAACCGCATGCGTCTTTGACTTAAACAATGTAGTCTAAACACTTTGGAATTACGTTATACATGGTAGATCCTCCGTGGCTGCGTCATTAGGTGAGTACTAGTTTAATGAATTGTTTAAGTTTCATAGTAACATTCATCATCAATGCCCCCCCCCCCCAAAATAACAGGTTACAGGATTCTCATTCCGTTACTGTCTGTCACTGCCTGCAAGGATGGCCGCCGTGCCATTTCTTATAAACTATCTTGTTCATACGTGGGTCCACAGTGGTGGTGGTGGTGTTGTTCATGCGCCGCGGTGCGCGCCGTGGAGAGGGCATCATGTGCGCTGTTGGCTGTTGGCGCAGCGCAACAGCCTTTCTGTCCAGTCCTACGTGTATAGACTGGCGATTGTGGCGAATTATATTCGTTAATAAAGAGAGAGCTGTAAAGGGGATATTGTCTATGGTCAGTTCATGGTGTGTATCATTCTCGTTTTTAACCATAGAGTTAATTAGGGCCGTAATAATGCGGCGCAATGACGGTATGCAGTAGTAATAGCCTACAATGTAAACAACCTGCGCAAGCATTAAAACTGGGATTTAATTGTCGGGTAACGGAAAATTGGAAAATAATCTAACTTGTTACTTTTCTCAGAAGGTAATCTGTAACGGTAAGGGATTATTTTCATGGGCAGTAATCCAGTAACCTAACGACGTTACTTTAGAAAGCTATAGCCCATACCGTACGGCATACTATAGCACGCCGTTTTTCATCATATTTGAGGATTTGGATTTTTTTACAAAAATCAAAAAACATGGGTTATAGTCCATCGTTTTTTGAATTAAAAAAAAAAAAAAAAAACTTGTTTTTCATCATTTTTTAACTTGGGCTATAGCCCATACCGTACGGCATAGCACGCCGTTTTTCATCATTTTTGAGGATTTAAAAAAAAAAAGAAAATTAAAAAAACATGGGTTATAGTCCATCGTTTTTTGATTTTTTGAAAAAAAAATAACCTTGTTTTTCATCATTGTTGAACATGGGCTATAGCCCCTACCGTACGGCATACTATAGCACGCCGTTTTTCATCATATTTGAGGATTTGAAAAAATAAAATAAAATAAAAAAACATGGGTTATAGTCCATCGTTTTTTGATTTTTTGAAAAAAAAATAACCTTGTTTTTCATAATTTTTTAACTTGGGCTATAGCCCATACCGTACGGCATACTATAGCACGCAGTTTTTCATCATTTTTGAGGATTTGAAAAAAATTCAAAAATTCAAAAAACATGGGTTATTTTTTGAATTTTTGATTTTCTTTTTTATCCTCGTTTTTCATCATTTTTGAACATGGGCTATAGCCCATACCGTACATAATTTTTGAGGATTTGAAAAAAAGAAAAAAAAACAAAAAACATGGGTTATAGCCCATAGTTTTTTGAATTTTTGAAAAAAAAAAATAACCTCGTTTTTCATCATTGTTGACCATGGGCTATAGCCCTTACCGTACGGCATACTATAGCACGCCGTTTTTCATCATTTTTGAGGATTTGAAAAAAATTAAAAAATTCAAAAAACATGGGTTATAGTCCATCGTTTTTTGAATTTTTGAAAAAAAAAGATAACCTTGTTTTTCATCATTTTTGAACTTGGGCTATAGCACATACCGTACGGCATAATATAGCACGCAGTTTTTCATCATTTTTGAGGACTTGAAAAAAATTCAAAAATTCAAAAAACATGGGTTATAGCCCATAATTTTTTTAATTTTTGAAAAAAAAAATAACCTTGTTTTTCATCATTTTTTTACTTGGGCTATAGCCCCTACCGTACGGCATACTATAGCACGCCGTTTTTCATCATATTTGAGGATTAAAAAAAAAAAATAATAATCAAAAAACATGGGTTATAGTCCATCGTTTTTTGAATTTTTGAAAAAAAAAATAACCTTGTTTTTCATCATTTTTTTACTTGGGCTATAGCCCATACCGTACGGCATACTATAGCACGCCGCTTTTCATCATTTTTGAGGATTTGAAAAAAATGAAAAATGTAAAAAAACATGGGTTATAGCCCATCGTTTTTTGAATTTTTGAAAAAAAAAAAAAAACTCGTTTTTCATCATTGTTGACCATGGGCTATAGCCCCTACCGTACGGCATACTATAGCACGCCGTTTTTCATCATTTTTGAGGATTTGAAAAAAATTCAAAAATTCAAAAAACATGGGTTATAGTCCATCGTGTTTTGAATTTTTGAAAAAAAAAGATAACCTTGTTTTTCATCATTTTTGAACTTGGGCTATAGCCCATACCGTACGGCATAATATAGCACGCAGTTTTTCATCATTTTTGAGGATTTGAAAAAAATGAAAAATAAAAAAAACATGGGTTATAGCCCTTCGTTTTTGGAATTTTTGAAAAAAAAAATAACCTCGCTTTTCATAGTTTTTTAACTTGGGCTATAGCCCATACCGTACGGCATACTATAGCACGCAGTTTTTCATCATTTTTGAGGATTTGAAAAAAATTCAAAAATTCAAAAAACATGGGTTATAGCCCATCGTTTTTTTAATTTTTGATTTTCTTTTTTATCCTCGTTTTTCATCATTTTTGACCATGGGCTATAGCCCCTACCGTACGGCATACTATAGCACGCCGTTTTTCTACATTTTTGAGGATTTGAAAAAAATTAAAAAATTAAAAAAACATGGGTTATAGTCCATCGTTTTTTGAATTTTTGAGAAAAGAAAATAACCTTATTTTTCATCATTTTTGAACTTGGGCTATAGCCCATACCGTACGGCATAATATAGCACGCAGTTTTTCATCATTTTTGAGGACTTGAAAAAAATTAAAAATTAAAAAAACATGGGTTATAGCCCATCGTTTTTTGAATTTTTGAAAAAAAAATTAACCTCGTTTTTTATCATTTTTTAACATGGGATATAGCCCATACCGTACGGCATACTATAGCACGCCGTTTTTCATATTTTTTGAGGATTAAAAAAATAAATAAATAAATAAAATAAAACATGGGTTATAGTCGTTTTTTGAAAAAAAGAAAAAGAAAAAAAACCTTGTTTTTCATCATTTTTGAACTTGGGCTATAGCCCATACCGTACGGCATAATATAGCACGCAGTTTTTCATCATTTTTGAGGACTTGAAAAAAATTCAAAAATTCAAAAAACATGGGTTATAGCCCATCGTTTTTTTAATTTTTGAAAAAAAAAATAACCTTGTTTTTCATCATTTTTTAACTTGGGCTATAGGCCCTACCGTACGGCATACTATAGCACGCCGTTTTTCATCATATTTGAGGATTAAAAAAAAAAAAAAAAATCAAAAAACATGGGTTATAGTCCATAGTTTTTTGAATTTTTGAAAAAAAAAAATAACCTTGTTTTTCATCATTTTTGAACTTGGGCTACGTACGGCATACTTTAGCACGCAGTTTTTCATCATTTTTGAGGACTTGAAAAAAATTCAAAAATTCAAAAATCATGGGTTATAGCCCATCGTTTTTTAAATTTTTGGAAAAAAAAAATACCTAGTTTTTCTACATTTTTTAACTTGGGCTATAGCCCATACCGTACGGCATACTATAGCACGCCGTTTTTCATCATTTTTGAGGATTTGAAAAAAATGAAAAATTAAAAAAACATGGGTTATAGCCCATCGTTTTTTGAATTTTTGGAAAAAAAAATTACCTCGTTTTTCATCATTGTTGACCATGGGCTATAGCCCCTACCGTACGGCATACTATAGCACGCCGTTTTTCATCATTTTTTAACTTGGGCTATAGCCCATACCGTACGGCATACTATAGCACGCCGTTTTTCATCATTTTTGAGGATTTGAAAAAAATAAAAAAATTCAAAAAACATGGGTTATAGCCCATCGTTTTTTGAATTTTTGAAAAAAAAATTAACCTCGTTTTTCATCATTTTTTAACTTGGGCTATAGCCCATACCGTACGGCATAATATAGCACGCAGTTTTTCATCATTTTTGAGGACTTGAAAAAAATTAAAAATTAAAAAAACATGGGTTATAGCCCATCGTTTTTTGAATTTTTGAAAAAAAAATTAACCTCGTTTTTTATCATTTTTTAACATGGGATATAGCCCATACCGTACGGCATACTATAGCACGCCGTTTTTCATATTTTTTGAGGATTAAAAAAATAAATAAATAAATAAAATAAAACATGGGTTATAGTCGTTTTTTGAAAAAAAGAAAAAGAAAAAAAACCTTGTTTTTCATCATTTTTGAACTTGGGCTATAGCCCATACCGTACGGCATAATATAGCACGCAGTTTTTCATCATTTTTGAGGACTTGAAAAAAATTCAAAAATTCAAAAAACATGGGTTATAGCCCATCGTTTTTTTAATTTTTGAAAAAAAAAATAACCTTGTTTTTCATCATTTTTTAACTTGGGCTATAGGCCCTACCGTACGGCATACTATAGCACGCCGTTTTTCATCATATTTGAGGATTAAAAAAAAAAAAAAAAATCAAAAAACATGGGTTATAGTCCATAGTTTTTTGAATTTTTGAAAAAAAAAAATAACCTTGTTTTTCATCATTTTTGAACTTGGGCTACGTACGGCATACTTTAGCACGCAGTTTTTCATCATTTTTGAGGACTTGAAAAAAATTCAAAAATTCAAAAATCATGGGTTATAGCCCATCGTTTTTTAAATTTTTGGAAAAAAAAAATACCTAGTTTTTCTACATTTTTTAACTTTGGCTATAGCCCATACCGTACGGCATACTATAGCACGCCGTTTTTCATCATTTTTGAGGATTTGAAAAAAATGAAAAATTAAAAAAACATGGGTTATAGCCCATCGTTTTTTGAATTTTTGGAAAAAAAAATTACCTCGTTTTTCATCATTGTTGACCATGGGCTATAGCCCCTACCGTACGGCATACTATAGCACGCCGTTTTTCATCATTTTTTAACTTGGGCTATAGCCCATACCGTACGGCATACTATAGCACGCCGTTTTTCATCATTTTTGAGGATTTGAAAAAAATAAAAAAATTCAAAAAACATGGGTTATAGCCCATCGTTTTTTTTATTTTTGAAAAAAAAATTAACCTCGTTTTTCATCATTTTTTAACTTGGGCTATAGCCCATACCGTACGGCATACTATAGCATGCCGTTTTTCATCATTTTTGAGGATTTGAAAAAAATTCAAAAATTCAAAAAACATGGGTTATAGCCCATCGTTTTTTTTATTTTTTATTTTATTTTTTATCCTCGTTTTTCATCATTTTTGACCATGGGCTATAGCCCCTACCGTACGGCATACTATAGCACGCCGTTTTTCTACATTTTTGAGGATTTAAAAAAAATTAAAAAATTAAAAAAACATGGGTTATAGTCCATCATTTTTTGAATTTTTGAGAAACAAATTAACCTCGTTTTTCATCATTTTTTAACATGGGATATAGCCCATACCGTACGGCATACTATAGCACGCCGTTTTTCATATTTTTTGAGGATTAAAAAAAAAAAAAAAAACATGGGTTATAGTCGTTTTTTGAATAAAAAAAAAAAAAAAACTTGTTTTTCATCATTTTTGAACTTGGGCTATAGCCCATACCGTACGGCATAATATAGCACGCCGTTTTTCATCATTTTTGAGGACTTGAAAAAATTTCAAAAATTCAAAAAACATGGGTTATAGCCCATCGTTTTTTAAATTTTTGGAAAAAAAAAATACCTAGTTTTTCTACATTTTTTAACTTGGGCTATAGCCCATACCGTACGGCATACTATAGCACGCCGTTTTTCATCATTTTTGAGGATTTGAAAAAAATGAAAAATTAAAAAAACATGGGTTATAGCCCATCGTTTTTTGAATTTTTGGAAAAAAAAATTACCTCGTTTTTCATCATTGTTGACCATGGGCTATAGCCCCTACCGTACGGCATACTATAGCACGCCGTTTTTCATCATTTTTTAACTTGGGCTATAGCCCATACCGTACGGCATACTATAGCACGCCGTTTTTCATCATTTTTGAGGATTTGAAAAAAATAAAAAAATTCAAAAAACATGGGTTATAGCCCATCGTTTTTTGAATTTTTGAAAAAAAAATTAACCTTGTTTTTCATCATTTTTGAACTTGGGCTACGTACGGCATACTTTAGCACGCAGTTTTTCATCATTTTTGAGGACTTGAAAAAAATTCAAAAATTCAAAAATCATGGGTTATAGCCCATCGTTTTTTAAATTTTTGGAAAAAAAAAATACCTAGTTTTTCTACATTTTTTAACTTTGGCTATAGCCCATACCGTACGGCATACTATAGCACGCCGTTTTTCATCATTTTTGAGGATTTGAAAAAAATGAAAAATTAAAAAAACATGGGTTATAGCCCATCGTTTTTTGAATTTTTGGAAAAAAAAATTACCTCGTTTTTCATCATTGTTGACCATGGGCTATAGCCCCTACCGTACGGCATACTATAGCACGCCGTTTTTCATCATTTTTTAACTTGGGCTATAGCCCATACCGTACGGCATACTATAGCACGCCGTTTTTCATCATTTTTGAGGATTTGAAAAAAATAAAAAAATTCAAAAAACATGGGTTATAGCCCATCGTTTTTTTTATTTTTGAAAAAAAAATTAACCTCGTTTTTCATCATTTTTTAACTTGGGCTATAGCCCATACCGTACGGCATACTATAGCATGCCGTTTTTCATCATTTTTGAGGATTTGAAAAAAATTCAAAAATTCAAAAAACATGGGTTATAGCCCATCGTTTTTTTTATTTTTTATTTTATTTTTTATCCTCGTTTTTCATCATTTTTGACCATGGGCTATAGCCCCTACCGTACGGCATACTATAGCACGCCGTTTTTCTACATTTTTGAGGATTTAAAAAAAATTAAAAAATTAAAAAAACATGGGTTATAGTCCATCATTTTTTGAATTTTTGAGAAACAAATTAACCTCGTTTTTCATCATTTTTTAACATGGGATATAGCCCATACCGTACGGCATACTATAGCACGCCGTTTTTCATATTTTTTGAGGATTAAAAAAAAAAAAAAAAACATGGGTTATAGTCGTTTTTTGAAAAAAAAAAAAAAAAAACTTGTTTTTCATCATTTTTGAACTTGGGCTATAGCCCATACCGTACGGCATAATATAGCACGCCGTTTTTCATCATTTTTGAGGACTTGAAAAAATTTCAAAAATTCAAAAAACATGGGTTATAGCCCATCGTTTTTTAAATTTTTGGAAAAAAAAAATACCTAGTTTTTCTACATTTTTTAACTTGGGCTATAGCCCATACCGTACGGCATACTATAGCACGCCGTTTTTCATCATTTTTGAGGATTTGAAAAAAATGAAAAATTAAAAAAACATGGGTTATAGCCCATCGTTTTTTGAATTTTTGGAAAAAAAAATTACCTCGTTTTTCATCATTGTTGACCATGGGCTATAGCCCCTACCGTACGGCATACTATAGCACGCCGTTTTTCATCATTTTTTAACTTGGGCTATAGCCCATACCGTACGGCATACTATAGCACGCCGTTTTTCATCATTTTTGAGGATTTGAAAAAAATAAAAAAATTCAAAAAACATGGGTTATAGCCCATCGTTTTTTGAATTTTTGAAAAAAAAATTAACCTTGTTTTTCATCATTTTTGAACTTGGGCTACGTACGGCATACTTTAGCACGCAGTTTTTCATCATTTTTGAGGACTTGAAAAAAATTCAAAAATTCAAAAATCATGGGTTATAGCCCATCGTTTTTTAAATTTTTGGAAAAAAAAAATACCTAGTTTTTCTACATTTTTTAACTTGGGCTATAGCCCATACCGTACGGCATACTATAGCACGCCGTTTTTCATCATTTTTGAGGATTTGAAAAAAATGAAAAATTAAAAAAACATGGGTTATAGCCCATCGTTTTTTGAATTTTTGGAAAAAAAAATTACCTCGTTTTTCATCATTGTTGACCATGGGCTATAGCCCCTACCGTACGGCATACTATAGCACGCCGTTTTTCATCATTTTTTAACTTGGGCTATAGCCCATACCGTACGGCATACTATAGCACGCCGTTTTTCATCATTTTTGAGGATTTGAAAAAAATAAAAAAATTCAAAAAACATGGGTTATAGCCCATCGTTTTTTGAATTTTTGAAAAAAAAATTAACCTCGTTTTTCATCATTTTTTAACTTGGGCTATAGCCCATACCGTACGGCATAATATAGCACGCAGTTTTTCATCATTTTTGAGGACTTGAAAAAAATTAAAAATTAAAAAAACATGGGTTATAGCCCATCGTTTTTTGAATTTTTGAAAAAAAAATTAACCTCGTTTTTTATCATTTTTTAACATGGGATATAGCCCATACCGTACGGCATACTATAGCACGCCGTTTTTCATATTTTTTGAGGATTAAAAAAATAAATAAATAAATAAAATAAAACATGGGTTATAGTCGTTTTTTGAAAAAAAGAAAAAGAAAAAAAACCTTGTTTTTCATCATTTTTGAACTTGGGCTATAGCCCATACCGTACGGCATAATATAGCACGCAGTTTTTCATCATTTTTGAGGACTTGAAAAAAATTCAAAAATTCAAAAAACATGGGTTATAGCCCATCGTTTTTTTAATTTTTGAAAAAAAAAATAACCTTGTTTTTCATCATTTTTTAACTTGGGCTATAGGCCCTACCGTACGGCATACTATAGCACGCCGTTTTTCATCATATTTGAGGATTAAAAAAAAAAAAAAAAATCAAAAAACATGGGTTATAGTCCATAGTTTTTTGAATTTTTGAAAAAAAAAAATAACCTTGTTTTTCATCATTTTTGAACTTGGGCTACGTACGGCATACTTTAGCACGCAGTTTTTCATCATTTTTGAGGACTTGAAAAAAATTCAAAAATTCAAAAATCATGGGTTATAGCCCATCGTTTTTTAAATTTTTGGAAAAAAAAAATACCTAGTTTTTCTACATTTTTTAACTTTGGCTATAGCCCATACCGTACGGCATACTATAGCACGCCGTTTTTCATCATTTTTGAGGATTTGAAAAAAATGAAAAATTAAAAAAACATGGGTTATAGCCCATCGTTTTTTGAATTTTTGGAAAAAAAAATTACCTCGTTTTTCATCATTGTTGACCATGGGCTATAGCCCCTACCGTACGGCATACTATAGCACGCCGTTTTTCATCATTTTTTAACTTGGGCTATAGCCCATACCGTACGGCATACTATAGCACGCCGTTTTTCATCATTTTTGAGGATTTGAAAAAAATAAAAAAATTCAAAAAACATGGGTTATAGCCCATCGTTTTTTTTATTTTTGAAAAAAAAATTAACCTCGTTTTTCATCATTTTTTAACTTGGGCTATAGCCCATACCGTACGGCATACTATAGCATGCCGTTTTTCATCATTTTTGAGGATTTGAAAAAAATTCAAAAATTCAAAAAACATGGGTTATAGCCCATCGTTTTTTTTATTTTTTATTTTATTTTTTATCCTCGTTTTTCATCATTTTTGACCATGGGCTATAGCCCCTACCGTACGGCATACTATAGCACGCCGTTTTTCTACATTTTTGAGGATTTAAAAAAAATTAAAAAATTAAAAAAACATGGGTTATAGTCCATCATTTTTTGAATTTTTGAGAAACAAATTAACCTCGTTTTTCATCATTTTTTAACATGGGATATAGCCCATACCGTACGGCATACTATAGCACGCCGTTTTTCATATTTTTTGAGGATTAAAAAAAAAAAAAAAAACATGGGTTATAGTCGTTTTTTGAATAAAAAAATAAAAAAAACTTGTTTTTCATCATTTTTGAACTTGGGCTATAGCCCATACCGTACGGCATAATATAGCACGCCGTTTTTCATCATTTTTGAGGACTTGAAAAAATTTCAAAAATTCAAAAAACATGGGTTATAGCCCATCGTTTTTTTAATTTTTGAAAAAAAAATAACCTTGTTTTTCATCATTTTTTAACTTGGGCTATAGCCCCTACCGTACGGCATACTATAGCACGCCGTTTTTCATCATTTTTGAGGATTTGAAAATAAAAATAAAAATCAAAAAACATGGGTTATAGTCCATCGTTTTTTGAATTTTTGAAAAAGAAAATAACCTTGTTTTTCATCATTGTTGACCATGGGCTATAGCCCCTACCGTACGGCATACTATAGCACGCCGTTTTTCATCATTTTTGAGGATTTAAAAAAAATGAAAATTTGAAAAAACATGGGTTATAGCCCATCGTTTTTTTAATTTTTGAAAAAAAAAAATGACCTTGTTTTTCATCATTTTTGAACTTGGGCTACGTACGGCATACTATAGCACGCAGTTTTTCATCATTTTTGAGGACTTGAAAAAAAAAAAAAAATCAAAAAACATGGGTTATAGTCCATCGTTTTTTGAATTTTTGAAAAAAAAAATAACCTAGTTTTTCATCATTGTTGACCATGGGCTATAGCCCCTACCGTACGGCATACTATAGCATGCCGTTTTTCATCATATTTGAGGATTTGAAAAAAGAAAAAAAAATCAAAAAACATGGGTTATAGTCCATCGTTTTTAGATTTTTTGAAAAAAAGAATTAACCTAGTTTTTCATCATTGTTGACCATGGGCTATAGCCCCTACCGTACGGCATACTATAGCACGCCGTTTTTCATCATTTTTGAGGATTTGAAAAAAATGAAAAATTTAAAAAACATGGGTTATAGCCCATCGTTTTTTGAATTTTTGAAAAAAAAAAATAACCTCGTTTTACATCATTTTTTAACTTGGGCTATAGCCCATACCGTACGGCATACTATAGCATGCCGTTTTTCATCATTTTTGAGGATTTGAAAAAAAAAAAAAAAAAAAAAAAAACATTGGTTATAGCCCATCGTTTTTTGAATTTTTGAAAAAAAAAATAACCTCGCTTTTCATCATTTTTTAACTTGGGCTATAGCCCATACCGTACGGCATACTATAGCACGCAGTTTTTCATCATTTTTGAGGATTTGAAAAAAATTCAAAAATTCAAAAAACATGGGTTATAGCCCATCGTTTTTTTTATTTTTTATTTTATTTTTTATCCTCGTTTTTCATCATTTTTGACCATGGGCTATAGCCCCTACCGTACGGCATACTATAGCACGCCGTTTTTCTACATTTTTGAGGATTTGAAAAAAATTTAAAAATTAAAAAAACATGGGTTATAGTCCATCGTTTTTTGAATTTTTGAGAAAAGAAAATAACCTTATTTTTCATCATTTTTGAACTTGGGCTATAGCCCATACCGTACGGCATAATATAGCACGCAGTTTTTCATCATTTTTGAGGATTTGAAAAAAATGAAAAATAAAAAAAACATGGGTTATAGCCCTTCGTTTTTGGAATTTTTGAAAAAAAAAATAACCTCGCTTTTCATAGTTTTTTAACTTGGGCTATAGCCCATACCGTACGGCATACTATAGCACGCAGTTTTTCATCATTTTTGAGGATTTGAAAAAAATTAAAAAATTAAAAAAACATGGGTTATAGCCCATCGTTTTTTTAATTTTTGATTTTCTTTTTTATCCTCGTTTTTCATCATTTTTGACCATGGGCTATAGCCCCTACCGTACGGCATACTATAGCACGCCGTTTTTCTACATTTTTGAGGATTTGAAAAAAATTAAAAAATTAAAAAAACATGGGTTATAGTCCATCGTTTTTTGAATTTTTGAGAAAAGAAAATAACCTTATTTTTCATCATTTTTGAACTTGGGCTATAGCCCATACCGTACGGCATAATATAGCACGCAGTTTTTCATCATTTTTGAGGATTTGAAAAAAATGAAAAATAAAAAAAACATGGGTTATAGCCCTTCGTTTTTGGAATTTTTGAAAAAAAAAATAACCTCGCTTTTCATAGTTTTTTAACTTGGGCTATAGCCCATACCGTACGGCATACTATAGCACGCAGTTTTTCATCATTTTTGAGGATTTGAAAAAAATTCAAAAATTCAAAAAACATGGGTTATAGCCCATCGTTTTTTTAATTTTTGATTTTCTTTTTTATCCTCGTTTTTCATCATTTTTGACCATGGGCTATAGCCCCTACCGTACGGCATACTATAGCACGCCGTTTTTCTACATTTTTGAGGATTTGAAAAAAATTAAAAAATTAAAAAAACATGGGTTATAGTCCATCGTTTTTTGAATTTTTGAGAAAAGAAAATAACCTTATTTTTCATCATTTTTGAACTTGGGCTATAGCCCATACCGTACGGCATAATATAGCACGCAGTTTTTCATCATTTTTGAGGACTTGAAAAAAATTAAAAATTAAAAAAACATGGGTTATAGCCCATCGTTTTTTGAATTTTTGAAAAAAAAATTAACCTCGTTTTTTATCATTTTTTAACATGGGATATAGCCCATACCGTACGGCATACTATAGCACGCCGTTTTTCATATTTTTTGAGGATTAAAAAAATAAATAAATAAATAAAATAAAACATGGGTTATAGTCGTTTTTTGAAAAAAAGAAAAAGAAAAAAAACCTTGTTTTTCATCATTTTTGAACTTGGGCTATAGCCCATACCGTACGGCATAATATAGCACGCAGTTTTTCATCATTTTTGAGGACTTGAAAAAAATTCAAAAATTAAAAAAACATGGGTTATAGCCCATCGTTTTTTTAATTTTTGAAAAAAAAAATAACCTTGTTTTTCATCATTTTTTAACTTGGGCTATAGGCCCTACCGTACGGCATACTATAGCACGCCGTTTTTCATCATATTTGAGGATTAAAAAAAAAAAAAAAAATCAAAAAACATGGGTTATAGTCCATAGTTTTTTGAATTTTTGAAAAAAAAAAATAACCTTGTTTTTCATCATTTTTGAACTTGGGCTACGTACGGCATACTTTAGCACGCAGTTTTTCATCATTTTTGAGGACTTGAAAAAAATTAAAAAATTCAAAAATCATGGGTTATAGCCCATCGTTTTTTAAATTTTTGGAAAAAAAAAATACCTAGTTTTTCTACATTTTTTAACTTGGGCTATAGCCCATACCGTACGGCATACTATAGCACGCCGTTTTTCATCATTTTTGAGGATTTGAAAAAAATGAAAAATTAAAAAAACATGGGTTATAGCCCATCGTTTTTTGAATTTTTGGAAAAAGAAATTACCTCGTTTTTCATCATTGTTGACCATGGGCTATAGCCCCTACCGTACGGCATACTATAGCACGCCGTTTTTCATCATTTTTTAACTTGGGCTATAGCCCATACCGTACGGCATACTATAGCACGCCGTTTTTCATCATTTTTGAGGATTTGAAAAAAATAAAAAAATTCAAAAAACATGGGTTATAGTCCATCGTTTTTTGAATTTTTGAAAAAAAAAAGAACCTTGTTTTTCATCATTTTTGAACTTGGGCTATAGCCCATACCGTACGGCATACTATAGCACGCCGTTTTTCATCATTTTTGAGGATTTGAAAAAAATGAAAAATTAAAAAAACATGGGTTATAGCCCATCGTTTTTTGAATTTTTGAAAAAAAAAAAAAACCTTGTTTTTCATCATTTTTTAACTTGGGCTACGTACGGCATACTATAGCACGCCGTTTTTCATCATTTTTGAGGATTTGAAAAAAATTAAAAATTAAAAAAACATGGGTTATAGCCCATCGTTTTTTTTATTTTTGAAAAAAAAATTAACCTCGTTTTTCATCATTTTTTAACTTGGGCTATAGCCCATACCGTACGGCATACTATAGCATGCCGTTTTTCATCATTTTTGAGGATTTGAAAAAAATTCAAAAATTCAAAAAACATGGGTTATAGCCCATCGTTTTTTTTATTTTTTATTTTATTTTTTATCCTCGTTTTTCATCATTTTTGACCATGGGCTATAGCCCCTACCGTACGGCATACTATAGCACGCCGTTTTTCTACATTTTTGAGGATTTGAAAAAAATTAAAAAATTAAAAAAACATGGGTTATAGTCCATCATTTTTTGAATTTTTGAGAAACAAATTAACCTCGTTTTTCATCATTTTTTAACATGGGATATAGCCCATACCGTACGGCATACTATAGCACGCCGTTTTTCATATTTTTTGAGGATTAAAAAAAAACAAAAAAACATGGGTTATAGTCGTTTTTTGAATTAAAAAAAAAAAAAAACTTGTTTTTCATCATTTTTTAACTTGGGCTATAGCCCATACCGTACGGCATAATATAGCACGCCGTTTTTCATCATTTTTGAGGACTTGAAAAAATTTCAAAAATTCAAAAAACATGGGTTATAGCCCATCGTTTTTTTAATTTTTGAAAAAAAAAATAACCTTGTTTTTCATCATTTTTTAACTTGGGCTATAGCCCCTACCGTACGGCATACTATAGCACGCCGTTTTTCATCATTTTTGAGGATTTGAAAATAAAAATAAAAATCAAAAAACATGGGTTATAGTCCATCGTTTTTTGAATTTTTGAAAAAGAAAATAACCTTGTTTTTCATCATTGTTGACCATGGGCTATAGCCCCTACCGTACGGCATACTATAGCACGCCGTTTTTCATCATTTTTGAGGATTTAAAAAAAATGAAAATTTGAAAAAACATGGGTTATAGCCCATCGTTTTTTTAATTTTTGAAAAAAAAAAATGACCTTGTTTTTCATCATTTTTGAACTTGGGCTACGTACGGCATACTATAGCACGCAGTTTTTCATCATTTTTGAGGACTTGAAAAAAAAAAAAAATCTAAAAACATGGGTTATAGTCCATCGTTTTTTGAATTTTTGAAAAAAAAAATAACCTAGTTTTTCATCATTGTTGACCATGGGCTATAGCCCCTACCGTACGGCATACTATAGCATGCCGTTTTTCATCATATTTGAGGATTTGAAAAAAGAAAAAAAAATCAAAAAACATGGGTTATAGTCCATCGTTTTTAGATTTTTTGAAAAAAAGAATTAACCTAGTTTTTCATCATTGTTGACCATGGGCTATAGCCCCTACCGTACGGCATACTATAGCACGCCGTTTTTCATCATTTTTGAGGATTTGAAAAAAATGAAAAATTTAAAAAACATGGGTTATAGCCCATCGTTTTTTGAATTTTTGAAAAAAAAAAATAACCTCGTTTTTCATCATTTTTTAACTTGGGCTATAGCCCATACCGTACGGCATACTATAGCATGCCGTTTTTCATCATTTTTGAGGATTTGAAAAAAAAAAAAAAAAAAAAAAAACATTGGTTATAGCCCATCGTTTTTTGAATTTTTGAAAAAAAAAATAACCTCGCTTTTCATCATTTTTTAACTTGGGCTATAGCCCATACCGTACGGCATACTATAGCACGCAGTTTTTCATCATTTTTGAGGATTTGAAAAAAATTCAAAAATTCAAAAAACATGGGTTATAGCCCATCGTTTTTTTTATTTTTTATTTTATTTTTTATCCTCGTTTTTCATCATTTTTGACCATGGGCTATAGCCCCTACCGTACGGCATACTATAGCACGCCGTTTTTCTACATTTTTGAGGATTTGAAAAAAATTTAAAAATTAAAAAAACATGGGTTATAGTCCATCGTTTTTTGAATTTTTGAGAAAAGAAAATAACCTTATTTTTCATCATTTTTGAACTTGGGCTATAGCCCATACCGTACGGCATACTATAGCACGCCGTTTTTCTACATTTTTGAGGATTTGAAAAAAATTAAAAAATTCAAAAAACATGGGTTATAGTCCATCGTGTTTTGAATTTTTGAAAAAAAAAGATAACCTTGTTTTTCATCATTTTTGAACTTGGGCTATAGCCCATACCGTACGGCATAATATAGCACGCAGTTTTTCATCATTTTTGAGGATTTGAAAAAAATGAAAAATAAAAAAAACATGGGTTATAGCCCTTCGTTTTTGGAATTTTTGAAAAAAAAAATAACCTCGCTTTTCATAGTTTTTTAACTTGGGCTATAGCCCATACCGTACGGCATACTATAGCACGCAGTTTTTCATCATTTTTGAGGATTTGAAAAAAATTAAAAAATTCAAAAAACATGGGTTATAGCCCATCGTTTTTTTAATTTTTGATTTTCTTTTTTATCCTCGTTTTTCATCATTTTTGACCATGGGCTATAGCCCCTACCGTACGGCATACTATAGCACGCAGTTTTTCTACATTTTTGAGGATTTGAAAAAAATTAAAAAATTAAAAAAACATGGGTTATAGTCCATCGTTTTTTGAATTTTTGAGAAAAGAAAATAACCTTATTTTTCATCATTTTTGAACTTGGGCTATAGCCCATACCGTACGGCATAATATAGCACGCAGTTTTTCATCATTTTTGAGGACTTGAAAAAAATTAAAAATTAAAAAAACATGGGTTATAGCCCATCGTTTTTTGAATTTTTGAAAAAAAAATTAACCTCGTTTTTTATCATTTTTTAACATGGGATATAGCCCATACCGTACGGCATACTATAGCACGCCGTTTTTCATATTTTTTGAGGATTAAAAAAATAAATAAATAAATAAAATAAAACATGGGTTATAGTCGTTTTTTGAAAAAAAGAAAAAGAAAAAAAACCTTGTTTTTCATCATTTTTGAACTTGGGCTATAGCCCATACCGTACGGCATAATATAGCACGCAGTTTTTCATCATTTTTGAGGACTTGAAAAAAATTCAAAAATTCAAAAAACATGGGTTATAGCCCATCGTTTTTTAAATTTTTGAAAAAAAAAATAACCTTGTTTTTCATCATTTTTTAACTTGGGCTATAGGCCCTACCGTACGGCATACTATAGCACGCCGTTTTTCATCATATTTGAGGATAAAAAAAAAAAAAAAAAATCAAAAAACATGGGTTATAGTCCATAGTTTTTTGAATTTTTGAAAAAAAAAAATAACCTTGTTTTTCATCATTTTTGAACTTGGGCTACGTACGGCATACTTTAGCACGCAGTTTTTCATCATTTTTGAGGACTTGAAAAAAATTCAAAAATTCAAAAATCATGGGTTATAGCCCATCGTTTTTTAAATTTTTGGAAAAAAAAAATACCTAGTTTTTCTACATTTTTTAACTTGGGCTATAGCCCATACCGTACGGCATACTATAGCACGCCGTTTTTCATCATTTTTGAGGATTTGAAAAAAATGAAAAATTAAAAAAACATGGGTTATAGCCCATCGTTTTTTGAATTTTTGGAAAAAAAAATTACCTCGTTTTTCATCATTGTTGACCATGGGCTATAGCCCCTACCGTACGGCATACTATAGCACGCCGTTTTTCATCATTTTTTAACTTGGGCTATAGCCCATACCGTACGGCATACTATAGCACGCCGTTTTTCATCATTTTTGAGGATTTGAAAAAAATGAAAAAATTCAAAAAACATGGGTTATAGTCCATCGTTTTTTGAATTTTTGAAAAAAAAAATAACCTTGTTTTTCATCATGTTTGAACTTGGGCTATAGCCCATACCGTACGGCATACTATAGCACGCCGTTTTTCATCATTTTTGAGGATTTGAAAAAAATGAAAAATTAAAAAAACATGGGTTATAGCCCATCGTTTTTTGAATTTTTGAAGAAAAAAAAAATAACCTTGTTTTTCATCATTTTTTAACTTGGGCTACGTACGGCATACTTTAGCACGCAGTTTTTCATCATTTTTGAGGACTTGAAAAAAATTAAAAATTAAAAAAACATGGGTTATAGCCCATCGTTTTTTTTATTTTTGAAAAAAAAATTAACCTCGTTTTTCATCATTTTTTAACTTAGGCTATAGCCCATACCGTACGGCATACTATAGCATGCCGTTTTTCATCATTTTTGAGGATTTGAAAAAAATTCAAAAATTCAAAAAACATGGGTTATAGCCCATCGTTTTTTTTATTTTTTATTTTATTTTTTATCCTCGTTTTTCATCATTTTTGACCATGGGCTATAGCCCCTACCGTACGGCATACTATAGCACGCCGTTTTTCTACATTTTTGAGGATTTGAAAAAAATTAAAAAATTAAAAAACATGGGTTATAGTCCATCATTTTTTGAATTTTTGAGAAACAAATTAACCTCGTTTTTCATCATTTTTTAACATGGGATATAGCCCATACCGCACGGCATACTATAGCACGCCGTTTTTCATATTTTTTGAGGATTAAAAAAAAAAAAAAAAACATGGGTTATAGTCGTTTTTTGAATAAAAAAAAAAAAGAAAACTTGTTTTTCATCATTTTTGAACTTGGGCTATAGCCCATACCGTACGGCATAATATAGCACGCCGTTTTTCATCATTTTTGAGGACTTGAAAAAATTTCAAAAATTCAAAAAACATGGGTTATAGCCCATCGTTTTTTTAATTTTTGAAAAAAAAAATAACCTTGTTTTTCATCATTTTTTAACTTGGGCTATAGCCCCTACCGTACGGCATACTATAGCACGCCGTTTTTCATCATTTTTGAGGATTTGAAAATAAAAATAAAAATCAAAAAACATGGGTTATAGTCCATCGTTTTTTGAATTTTTGAAAAAGAAAATAACCTTGTTTTTCATCATTGTTGACCATGGGCTATAGCCCCTACCGTACGGCATACTATAGCACGCCGTTTTTCATCATTTTTGAGGATTTAAAAAAAATGAAAATTTGAAAAAACATGGGTTATAGCCCATCGTTTTTTTAATTTTTGAAAAAAAAAATGACCTTGTTTTTCATCATTTTTGAACTTGGGCTACGTACGGCATACTATAGCACGCAGTTTTTCATCATTTTTGAGGACTTGAAAAAAAGAAAATAATCAAAAAACATGGGTTATAGTCCATCGTTTTTTGAATTTTTGAAAAAAAAAATAACCTAGTTTTTCATCATTGTTGACCATGGGCTATAGCCCCTACCGTACGGCATACTATAGCATGCCGTTTTTCATCATATTTGAGGATTTGAAAAAAGAAAAAAAAATCAAAAAACATGGGTTATAGTCCATCGTTTTTAGATTTTTTGAAAAAAAGAATTAACCTAGTTTTTCATCATTGTTGACCATGGGCTATAGCCCATACCGTACGGCATACTATAGCATGCCGTTTTTCATCATTTTTGAGGATTTGAAAAAAAAAAAAAAAAAAAAAAAACATTGGTTATAGCCCATCGTTTTTTGAATTTTTGAAAAAAAAAATAACCTCGCTTTTCATCATTTTTTAACTTGGGCTATAGCCCATACCGTACGGCATACTATAGCACGCAGTTTTTCATCATTTTTGAGGATTTGAAAAAAATTCAAAAATTCAAAAAACATGGGTTATAGCCCATCGTTTTTTTTATTTTTTATTTTATTTTTTATCCTCGTTTTTCATCATTTTTGACCATGGGCTATAGCCCCTACCGTACGGCATACTATAGCACGCCGTTTTTCTACATTTTTGAGGATTTGAAAAAAATTTAAAAATTAAAAAAACATGGGTTATAGTCCATCGTTTTTTGAATTTTTGAGAAAAGAAAATAACCTTATTTTTCATCATTTTTGAACTTGGGCTATAGCCCATACCGTACGGCATACTATAGCACGCCGTTTTTCTACATTTTTGAGGATTTGAAAAAAATTAAAAAATTAAAAAAACATGGGTTATAGTCCATCGTTTTTTGAATTTTTGAGAAAAGAAAATGACCTTGTTTTTCATCATTTTTGAACTTGGGCTACGTACGGCATACTATAGCACGCAGTTTTTCATCATTTTTGAGGACTTGAAAAAAAAAATTAAAAAAAAAAAACATGGGTTATAGTCCATCGTTTTTTGAATTTTTGAAAAAAAAATAACCTAGTTTTTCATCATTGTTGACCATGGGCTATAGCCCCTACCGTACGGCATACTATAGCACGCCGTTTTTCATCATTTTTGAGGATTTGAAAAAAATTAAAAATAAAAAAAACATTGGTTATAGCCCATCGTTTTTTGAATTTTTGGAAAAAAAAATAACCTCGCTTTTCATCATTTTTTAACTTGGGCTATAGCCCATACCGTACGGCATACTATAGCACGCAGTTTTTCATCATTTTTGAGGATTTGAAAAAAATTCAAAAATTCAAAAAACATGGGTTATAGCCCATCGTTTATTTTATTTTTTATTTTATTTTTTATCCTCGTTTTTCATCATTTTTGACCATGGGCTATAGCCCCTACCGTACGGCATACTATAGCACGCCGTTTTTCTACATTTTTGAGGATTTGAAAAAAATTTAAAAATAAAAAAAACATGGGTTATAGTCCATCGTTTTTTGAATTTTTGAGAAAAGAAAATAACCTTATTTTTCATCATTTTTGAACTTGGGCTATAGCCCATACCGTACGGCATACTATAGCACGCCGTTTTTCTACATTTTTGAGGATTTGAAAAAAATTCAAAAATTCAAAAAACATGGGTTATAGTCCATCGTTTTTTGAATTTTTGAGAAAAGAAAATGACCTTGTTTTTCATCATTTTTGAACTTGGGCTACGTACGGCATACTATAGCACGCAGTTTTTCATCATTTTTGAGGACTTGAAAAAAAAAATTAAAAAAAAAAAACATGGGTTATAGTCCATCGTTTTTTGAATTTTTGAAAAAAAAATAACCTAGTTTTTCATCATTGTTGACCATGGGCTATAGCCCCTACCGTACGGCATACTATAGCACGCCGTTTTTCATCATTTTTGAGGATTTGAAAAAAATGAAAAATAGAAAAAACATTGGTTATAGCCCATCGTTTTTTGAATTTTTGGAAAAAAAAATAACCTCGCTTTTCATCATTTTTTAACTTGGGCTATAGCCCATACCGTACGGCATACTATAGCACGCAGTTTTTCATCATTTTTGAGGATTTGAAAAAAATTCAAAAATTCAAAAAACATGGGTTATAGCCCATCGTTTATTTTATTTTTTATTTTATTTTTTATCCTCGTTTTTCATCATTTTTGACCATGGGCTATAGCCCCTACCGTACGGCATACTATAGCATGCCGTTTTTCTACATTTTTGAGGATTTGAAAAAAATTAAAAAATTAAAAAAATATGGGTTATAGTCCATCGTTTTTTGAATTTTTGAAAAAAAAAATAACCTAGTTTTTCATCATTGTTGACCATGGGCTATAGCCCCTACCGTACGGCATACTATAGCACGCCGTTTTTCATCATTTTTGAGGATTTGAAAAAAATGAAAACTTCAAAAAACATGGGTTATAGTCCATCGTTTTTTGATTTTTTGAAAAAAAAAATTAACCTAGTTTTTCATCATTGTTGACCATGGGCTATAGCCCCTACCGTACGGCATACTATAGCTCGCCGTTTTTCATCATTTTTGAGGATTTGAAAAAAATGAAAAATTTAAAAAACATGGGTTATAGCCAATCGTTTTTTGAATTAAAAAATAATAATAATAACCTTGTTTTTCATCATTTTTTAACTTGGGCTACGTACGGCATACTATAGCACGCAGTTTTTCATCATTTTTGAGGACTTGAAAAAAATTCAAAAATTCAAAAAACATGGGAAAAAAAATTACCTAGTTTTACCTAGGCATACTATAGCACGCAGTTTTTCATCATTTTTGAGGATTTGAAAAAAAATCAAAAATTCCAAAAACATGGGTTATAGCCCATCGTTTTTTTAATTTTTGATTTTCTTTTTTATCCTCGTTTTTCATCATTTTTGACCATGGGCTATAGCCCCTACCGTACGGCATACTATAGCACGCCGTTTTTCTACATTTTTGAGGATTTGAAAAAAATTAAAAAATTCAAAAAACATGGGTTATAGTCCATCGTTTTTTGAATTTTTGAGAAAAAAAAATAACCTTATTTTTCATCATTTTTGAACTTGGGCTATAGCCCATACCGTACGGCATAATATAGCACGCAGTTTTTCATCATTTTTGAGGACTTGAAAAAAATTAAAAAATTAAAAAAACATGGGTTATAGCCCATCGTTTTTTGAATTTTTGAAAAAAAAAATAACCTTGTTTTTCATCATTTTTTAACTTGGGCTATAGCCCCTACCGTACGGCATACTATAGCATGCCGTTTTTCATCATTTTTGAGGATTAAAAAAAAAAAAATGGGTTATAGCCCATCGTTTTTTGAATAAAAAAAAAAAAAAAACTTGTTTTTCATCATTTTTTAACTTGGGCTATAGCCCATACCGTACGGCATACTATAGCACGCAGTTTTTCATCATTTTTGAGGATTTGAAAAAAATTAAAAAAACATGGGTTATAGCCCATCGTTTTTTTTATTTTTTATTTTCTTTTTTATCCTCGTTTTTCATCATTTTTGACCATGGGCTATAGCCCCTACCGTACGGCATACTATAGCATGCCGTTTTTCTACATTTTTGAGGATTTGAAAAAAATTCAAAAATTCAAAAAACATGGGTTATATAGTCCATCGTTTTTTGAATTTTTGAGAAAAAAAAAATAACCTTATTTTTCATCATTTTTGAACTTGGGCTATAGCCCATAGCGTACGGCATAATATAGCACGCAGTTTTTCATCATTTTTGAGGACTTGAAAAAAATTCAAAAATTCAAAAAACATGGGGAAAAAAATTACCTAGTTTTTCTACATTTTTTAACTTGGGCTATAGCCCATACCGTACGGCATACTATAGCACGCCGTTTTTCATAATTTTTGAGGATTTGAAAAAAATGAAAAATTAAAAAAACATGGGTTATAGCCCATCGTTTTTTGAATTTTTGAAAAAAAAAATAACCTCGTTTTTCATCATTGTTGACCATGGGCTATAGCCCCTACCGTACGGCATACTATAGCACACAGTTTTTCATCATTTTTGAGGATTTGAAAAAAATTAAAAATTAAAAAAACATGGGTTATAGCCCATCGTTTTTTGAATTTTTGAAAAAAAAATTAACCTCGTTTTTCATCATTTTTTAACTTGGGCTATAGCCCATACCGTACGGCATACTATAGCACGCAGTTTTTCATCATTTTTGAGGATTTGAAAAAAATTAAAAAAACATGGGTTATAGCCCATCGTTTTTTTAATTTTTGATTTTCTTTTTTATCCTCGTTTTTCATCATTTTTGACCATGGGCTATAGCCCCTACCGTACGGCATACTATAGCACGCCGTTTTTCTACATTTTTGAGGATTTGAAAAAAATTCAAAAATTCAAAAAACATGGGTTATAGTCCATCGTTTTTTGAATTTTTGAGAAAAAAAGAATAACCTTATTTTTCATCATTTTTGAACTTGGGCTATAGCCCATAGCGTACGGCATAATATAGCACGCAGTTTTTCATCATTTTTGAGGACTTGAAAAAAATTAAAAAATTAAAAAAAACATGGGTTATAGCCCATCGTTTTTTAAATTTTTGGAAAAAAAAATTACCTAGTTTTTCTACATTTTTTAACTTGGGCTATAGCCCATACCGTACGGCATACTATAGCACGCCGTTTTTCATCATTTTTGAGGATTTGAAAAAAATGAAAAATTAAAAAAACATGGGTTATAGCCCATCGTTTTTTGAATTTTTTAAGAAAAAAAATAACCTCGTTTTTCATCATTGTTGACCATGGGCTATAGCCCCTACCGTACGGCATACTATAGCACGCCGTTTTTCATCATTTTTGAGGATTTGAAAAAAATTAAAAATTAAAAAAACATGGGTTATAGCCCATCGTTTTTTGAATTTTTGAAAAAAAAATTAACCTCGTTTTTCATCATTTTTTTACTTGGGCTATAGCCCATACCGTACGGCATACTATAGCATGCCGTTTTTCATCATTTTTGAGGATTTGAAAAAAATGAAAAATAAAAAAAACATGGGTTATAGCCCATCGTTTTTTGTATTTTTGGAAAAAAAGAATAACCTTGTTTTTCATCATTTTTGAACTTGGGCTACGTACGGCATACTATAGCACGCAGTTTTTCATCATTTTTGAGGACTTGAAAAAAATTCAAAAATTCAAAAAACATGGGTTATAGCCCATCGTTTTTTTAATTTTTGGAAAAAAAAATTACCTAGTTTTTCTACATTTTTTTACTTGGGCTATAGCCCATACCGTACGGCATACTATAGCACGCCGTTTTTCATCATTTTTGAGGATTTGAAAAAAATTAAAAATTAAAAAAACATGGGTTATAGCCCATAGTTTTTTGAATTTTTGAAAAAAAAAATAACCTTGTTTTTCATCATTGTTGACCATGGGCTATAGCCCCTACCGTACGGCATACTATAGCACGCCGTTTTTCATCATTTTTGAGGATTTGAAAAAAATTAAAAATTCAAAAAACATGGGTTATAGCCCATCGTTTTTTGAATTTTTGAAAAAAAAATTAACCTCGTTTTTCATCATTTTTTAACTTGGGCTATAGCCCATACCGTACGGCATACTATAGCATGCCGTTTTTCATCATTTTTGAGGATTTGAAAAAAATGAAAAAAAAAAAAAACATGGGTTATAGCCCATCGTTTTTTGAATTTTAGATTTTCTTTTTTATCCTCGTTTTTCATCATTTTTGACCATGGGCTATAGCCCCTACCGTACGGCATACTATAGCACGCCGTTTTTCTACATTTTTGAGGATTTGAAAAAAATTAAAAAATTCAAAAAACATGGGTTATAGTCCATCGTTTTTTGAATTTTTGAGAAAAAAAAATAACCTTATTTTTCATCATTTTTGAACTTGGGCTATAGCCCATACCGTACGGCATAATATAGCACGCAGTTTTTCATCATTTTTGAGGACTTGAAAAAAATTTAAAAATTAAAAAAACATGGGTTATAGCCCATCGTTTTTTGAATTTTTGAAAAAAAAAATTAACCTAGTTTTTCATCATTGTTGACCATGGGCTATAGTCCCTACCGTACGGCATACTATAGCACGCCGTTTTTCATCATTTTTGAGGATTTGAAAAAAATGAAAAATTTAAAAAACATGGGTTATAGCCAATCGTTTTTTGAATTAAAAAAAATAATAATAACCTTGTTTTTCATCATTTTTGAACTTGGGCTACGTACGGCATACTATAGCACGCAGTTTTTCATCATTTTTGAGGACTTGAAAAAAATTCAAAAATTCAAAAAACATGGGGAAAAAAATTACCTAGTTTTTCTACATTTTTTAACTTGGGCTATAGCCCATACCGTACGGCATACTATAGCACGCCGTTTTTCATCATTTTTGAGGATTTGAAAAAAATGAAAAATTAAAAAAACATGGGTTATAGCCCATCGTTTTTTGAATTTTTGAAAAAAGAAATAACCTCGTTTTTCATCATTGTTGACCATGGGCTATAGCCCCTACCGTACGGCATACTATAGCACACAGTTTTTCATCATTTTTGAGGATTTGAAAAAATTTAAAAATTAAAAAAACATGGGTTATAGCCCATCGTTTTTTGAATTTTTGAAAAAAAAATTAACCTCGTTTTTCATCATTTTTTAACTTGGGCTATAGCCCATACCGTACGGCATACTATAGCACGCAGTTTTTCATCATTTTTGAGGATTTGAAAAAAAATCAAAAATTCAAAAAACATGGGTTATAGCCCATCGTTTTTTTAATTTTAGATTTTCTTTTTTATCCTCGTTTTTCATCATTTTTGAACTTGGGCTATAGCCCATACCGTACGGCATAATATAGCACGCAGTTTTTCATCATTTTTGAGGACTTGAAAAAAATTAAAAAATTAAAAAAACATGGGTTATAGCCCATCGTTTTTTGAATTTTTGAAAAAAAAAATAACCTTGTTTTTCATCATTTTTTAACTTGGGCTATAGCCCATCGTTTTTTTAATTTTTGATTTTCTTTTTTATCCTCGTTTTTCATCATTTTTGACCATGGGCTATAGCCCCTACCGTACGGCATACTATAGCACGCCGTTTTTCTACATTTTTGAGGATTTGAAAAAAATTCAAAAATTCAAAAAACATGGGTTATAGTCCATCGTTTTTTGAATTTTTGAGAAAAAAAAATAACCTTATCTTTCATCATTTTTGAACTTGGGCTATAGCCCATACCGTACGGCATAATATAGCACGCAGTTTTTCATCATTTTTGAGGACTTGAAAAAAATTCAAAAATTAAAAAAACATGGGTTATAGCCCATCGTTTTTTGAATTTTTGAAAAAAAAAATAACCTTGTTTTTCATCATTTTTTAACTTGGGCTATAGCCCCTACCGTACGGCATACTATAGCATGCCGTTTTTCATCATTTTTGAGGATTAAAAAAAAAAAAAATGGGTTATAGCCCATCGTTTTTTTAATTAAAAAAAAAAAAAAACTTGTTTTTCATCATTTTTTAACTTGGGCTATAGCCCATACCGTACGGCATACTATAGCACGCAGTTTTTCATCATTTTTGAGGATTTGAAAAAAATTAAAAAAACATGGGTTATAGCCCATCGTTTTTTTAATTTTTGATTTTCTTTTTTATCCTCGTTTTTCATCATTTTTGACCATGGGCTATAGCCCCTACCGTACGGCATACTATAGCACGCCGTTTTTCTACATTTTTGAGGATTTGAAAAAAATTAAAAAATTCAAAAAACATGGGTTATAGTCCATCGTTTTTTGAATTTTTGAGAAAAAAAAATAACCTTATTTTTCATCATTTTTGAACTTGGGCTATAGCCCATAGCGTACGGCATAATATAGCACGCAGTTTTTCATCATTTTTGAGGACTTGAAAAAAATTAAAAAATTTAAAAAAACATGGGTTATAGCCCATCGTTTTTTGAATTTTTGAAAAAATAAATAACCTCGTTTTTCATCATTTTTTAACTTGGGCTATAGCCCATACCGTACGGCATACTATAGCATGCCGTTTTTCATCATTTTTGAGGATTTGAAAAAAATGAAAAATAAAAAAAAACATGGGTTATAGCCCATCGTTTTTTGTATTTTTGGAAAAAAAAATAACCTTGTTTTTCATCATTTTTGAACTTGGGCTACGTACGGCATACTATAGCACGCAGTTTTTCATCATTTTTGAGGACTTGAAAAAAATTCAAAAATTCAAAAAACATGGGTTATAGCCCATCGTTTTTTTAATTTTTGGAAAAAAAAATTACCTAGTTTTTCTACATTTTTTAACTTGGGCTATAGCCCATACCGTACGGCATACTATAGCACGCCGTTTTTCATCATTTTTGAGGATTTGAAAAAAATGAAAAATTAAAAAAACATGGGTTATAGCCCATCATTTTTTGAATTTTTGAAAAAAAAAATAACCTTGTTTTTCATCATTGTTGACCATGGGCTATAGCCCCTACCGTACGGCATACTATAGCACGCCGTTTTTCATCATTTTTGAGGATTTGAAAAAAATTTAAAATTCAAAAAACATGGGTTATAGCCCATCGTTTTTTGAATTTTTGAAAAAAAAATTAACCTCGTTTTTCATCATTTTTTAACTTGGGCTATAGCCCATACCGTACGGCATACTATAGCATGCCGTTTTTCATCATTTTTGAGGATTTGAAAAAAAAAAAAAACATGGGTTATAGCCCATCGTTTTTTGAATTTTTGAAAAACAAAATAACCTCGCTTTTCATCATTTTTTAACTTGGGCTATAGCCCATACCGTACGGCATACTATAGGACGCAGTTTTTCATCATTTTTGAGGATTTGAAAAAATTTCAAAAATTCAAAAAACATGGGTTATAGCCCATCGTTTTTTTAATTTTTGATTTTCTTTTTTATCCTCGTTTTTCATTATTTTTGACCATGGGCTATAGCCCCTACCGTACGGCATACTATAGCACGCCGTTTTTCTACATTTTTGAGGATTTGAAAAAAATTCAAAAATTCAAAAAACATGGGTTATAGTCCATCGTTTTTTGAATTTTTGAGAAAAAAATTTACCTCGTTTTTCATCATTTTTTAACATGGGATATAGCCCATACCGTACGGCATACTATAGCACGCCGTTTTTCATATTTTTTGAGGAAAAGAAAAAAAAAAGAAAACATGGGTTATAGTCGTTTTTTGAATTAAAAAATAATAATAAAACTTGGTTTTCATCATTTCTGAACTTGGGCTATAGCCCATACCGTACGGCATAATATAGCACGCAGTTTTTCATCATTTTTGAGGACTTGAAAAAAATTAAAAAATTAAAAAAACATGGGTTATAGCCCATCGTTTTTTTAATTTTTGAAAAAAAAAATAACCTTGTTTTTCATCATTTTTTTACTTGGGCTATAGCCCCTACTGTACGGCATACTATAGCACGCCGTTTTTCATCATTTTTGAGGATTTGAAAAAAATGAAAAATTAAAAAAACATGGGTTATAGCCCATCGTTTTTTGAATTTTTGAAAAAAAAAATAACCTCGTTTTTCATCATTGTTGACCATGGGCTATAGCCCCTACCGTACGGCATACTATAGCACGCCGTTTTTCATCATTTTTGAGGATTTGAAAAAAAAAAAAAATTAAAAAAACATGGGTTATAGCCCATCGTTTTTTTAATTTTTGAAAAAGAAAATTAACCTCGTTTTTCATCATTTTTTAACTTGGGCTATAGCCCATACCGTACGGCATACTATAGCATGCCGTTTTTCATCATTTTTGAGGATTTGAAAAAAAAAAAAAACATGGGTTATAGCCCATCGTTTTTTGAATTTTTGAAAAACAAAATAACCTCGCTTTTCATCATTTTTTAACTTGGGCTATAGCCCATACCGTACGGCATACTATAGGACGCAGTTTTTCATCATTTTTGAGGATTTGAAAAAATTTCAAAAATTCAAAAAACATGGGTTATAGCCCATCGTTTTTTTAATTTTTGATTTTCTTTTTTATCCTCGTTTTTCATTATTTTTGACCATGGGCTATAGCCCCTACCGTACGGCATACTATAGCACGCCGTTTTTCTACATTTTTGAGGATTTGAAAAAAATTCAAAAATTCAAAAAACATGGGTTATAGTCCATCGTTTTTTGAATTTTTGAGAAAAAAATTTACCTCGTTTTTCATCATTTTTTAACATGGGATATAGCCCATACCGTACGGCATACTATAGCACGCCGTTTTTCATATTTTTTGAGGAAAAAAAAAAAAAAAGAAAACATGGGTTATAGTCGTTTTTTGAATTAAAAAATAATAATAAAACTTGGTTTTCATCATTTCTGAACTTGGGCTATAGCCCATACCGTACGGCATAATATAGCACGCAGTTTTTCATCATTTTTGAGGACTTGAAAAAAATTAAAAAATTAAAAAAACATGGGTTATAGCCCATCGTTTTTTTAATTTTTGAAAAAAAAAATAACCTTGTTTTTCATCATTTTTTTACTTGGGCTATAGCCCCTACTGTACGGCATACTATAGCACGCCGTTTTTCATCATTTTTGAGGATTTGAAAAAAATGAAAAATTAAAAAAACATGGGTTATAGCCCATCGTTTTTTGAATTTTTGAAAAAAAAAATAACCTCGTTTTTCATCATTGTTGACCATGGGCTATAGCCCCTACCGTACGGCATACTATAGCACGCCGTTTTTCATCATTTTTGAGGATTTGAAAAAAAATAAAAAATAAAAAAACATGGGTTATAGCCCATCGTTTTTTTAATTTTTGAAAAAGAAAATTAACCTCGTTTTTCATCATTTTTTAACTTGGGCTATAGCCCATACCGTACGGCATACTATAGCATGCCGTTTTTCATCATTTTTGAGGATTTGAAAAAAATGAAAAATAAAAAAAACATGGGTTATAGCCCATCGTTTTTTGTATTTTTGGAAAAAAAAAAAACCTTGTTTTTCATCATTTTTGAACTTGGGCTACGTACGGCATACTATAGCACGCAGTTTTTCATCATTTTTGAGGACTTGAAAAAAATTAAAAAATTAAAAAAACATGGGTTATAGCCCATCGTTTTTTTAATTTTTGGAAAAAAAAATTACCTAGTTTTTCTACATTTTTTAACTTGGGCTATAGCCCATACCGTACGGCATACTATAGCACGCCGTTTTTCATCATTTTTGAGGATTTGAAAAAAATGAAAAATTAAAAAAACATGGGTTATAGCCCATCGTTTTTTGAATTTTTGAAAAAAAAAATAACCTTGTTTTTCATCATTGTTGACCATGGGCTATAGCCCCTACCGTACGGCATACTATAGCACGCCGTTTTTCATCATTTTTGAGGATTTGAAAAAAAATTAAAATTAAAAAAACATGGGTTATAGCCCATCGTTTTTTGAATTTTTGAAAAAAAAAATTACCTCGTTTTTCATCATTTTTTAACTTGGGCTATAGCCCATACCGTACGGCATACTATAGCATGCCGTTTTTCATCATTTTTGAGGATTTGAAAAAAATGAAAAATTAAAAAAACATGGGTTATAGCCCATCGTTTTTTGAATTTTTGAAAAAAAAAATAACCTCGTTTTTCATCATTGTTGACCATGGGCTATAGCCCCTACTGTACGGCATACTATAGCATGCCGTTTTTCATCATTTTTGAGGATTTGAAAAAAATGAAAAATTAAAAAAACATGGGTTATAGCCCATCGTTTTTTGAATTTTTGAAAAAAAAAATAACCTCGTTTTTCATCATTGTTGACCATGGGCTATAGCCCCTACCGTACGGCATACTATAGCACGCCGTTTTTCATCATTTTTGAGGATTTGAAAAAAATGAAAAATTAAAAAAACATGGGTTATAGCCCATCGTTTTTTGAATTTTTGAAAAAAAAAATAACCTTGTTTTTCATCATTGTTGACCATGGGCTATAGCCCCTACCGTACGGCATACTATAGCACGCCGTTTTTCATCATTTTTGAGGATTTGAAAAAAATTAAAAATTAAAAAAACATGGGTTATAGCCCATCGTTTTTTGAATTTTTGAAAAAAAAAATAACCTAGTTTTTCATCATTGTTGACCATGGGCTATAGCCCCTACCGTACGGCATACTATAGCACGCCGTTTTTCATAATTTTGGAGGATTTAAAAAAAATGAAAAATTTAAAAAACATGGGTTATAGCCCATCGTTTTTTGATTTTTTGAAAAAAAGAATTAACCTAGTTTTTCATCATTGTTGACCATGGGCTATAGCCCCTACCGTACGGCATACTATAGCACGCCGTTTTTCATCATTTTTGAGGATTTGAAAAAAATGAAAAATTTAAAAAACATGGGTTATAGCCCATCGTTTTTTGAATTTAAAAAAAAATAATAATAACCTCGTTTTTCATCATTTTTTAACTTGGGCTATAGCCCATACCGTACGGCATACTATAGCACGCAGTTTTTCATCATTTTTGAGGATTTGAAAAAAATTCAAAAATTCAAAAAACATGGGTTATAGCCCATCGTTTTTTTTATTTTTTATTTTATTTTTTATCCTCGTTTTTCATCATTTTTGACCATGGGCTATAGCCCCTACCGTACGGCATACTATAGCACGCCGTTTTTCTACATTTTTGAGGATTTGAAAAAAAATCAAAAATTCAAAAAATATGGGTTATAGTCCATCGTTTTTTTAATTTTTGAGAAAAGAAAATAACCTCATTTTTCATCATTTTTGAACTTGGGCTATAGCCCATACCGTACGGCATAATATAGCACGCAGTTTTTCATCATTTTTGAGGACTTGAAAAAAAAAAAAAAAAAAAAAAAACATGGGTTATAGCCCATCGTTTTTTGAATTTTTGAAAAAAAAATTAACCTCGTTTTTCATCATTTTTTAACATGGGATATAGCCCATACCGTACGGCATACTATAGCACGCCGTTTTTCATCATTTTTGAGGATTTGAAAAAAATGAAAAATAAAAAAAACATGGGTTATAGCCCATCGTTTTTTGTATTTTTGGAAAAAAAAAAAACCTTGTTTTTCATCATTTTTGAACTTGGGCTACGTACGGCATACTATAGCACGCAGTTTTTCATCATTTTTGAGGACTTGAAAAAAATTAAAAAATTAAAAAAACATGGGTTATAGCCCATCGTTTTTTTAATTTTTGGAAAAAAAAATTACCTAGTTTTTCTACATTTTTTAACTTGGGCTATAGCCCATACCGTACGGCATACTATAGCACGCCGTTTTTCATCATTTTTGAGGATTTGAAAAAAATGAAAAATTAAAAAAACATGGGTTATAGCCCATCGTTTTTTGAATTTTTGAGAAAAAAATTTACCTCGTTTTTCATCATTTTTTAACATGGGATATAGCCCATACCGTACGGCATACTATAGCACGCCGTTTTTCATATTTTTTGAGGAAAAGAAAAAAAAAAGAAAACATGGGTTATAGTCGTTTTTTGAATTAAAAAATAATAATAAAACTTGGTTTTCATCATTTCTGAACTTGGGCTATAGCCCATACCGTACGGCATAATATAGCACGCAGTTTTTCATCATTTTTGAGGACTTGAAAAAAATTAAAAAATTAAAAAAACATGGGTTATAGCCCATCGTTTTTTTAATTTTTGAAAAAAAAAATAACCTTGTTTTTCATCATTTTTTTACTTGGGCTATAGCCCCTACTGTACGGCATACTATAGCACGCCGTTTTTCATCATTTTTGAGGATTTGAAAAAAATGAAAAATTAAAAAAACATGGGTTATAGCCCATCGTTTTTTGAATTTTTGAAAAAAAAAATAACCTCGTTTTTCATCATTGTTGACCATGGGCTATAGCCCCTACCGTACGGCATACTATAGCACGCCGTTTTTCATCATTTTTGAGGATTTGAAAAAAAAAAAAAATTAAAAAAACATGGGTTATAGCCCATCGTTTTTTTAATTTTTGAAAAAGAAAATTAACCTCGTTTTTCATCATTTTTTAACTTGGGCTATAGCCCATACCGTACGGCATACTATAGCATGCCGTTTTTCATCATTTTTGAGGATTTGAAAAAAAAAAAAAACATGGGTTATAGCCCATCGTTTTTTGAATTTTTGAAAAACAAAATAACCTCGCTTTTCATCATTTTTTAACTTGGGCTATAGCCCATACCGTACGGCATACTATAGGACGCAGTTTTTCATCATTTTTGAGGATTTGAAAAAATTTCAAAAATTCAAAAAACATGGGTTATAGCCCATCGTTTTTTTAATTTTTGATTTTCTTTTTTATCCTCGTTTTTCATTATTTTTGACCATGGGCTATAGCCCCTACCGTACGGCATACTATAGCACGCCGTTTTTCTACATTTTTGAGGATTTGAAAAAAATTCAAAAATTCAAAAAACATGGGTTATAGTCCATCGTTTTTTGAATTTTTGAGAAAAAAATTTACCTCGTTTTTCATCATTTTTTAACATGGGATATAGCCCATACCGTACGGCATACTATAGCACGCCGTTTTTCATATTTTTTGAGGAAAAAAAAAAAAAAAGAAAACATGGGTTATAGTCGTTTTTTGAATTAAAAAATAATAATAAAACTTGGTTTTCATCATTTCTGAACTTGGGCTATAGCCCATACCGTACGGCATAATATAGCACGCAGTTTTTCATCATTTTTGAGGACTTGAAAAAAATTAAAAAATTAAAAAAACATGGGTTATAGCCCATCGTTTTTTTAATTTTTGAAAAAAAAAATAACCTTGTTTTTCATCATTTTTTTACTTGGGCTATAGCCCCTACTGTACGGCATACTATAGCACGCCGTTTTTCATCATTTTTGAGGATTTGAAAAAAATGAAAAATTAAAAAAACATGGGTTATAGCCCATCGTTTTTTGAATTTTTGAAAAAAAAAATAACCTCGTTTTTCATCATTGTTGACCATGGGCTATAGCCCCTACCGTACGGCATACTATAGCACGCCGTTTTTCATCATTTTTGAGGATTTGAAAAAAAAAAATAAATAAAAAAACATGGGTTATAGCCCATCGTTTTTTTAATTTTTGAAAAAGAAAATTAACCTCGTTTTTCATCATTTTTTAACTTGGGCTATAGCCCATACCGTACGGCATACTATAGCATGCCGTTTTTCATCATTTTTGAGGATTTGAAAAAAATGAAAAATAAAAAAAACATGGGTTATAGCCCATCGTTTTTTGTATTTTTGGAAAAAAAAAAAACCTTGTTTTTCATCATTTTTGAACTTGGGCTACGTACGGCATACTATAGCACGCAGTTTTTCATCATTTTTGAGGACTTGAAAAAAATTAAAAAATTAAAAAAACATGGGTTATAGCCCATCGTTTTTTTAATTTTTGGAAAAAAAAATTACCTAGTTTTTCTACATTTTTTAACTTGGGCTATAGCCCATACCGTACGGCATACTATAGCACGCCGTTTTTCATCATTTTTGAGGATTTGAAAAAAATGAAAAATTAAAAAAACATGGGTTATAGCCCATCGTTTTTTGAATTTTTGAAAAAAAAAATAACCTTGTTTTTCATCATTGTTGACCATGGGCTATAGCCCCTACCGTACGGCATACTATAGCACGCCGTTTTTCATCATTTTTGAGGATTTGAAAAAAATTTAAAATTAAAAAAACATGGGTTATAGCCCATCGTTTTTTGAATTTTTGAAAAAAAAAATTACCTCGTTTTTCATCATTTTTTAACTTGGGCTATAGCCCATACCGTACGGCATACTATAGCATGCCGTTTTTCATCATTTTTGAGGATTTGAAAAAAATGAAAAATTAAAAAAACATGGGTTATAGCCCATCGTTTTTTGAATTTTTGAAAAAAAAAATAACCTCGTTTTTCATCATTGTTGACCATGGGCTATAGCCCCTACTGTACGGCATACTATAGCATGCCGTTTTTCATCATTTTTGAGGATTTGAAAAAAATGAAAAATTAAAAAAACATGGGTTATAGCCCATCGTTTTTTGAATCTTTGAAAAAAAAAATAACCTCGTTTTTCATCATTGTTGACCATGGGCTATAGCCCCTACCGTACGGCATACTATAGCACGCCGTTTTTCATCATTTTTGAGGATTTGAAAAAAATGAAAAATTAAAAAAACATGGGTTATAGCCCATCGTTTTTTGAATTTTTGAAAAAAAAAATAACCTTGTTTTTCATCATTGTTGACCATGGGCTATAGCCCCTACCGTACGGCATACTATAGCACGCCGTTTTTCATCATTTTTGAGGATTTGAAAAAAATTAAAAATTAAAAAAACATGGGTTATAGCCCATCGTTTTTTGAATTTTTGAAAAAAAAAATAACCTAGTTTTTCATCATTGTTGACCATGGGCTATAGCCCCTACCGTACGGCATACTATAGCACGCCGTTTTTCATAATTTTGGAGGATTTAAAAAAAATGAAAAATTTAAAAAACATGGGTTATAGCCCATCGTTTTTTGATTTTTTGAAAAAAAGAATTAACCTAGTTTTTCATCATTGTTGACCATGGGCTATAGCCCCTACCGTACGGCATACTATAGCACGCCGTTTTTCATCATTTTTGAGGATTTGAAAAAAATGAAAAATTTAAAAAACATGGGTTATAGCCCATCGTTTTTTGAATTTAAAAAAAAATAATAATAACCTCGTTTTTCATCATTTTTTAACTTGGGCTATAGCCCATACCGTACGGCATACTATAGCACGCAGTTTTTCATCATTTTTGAGGATTTGAAAAAAATTCAAAAATTCAAAAAACATGGGTTATAGCCCATCGTTTTTTTTATTTTTTATTTTATTTTTTATCCTCGTTTTTCATCATTTTTGACCATGGGCTATAGCCCCTACCGTACGGCATACTATAGCACGCCGTTTTTCTACATTTTTGAGGATTTGAAAAAAAATCAAAAATTCAAAAAATATGGGTTATAGTCCATCGTTTTTTTAATTTTTGAGAAAAGAAAATAACCTCATTTTTCATCATTTTTGAACTTGGGCTATAGCCCATACCGTACGGCATAATATAGCACGCAGTTTTTCATCATTTTTGAGGACTTGAAAAAAAAAAAAAAAAAAAAAAAACATGGGTTATAGCCCATCGTTTTTTGAATTTTTGAAAAAAAAATTAACCTCGTTTTTCATCATTTTTTAACATGGGATATAGCCCATACCGTACGGCATACTATAGCACGCCGTTTTTCATCATTTTTGAGGATTTGAAAAAAATGAAAATTTGAAAAAACATGGGTTATAGCCCATCGTTTTTTTTATTTTTGAAAAAAAAAATGACCTTGTTTTTCATCATTTTTGAACTTGGGCTACGTACGGCATACTATAGCACGCAGTTTTTCATCATTTTTGAGGACTTGAAAAAAAAATTAAAATAAAAAAACATGGGTTATAGTCCATCGTTTTTTGAATTTTTGAAAAAAAAAATAACCTAGTTTTTCATCATTGTTGACCATGGGCTATAGCCCCTACCGTACGGCATACTATAGCACGCCGTTTTTCATCATTTTTGAGGATTTGAAAAAAATGAAAAATTAAAAAAACATGGGTTATAGCCCATCGTTTTTTGAATTTTTGAAAAAAAAAATAACCTCGTTTTTCATCATTGTTGACCATGGGCTATAGCCCCTACCGTACGGCATACTATAGCACGCCGTTTTTCATCATTTTTGAGGATTTGAAAAAAAATAAAAATTAAAAAAACATGGGTTATAGCCCATCGTTTTTTGAATTTTTGAAAAAAAAAAATAACCTCGTTTTTCATCATTTTTTAACTTGGGCTATAGCCCATACCGTACGGCATACTATAGCATGCCGTTTTTCATCATTTTTGAGGACTTGAAAAAAAGAAAATAATCAAAAAACATGGGTTATAGTCCATCGTTTTTTGAATTTTTGAAAAAAAAAATAACCTTGTTTTTCATCATTTTTGAACTTGGGCTACGTACGGCATACTATAGCACGCAGTTTTTCATCATTTTTGAGGACTTGAAAAAAAGAAAATAATCAAAAAACATGGGTTATAGTCCATCGTTTTTTGAATTTTTGAAAAAAAAAATAACCTTGTTTTTCATCATTTTTGAACTTGGGCTACGTACGGCATACTATAGCACGCAGTTTTTCATCATTTTTGAGGACTTGAAAAAAATTCAAAAATTAAAAAAACATGGGTTATAGCCCATCGTTTTTTTAATTTTTGGAAAAAAAAATTACCTAGTTTTTCTACATTTTTTAACTTGGGCTATAGCCCATACCGTACGGCATACTATAGCACGCCGTTTTTCATCATTTTTGAGGATTTGAAAAAAATGAAAAATTAAAAAAACATGGGTTATAGCCCATCGTTTTTTGAATTTTTGAAAAAAAAAATAACCTTGTTTTTCATCATTGTTGACCATGGGCTATAGCCCCTACCGTACGGCATACTATAGCACGCCGTTTTTCATCATTTTTGAGGATTTGAAAAAAATTAAAAATTAAAAAAACATGGGTTATAGCCCATCGTTTTTTGAATTTTTGAAAAAAAAAATAACCTAGTTTTTCATCATTGTTGACCATGGGCTATAGCCCCTACCGTACGGCATACTATAGCACGCCGTTTTTCATCATATTTGAGGATTTGAAAAAAAAAAAAAAAAAAAAAAAACATGGGTTATAGTCCATCGTTTTTTGATTTTTTGAAAAAAAAATATTAACCTAGTTTTTCATCATTGTTGACCATGGGCTATAGCCCCTACCGTACGGCATACTATAGCACGCCGTTTTTCATAATTTTGGAGGATTTAAAAAAAATGAAAAATTTAAAAAACATGGGTTATAGCCCATCGTTTTTTGATTTTTTGAAAAAAAGAATTAACCTAGTTTTTCATCATTGTTGACCATGGGCTATAGCCCCTACCGTACGGCATACTATAGCACGCCGTTTTTCATCATTTTTGAGGATTTGAAAAAAATGAAAAATTTAAAAAACATGGGTTATAGCCCATCGTTTTTTTAATTTAAAAAAAAATAATAATAACCTCGTTTTTCATCATTTTTTAACTTGGGCTATAGCCCATACCGTACGGCATACTATAGCACGCAGTTTTTCATCATTTTTGAGGATTTGAAAAAAATTCAAAAATTCAAAAAACATGGGTTATAGCCCATCGTTTTTTTTATTTTTTATTTTATTTTTTATCCTCGTTTTTCATCATTTTTGACCATGGGCTATAGCCCCTACCGTACGGCATACTATAGCACGCCGTTTTTCTACATTTTTGAGGATTTGAAAAAAAATCAAAAATTCAAAAAATATGGGTTATAGTCCATCGTTTTTTAAATTTTTGAGAAAAGAAAATAACCTCATTTTTCATCATTTTTGAACTTGGGCTATAGCCCATACCGTACGGCATAATATAGCACGCAGTTTTTCATCATTTTTGAGGACTTGAAAAAAAAAAAAAAAAAAAAAAAAACATGGGTTATAGCCCATCGTTTTTTGAATTTTTGAAAAAAAAATTAACCTCGTTTTTCATCATTTTTTAACATGGGATATAGCCCATACCGTACGGCATACTATAGCACGCCGTTTTTCATCATTTTTGAGGATTTGAAAAAAATGAAAATTTGAAAAAACATGGGTTATAGCCCATCGTTTTTTTTATTTTTGAAAAAAAAAATGACCTTGTTTTTCATCATTTTTGAACTTGGGCTACGTACGGCATACTATAGCACGCAGTTTTTCATCATTTTTGAGGACTTGAAAAAAAAATTAAAATAAAAAAACATGGGTTATAGTCCATCGTTTTTTGAATTTTTGAAAAAAAAAATAACCTAGTTTTTCATCATTGTTGACCATGGGCTATAGCCCCTACCGTACGGCATACTATAGCACGCCGTTTTTCATCATTTTTGAGGATTTGAAAAAAATGAAAAATTCAAAAAACATGGGTTATAGTCCATCGTTTTTTGATTTTTTGAAAAAGAAAATTAACCTAGTTTTTCATCATTGTTGACCATGGGCTATAGCCCCTACCGTACGGCATACTATAGCACGCCGTTTTTCATCATTTTTGAGGATTTGAAAAAAATGAAAAATTTAAAAAACATGGGTTATAGCCCATCGTTTTTTGAATTTTTGAAAAAAAAAATAACCTTGTTTTTCATCATTTTTGAACTTGGGCTACGTACGGCATACTATAGCACGCAGTTTTTCATCATTTTTGAGGACTTGAAAAAAATTCAAAAATTCAAAAAACATGGGGAAAAAAATTACCTAGTTTTTCTACATTTTTTAACTTGGGCTATAGCCCATACCGTACGGCATACTATAGGACGCCGTTTTTCATCATTTTTGAGGATTTGAAAAAAATGAAAAATAAAAAAAACATGGGTTATAGCCCATCGTTTTTTGAATTTTTGAAAAAAAAATTTACCTCGTTTTTCATCATTGTTGACCATGGGCTATAGCCCCTACCGTACGGCATGCTATAGCACACCGTTTTTCATCATTTTTGAGGATTTGAAAAAAATTAAAAATTAAAAAAACATGGGTTATAGCCCATCGTTTTTTGAATTTAAAAAAAAAAATTAACCTCGTTTTTCATCATTTTTTAACTTGGGCTATAGCCCATACTGTACGGCATACTATAGCACGCAGTTTTTCATCATTTTTGAGGATTTGAAAAAAAATCAAAAATTCAAAAAACATGGGTTATAGCCCATCGTTTTTTTAATTTTTGATTTTCTTTTTTATCCTCGTTTTTCATCATTTTTGACCATGGGCTATAGCCCCTACCGTACGGCATACTATAGCACGCCGTTTTTCTACATTTTTGAGGATTTGAAAAAAATTCTAAAATTCTAAAAACATGGGTTATAGTCCATCGTTTTTTGAATTTCTGAGAAAAAAAATAACCTTATTTTTCATCATTTTTTAACTTGGGCTATAGCCCATAGCGTACGGCATAATATAGCACGCAGTTTTTCATCATTTTTGAGGACTTGAAAAAAATTAAAAATTAAAAAAACATGGGTTATAGCCCATCGTTTTTTGAATTTTTGGAGAAAAAAAATAACCTCGTTTTTCATCATTTTTTAACATGGGATATAGCCCATACCGTACGGCATACTATAGCACGCCGTTTTTCATCATTTTTGAGGATTTGAAAAAAATGAAAATTTGAAAAAACATGGGTTATAGCCCATCGTTTTTTTTATTTTTGAAAAAAAAAATGACCTTGTTTTTCATCATTTTTGAACTTGGGCTACGTACGGCATACTATAGCACGCAGTTTTTCATCATTTTTGAGGACTTGAAAAAAAAATTAAAATAAAAAAACATGGGTTATAGTCCATCGTTTTTTGAATTTTTGAAAAAAGAAATAACCTAGTTTTTCATCATTGTTGACCATGGGCTATAGCCCCTACCGTACGGCATACTATAGCACGCCGTTTTTCATCATTTTTGAGGATTTGAAAAAAATGAAAAATTCAAAAAACATGGGTTATAGTCCATCGTTTTTTGATTTTTTGAAAAAGAAAATTAACCTAGTTTTTCATCATTGTTGACCATGGGCTATAGCCCCTACCGTACGGCATACTATAGCACGCCGTTTTTCATCATTTTTGAGGATTTGAAAAAAATGAAAAATTTAAAAAACATGGGTTATAGCCCATCGTTTTTTGAATTTTTGAAAAAAAAAATAACCTTGTTTTTCATCATTTTTGAACTTGGGCTACGTACGGCATACTATAGCACGCAGTTTTTCATCATTTTTGAGGACTTGAAAAAAATTCAAAAATTCAAAAAACACGGGGAAAAAAATTACCTAGTTTTTCTACATTTTTTAACTTGGGCTATAGCCCATACCGTACGGCATACTATAGCACGCCGTTTTTCATCATTTTTGAGGATTTGAAAAAAATGAAAAATAAAAAAAACATGGGTTATAGCCCATCGTTTTTTGAATTTTTGAAAAAAAAAATTACCTCGTTTTTCATCATTGTTGACCATGGGCTATAGCCCCTACCGTACGGCATGCTATAGCACACCGTTTTTCATCATTTTTGAGGATTTGAAAAAAATTAAAAATTAAAAAAACATGGGTTATAGCCCATCGTTTTTTGAATTAAAAAAAAAAAATTAACCTCGTTTTTCATCATTTTTTAACTTGGGCTATAGCCCATACTGTACGGCATACTATAGCACGCAGTTTTTCATCATTTTTGAGGATTTGAAAAAAAATCAAAAATTCAAAAAACATGGGTTATAGCCCATCGTTTTTTTAATTTTTGATTTTCTTTTTTATCCTCGTTTTTCATCATTTTTGACCATGGGCTATAGCCCCTACCGTACGGCATACTATAGCACGCCGTTTTTCTACATTTTTGAGGATTTGAAAAAAATTCTAAAATTCAAAAAACATGGGTTATAGTCCATCGTTTTTTGAATTTCTGAGAAAAAAAATAACCTTATTTTTCATCATTTTTGAACTTGGGCTATAGCCCATAGCGTACGGCATAATATAGCACGCAGTTTTTCATCATTTTTGAGGACTTGAAAAAAATTAAAAATTAAAAAAACATGGGTTATAGCCCATCGTTTTTTGAATTTTTGGAAAAAAAAATAACCTCGTTTTTCATCATTTTTTAACATGGGATATAGCCCATACCGTACGGCATACTATAGCACGCCGTCTTTCATATTTTTTGAAGATTAAAAAAAAAAAAAAAAAAAAAAAAAACATGGGTTATAGTCGTTTTTTGAAAAAAAAAAAAAAAGAAAAACCTTGTTTTTCATCATTTTTTAACTTGGGCTATAGCCCCTACCGTACGGCATACTATAGCACGCCGTTTTTCATCATTTTTGAGGATTTGAAAAAAATTCAAAAATTCAAAAAACATGGGTTATAATCCATCGTTTTTTGAATTTTTGAAAAAAAAAAAAAACCTTGTTTTTCATCATTGTTGACCATGGGCTATAGCCCCTACCGTACGGCATACTATAGCACGCAGTTTTTCATCATTTTTGAGGATTTGAAAAAAATTCAAAAATTCAAAAAACATGGGTTATACCCCATCGTTTTTTTAATTTTTGATTTTCTTTTTTATCCTCGTTTTTCATCATTTTTGACCATGGGCTATAGCCCCTACCGTACGGCATACTATAGCACGCCGTTTTTCTACATTTTTGAGGATTTGAAAAAAATTCAAAATTTCAAAAAACATGGGTTATAGTCCATCGTTTTTTGGATTTTTGGAAAAAAAAATAACCTAGTTTTTCATCATTTTTTAACATGGGATATAGCCCATACCGTACGGCATACTATAGCACGCCGTTTTTCATATTTTTTGAGGATTTGAAAAAAATTAAAAAAAAAAAAACATGGGTTATAGCCCATCGTTTTTTGAATTTTTGAAAAAAAAAAAAACCTTGTTTTTCATCATTTTTGAACTTGGGCTACGTACGGCATACTATAGCACGCAGTTTTTCATCATTTTTGAGGACTTGAAAAAAAATTAAAAAATTAAAAAAACATGGGTTATAGCCCATAGTTTTTTTAATTTTTGAAAAAAGAAATTACCTCGTTTTTCATCATTTTTTAACTTGGGCTATAGCCCATACCGTACGGCATACTATAGCACGCCGTTTTTCATCATTTTTGAGGATTTGAAAAAAATTAAAAATTAAAAAAAACATGGGTTATAGCCCATCGTTTTTTGAATTTTTGAAAAAAAGATTAACCTCGTTTTTCATCATTGTTGACCATGGGCTATAGCCCCTACCGTACGGCATACTATAGCACGCCGTTTTTCATCATTTTTGAGGATTAAAAAAAAAAAAAAAAAAAAAAACATGGGTTATAGCCCATCGTTTTTTGAATTTTTGAAAAAAAAAGTCCAAATGTCCAAATGTCCAAATGTCTCCAAATGTCCAAATGTCTCCAAATGTCTCCAAATGTCCAAATGTCCAAATGTCTCCAAATGTCTCCAAATGTCCAAATGTCTCCAAATGTCCAAATGTCCAAATGTCTCCAAATGTCCAAATGTCTCCAAATGTCCAAATGTCTCCAAATGTCCAAATGTCTCCAAATGTCCAAATGTCCAAATGTCCAAATGTCCAAATGTCTCCAAATCTCCAAATGTCCAAATGTCTCCAAATGTCCAAATGTCTCCAAATGTCCAAATGTCCAAATGTCTCCAAAAGTCCAAATGTCTCCAAATGTCTCCAAATGTCCAAATGTCTCCAAATGTCTCCAAATGTCTCCAAATGTCCAAATGTCCAAATGTCTCCAAATGTCCAAATGTCTCCAAATGTCCAAATGTCTCCAAATGTCTCCAAATGTCCAAATGTCTCCAAATGTCTCAAAATGTCTCCAAATGTCCAAATGTCCAAATGTCTCCAAATGTCCAAATTGATCCAAATGTCCAAATGTCCAAATGTCTCCAAATGTTTCCAAATGTCTAAATGTCTCCAAATGTCCAAATGTCTCCAAATGTCCAAATGTCCAAATGTCTCCAAATGTCCAAATGTCCAAATGTCCAAAAGTCTCCAAATGTCCAAATGTCTCCAAATGTCTCCAAATGTCCAAATGTCTCCAAATGTCCAAATGTCCAAATGTCCAAATGTCCAAAAGTCTCCAAATGTCCAAATGTCTCAAAATGTCTCCAAATGTCCAAATGTCTCCAAATGTCCAAATTGATCCAAATGTCCAAATGTCTCCAAATGTCTCCAAATGTCTCCAAATGTCTCCAAATGTCCAAATGTCCAAATGTCTCCAAATGTCCAAATGTCTCCAAATGTCCAAATTGATCCAAATGTCCAAATGTCTCCAAATGTCTCCAAATGTCCAAATGTCTCCAAATGTCTCCAAATGTCCAAATGTCGGCATACTATAGCACGCCGTTTTTCATCATTTTTGAGGATTTGAAAAAAATTAAAAATTAAAAAAACATGGGTTATAGCCCATCGTTTTTTGAATTTTTGAAAAAAAAAATAACCTAGTTTTTCATCATTGTTGACCATGGGCTATAGCCCCTACCGTACGGCATACTATAGCACGCCGTTTTTCATCATATTTGAGGATTTGAAAAAAAAAAAAAAAAAAAAAAAAACATGGGTTATAGTCCATCGTTTTTTGATTTTTTGAAAAAAAAATATTAACCTAGTTTTTCATCATTGTTGACCATGGGCTATAGCCCCTACCGTACGGCATACTATAGCACGCCGTTTTTCATAATTTTGGAGGATTTAAAAAAAATGAAAAATTTAAAAAACATGGGTTATAGCCCATCGTTTTTTGATTTTTTGAAAAAAAGAATTAACCTAGTTTTTCATCATTGTTGACCATGGGCTATAGCCCCTACCGTACGGCATACTATAGCACGCCGTTTTTCATCATTTTTGAGGATTTGAAAAAAATGAAAAATTTAAAAAACATGGGTTATAGCCCATCGTTTTTTGAATTTAAAAAAAAAAAAAAATAACCTCGTTTTTCATCATTTTTTAACTTGGGCTATAGCCCATACCGTACGGCATACTATAGCACGCAGTTTTTCATCATTTTTGAGGATTTGAAAAAAATTCAAAAATTCAAAAAACATGGGTTATAGCCCATCGTTTTTTTTATTTTTTATTTTATTTTTTATCCTCGTTTTTCATCATTTTTGACCATGGGCTATAGCCCCTACCGTACGGCATACTATAGCACGCCGTTTTTCTACATTTTTGAGGATTTGAAAAAAAATCAAAAATTCAAAAAATATGGGTTATAGTCCATCGTTTTTTAAATTTTTGAGAAAAGAAAATAACCTCATTTTTCATCATTTTTGAACTTGGGCTATAGCCCATACCGTACGGCATAATATAGCACGCAGTTTTTCATCATTTTTGAGGACTTGAAAAAAATAAAAAATAAAAAAAACATGGGTTATAGCCCATCGTTTTTTGAATTTTTGAAAAAAAAATTAACCTCGTTTTTCATCATTTTTTAACATGGGATATAGCCCATACCGTACGGCATACTATAGCACGCCGTTTTTCATCATTTTTGAGGATTTGAAAAAAATGAAAATTTGAAAAAACATGGGTTATAGCCCATCGTTTTTTTTATTTTTGAAAAAAAAAATGACCTTGTTTTTCATCATTTTTGAACTTGGGCTACGTACGGCATACTATAGCACGCAGTTTTTCATCATTTTTGAGGACTTGAAAAAAAAATTAAAATAAAAAAACATGGGTTATAGTCCATCGTTTTTTGAATTTTTGAAAAAAAAAATAACCTAGTTTTTCATCATTGTTGACCATGGGCTATAGCCCCTACCGTACGGCATACTATAGCACGCCGTTTTTCATCATTTTTGAGGATTTGAAAAAAATGAAAAATTCAAAAAACATGGGTTATAGTCCATCGTTTTTTGATTTTTTGAAAAAGAAAATTAACCTAGTTTTTCATCATTGTTGACCATGGGCTATAGCCCCTACCGTACGGCATACTATAGCACGCCGTTTTTCATCATTTTTGAGGATTTGAAAAAAATGAAAAATTTAAAAAACATGGGTTATAGCCCATCGTTTTTTGAATTTTTGAAAAAAAAAATAACCTTGTTTTTCATCATTTTTGAACTTGGGCTACGTACGGCATACTATAGCACGCAGTTTTTCATCATTTTTGAGGACTTGAAAAAAATTCAAAAATTCAAAAAACATGGGGAAAAAAATTACCTAGTTTTTCTACATTTTTTAACTTGGGCTATAGCCCATACCGTACGGCATACTATAGCACGCCGTTTTTCATCATTTTTGAGGATTTGAAAAAAATGAAAAATAAAAAAAACATGGGTTATAGCCCATCGTTTTTTGAATTTTTGAAAAAAAAAATTACCTCGTTTTTCATCATTGTTGACCATGGGCTATAGCCCCTACCGTACGGCATGCTATAGCACACCGTTTTTCATCATTTTTGAGGATTTGAAAAAATTTAAAAATTAAAAAAACATGGGTTATAGCCCATCGTTTTTTGAATTTAAAAAAAAAAATTAACCTCGTTTTTCATCATTTTTTAACTTGGGCTATAGCCCATACTGTACGGCATACTATAGCACGCAGTTTTTCATCATTTTTGAGGATTTGAAAAAAAATCAAAAATTCAAAAAACATGGGTTATAGCCCATCGTTTTTTTAATTTTTGATTTTCTTTTTTATCCTCGTTTTTCATCATTTTTGACCATGGGCTATAGCCCCTACCGTACGGCATACTATAGCACGCCGTTTTTCTACATTTTTGAGGATTTGAAAAAAATTCTAAAATTCTAAAAACATGGGTTATAGTCCATCGTTTTTTGAATTTCTGAGAAAAGAAATAACCTTATTTTTCATCATTTTTGAACTTGGGCTATAGCCCATAGCGTACGGCATAATATAGCACGCAGTTTTTCATCATTTTTGAGGACTTGAAAAAAATTAAAAATTAAAAAAACATGGGTTATAGCCCATCGTTTTTTGAATTTTTGGAAAAAAAAATAACCTCGTTTTTCATCATTTTTTAACATGGGATATAGCCCATACCGTACGGCATACTATAGCACGCCGTCTTTCATATTTTTTGAAGATTAAAAAAAAAAAAAAAAAAAAAAAAAACATGGGTTATAGTCGTTTTTTGAATAAAAAAAAAAAAGAAAAACCTTGTTTTTCATCATTTTTTAACTTGGGCTATAGCCCCTACCGTACGGCATACTATAGCACGCCGTTTTTCATCATTTTTGAGGATTTGAAAAAAATTCAAAAATTCAAAAAACATGGGTTATAATCCATCGTTTTTTGAATTTTTGAAAAAAAAAAAAAACCTTGTTTTTCATCATTGTTGACCATGGGCTATAGCGCCTACCGTACGGCATACTATAGCACGCAGTTTTTCATCATTTTTGAGGATTTGAAAAAAATTCAAAAATTCAAAAAACATGGGTTATACCCCATCGTTTTTTTAATTTTTGATTTTCTTTTTTATCCTCGTTTTTCATCATTTTTGACCATGGGCTATAGCCCCTACCGTACGGCATACTATAGCACGCCGTTTTTCTACATTTTTGAGGATTTGAAAAAAATTCAAAATTTCAAAAAACATGGGTTATAGTCCATCGTTTTTTGGATTTTTGGAAAAAAAAATAACCTAGTTTTTCATCATTTTTTAACATGGGATATAGCCCATACCGTACGGCATACTATAGCACGCCGTTTTTCATATTTTTTGAGGATTTGAAAAAAAAAAAAAAACAAAAAAACATGGGTTATAGCCCATCGTTTTTTGAATTTCTGAGAAAAGAAATAACCTTATTTTTCATCATTTTTGAACTTGGGCTATAGCCCATAGCGTACGGCATAATATAGCACGCAGTTTTTCATCATTTTTGAGGACTTGAAAAAAATTAAAAATTAAAAAAACATGGGTTATAGCCCATCGTTTTTTGAATTTTTGGAAAAAAAAATAACCTCGTTTTTCATCATTTTTTAACATGGGCTATAGCCCCTACCGTACGGCATACTATAGCACGCCGTTTTTCTACATTTTTGAGGATTTGAAAAAAATTCTAAAATTCTAAAAACATGGGTTATAGTCCATCGTTTTTTGAATTTCTGAGAAAAGAAATAACCTTATTTTTCATCATTTTTGAACTTGGGCTATAGCCCATAGCGTACGGCATAATATAGCACGCAGTTTTTCATCATTTTTGAGGACTTGAAAAAAATTAAAAATTAAAAAAACATGGGTTATAGCCCATCGTTTTTTGAATTTTTGGAAAAAAAAATAACCTCGTTTTTCATCATTTTTTAACATGGGATATAGCCCATACCGTACGGCATACTATAGCACGCCGTCTTTCATATTTTTTGAAGATTAAAAAAAGAAAAAAAAAAAAAAAAAAACATGGGTTATAGTCGTTTTTTGAATAAAAAAAAAAAAGAAAAACCTTGTTTTTCATCATTTTTTAACTTGGGCTATAGCCCCTACCGTACGGCATACTATAGCACGCCGTTTTTCATCATTTTTGAGGATTTGAAAAAAATTCAAAAATTCAAAAAACATGGGTTATAATCCATCGTTTTTTGAATTTTTGAAAAAAAAAAAAAACCTTGTTTTTCATCATTGTTGACCATGGGCTATAGCCCCTACCGTACGGCATACTATAGCACGCAGTTTTTCATCATTTTTGAGGATTTGAAAAAAATTCAAAAATTCAAAAAACATGGGTTATACCCCATCGTTTTTTTAATTTTTGATTTTCTTTTTTATCCTCGTTTTTCATCATTTTTGACCATGGGCTATAGCCCCTACCGTACGGCATACTATAGCACGCCGTTTTTCTACATTTTTGAGGATTTGAAAAAAATTCAAAATTTCAAAAAACATGGGTTATAGTCCATCGTTTTTTGGATTTTTGGAAAAAAAAATAACCTAGTTTTTCATCATTTTTTAACATGGGATATAGCCCATACCGTACGGCATACTATAGCACGCCGTTTTTCATATTTTTTGAGGATTTGAAAAAAAAAAAAAAAAAAAAAAACATGGGTTATAGCCCATCGTTTTTTGAATTTCTGAGAAAAGAAATAACCTTATTTTTCATCATTTTTGAACTTGGGCTATAGCCCATAGCGTACGGCATAATATAGCACGCAGTTTTTCATCATTTTTGAGGACTTGAAAAAAATTAAAAATTAAAAAAACATGGGTTATAGCCCATCGTTTTTTGAATTTTTGGAAAAAAAAATAACCTCGTTTTTCATCATTTTTTAACATGGGCTATAGCCCCTACCGTACGGCATACTATAGCACGCCGTTTTTCTACATTTTTGAGGATTTGAAAAAAATTCTAAAATTCTAAAAACATGGGTTATAGTCCATCGTTTTTTGAATTTCTGAGAAAAGAAATAACCTTATTTTTCATCATTTTTGAACTTGGGCTATAGCCCATAGCGTACGGCATAATATAGCACGCAGTTTTTCATCATTTTTGAGGACTTGAAAAAAATTAAAAATTAAAAAAACATGGGTTATAGCCCATCGTTTTTTGAATTTTTGGAAAAAAAAATAACCTCGTTTTTCATCATTTTTTAACATGGGATATAGCCCATACCGTACGGCATACTATAGCACGCCGTCTTTCATATTTTTTGAAGATTAAAAAAAGAAAAAAAAAAAAAAAAAAACATGGGTTATAGTCGTTTTTTGAATAAAAAAAAAAAAGAAAAACCTTGTTTTTCATCATTTTTTAACTTGGGCTATAGCCCCTACCGTACGGCATACTATAGCACGCCGTTTTTCATCATTTTTGAGGATTTGAAAAAAATTCAAAAATTCAAAAAACATGGGTTATAATCCATCGTTTTTTGAATTTTTGAAAAAAAAAAAAAACCTTGTTTTTCATCATTGTTGACCATGGGCTATAGCCCCTACCGTACGGCATACTATAGCACGCAGTTTTTCATCATTTTTGAGGATTTGAAAAAAATTCAAAAATTCAAAAAACATGGGTTATACCCCGTCGTTTTTTTAATTTTTGATTTTCTTTTTTATCCTCGTTTTTCATCATTTTTGACCATGGGCTATAGCCCCTACCGTACGGCATACTATAGCACGCCGTTTTTCTACATTTTTGAGGATTTGAAAAAAATTCAAAATTTCAAAAAACATGGGTTATAGTCCATCGTTTTTTGGATTTTTGGAAAAAAAAATAACCTAGTTTTTCATCATTTTTTAACATGGGATATAGCCCATACCGTACGGCATACTATAGCACGCCGTTTTTCATATTTTTTGAGGATTTGAAAAAAAAAAAAAAAAAAAAAAAACATGGGTTATAGCCCATCGTTTTTTGAATTTTTGAAAAAAAAAAAAACCTTGTTTTTCATCATTTTTGAACTTGGGCTACGTACGGCATACTATAGCACGCAGTTTTTCATCATTTTTGAGGACTTGAAAAAAATTTAAAAAATTAAAAAAACATGGGTTATAGCCCATAGTTTTTTTAATTTTTGAAAAAAGAAATTACCTCGTTTTTCATCATTTTTTAACTTGGGCTATAGCCCATACCGTACGGCATACTATAGCACGCCGTTTTTCATCATTTTTGAGGATTTGAAAAAAATTAAAAATTAAAAAAAACATGGGTTATAGCCCATCGTTTTTTGAATTTTTGAAAAAAAGATTAACCTCGTTTTTCATCATTGTTGACCATGGGCTATAGCCCCTACCGTACGGCATACTATAGCACGCCGTTTTTCATCATTTTTGAGGATTAAAAAAAAAAAAAAAAAAAAAAAACATGGGTTATAGCCCATCGTTTTTTGAATTTTTGAAAAAAAAAGTCCAAATGTCCAAATGTCTCCAAATGTCCAAATGTCTCCAAATGTCTCCAAATGTCCAAATGTCCAAATGTCTCCAAATGTCTCCAAATGTCCAAATGTCTCCAAATGTCCAAATGTCCAAATGTCTCCAAATGTCCAAATGTCTCCAAATGTCCAAATGTCTCCAAATGTCCAAATGTCTCCAAATGTCCAAATGTCCAAATGTCCAAATCTCCAAATGTCCAAATGTCTCCAAATGTCCAAATGTCTCCAAATGTCCAAATGTCCAAATGTCTCCAAAAGTCCAAATGTCTCCAAATGTCTCCAAATGTCCAAATGTCTCCAAATGTCTCCAAATGTCTCCAAATGTCCAAATGTCCAAATGTCTCCAAATGTCCAAATGTCTCCAAATGTCTCCAAATGTCCAAATGTCTCAAAATGTCTCCAAATGTCCAAATGTCTCCAAATGTCTCCAAATGTCCAAATTGATCCAAATGTCCAAATGTCCAAATGTCTCCAAATGTTTCCAAATGTCTAAATGTCTCCAAATGTCCAAATGTCTCCAAATGTCCAAATGTCCAAATGTCTCCAAATGTCCAAATGTCCAAATGTCCAAAAGTCTCCAAATGTCCAAATGTCTCCAAATGTCTCCAAATGTCCAAATGTCCAAATGTCTCCAAATGTCCAAATGTCCAAATGTCCAAATGTCCAAAAGTCTCCAAATGTCCAAATGTCTCAAAATGTCTCCAAATGTCCAAATGTCTCCAAATGTCCAAATTGATCCAAATGTCCAAATGTCTCCAAATGTCTCCAAATGTCTAAATGTCTCCAAATGTCTCCAAATGTCCAAATGTCCAAATGTCTCCAAATGTCCAAATGTCTCCAAATGTCCAAATTGATCCAAATGTCCAAATGTCTCCAAATGTCTCCAAATGTACAAATGTCTCCAAATGTCTCCAAATGTCCAAATGTCGGCATACTATAGCACGCCGTTTTTCATCATTTTTGAGGATTTGAAAAAAATTAAAAATTAAAAAAAACATGGGTTATAGCCCATCGTATTTTGAATTTTTGAAAAAAAGATTAACCTCGTTTTTCATCATTGTTGACCATGGGCTATAGCCCCTACCGTACGGCATACTATAGCACGCCGTTTTTCATCATTTTTGAGGATTTGAAAAAAAAAAAAAAAAAAAAAACATGGGTTATAGCCCATCGTTTTTTGAATTTTTGAAAAAAAAAGTCCAAATGTCCAAATGTCCAAATGTCTCCAAATGTCCAAATGTCTCCAAATGTCTCCAAATGTCCAAGTGTCCAAATGTCTCCAAATGTCCAAATGTCTCCAAATGTCCAAATGTCCAAATGTCTCCAAATGTCCAAATGTCCAAATGTCCAAATGTCCAAATGTCTCCAAATGTCCAAATGTCCAAATGTCCAAATGTCTCCAAATGTCCAAATGTCCAAATGTCCAAATGTCTCCAAATGTCCAAATGTCTCTAAATGTCCAAATGTCCAAATGTCTCCAAATGTCCAAATGTCTCTAAATGTCCAAATGTCCAAATGTCTCTAAATGTCCAAATGTCCAAATGTCCAAATGTCTCCAAATGTCCAAATGTCTCCAAATGTCCAAATGTCCAAATGTCTCCAAATGTCTCCAAATGTCCAAATGTCACCAAATGTCCAAATGTCCAAATGTCCAAATGTCTCCAAATGTCTCCAAATGTCCAAATGTCTCCAAATGTCTCCAAATGTCTCCAAATGTCCAAATGTCTCCAAATGTCTCCAAATGTCCAAATGTCTCCAAATGTCCAAATGTCCAAATGTCCAAATGTCTCCAAATGTCCAAATGTCTCTAAATGTCCAAATGTCCAAATGTCTCCAAATGTCCAAATGTCTCCAAATGTCCAAATGTCCAAATGTCTCCAAATGTCTCCAAATGTCCAAATGTCTCCAAATGTCCAAATGTCCAAATGTCCAAATGTCTCCAAATGTCTCCAAATGTCCAAATGTCCAAATGTCTCCAAATGTCCAAATGTCCAAATGTCTCCAAATGTCCAAATGTCCAAATGTCTCCAAATGTCTCCAAATGTCCAAATGTCCAAATGTCTCCAAATGTCCAAATGTCCAAATGTCTCCAAATGTCCAACTGTCCAAATGTCCAAATGTCCAAATGTCTCCAAATGTCCAAATGTCCAAATGTCCAAATGTCTCCAAATGTCCAAATGTCCAAATGTCTCCAAATGTCCAAATGTCTCCAAATGTCCAAATGTCCAAATGTCCAAATGTCTCCAAATGTCCAAATGTCTCTAAATGTCCAAATGTCCAAATGTCTCCAAATGTCCAAATGTCTCTAAATGTCCAAATGTCCAAATGTCTCTAAATGTCCAAATGTCCAAATGTCCAAATGTCTCCAAATGTCCAAATGTCTCCAAATGTCCAAATGTCCAAATGTCTCCAAATGTCTCCAAATGTCCAAATGTCACCAAATGTCCAAATGTCCAAATGTCCAAATGTCTCCAAATGTCTCCAAATGTCCAAATGTCTCCAAATGTCTCCAAATGTCTCCAAATGTCCAAATGTCTCCAAATGTCTCCAAATGTCCAAATGTCTCCAAATGTCCAAATGTCCAAATGTCCAAATGTCTCCAAATGTCCAAATGTCTCTAAATGTCCAAATGTCCAAATGTCTCCAAATGTCCAAATGTCTCCAAATGTCCAAATGTCCAAATGTCTCCAAATGTCTCCAAATGTCCAAATGTCTCCAAATGTCCAAATGTCCAAATGTCCAAATGTCTCCAAATGTCTCCAAATGTCCAAATGTCCAAATGTCTCCAAATGTCCAAATGTCCAAATGTCTCCAAATGTCTCCAAATGTCCAAATGTCCAAATGTCTCCAAATGTCCAAATGTCCAAATGTCTCCAAATGTCCAACTGTCCAAATGTCCAAATGTCCAAATGTCTCCAAATGTCCAAATGTCCAAATGTCCAAATGTCTCCAAATGTCCAAATGTCCAAATGTCTCCAAATGTCTCCCCAAATGTCCAAATGTCTCCAAATGTCCAAATGTCTCCAAATGTCCAAATGTCCAAATGTCTCCAAATGTCTCCAAATGTCTCCAAATGTCCAAATGTCTCCAAATGTCCAAATGTCCAAATGTCCAAATGTCTCCAAATGTCTCCAAATGTCTCCAAATGTCTCCAAATGTCCAAATGTCTCCCAATATCCAAATGTCTCCAAATGTCTCCAAATGTCCAAATGTCCAAAAGTCTCCAAAAGTCCAAATGTCTCAAAATGTCTCCAAATGTCCAAATGTCTCAAAATGTCTCCAAATGTCTCCAAATGTCCAAATGTCCAAATGTCTCCAAATGTCCAAATGTCCAAATGTCCAAATGTCTCCAAATGTCCAAATGTCCAAATGTCTCCAAATGTCTCCAAATGTCCAAATGTATAAATGTCTCAAAATGTCTCCAAATGTCTCCAAATGTCCAAAAGTCTCCAAATGTCTCAAAATGTCTCCAAATGTCCAAATGTCCAAATGTCTCCAAATGTCTCCAAATGTCCAAATGTCCAAATGTCCAAATGTCTCCAAATGTCTCCAAATGTCCAAATGTCCAAATGTCTCCAAATGTCCAAATTGATCCAAATGTCTCCAAATGTCTCCAAATGTCTCCAAATGTCCAAATGTCCAAATGTCTCCAAATGTCCAAATGTCCAAATGTCTCCAAATGTCTCAAAATGTCCAAATGTCCAAATGTCTTCAAATGTCCAAAAGTCTCCAAATGTCTCAAAATGTCTCCAAATGTCCAAATGTCCAAATGTCCAAATGTCTCCAAATGTCTCCAAATGTCCAAATGTCCAAATGTCCAAATGTCTCCAAATGTCTCCAAATGTCCAAATGTCCAAATGTCTCCAAATGTCCAAATTGATCCAAATGTCTCCAAATGTCCAAATGTCTCCAAATGTCTCCAAATGTCCAAATGTCCAAATGTCTCCAAATGTCCAAATGTCCAAATGTCTCCAAATGTCTCCAAATGTCCAAATGTCCAAATGTGTCCAAATTGATCCAAATGTCCAAATGTCCAAATGTCTCCAAATGTCCAAATTGATCCAAATGTCCAAATGTCTCCAAATGTCTCCAAATGTCTAAATGTCTCCAAATGTCCAAATGTCTCCAAATGTCTCCAAATGTCCAAATGTCCAAATGTCTCTAAATGTCCAAATTGATCCAAATGTCTCCAAATGTCCAAATGTCTCCAAATGTCTCCAAATGTCCAAATGTCTCCAAATGTCTCCAAATGTCCAAATGTCCAAATGTCTCCAAATGTCCAAATGTCCAAATGTCTCCAAATGTCTCCAAATGTCTCCAAATGTCCAAATGTCCAAATGTCTCCAAATGTCCAAATGTCTCCAAATGACCAAATGTCCAAATGTCTCCAAATGTCCAAATTGATCCAAATGTCCAAATGTCTCCAAATGTCTCCAAATGTCTAAATGTCTCCAAATGTCCAAATGTCCAAATGTCCAAATGTCCAAATGTCCAAATGTCCAAATGTCTCCAAATGTCTCCAAATGTCTAAATGTCTCCAAATGTCCAAATGTCTCCAAATGTCTCCAAATTTCCAAATGTTTCCAAATGTCCAAATGTCCAAATGTCCAAATGTCTCCAAATGTCCAAATGTCCAAATGTCCAAATGTCCAAATGTCTCCAAATGTCCAAATGTCTCCAAATGTCCAAATGTCCAAATGTCTCCAAATGTCTCCAAATGTCCAAATGTCTCCAAATGTCCAAATGTCCAAATGTCTCAAATGTCCAAATGTCTCCAAATGTCTCCAAATGTCCAAATGTCTCCAAATGTCCAAATTGGACATTTGGACATTTGTCTCCAAATGTCTCCAAATGTCCAAATGTCTCCAAATGTCTCCAAATGTCCAAATGTCCAAATGTCTCCAAATGTCCAAATGTCTTTAAATGTCCAAATGTCTCCAAATGTCTCCAAATGTCCAAATGTCTCCAAATGTCTCCAAATGTCCAAATGTCCAAATGTCTCAAATGTCCAAATGTCTCCAAATGTCTCCAAATGTCCAAATGTCTCCAAATGTCCAAATGTCCAAATGTCTCAAATGTCCAAATGTCTCCAAATGTCTCCAAATGTCTCCAAATGTCCAAATGTCTCCAAATGTCCAAATGTCATTTTTTGATTTTTTGAAAAAAGAAATAACCTAGTTTTTCATCATTTTTGAACATGGGCTATAGCCCATACCGTACGGCATACTATAGCATGCCGTTTTTCATCATTTTTGAGGATTTGAAAATAAAATAAAATAAAAAAACATGGGTTATAGTCCATCGTTTTTTGAATTTTTGAAAAAGAAAAATAACCTTGTTTTTCATCATTTTTGACCATGGGCTATAGCCCCTACCGTACGGTATACTATAGCACAACGTTTTTCATCATTTTTGAGGATTAAAAAAAAAAAAAAAAAAAAAAAACATGGGTTATAGCCCATCGTTTTTTGAATTTTTGAAAAAAAAAGTCCAAATGTCCAAATGTCCAAATGTCTCCAAATGTCCAAATGTCTCCAAATGTCTCCAAATGTCCAAATGTCCAAATGTCTCCAAATGTCTCCAAATGTCCAAATGTCTCCAAATGTCCAAATGTCCAAATGTCTCCAAATGTCCAAATGTCTCCAAATGTCCAAATGTCTCCAAATGTCCAAATGTCTCCAAATGTCCAAATGTCCAAATGTCTCCAAATGTCCAAATGTCCAAATGTCTCCAAATGTCCAACTGTCCAAATGTCCAAATGTCCAAATGTCTCCAAATGTCCAAATGTCCAAATGTCCAAATGTCTCCAAATGTCCAAATGTCCAAATGTCTCCAAATGTCTCCCCAAATGTCCAAATGTCTCCAAATGTCCAAATGTCTCCAAATGTCCAAATGTCCAAATGTCTCCAAATGTCTCCAAATGTCTCCAAATGTCCAAATGTCTCCAAATGTCCAAATGTCCAAATGTCCAAATGTCTCCAAATGTCTCCAAATGTCTCCAAATGTCTCCAAATGTCCAAATGTCTCCCAATATCCAAATGTCTCCAAATGTCTCCAAATGTCCAAATGTCCAAAAGTCTCCAAAAGTCCAAATGTCTCAAAATGTCTCCAAATGTCCAAATGTCTCAAAATGTCTCCAAATGTCTCCAAATGTCCAAATGTCCAAATGTCTCCAAATGTCCAAATGTCCAAATGTCCAAATGTCTCCAAATGTCCAAATGTCCAAATGTCTCCAAATGTCTCCAAATGTCCAAATGTATAAATGTCTCAAAATGTCTCCAAATGTCTCCAAATGTCCAAAAGTCTCCAAATGTCTCAAAATGTCTCCAAATGTCCAAATGTCCAAATGTCTCCAAATGTCTCCAAATGTCCAAATGTCCAAATGTCCAAATGTCTCCAAATGTCTCCAAATGTCCAAATGTCCAAATGTCTCCAAATGTCCAAATTGATCCAAATGTCTCCAAATGTCTCCAAATGTCTCCAAATGTCCAAATGTCCAAATGTCTCCAAATGTCCAAATGTCCAAATGTCTCCAAATGTCTCAAAATGTCCAAATGTCCAAATGTCTTCAAATGTCCAAAAGTCTCCAAATGTCTCAAAATGTCTCCAAATGTCCAAATGTCCAAATGTCCAAATGTCTCCAAATGTCTCCAAATGTCCAAATGTCCAAATGTCCAAATGTCTCCAAATGTCTCCAAATGTCCAAATGTCCAAATGTCTCCAAATGTCCAAATTGATCCAAATGTCTCCAAATGTCCAAATGTCTCCAAATGTCTCCAAATGTCCAAATGTCCAAATGTCTCCAAATGTCCAAATGTCCAAATGTCTCCAAATGTCTCCAAATGTCCAAATGTCCAAATGTGTCCAAATTGATCCAAATGTCCAAATGTCCAAATGTCTCCAAATGTCCAAATTGATCCAAATGTCCAAATGTCTCCAAATGTCTCCAAATGTCTAAATGTCTCCAAATGTCCAAATGTCTCCAAATGTCTCCAAATGTCCAAATGTCCAAATGTCTCTAAATGTCCAAATTGATCCAAATGTCTCCAAATGTCCAAATGTCTCCAAATGTCTCCAAATGTCCAAATGTCTCCAAATGTCTCCACATGTCCAAATGTCCAAATGTCTCCAAATGTCCAAATGTCCAAATGTCTCCAAATGTCTCCAAATGTCTCCAAATGTCCAAATGTCCAAATGTCTCCAAATGTCCAAATGTCTCCAAATGACCAAATGTCTCCAAATGTCCAAATTGATCCAAATGTCCAAATGTCTCCAAATGTCTCCAAATGTCTAAATGTCTCCAAATGTCCAAATGTCCAAATGTCCAAATGTCCAAATGTCCAAATGTCCAAATGTCTCCAAATGTCTCCAAATGTCTAAATGTCTCCAAATGTCCAAATGTCTCCAAATGTCTCCAAATTTCCAAATGTTTCCAAATGTCCAAATGTCCAAATGTCCAAATGTCTCCAAATGTCCAAATGTCCAAATGTCCAAATGTCCAAATGTCTCCAAATGTCCAAATGTCTCCAAATGTCCAAATGTCCAAATGTCTCCAAATGTCTCCAAATGTCCAAATGTCTCCAAATGTCCAAATGTCCAAATGTCTCAAATGTCCAAATGTCTCCAAATGTCTCCAAATGTCCAAATGTCTCCAAATGTCCAAATTGGACATTTGGACATTTGTCTCCAAATGTCTCCAAATGTCCAAATGTCTCCAAATGTCTCCAAATGTCCAAATGTCCAAATGTCTCCAAATGTCCAAATGTCTTTAAATGTCCAAATGTCTCCAAATGTCTCCAAATGTCCAAATGTCTCCAAATGTCTCCAAATGTCCAAATGTCCAAATGTCTCAAATGTCCAAATGTCTCCAAATGTCTCCAAATGTCCAAATGTCTCCAAATGTCCAAATGTCCAAATGTCTCAAATGTCCAAATGTCTCCAAATGTCTCCAAATGTCTCCAAATGTCCAAATGTCTCCAAATGTCCAAATGTCATTTTTTGATTTTTTGAAAAAAGAAATAACCTAGTTTTTCATCATTTTTGAACATGGGCTATAGCCCATACCGTACGGCATACTATAGCATGCCGTTTTTCATCATTTTTGAGGATTTGAAAATAAAATAAAATAAAAAAACATGGGTTATAGTCCATCGTTTTTTGAATTTTTGAAAAAGAAAAATAACCTTGTTTTTCATCATTTTTGACCATGGGCTATAGCCCCTACCGTACGGTATACTATAGCACAACGTTTTTCATCATTTTTGAGGATTTGAAAAAAATTCTAAAATTTAAAAAACATGGGATATAGCCCATCGTTTTTTGAATTTTTGATTTTCTCTTTTATCCTCGTTTTTCATCATTTTTGACCATGGGCTACAGCCCCTACCGTACGGCATACTATAGCACACCGTTTTTCATCATTTTTGAGGATTTGAAAAAAAATAAAAAATTCAATAAACATGGGTTATAGTCCATCGTTTTTTGAATTTTTGAAAAAAAAATAACCTTGTTTTTCATCATTTTTTAACTTGGGCTATAGCCCATATCGTATGGCATACTATAGCACGCCGTTCTTCATCATTTTTGAGGATTTGAAAAAAATAAAAAAATTCAAAAAACATGGGTTATAGTCCATCGTTTTTTGAATTTTTGAAAAAAAGATTACCTCGTTTTTCATCATTTTTGAACATGGGCTATAGCCCATACCGTACGGCATACTATAGCACGCAGTTTTTCATCATTTTTGAGGATTTGAAAAAAAAAAAAAACTTAAAAAAACATGGGTTATAGTCCATCGTTTTTTGAATTTTGGAAAAAAAAAATAACCTTGTTTTTCATCATTTTTGACCATGGGCTATAGCCCCTACCGTACGGCATACTATAGCACAACGTTTTTCATCATTTTTGAGGATTTGAAAAAAAAAAAAAAAAAAAAAAAAACATGGGTTATACACTGACACGAAAACGCGTATTCGGGGCGGAGTCACCACCCCCAGGGTAAGTTGAGATTTGCTCTCGTTCACTGCAATGCAATTTGCGGCATTTCCAAAACAATATTGCGCAGAGTAGCGATTATCAAACGTATTTGCAATGCCATACGTTGAAAGATCTGTTGCCCGTGGACAAGGCACGTTACCTCCGCAAGTTAGATATTATCGGCATAGATGTTTGTCCGTATGTGATTAAGGATTGGAAAAAGTTGCATTGGCAGCCATAGAAAATTCTGCCCAGGGTAAAAAACCGGATGTGACGTTTTTGGGCGTTCCTGTCTTGTTTCGTGTCAGTGTATAGTCCATAGTTTTTTGATTTTTTGGAGAAAAAAAAATAACCTCGTTTTTCATCATTTTTGAACATGGGCTATAGCCCATACCGTACGGCATACTATAGCACGCCGTTTTTCATCATTTTTGAGGATTTGAAAAAAATAAAAAAAACATGGGTTATAGCCCATCGTTTTTTGAATTTTTGATTTTCTTTTTTATCCTCGTTTTTCATCATTTTTGACCATGGGCTATAGCCCCTACCGTAAGGCATACTATAGCACGCCGTTTTTCATCATTTTTGAGGATTTGAAAATAAAATAAAATAAAAAAACATGGGTTATAGTCCATCGTTTTTTGAATTTTTGAAAAAGAAAAATAACCTTGTTTTTCATCATTTTTGACCATGGGCTATAGCCCCTACCGTACGGTATACTATAGCACAACGTTTTTCATCATTTTTGAGGATTTGAAAAAAATTCTAAAATTTAAAAAACATGGGATATAGCCCATCGTTTTTTGAATTTTTGATTTTCTCTTTTATCCTCGTTTTTCATCATTTTTGACCATGGGCTACAGCCCCTACCGTACGGCATACTATAGCACACCGTTTTTCATCATTTTTGAGGATTTGAAAAAAAATAAAAAATTCAATAAACATGGGTTATAGTCCATCGTTTTTTGAATTTTTGAAAAAAAAATAACCTTGTTTTTCATCATTTTTTAACTTGGGCTATAGCCCATATCGTATGGCATACTATAGCACGCCGTTCTTCATCATTTTTGAGGATTTGAAAAAAATAAAAAAATTCAAAAAACATGGGTTATAGTCCATCGTTTTTTGAATTTTTGAAAAAAAGATTACCTCGTTTTTCATCATTTTTGAACATGGGTTATAGCCCATACCGTACGGCATACTATAGCACGCAGTTTTTCATCATTTTTGAGGATTTGAAAAAAAAAAAAAACTTAAAAAAACATGGGTTATAGTCCATCGTTTTTTGAATTTTGGAAAAAAAAAATAACCTTGTTTTTCATCATTTTTGACCATGGGCTATAGCCCCTACCGTACGGCATACTATAGCACAACGTTTTTCATCATTTTTGAGGATTTGAAAAAAAAAAAAAAAAAAAAAAAAACATGGGTTATACACTGACACGAAAACGCGTATTCGGGGCGGAGTCACCACCCCCAGGGTAAGTTGAGATTTGCTCTCGTTCACTGCAATGCAATTTGCGGCATTTCCAAAACAATATTGCGCAGAGTAGCGATTATCAAACGTATTTGCAATGCCATACGTTGAAAGATCTGTTGCCCGTGGACAAGGCACGTTACCTCCGCAAGTTAGATATTATCGGCATAGATGTTTGTCCGTATGTGATTAAGGATTGGAAAAAGTTGCATTGGCAGCCATAGAAAATTCTGCCCAGGGTAAAAAACCGGATGTGACGTTTTTGGGCGTTCCTGTCTTGTTTCGTGTCAGTGTATAGTCCATAGTTTTTTGATTTTTTGGAGAAAAAAAAATAACCTCGTTTTTCATCATTTTTGAACATGGGCTATAGCCCATACCGTACGGCATACTATAGCACGCCGTTTTTCATCATTTTTGAGGATTTGAAAAAAATAAAAAAAACATGGGTTATAGCCCATCGTTTTTTGAATTTTTGATTTTCTTTTTTATCCTCGTTTTTCATCATTTTTGACCATGGGCTATAGCCCCTACCGTAAGGCATACTATAGCACGCCGTTTTTCATCATTTTTGAGGATTTAAAAAAAAATAAAATAAAAAAACATGGGTTATAGTCCATCGTTTTTTGAACTTTTGAAAAAGAAAAATAACCTTGTTTTTCATCATTTTTGACCATGGGCTATAGCCCCTACCGTACGGTATACTATAGCACAACGTTTTTCATCATTTTTGAGGATTTGAAAAAAATTCTAAAATTTAAAAAACATGGGATATAGCCCATCGTTTTTTGAATTTTTGATTTTCTCTTTTATCCTCGTTTTTCATCATTTTTGACCATGGGCTACAGCCCCTACCGTACGGCATACTATAGCACACCGTTTTTCATCATTTTTGAGGATTTGAAAAAAATTAAAAAATTCAATAAACATGGGTTATAGTCCATCGTTTTTTGAATTTTTGAAAAAAAAATAACCTTGTTTTTCATCATTTTTTAACTTGGGCTATAGCCCATATCGTATGGCATACTATAGCACGCCGTTCTTCATCATTTTTGAGGATTTGAAAAAAATAAAAAAATTCAAAAAACATGGGTTATAGTCCATCGTTTTTTGAATTTTTGAAAAAAAGATTACCTCGTTTTTCATCATTTTTTAACATGGGCTATAGCCCATACCGTACGGCATACTATAGCACGCAGTTTTTCATCATTTTTGAGGATTTGAAAAAAAAAAAAAACTTAAAAAAACATGGGTTATAGTCCATCGTTTTTTGAATTTTGGAAAAAAAAAATAACCTTGTTTTTCATCATTTTTGACCATGGGCTATAGCCCCTACCGTACGGCATACTATAGCACAACGTTTTTCATCATTTTTGAGGATTTGAAAAAAAAAAAAAAAAAAAAAAAAAACATGGGTTATACACTGACACGAAAACGCGTATTCGGGGCGGAGTCACCACCCCCAGGGTAAGTTGAGATTTGCTCTCGTTCACTGCAATGCAATTTGCGGCATTTCCAAAACAATATTGCGCAGAGTAGCGATTATCAAACGTATTTGCAATGCCATACGTTGAAAGATCTGTTGCCCGTGGACAAGGCACGTTACCTCCGCAAGTTAGATATTATCGGCATAGATGTTTGTCCGTATGTGATTAAGGATTGGAAAAAGTTGCATTGGCAGCCATAGAAAATTCTGCCCAGGGTAAAAAACCGGATGTGACGTTTTTGGGCGTTCCTGTCTTGTTTCGTGTCAGTGTATAGTCCATAGTTTTTTGATTTTTTGGAGAAAAAAAAATAACCTCGTTTTTCATCATTTTTGAACATGGGCTATAGCCCATACCGTACGGCATACTATAGCACGCCGTTTTTCATCATTTTTGAGGATTTGAAAAAAATAAAAAAAACATGGGTTATAGCCCATCGTTTTTTGAATTTTTGATTTTCTTTTTTATCCTCGTTTTTCATCATTTTTGACCATGGGCTATAGCCCCTACCGTAAGGCATACTATAGCACGCCGTTTTTCATCATTTTTGAGGATTAAAAAAAAAAAAAAAAAAAAAAAAAAACATGGGTTATAGCCCATCGTTTTTTGATTTTTTTTTTTTTTTTTACCTCGTTTTTCATCATTGTTGACCATGGGCTATAGCCCCTACCATACGGCATACTATAGCACGCCGTTTTTCATCATTTTTGAGGATTTGAAATAAATAAAAAAATCAAAAAACATGGGTTATAGCCCATCGTTTTTTGAAAAAAAATAATAATAATAACCTCGTTTTTCATCATTTTTTAACTTGGGCTATAGCCCATACCGTACAGCATACTATAGCACGCTGTTTTTCATCATTTTTGAGGATTTGAAAAACAATAAAAAAAAAAAAAACATGGGTTATAGCCCATCGTTTTTTGAATTTCTGATTTTTTTTTAACCTCGTTTTTCATCATTGTTGACCATGGGCTATAGCCCCTACCATACGGCATACTATAGCACGCCGTTTGTCATCATATTTGAGGATTTGAAAAAAAAAAAAAAAATCAAAAAACATGGGTTATATTCCATCGTTTTTTGAATTAAAAAAAAAAAAAACTTGTTTTTCATCATTTTTTAACTTGGGCTATAGCCCATACCGTACGGCATACTATATCACGCAGTTTTTCATCATTTTTGAGGATTTGAAAAAAATAAAAAAAACATGGGTTATAGCCCATCGTTTTTTGAATTTTTGAATTTATTTTTTATCCTCGTTTTTCATCATTTTTGACCATGGGCTATAGCCCCTACCGTACGGCATACTATAGCACGCCGTTCTTCATCATTTTTGAGGATTTGAAAAAAATTCAAAAATTCAAAAACATGGGTTATAGTCAATCGTTTTTTGAATTTTTGAAAAAGAAATTAACCTCGTTTTTCATCATTTTTAAGTGGTGCAACCACTTCTACATCCAGCTTGCAATGACCGTGTACCTGTGTGTGTACCTGTAACCATGAGCATGAGTGGTGTGCGCATGTGTGTAATTGGAACGAGAGAAGTATGTGACATGGCTGCCACCTGCTGGACGCAAACGATACAGAGAAGAAATTGGAACGATACAGAGAAGAAATTGGAACGATACAAATTGGAACGATACAGAGAACCAATAGACGGGAGTTGCACCACTTGCTTCACACTGGTGTGATTTTTAACTTGGGCTATAGCCCATACCATACGGCATACTATAGCATGCAGTTTTTCATAATTTTTGAGGATTTGAAAAAAATGAAAAATTAAAAAAACATGGGTTATAGCTTATCGTTTTTAGTGCAGTGCCCGGCCTTGAGTCTGTGGGATATACCGTTGTCCCGAACCAGCGCAAAAGCCTCTGCTCAGGGTCTGGACAGGGCCCAAATTAGCCAATAAACCTTGCGGTAAGCCCCACCCGCTCGCGCACCTGCCCCTTAGCAATGGTATCGGCGATACCGTTGCTAAGCAGGACAAACAACCCCTACTATCAGCGATCCTCCACTGAGGACTGTTATGTCGGCGTTTTTACGAAGAGGAATAGAAGTATTCATATCAACGACATCCATAATATAATAACGCCATGGTGAAATGTTGCTGTTGGGCGTCCTGCAACAGTGCTTCATAGGTACCCGAACGTTTGGGGCATTTTTTTTAATTACTTTTCCCGTGCGGGTGTGCACATGTCAATGTTTACAATTAACCCTCCCTGCTACTAAATAACGGCATAACGTCAACGGGGTGAAATATATCACTGCAGCGTTTATACAGGCTTGGATTTATTTCAAATAAACCACAACTTGGGAGTTGATGTGTTTGATGGTTTGTGCCAAAAACATAATCTGTCACTGTCAGGCATATAAACCCAAGTATCTCCATAATATTTCCATCTATGTTTTACTTTCTCAGTATAGCAGTAACAGCAGTGAAAACACGCCGCTGTGGGATGTGTTGTGAGCTTGTAGATCAGCTATTTAACACTCGCATGTAAGGCCAGGTGCTATACAACCCATTTTCGGCGGGAACCCCTTTTGATATTAGCAATGGCATCATGTTATGCTTTAGCTATTGAAAAAGAGCAGATCGACAAGCTCATCATAGCGCGCCACTCTTGTAGTTCTGCTATTTTTGAAAAATTGAAGAACGACTGACATAGAAACATAGCTTTTTCAGAAAACTGTAGAAGACATTTTTAGAATCTGATCTCAGGTCAAATTAAAGGACAACTTTAGTTTTTTCCAACCAAATTAGATAAAGTAAAAGTTGGGTGTTGTTGCGCTCTTTAACAATTTCCGCGATTTTTGGACAGGGGGGGCGGGGGCATTCGAACAGGGGGCAAAATATGTATTAGTTTACAAAATTTTACGGCGATTTCTCTTATTATTTTACTATAATACACCCTATGAAATTATATCTGACCAATATCTGGATTCTGTATACTGAATACATATTAAGATTAGTCATCTTTATAGATACGGTCATAGGTTAAAGCTCTATTGTGCTAAAGGATGCTCGTTTAACAGATTAAATGTAATCAGCAGGGCGCAGCAGGGAATCGAACCCCATCCCAGTAAACCAGGAGCTCCATGCCTGTGCCAAAGTGCTTCGTTTGCGATGCAACGCAAAAACCTACCCTAGTAGGAGCCCTACCCTACCAGCCCTACCCTACCAGCCGCAAAGAATACAAAAACAGATCCTTACCGTGAACCATCACGTTCTTCTGCAAATGACAGGCTGTGTCCACAAGTTAGGTGAAATGACAGAACCGGACGAAATTGTGGCAGTCGACGCAAAAGACGCAACGCAAACGAGCGCAACAGCAGGCAGCCCGACGTGACGCAACCGCAGGAAGCCGGAACGCAAACGCAAACGAGAGAAACACCATCAGTACCCTGCAGAACCACACCAGCGACAGCAAAGGACAATAAACAAGATTTGTACTCACTGCGCAGCAAGCAGCTCTTCCCAGCAGCAGCTATAGCGTACAGTTCCTACCTCAATGTCTTGTGCAGGGGGGCATCGAACTGGGAAACTTTACATGGGTTCCAGCCTCCAGGGTAGGGGTCCTCGGAGGCTAAATTGGTGGGGCTGCGGGGCCCACGGAGATGGCTCGACTCAGGGCCTGGTGCTGCCTACACCACTGGTCTCATGACTCTGAAGAGAAAAGATAAATGTCATTAGTGTTATGTAGGCCTACATCACATTAGAAACACATGTGGCTGTATAGCCTTGTCAGCCCCCACAACCCACATTTTACAACTCAACATCCCTCCCCCAAGGTTATACTTTAATATACATTTTCCCCCCAACTTTTGAAATATGTTTTTCCTTCAGCTTTGAATTAACTTTAAGCCCAACATTGTATTGTGAGTTTGTGACAATACCAATTTTACCCTGACAGGTCTGTAACTCTGACTGTAACATGTTTAACCAAATGAACCCTTAGAGCTCTGAGAGTGTACAAATGGAACCAAATGGATTTGTACACTGTCTCAAGAGTTAAGAGGAGATCTTGAAATGCAAGAGTTTGAAAGCCATTGTGAAAAAGACACTATGAGCTATTGGAACAGTTAGCTTAACCATTGTTATAAAACACAACTCCTCAGTGGCATTCATTCACAGATCAAGTTCCCCAAACAGAATAATTTCAAACAAATAAAAATAAATAAAAAACTATTAAATGAGTAAAGAGTTCGATGTGATCAGTATCGAATCTTTAATCATTTTTCTATTAACAGTTTATATCATTACATGCATGCTTTTAGAAAATAAAATTCAAGTTATTTTATAATATATATATAACATGATATATATGTATATATATTATAATACAATACACCAATATTAATTATTAAACCAAAAGGTCAAACATAATTCATAAATCAAATACTTTCAATATAAACAAACAGTTAACCAGTTGATCCAAGTTAAGACACCAAGCTTATATAACTCACCGAAGAGTAACCAAGGATTGTCACAGTGAACAGGAACCTGCTGCTGCTGCCATGCCAAACATTTCGGCCATCTTGCATGAGGTGGGAGTGAGGAGTGTAGGAACTGATGTCACCTTTATACTGCCTTGATTGACAGTTGACATGGGTTGCCATTTGCGGGCTGCCATGTTGGCTGGGTTACCTAAAAGTTTAACATTTAGTTACCTTCTTGCTACAGACGGTGTGTAAATGGTAAATGGTGCATTTATATAGCGCCTTTATCCAAGGCGCTTTACAGAGATTGTGCATTACATTCACCCATTCACACACACATTCATACACCGATGGCAGCGGAAACCATGCAAGGCACCAACTAGCACATCGGACAGTCAGAATATTCAATAAATCAGTGTCACACACACACACGCACGCACGCACGCACACACACACACACCGAGGGGTAAACTTTCTAGTTTTTTTTTTCTTCTTCCTGAATCATTTGCTGACAGGGATAAATGGGGGATGTGATTGCGAATGCAGTGAGCACTAACTATAGAAGCTGGCCTGTCTAACAAGTACTGTACTTTTAGGCACCCAGCCAGCACACGTGGGTCACATAATGGTTTAGAGGTGGGCTGCCTATGTGGGAGCCAGGTGGGATAACTATATGGGACCCACATGGAAATGTCAGCGGGCACCAGATGGTTCTCACCTGGGTTGCCCGTGTAGGCTTTAAGTGGGTTCTACCTGGGTCCTAGGTGGGCCCCACCTTGGCAATTTATGTGGGGCTGACATGGGTCCCTTATGGTTTCAAGGTGGGCTGAACTATATGGGCCTCAAGTGGGCTTGTCAGCGGGCACCAGATGGTTCCCATTTGGGCTTGCCCATGTGGGTTGTCAGTGGGTTCTACATGGGCGCTAAGTGGGCCCCAACGTGTAGACCATGTGGGACCCTCATAATTTGCCCAGTTCAAGCCCATTCCCACTTGGTACCCATGTATCCCGCATTGAAACCACATGGGCACCAAGTGGGCGTGCTGGCTGGGCAGACATAGAATAGTACAACAATAGTACAACAACAATTAATTTCAGTAATGGAGGAATGGAACACCTTTCCAGAATGGAATTTCCAGAACAATGGATGGGGGTGTGCCATTCATTATCCATGCATAATTTTCATTTGACCAACAACAACAACAAACTGGTTCTAAATGTTCTCCTTTGACAAACAACATTGATTCTAAATGTTCTGAGAAATAAGGTAAAATAAACATGGGGCGAGATATCCCTGCTGTGGGGCGAGATATTCACGCTTTGGGGGCGAGCTATCCACGGCTTGGGGCGAGCCGTCTTCTTTTAGAAATTCCGGGGCGAGCCGTCTTCACTTTTTGAAATTCCGGGGCAAGCCGTCTTCACTTTTCGCGGGGGTGAGTTGGCAAAGGGGCGAGATGACCTGTTACCATTCCGGGCACTTGTCAACAAATATGTACTGTATGATTTTGCCAATACTGAGCTACAGATGCAACCTGCGGAGGTAGGCTACCATGCACCTTCAATAATAATTCAACCTGTTGGATCCCATGGGATAAATTCAGTTTTCAATTTGGTGTTAAGTTTATTGCATATGTAAGGTAGTGGCCTTTTGGTCAGCAGGTGTCACTGTTGACTGTCAAGGGTTTTCACCTGTGGGTTCAGCAACTCACCTTTTTGTCACTGGCCACCGTAGTTCAGGCAACTAGGCAGCCATGGGCGCTATCTTTGATTATGTACCATACTACAGCCATTACCAGCAGCAGAGCCTGTGAACCTGGCAGCTAATAAATACACCAGTCTCAACCACGATCCAGAACCGCTGTGTCCAGTGTCCCTTCTCTCCGCACAACACCCAGTCCAAGGGTGTGTAGAGAGGCCCGTAACACTGTGGGTTACACCTATATAGGGACCCCTCACTATTGTCTTTGCTTCCATGTTGGTCATCACAGAATGATGGCTTGGTCGTCCATGTTGGTCATCACAGCTTGATGGCTAGGTCTTCCATGTTGGTCATCACAGCTTGATGGCTAGGTCGTCCACGTTGGTCATTACAGCATGATGGCTAGGTCGCCCCCGTAACCATATTTACTATTTTCTAGATGTTATATCAGGTAGGTCATGTAGATGTTAAACAGATCATTGGGGACAGAAGGGAACAGACCCTTAGGGGACACCATTCTGCAGACTTCTGACACTGCTGTGCTGACCATTGCTGGTCGGTTGACTATCATACCATGTTCGCTGTGTTCATTATTTATATCATGTAACCAATTAATCATAATTAAGGCAATAAAAGAAAAGCACCATATCAATACCGTTGTGTGTATATATATTTAAATATATATATTATTAACCCCATTGCTCATAATTTAAAAAAAATGCTTTTTCATGGACAATGACACTGTATTAACCTTCATTCAAAGCACAATAAGATTTTGCCCTAAAGGTAACTTCTATTAAAAAAAATCACTAGCCCTAAACCCCAGCAGAATATAAAAATCCTAATAAAATGTAAAAAATAAATAAATAATGCAATTTATTTTCGATGGCCTGCAGGGCTCGGCCCAGGTCCTCTGCCCAATGCTCTGTTAAGCAAAGCAAGACAAATGTAACTTATTTGTAGAGCACATTTCAATAAGGTAATTCAAAGTGCTTTACACAACAGTACCTCTGACCTCTTGCAGGTCAGTTCTGCATGGTCAATATATAAATATAAAGATAGACGTCTAAAACACGTCTAAAAATAGACGTGTTTTAGACGTCTATTTGTAGACGTTTTTAGACGTCTATTTTTTGACGTTTTTTATCCCATTTTTAGACGCACGTCTAATAGCCGGCTATTGCTCAGTGGGATGGTCAAAAATTATGAAAAACGAGGATAAAAAAAAAAAATCTAAAAATCTAAAAATTATGGGCTTTCGTTTTTTATAGTATACCGTACGGTATGGGCTATAGCCCATGGTCAAAAATGATTAAAAACCAGGATTAAAAAGAATTCAAAAATTCAAAAAACTATGGGCTATAACCCATCGTTTTTTTATTTTTTCATTCTTTTCAAATCCTCAAAAATGATGAAAAACGGCGTGCTACAGTATGCCGTACGATATGGGCTATTAGACTAAAAATGGGATAAAAAATTTCTAAAAATAGACGTCTAAAACACGTCTAAAAATAGACGTGTTTTAGTTTTTCGACGTCTATTTTCAGACGTTTTTTATCCCATTTTTAGACGCACGTCTAATAGCCGGCTATTGCTCAGTGGGATGGTCAAAAATGATGAAAAACGAGGATTCAAAAAAATTCTAAAATAAAAAAAACTATGGGCTATAACCCATCGTTTTTTTATTTTTTCATTCTTTTCAAATCCTCAAAAATGATGAAAAACGGCATGCTACAGTATGCCGTACGATATGGGCTATTAGACGAGCGTCTAAAAATGGGATACAAAACGTCTAAAAATAGACGTGTTTTAGACGTCTATTTTTCGACGTTTTTCGACGTCTATTTTTCAACGTTTTTTATCCCATTTTTAGACGCACGTCTAATAGCCGGCTATTGCTCAGTGGGATGGTCAAAAATTATGAAAAACGAGGATTAAATATTTTTTTAAATCAAAAAACGATGGGCTATAACCCATCGTTTTTTTTTTTCTTTTTTTCAAATCCTCAAAAATGATGTAAAACGGCGTGCTATAGTATGCCGTACGGTATGGGCTATAGCCCATGGTAAAAAATGATGAAAAACCAGGATAAAAAAATAAATCAAAAATTCAAAAAATGATGGGCTATAACCCATCGTTTTTTCTTTTTTTCATTATTTTCAAATCCTCAAAAATTATGAAAAACGGCGTGCTACAGTATGCCGTATGATATGGGCTATTAGACGAGCGTCTAAAAATGGTGTGAAACAGGACACCAGCCATAAATACCAGCTTTCTCTAAAAAAGGCTGACACAGCAGGGGATCTGATAAGGGCACATCTTCACTGTCTCCACATAGCCACAGCACATGAAAGCACATGTGCTGGATTCACTTCCTGGTTCCACAGCCCAAATACTTCCTGGAGGTGACAAACAGCCAGTAAGCTAACCAATGGCTGAGGGCATGACACAAACAGCCAATCACAGGAATGCTCAGAGTAGAACGGAAGGTTTATATGAGTGAGCATGGGTCCTCTTGAATCAGATTCTAAAACAACCAAGATGAATCCACAACCTCGTGTGGTAGCACGATGAACCGGCTGTGTATTACACTGCACAGCGACCAAACGCAGCCTCACATTGACCAATGGTAAATATGAATTCATGCAACAACTATGAATAATGCTATCTATGTGTTGTGCTGTAAACCTGTAAACTGACAAATGTATTATGTATTCTGTCTCATCATTCAGGTTTTTTACCTAATCTAAGTCTACTAACTAATCAAAAGTCTAATCAAAGGCCTGAACAAGGGCTAACAACTAACCCAATCTAAAAGAGCTAAGCTCATTGTGTTAAATGTATGTTTATGAAATAATAATAAAAATACTATAAAGACAAGGAGTTATGTTATTTTAGATTGCGAATGGCCGGAGATTCGAGTAAATACATTTGACCCTGTGTGAAGTTGCGGCCCTTTCGGAGGGGATAGGTAGCGCGATATGTTATCAATTAGCAAAGAAATCGCAGCAAGCTATAAATCTGAACAAACCAACTAACCAACTAACCAACCAACTAACCAACTAACCAACCAACCAACTAACCAACTAACCAACCAACCAACCAACCAACCAACCAACCAACCAACTAACCAACCAATTAACCAACTAACCAACCAACCAACCAACCAACCAACCAACCAACCAACCAACCAACCAACCAACTATATGTATTAAAGTTAGAGAACATTACCACAGTGAATCAAAGCATAGTAACGAAGTTGGACCTTCCCCGTTCACCCCTCTCTCCTTCCATTCATGAAATGCCGCCTCGCGAACAGCTGACTTTACTATGAGTGACGTAGAATAGTAGCACGCAACACCACGTGACGTGACCCATATAACTGTCACCAACAAGTATAACAACACTTTTAATTATATTACATGAAGCAGACAAACCTTTAGCATTACACTGTGGTTAATACGTTGTTAGTATGTGATGTGAATGTGAATACAGTATGTCTTTAAACCTGAAAATGTATAAATAAAATTGTAAAATAAATAAATAAATAAATTGTCCCTGGTATAATCCAAAGGTGTCAAAAAGCCATTCATTTAAGAGAGATGTGTGTGTCTTGTTGGAGTAAGTTTATTGGTCCAGCATACAGTAATGTCCTCATACACACAAAGACGCTGACTGAATGATGCCGCTAACAAAACTGTGTTACAGATATAAAACATAAAACCATCGTTTACACAGCATCGTTTATCACCAGATTCAAGAGAGAGCATTTAGACGTGTGTGTGTGTGTGTTCTGGTAAATTCTGACTGAAGCTGACTACATGCTGGATTGCAATATGACCCAGAATAACGGGCATTTATATCAGTGCATAGTCGAGCTGCAGTAGGCCTACTTCAATTTAGCTTCAATTCTTCCTCTCTGTGCTGAGGGCTTGTTTGTTTCCCCCATGTTTGCTCACCATTTGCAGTCACGTGATAAACACTTTCAAAATCAGAGGCAGAATTTGTATCATACTGAGACATTTATTTATGCATGTATGTTTTCCATTTAGACTGAATGCAAACACGGCAAATACACACCACTAAGCATATAGGGGAATGTAGAGCAAAAGGCTGTGGAGAAGTGAAGTTGGAGGATATCCAGTGGAGTGACTTGTATACTGTATGTGTATGCACTATGCACACACAAACTAAACAAAAATAAACTATCCCATTTCCATATTCAAAAAATGCTTGGTGTTAGATTAGTGGGGCCAATGAAAAACCGCTTCTTCTTGGCATTGCCAAAGACTACAGTTCAACGTCCTTCTGACCTGCTCCCTATGTCTCTGTTGCTATTGGACCAGTGGTTCTCAAATTTGTCCCATGGCTGCAGACCCCCATGTTAAAATGTTACAAAAATATTCCAAAGATTTTATTTATTTTTTAAATAGCAGATCTACAAGCTCACAACATGTCACTATAATAGCATTTTGAGCTTGTAGATCGGCTATTTTCAAACAGTCAATAATATATAAAGTGGTTAAACAGATTGTGATGCTATTAATAACTCATTTTGCTGGAGAACCCTTGGAACTGCCTCAAGGACCCCTGGGGGGTCCCCAGACCCCACTTTGAGAACCACTGCTCTGGTCAGCATAGTGTCACCTTGGACTTGGAGGTGACATTTCTAGAAGATGCCCCTCACAGAAATAAACATCAGTGTGTCATATTGGTCCCCTGTCAGTGACAAAAGTAAGGCACCCATTCACATGACATTTCTATTGCACTATTGCACCTCATGGTTTAACTTATGCTCTGCCCTCCAGTGAAGTACACTTCAACCACACCTCCACTCTTGCTATTTGTACTGTTTTCTATATAGCTTACAAGATAAAAAACAAAAACAAACAAACAAACAGTATGTACAGCACAAACTTTGCACCTTTCAACTCACCACAATCACCTACACATGGCAAATTCTCTCCCAATGCCTACAGCAGATCAGTATTTATCTTTAGTGAATTTTCTGTCCAATAATTGGTACAGTATTACGGCAATCATAAAGGGATAATTGGGTTTTCTCTCAGCAGGAACAGGCCTACTGCTTGCAAGTGCCTTCAAATCAATCCAGTGTCATATGACCAGATATTATAAAATAATAAAATAAAGCATACAAGGGAATCCCACAGAGATGTAACAAAACAGCAGGTCTACTCTGCAATTGTCCCCAAAATGTTCCACCGGTAATACAGTTTAGACAACAAGGGGGACAAAGCCATGGTCACAAGTGCGGCATAGCTCCTTTACTGTATGTATCGCAATGTTTATGTAGTAAGATTTAGTTATGAACAGGAATTCACAGTTTTCTCCTTCTAGAGGACAGATAACGGGATTTGCCAGTGGGCTTATTGCCAATTGCAGAAGCAGTCCAGTTCACTGCTTTGATTGAACGATAGCACAATATCGACAATGAGAGCAACAGGGAAAACATGATTCAGGCTCAATTGGACGGTTTCATACTTAGAATGAACAATGCATAGTATTACAGTATTAAAAGGTTATATTTCCGTTTTACGTAGGGTAAGGGTCGTAACACGTCACTATGTCCTGGCTTTGTCTGTGGGGAGGGGGGTGCACAGAGCTCACATTCTCCACATCTACAGCATATAAATAAAAATACAAACTCATACACATAACTTAAAGAGAAAGTCCAAAAGAAAACAGAATTCATGTTTAATTTCATCAGATCTTGGATAATTCAATCACTCTCCATGGACATAGTGCTACAGCTAACCCCCAAAGCTGAAGATCAGAGATAGCTCTGGATCCATTAACAGTATATGAGGATTAGAATTTGACATTTCAAGCCCAAAAACCACTTTTTCAACTTTCTTAAAGCCAGAAACTCCACACATATCCCTAGACATGCCCCCTGGATACATTCTCAAATTATCTTGATGTCATCACTAGCTGACAGATTGACCTCTATAATCCTTGATATCAATTCCACAAAAGATGGCTCCTAACATGAGTAGAGACAATACCGAATTGCTCTCAATGTGCAGATTGATCACTTGCATGGTTTCCTCCGCCATCGGTGTATGAATGTGTGAATGTAATGCACAATCTATGTTACATAGTAAAGCGCTTTGAGTAAAAGCGCTATATAAATGCATCATTTATTTGTATTTATTTATGGTGAACGCACAGACAATTCCTTTTGCGATATTCACTTACAGTAGTTAACCTAGGGTCCTGTTAATTTTACCATAGGGTCCTGTTAATTTTACCAATTAAAACCTGGCATCTCTATTTGGCCATATCATACTACAAGCTCCCACAGCTTGTTATGACACACTGTGTGTGAGTTTGTGGATCAGCTACTTTTGCTATACGTCATATGATGATTTATATAGGGCATACGTGGTTAAGCCCAGTCCAGAATAGAAGAGACACACGTTGAATATACCCAAGATCATATGAATAACAGTCTGCCACGATGGGGGGAGGGGGGTAAGTAAGAAAAGGTTGGGGGGGGGGGGGAAGTATCCACACATTTCTGTAACATTAGATAAAACATTATAAACTTGCTCTGAAAGTCTCAACTGTGCCAAAAATAACAGCATTTTATTTAGGATGATGGCAGCTTCACAAAAAAAGGGGGGGATAAGCATGAGAGGAGACTGAGCTGAGTCCAAAACGGTTCTGTCCTCCAGAGCAGAACAGCTCTGTCCTTGTGTTCATCAGCAGTGTAGTCCATCAACTCTCACAGGTGTGTGTAATGTATCACACGTTGTCCCAGGAATCCCTACAGGTCCCTCTTCTGCCCTCAGAACTTCTCAAGGAATTTAGTTGTGGATGCGTCTACATCAGACGTTTCATTCCCGCGGCTAGTTATGTATTTATTCTTTTCAAATCATGCACGAGATTATAATCATCTAATAATATACATATTTGATAAACAAGCAAACACTGGACATAAATTAGAACCTCTATAATAATTGCTAAAAATGTAAAAAGCTAATAAGACAGCTGTTGATTGATTATACTGATGTCACACCAGAGGCGACGGCCCTCCTCCCCTGTCCAGCCCTTCACACCCACCCTCATCCTCCTCCTCTTCCACCCTCATGGCATCAGTGCAGGCATTGCCATGGTGATTATTATAGAAAGCTATTTGTTGGGGGCAGGATATTGGCGTTCCATAGTATTACTAATCTGTGTTTGTGTGTGTGTGCGTGCGTGTGTGTGTGCGTGCGTGCGTGTTTCTGTGTGGGTGTTGGGAAGGTATGTGTGTGTGTGTGTGTGGTGACTGTGAACGAGGTGTGTGGCGAGTGATCGACTGGATTCAACTCCGGCAAACACAACAAATCCTTGTAGTCTGTCAGATCAAATGAGATTTCTTCAAAGCCAGCAGACAGTGACTCTGACTCCATCCTGTAAAATGGATTAAATGCAACAACAAAACAAGAAACTACTGTATAGCATCAGGGGGATTCTAACACTGTATCAGCTGCATTTGATAGGGCACCGCCAATGACCAACCCAGTAAGTAGTCCAAAGAAGCAAATGTTTCGTTCCAAGTGAGACAGCAGGGTGAGGGCGGGCGGTGTTTGGGGTGCTGAGAGAGGACGAGGGACTGGGTGGTTTCAGAGGCCGCGTCACAGTTGGTTCTGGCTAAAGGGAGTTTGGGGAGTGCAAGTCCGCTGCATTGTCAAGGAGACAGAGGAACGGAGTGTGTTGCTGCGGAGGTGTGTATACACAGTGGGGACAGAAGTCTTCTGATAGGGGTTTAGTGTGGCATACTGCAGGAGACAGACAACAGGAGTCCGTTTCTCCTGTCCTCCATCCCAGGAGCAATCAAGACTGCAAATGAAATGACACATAACAGCATGCTTGAGTCAGAATACAGACCAGCTATTATTTAACCCTACATTTGGACACATAATATTCATTGCGACACACATGCATGGCATTAGACCCGAGTGTGCCATAGGCGCGCAAGATTCTAACATTATACAACATCTACATGGGACACATCATATGGTCATACCAGCATACTTTGATGTCAAAAAGCATGTGTGGTATGAAAAATAGGTTGGCATGTCTGACAAAAGTTCAGCTGAGCGAGAGACTTGCGAAGCGCTGCCAGCCTGTAAATGTGTTCTTTTTGATGAGCAACATCATACTGTGGAGTGTTTTCCTATTCATTCAATGCATGCCTTTTATGGTGTAATTGTAATTGTAATGGGTGCAGTACTTAGTTTAGGCAGTTTTTGGTTTAGACTTAGCAAACTAAGTATGCACCCCATTTTAATTGATTAACTAACAGGTGGGATTCATCATCTGATACACCTGTGATATGCACAAATCAAGGCTGTAGCCTGTACACTCTTTCATTAATGCAATGTTGGTAGAAGAGCAGTACTACAAAAATAGTAGAAATTTAACCGATTACATGGCATCATCTGGTGGTTAAACTCTGTACTGGTGCCAGATTTCTGAGAAAAACTACAACACTGAACCGGAAGTGGTTGTGTGATGAGTCATAGCTACAGCCTGTGCCGTGTTCTCTCAGTGTAAACAATGGTTTCATACACGCAAGGTTGGATTAAAGTAATATTAAGCTCTAAACATCATCCATTAGCTCAATCTGAGCCCTATAAATGCTTTGGATCGCGTGCATGTGCGTGCACAAGGAGATTTTGGATATTCGATGACTACACACTATGGGAGCCACCGGCGCCATCGATGGATGCTAAAAAACAGCTAACAAACGGTGAATAAAATACTATTAATTCTGCATTAAATAACATTAATCAAACCCGAGATTTCTTGTTTTGGCACACACAGTTGCGAGCACGAAACCTGAGACTTCCCGGGTTCGGCTTTGTGAATTAAACTAATTACCTTCTACAGTATAACCTTAATATATCTTCTGTGTGTGTTTTGTAGAATGGTTGTGACAGTGGTGACAGAGTTAAATTAAGTTTGATTTTACAATATGTATTTGGGTCCCAGAGATAGAAATGCCAATAAATAGGGGGCCGTAGCCTAATTCAGGTCAAAGCGGGGGCCCTTGAGCTGTACAAATCTTCTCTTATGGGGGTCCTTGGCATGTATTTTCAAATGGAGGTCCGCAGACAAATGAGTATGATTTTGGGGGTCCTTGACATGAAAAAGTTTGGGAACCCCTGCTATAAAGTCAGTGAATACCAAGTGAATACTAAGTCATTGAATACCAAGTGAATACTAAGTCATTGAATACTCAGTGAATAGTAAGTCAAGCCCCCACCAGAAAATCTCCTTAATTTTCACAGTCTAATGTTTGTCAGCTATGTACAGTACAGTGATGTGAACTTTGTATGTGTGCGTGCTCAGCTTCACGTACTTCTGATTTCCTATGCTGCTCTTCGGTGGGTGACTCTGTTTCCCGGATGACCACAGCCTTTGTCACCAGCATGTCAGGGTGCTGCTGCTTGGCCTCTTGGATGGCCATAGCAAGGGCCTGGGGAAACACAATTTGTCATCACATACTAACAATTCACAATTCTAACAGTAATATACTTAGGGTAACACTTCACTTAAATGTCGGGTCTATAATGCATTATAATCTCATTTTTGTGATTATAAGGGATTATAACAGTCATTATAAATGTTTATAATCATGTAATGTTTATAGCTCATAGCATCAAAATGCAAAGACATCATCGGCAGCAAGCGCCATTGGGTGATTGAGGATGAGTTAATATAAATATCTGTGCCGCTTGATGGTCAGTTCAGGGCTGGTCTAAGCTTTTTATAAACAAGAATGACTCAGTCATAACTACCAGGTGCAGCAAGCTCTCGATTATGAACAGCTACAGAATAATCAGTTTGTGTGCCGCAGCCTCTGCCTCAGCACACAGCTTCATGTTGCAGCGTTCAGAGTATGGGTTTTATGCCGTTCAGGCTATGGGTTCCCATTGGCAGAGGCCTCTTAGAGACAAGGCAGCCAATCATGAAATAGTGTCCACTATGGTCACTACTAGAGGCAGTAGCATTGTAGCACATGTAGTCCAGGCGCTTTTCAAGCACCTGGCAAAAATAAATCACTCTACGTCAGATAGAAAGGCACCAAACTACACCGTATTTAAGCCCCCACGCCAATGGCCACACAGATGAGTGCATTGGTTGGAAACTAGCAATGACACATTTGTGTCCTTATTTACGTCACGCTCCAGGTGCAAGATAGGGCTCTCAAGTGTTAAATTAACACTCAGGATTTTACTGTGTACGATCAGTTGCATTATGGGGAAATACCACCTTTAAACCTTACCTGATCTTGGTCCACATCATCATCTCCAGTAATGATGATCCTCTTCTCAATTCTGGTCTCTGAGTAGCCTCCTTTCACAGTCTGCAATACACACACACGCACGCATGCAAACACGCACACGCACACACACACACACACACACACACACACACACACACACACACACACACACACACACACACACACAACCTAGTTAGGAACAAGCATGAGTAAAACAAACTAAGCAAACCCACAAAGCACAATTCAGCCCCTAGGAGCCAGTCAGGCGCTACATCCGAGCATAGACCTGGTAACGCCCCGTCTGCCTCTGATTGGCCTACCGACACGGCCAGCCTTACCAGACTTTCCTCCGAAGCAGAGCTCTGCTCCGAGGTGAATAGTCTGCCGCGAGGTTACTCCGTGGTGGGATTTAATACAATTACGATATAATACAAGAGAATGACAGCTTCGCAGGAGCGACAGTAATGTTTATTTTTGTAGAAGAGGAGAGAGAATAATTGATTGAATACGTACTGTACACCGTAATATGATTTGATTTGGGTGTGTTCTAAGTGTTTTTGTTGTTATGTGTAATGTATTTGTATGTGTAAACTTGAAACATTATTGTACTGTAAATATGCCTATTTTCCCTTGATCTTTATCTTTTTTTAGTAATAGTATTAGTTTACTATAATTAGATTAATACACGATAATCAACACTAACACTTTATTTAGAACACACCCAAATCCACCGCCGGGTAGAGTATACAGGTTGTCTACAATGAAGTACCCAACAGTACCCCTGACAGTTATAAGAAGTATTCGCCTCTGGCTTGACCTCTTGGTCAAACTCAAGCTTCAGATTAAAAATCCATATGTGGGAGTCTGGGAGACAAAAGTCAGGTTGTTAATGACAAACTACTAGTAAAAATCTTGATGCTGCCATTCAAAGCAACCAAATCTAACCATATCTTGCAAGTCTGATCGCACCCTACAAACCCTCCCGAGTGCATCAGCCGACGCAGGGAAGCTGGCAGTAGCCTCCCTAAAAACACTGGGACAACGCTCCACACGTCCCAAACTCTTCTCCCTTCTGGCTCCAAAACTAAGGAATGCACTTCCCATTGCAATCAGAACTGCCGCCGCAGTCTGAAAACCCACTTCTTCAGCCCATAGCACTTGCCGTAGTACTCGACCTAGCCTCGACCTCCTACAGGCGTATGAAAAGGCTCAACTTATGTATATTAGATAGCTTTTTATGTAGACCTAGAGAGCAGTTTTTGTAGACTTATAGCATTTTATGTAAACATAGCACTGTATAGTGTATATATGCATAGTTTCATTAATATAGACTTTCCACTGTTACGCTCTTAGCTTATGTATGATTCATGATAACTACTTTGTATGTATTTGATGTATTGCCATGCTTTTTTATTCTTTGTTCTTGCTTAATGTAAATCGCTCTGGATTTAAGGCAGATTCATACTCCTATTTTACAGCTGTTTCGGCGCTGTAGTGCCGAAATCATTTCGGCTCGTCAGAAATTTTCAGTAGCACCGAAGAGCCGACTTTAGGACAGTACCCGCCCCCCCGAACCTCAAATGACGTCACATTGTAGGCTCTACAGAGCCGAACGGACTTTTATTCGGCTCTAAAATAGGAGTATGAATCGGCCCTAAGAGTCTGCTAAATGCCTAAATTGTAAATTGACAACAGAAAGTACAGTTATTTGTTCGTCAAGCATTTGCTAAATACAGTCACGTCACCAACAACAACATTTGGTCCAGTCGTTTCAAGCTATGATACTGCATGTAGAGACAGTAGCCCTATGAGCACATACAGTACATGTACCTTGGTAACTTGAGTAGTGGTTGCTGAGGTGACATTATCAGCTGTGACGGTCAGGGGGGACACAACTGAGTCTCTGCCCGGGTGGCCTGCTTTCACCTACAGAACAATCATTATATTAGTGATTCACTCCATCTGTACAGTTCCAGGATCAGTTTTCACATTGCAGGAGGCTGTAGCAACATTATGAGCAGTAATAACTGCTCATAATGTAATAAGGGCTCATAATGTAAAGAAAACTCATAATGTAATAATCAACTCATAATGTAATAAAAACATGAGCGCATAACATAACTGATTTTTCTATAATGTAATAATGTGTTACATTATGAACGAACACATTCACAGTGACTGTAGTGGTAGTAGCAATGTAGTAGTGAGTGCCTAAGTACATTGCACACGTGTGCAGATATGATGTAGTTATGTAGTTGTTAGGCACTCGCACACGCACAGTTCACACGCACGCACACACGCACGCACGCACACACGCACGCACGCACCTACGCATGCACGCACACACACAGAGAGAGAGAGAGAGCGAAAGAGAGAGAGACAGCCTGAATTGCACCATCAAGGGCTTTGTTTCATAGCAAATATCACTGTGTCAGCCTCATTCAGTCAATGCCTTGAGCATAAACATCTGGTCAACAATGGGGACATAAACATCTTCGTAGCCTCTATCTAACGGTATATTACATACAGTACAGATCGACTCCACGCAAAGACAGCAAGGATGCACAAGGTGGAGTCATTTAGGGGCCCACAAATATACAGTAAGCCTTGATAATTTGTGTGGATACTTACAGGAGAGCCATTTTCTTTAAGGGTAATAGATGCCTCCCTCGTACTGAGAATCTGTGTGAAGACAAAAATCACAAATTCAGAAACATTATGAAGTCAAGAGGACATCTTGTGTGAAGAGTATAATCTGCATTAGCATGATTAATACACACTTAATACATGATTAAGAATTCATAAAGTCAACAGAGGAAAGGTAAAGGCAATTTGGAACCCATAATACTGTTCATCAACTGTTAGTCAAAAATCAGGATACAAGCAGTATTGCAAAATTGTATACAGTACATTTGGGTCAATGTCTCATGTCTCACAAAATCTCTTGAAGACCTAAGGAACTAATTGCTAAAAATATCGAAGAAGCTTAATTTAAGCTATCTCTTGTCAAAATCATGCAGTCTATGGCACAAGCCATGATGCGACAACCCTTATGTTTATGTATTACTTGAACAAATCAATAATCAATTCTTAGGAGCAGCACATGCACATTTCATAGTGAATTAGTTTAAAATGAAAGCAATATATTCCATGAAGCCTCTCACTGTTTTGATTTACAGCCTGTGTAAAAAACCTGAATCCTGAGAGTTGGGAGGGGGTTGACTGTCAAAGTCAAAGTCATACGATTTGTCACACACGTTACCGAAGTGAAATTTGTTCTCTGCATTTGACCCCTCTCTTGGAGCGGTCAGCCGCAGCCAAGGAGCGGTGAGCTGCAGCCGTGCCGCACTCAGGAATCATTTTTACAGTCTTTGGTATGACCTGGCCCGGGGGTTGAACCCCCGACCTCCCAGTTTCAGGGCGGACACTCTAACCACAAGGCCACTGTGTCTGGACTGCTCAGGAGTCTACTGTGTAAAGACTCATTTATGCAGTGAAAGGTATGTCACAGGAACGACCTGCCGGCGACACGTTGGCTCCACAATGTATGAATCAGGCTTAATGCCTTCCAAATTCACACTCCCCATCCCACTGACATGCAGACAGAACAGCAGACACAGGGAAAACATGCAGCCATGCCTTTGTACAGAGAAACCGGCATGGCCACATACCATGTCTCCCTCTGCTGGTGCAGCTATGTCAGTGCTGGAGACCTTTGTCTCTGTGCAGTTGACGTCATCCTCTGTTTGCTGCAGGCAAGCAGGCGCACACGCACACGCACACACACACACACACACACACACACACACACACACACACACACACACACAGACACACAGTCACACAGTCACGCAGTCACACAGAGAGAGAAAAGCCACTATGGCATATTCTGACATATTTTCAAACTGTGACCAGAGACTTAGCTTGCGCTTCAAAGGCCTCCTCTGAAGATCACTGCCACTGTTCAGTCAGGCCAGTAGCTGAATGGCAAATGAGCCCAGCGGTAATTAATTTTAATCAGGCACCTGTGGGGCAGCTTGAGCTAAAATCCTTGCCTCTGGAGATGAATGGATTTCCCACCCGCTTTCATCCTGCTCATTAATTCCCTGTCAATACTTTAATCACTTCGTAATGATGTCATTCATGTGGTCCATTCAGTCAGTGAAGTCCACAGAACAATAATGGACACACATTCATCAGTGGCTCCAGAGCAGTGGGAGAAGCATCTAGAATTCTAAATTCTAAACCGTGTAGCCGATGTCCTCATCTCTCTAAAAAATATTGTACAGAAATGACTGATTGGAGGCAGGGCTTGAAATTAACTTTTGGGGCACTAAGTAAATCTCCCATTCAGAGAAGGCACAGAAGACACTTGTCCGTAGCACGAGCACACACATATTTTAAATCAGCTAACTGCATGCTTTTGGTGAATACATGTTTGAATAGATGAATATTCTCAGTTTACAAGTTAATAGCCCTAGAATGTCTGTGATCTTGCATTGGTGATACCATTCTTATTTCTTACAATGAGAACAATGAAGGTAATGACTTTGTATGCTTCAACAACTGACAGATTCCAGACATTAGGGACCTGGATGTATGTATCTTTATATACCCTTACTGTATCTCAACTGCGCAAAAAATCTTCAAAATGTAACAGCACTATTGCTTTGTTACATTAGTGGAGAAAGGTCCCTTAGAGATGTACTGGTAGGTCTATCTTACCTGTGGGGAGACATATGTGACGTTAGAATTGACCTCCGAGCCATTGGTGTTGATTTCTGTCTTGGTGTCGGCCATCTTCAGCAGGTGAGCCATGCTTACAGCGCTGGCGTCTTTTTTTGCCACCGGGGGCTGCGGGGGACACAAAAGGTACAGTGAGACAACGCAAAGCACACAAATGAGCCAGCTTTAATGTGCAGAGTAGTCTCCAGCACTGAAAAGAGGCACAACTTAAGTATTAGAACACATCCGGACTTAAAACCTCTACAACTGACAAAATACTTGTGTGAACTTTATACTGTTTGCGTTAATACTGTTTTGCTTGAACACAGAAACGCATGCTGTGAATGATTCCGCAAATTTAGGAAAACAAAAATGAATAATCAAATAACAGGAAATAACAAGAAGCAACAAGAAACTGCAGTTGATACATTGAGAAATGAATAAATCTAAATGTATGAATCAAAACAAATACATACAAATGAGAAGGCACATGAATTAAACATAAACACTTCCACACAAAACAGAAGATGGTCCAACGTAAAAGATGCGTGATGGAATCCAACTGAGGCAGGGCTGATCCGGTGCAAGCATTGTGGTGATGACGATGAGGCAGGGATGAGATACTGTGTGTTTCCATTGTGGTGATGACTATGAGGCAGGGATGAGATACGGGGTGTTTCCTAGTGTCTACCTTGATGAGGCAGGGATGAGATACTGTGTGTTTCCATTGTGGTGATGACTATGAGGCAGGGATGAGATACGGGGTGTTTCCTAGTGTCTACCTCATCGGTGATGACGATGAGGCAGGGATGAGATACTGTGTGTTTCCTAGTGTCTACCTCGTGGTGCACACGCTCTTCAGGAAGCCTCTCCTCTACGGGAGACTTGTCAGGGTATGAGCCCATGAGACGGGCCGAGTAGAACCTGGAGGTCTCCTCCAAGTCCTCTTGGCCCATATCCAGCTCGGAGATGGTCTTGGGCAATTCCTCAACCCCCGAGTGGAGGTCCATGACCACGGTGAAGTCCACCTCGGCCTCCAGGCTGGACGTGGAGCTGACCGTCATGCTGGAGCACCTGCGCTCAATGCCCAAGTGGCTGTCCCTCATGCCGGCCGAGCCGTCGTGCTCTCGGTCCTCTTCGTAGGCCGAACCCTGCTGGGGCCTCCTGTCCCCGAGCTCCCTCTGGATTTACGCACAGAAGAGGGGATCACGATCACCACGCAAGATAGGACAGGATGAGATGGGAGTGACACCCGGATGTGTCAAAGCGGAACGTATTGCCATTCATAAAAGATTCAAAAAACGAAGGCGTAATCGTAATGCATGCTGTATGCTGTAGCATAGCCATACGTTAACAAAATAAGTACTGAATAACTGTGTAGGCTCAGGGTCAGGATTGGAGAGGTAATGGTACTTTAAAGAAATCTAAGTACCTAAGTACTTACTCCAAAATAGATGCATCTACATTCTACAGGTCACTGAAAGCATTCAGAGTAGCCTACATTACAAATTAGTTTAATGATTACAATTACATGCAGGTAATCAGTAATCTTTAGCAGTCACGGCTGCCAGTGCCCTCAGAAAACTTGACAGCGTTCTCTGTAGTTTCTGAAAGAAACATTTTAAGCTTTTCACGCTAATGCAGATGAGTCAGGCACCAGTGGCTAGGTACTGTACGTAGCATGCAGAGTTTATGAAGGAAACAAATAATCTAGTAAAACGTGATATACGCAGATACGAGGGAAAATGGATGGTGAAGGTGTGGTTATACTGTATGAGGGCGCGTTTAAAGACAAATGAATAACCTTGACATCAGCAAATGGCTCTTCATAAATGGCAGGAGTAGAGAGAGGCTCCTGCAGAGGGAAGGAGAGGAAAGCACAGCACAGGGCATCCTGAGGTTAATGCAAGCAGAATACACTATGTACGCACACGCACGCACGCACGCCACGCACACACAGCCTGGTAGAGCTCGACTGGGACCGGAAAACTTAAGGCCTGACCTGAACATAAATAAATTCAGTTCAAACCTAAACTAGGATTGAGGCATTACGCTTCTTACCAGCCCTCCAGTAACCAGTGCAGACATTTACTAATTATTATCTTTTGCCAAGAATAAATCATAATAGCAGTTTTATCATCCCAAACCAAATCCAAGCTTAGGTTAAGCAATTCCTGACCTAACATGAGCCCCCAGAGGCTTCAGTCAGGCCCAGATGGGATCTGTCAGGTTCAGGCATAATTTCCGAGCTCCGCAGAAAGATTGTATCGTAGCTAATACACTTTGGAAGACAGAAAAGAGGCGAGTTTGAGGCTAAGAATGATCGTAATCCATCATCTCAAGCTATATTTCCATGTTAGAAATAGCAGTGACTTGGCAAAAACTAAAGAAAATCAATCATGCAGTGTGTACAACAGGTTTTCTGCATAGTAACGGTCACATAGAAAGTGCTGCATCATTACGACCTTGGCAATCAACACAATTGCATTGAGATGGCAAAACAATATCGTAAAATGTCAAATGAGAACTAATATAAAAATGACTCCACGTGATCTTTGTGTTTTTTACAACTAGATGTCTGCCATATGCTGACACATACAGAGAGCTATAGTATGCAACACCTCTTCTCATGTTTAAGCCAAGTCCATGGCTCAGATGAAAGGGTGGGAGTGATGAAAGCTGTCAAATGGATTCATTTCAAATTCCTTTCATTCCACTGCCAATCGCATGCAGACTCACGCCGGCACACAGTGAAATGAAAGGAAGTGAAGTGTGATCGCAGCCTGTGTTGTGCTGTGTGTGTTGCTGTGGTTTCAGTCAACAGGAGCCAAGGCAGCACAGCGTTCTGATTAAAGAATTATCAATCATCGTCACCTAATTTATGCAGCATTTTGTGAACTGATGTCCTAAATTGTTGTTAATCAATTGAATCTACAGCAATGTTGGAACAAATCAGTTCCATACTCATTGGTGAGATGATTCACTGAAATGATTGATGATGTAATTTTTCTCCCTTTTGCTCAAGTCATTCATGTCATAGTGATTTCTGTATTTTCTGTCTGGATACGGCATGTAGTCGTGAAAAAAAAAATCAAAGCAATGACAATACGTGAGCCTTAATTTCCTTACAACCCTTTCTGACAGAGAACAAGAGTTGGAAGGAAACGAGCGGCTTAGAGGGGAGAGCAGGGAACAGAACCAAACAAAAGCTAAAGCATGATTGAAGCGTGATCTGTTCTGTGCTTTGTTTTTGAGCAGCTTGGTTCACAGCCAGCAGTGCATTTTACACATTTCCCAGATGTTGTGATGCAGTTATGTATGAAGGCAGAGGGAGGTACGGAATTCATTACTCATTACTGACTTCACCAGGTAAATGGAGCCAAAAGAACTGTCACATAAAGTAACACTCCGCCCCCTCTTCATAAACATGTCATGTAATATGTATTGTATGCACATTTTCAAGTCACTGAAAATGGAGAAAAAAGAAGAAAAATGGTGTGCGAGTCTGTCTGAAGCTCATGCGATGTTTTACTTCCAATGAATAGAGCAGATGCCAAGCAGTTACCGAGTGTCTCTTCTTGGCTGCATCCACGCCAGGCTCCCTACTGGCATTTCGGCTGTTCCGCAGTATGAGTCCAGACTGCCTGGCCTTCTGTGTTTTAACTGGAGGCGCCGGTGGAGCCATTTTGGGAAGAGCGGTGGCCTTTGAAGCGAATGACGGGCTCTCTATAGGTCCGCCGGTGAAATGATAACAGTCAGCTTCTGTTCTAGCCTCCAGATCTGTAGCCAATGTCGGGTGGAAGCTCGAGATGTCGGCCCACTGAAGGTCTGAGGTGCCCTCTGGAGAGCCCACTGACCAGCGGTATTCCCTCCTCATGCCGCGCAGCAGCTCTTCCTGACCTGGCCTGTCCCTGTCTTCTTTGCATGCTATGCTCTTTGACCTCTCTGGCTTGAGAGGAACGATTCGGGTGATTTCTGATTGGCAGCTGCCTGATAGTCTGTGGAAGGACCTCCTCTGAACCTTGTCTCCCATAACACTTTCCATATCCTCTGCCCCAGAGCTGCTGACTTTTCGCTCATGTGTCCTGACCTGTCTGAGTTTGACCTCTGCTAGCTCCTTGTTGTCAATTAGGCTCCTCCCTCTTATGTGTGTGTTGATAATGTACTCCTCTTTACCTTCTGCTATCAAATCACCATGCCCTGCTTTCCCGGGGCCATTCACTGAGCCTATGTTTACATCTGCTGAACCCTCTTGACATTCTTTGCTCTTTGCCATGCCTGTTCCCTGAGTAAAAACGTCTTTGCACTCTGCTGTTGATACATCGTCTCTCTTTTTGTCTTTATATACCCTGACTATCTGATCCTCATCTGTCTTCTGGTCATCTTTTGTACTAGTCACCTCTGGAGATGGCTCTGTATGACTTCCCGAATTTGACGTCTTTTCCGAGCTGTCCTCCCAGTCCGAGCCCTCGTTTTCCTCACCGTTTGAATAATCACCTTCTTTCTCATAGATGAACTCTGCAGACTTTCCTAGGTTCAAACTCTGTGGCCTCTTCTTTCTCCTTTGCTTATGGGAGGGCTTGTGTTCCTTTGCCTGCTGTGGGTCTGGTGCTTCAGGGTCAAGGGCCTGACACAGGTTACCCTGCTGTGGGTCTGGTGCCTCAGGGTCAAGGGCCTGACACAGTTTACCCGGAGATGTTTCTTGAAACGAGTCCGCCGTCTCAGACAATTGAACCATGAAACGGCTTTTGTTCGTGGGACAAGGTTCAGCACACTCCTGTGCTTCCCTTGATGGAGGTGATGGAAAATCATCAGTGTGGTGTTTCATTTCCTGCTCCTCATCCCCCGTTACCTCGATATGTATCATCGTGGTAACATCCGTCTCTTTCTCGTTCTCCACTAGTTTATCTGTCTCCCGAGAGGAATCTTCCACTAATGGGGGGGAGGTGAGAGCATTGTTTTTCTCCTCCGCTTTCCAGTCATGGTCTTGTTCATAAGCGACTTGTTTGTCAATCAGTACCCACTCCTCAGAGCCCTACATGTTGATATAGATTAACACCGTTAGATAATTCAAAACAGCACTACTACAAACAATTAAAACACAATAATGTAATTTATAATGTCTAAAGGAAAAAATGAAGGAAAAAAAAGAAAGAAAGAATACATACATACATGCTTAGGTTTTGGAGTAATATACATGAAATATATCATGCAGTACATTCAATCATAATTCTAAGTATGCTATATCACAGTGGTTCTCAAAGTGGGGTCCAGGGACTTTCAGGGTTCTTGAGGGGGTTCCAAATGGACCCTTGCAGGTCTGTAACTCTGAGAGTGTACAAATGTGTACAAACCGGTCCATTTTGTTTCCACGTGTATACACTCTCAGAGTTATGGAGGTCCTTGAAATAAATAAAACTTTGAGAACCACATTATATCATGAAAGACAGAGAGACAGAGAGACAGAAAGAAATGTGCAACCTCAGGGGAAGTCACCACAGTCTTCTGGATGAAACCCTCAACCGACAGGCAGTTAACAGCGTCCTCCCCCCCTGCTGGGACAACCAGCTGGCAGGCGGGGGGAAAGGACAGGCCATAAGAGAGAGCAGAAGAACAGAGGGGAGAGTAGCCGTTGGTTAGAGAGACCTGTGACTCTTTCGGCTAATTACACTTATCTATCTATTACAAAAAGACGTTATTTAAACTGAGAAAAGTATCGATGCGTGTTGACAAGTTTGTTACAGCTGAAAATGCAGTGCGTCATTCTGGTCATTCGAGTATCCCAGGAGTCTTATATGCCATTTCATGCAGCAGAACTTTTAACCGGGTAAATACCAAATCAACTGAAACGGAATGAGTCACACAGAAAGTGTTGATAACATTTCTTCATGAGTGCATGCCAGCCTGCATGCACTGTATACACCTGCCAGATCCGTCAAACCAACTAAGTAGCTATTTGCAATGCAAATATAATCCCTTCTGCACCCACATCAAAGGGCTAATTTTTCAGGATTTCTGTGAGACATAACTCCTCAAGGGCAGTGAGATGTTTTCTTTTTTTTTTTTTCTTTTTTTTTCAAAGCTCCCACCTTCAGTCCTTCAACAGAAAAATGCCATAATCTCCGTTGGATCATAAAACACGGCATATTTTGCCACAGGCAATGTTTGACATCCACCGGACATGACCTGATTGCTCTCATTGCAGGGTGAGAGACTGTCTATCAACAAAGTTAGATGCAACAGAAGTGACTGAACCAATTAAAGAATGGAAGTACACTATCTGAAGGCTGCAATCTTCATTCTCCATACCCGGAACAGCCACAAAAGAAATCGATCAAAGCTCTGGGAGCTCTTTTTATGTGATCCAGTACAAAGTGAGCCTACCGCTATATCACTTAGGCAATCTTAGAAAATGGAGAGCACAGACAATCCTCTCTCAAGTGTCTAGAATTTGGTGAATCTCAAAAGACATTGTGAATCTAATCTATTTGAGTTGATTCACTCTGAGATACAGCTGTCAGTAATCTTCAAGCCCCCCTGAGATTCACTTGTACGCCAGACATTTTAAGGGTTCAAGTCCAACAGTCTGAACCCTATTGGTTTTGTGCAAATTAGTTCTTCTCCTTCTGCAGAATCTTTGCAAATTTCCGTGAGATGGTAAGTGGTAGAGACATGAGAGACATGAGAGGGCATTGTGTCCATTACTTTCACGACAGATATGTCCCTATTTGCACAAATGGAAAAAAGGGTATGTACGTTGCAGGGTATGTCTACTTAAGTACCTAAAAGATACATTAAGTTTCATTGAAATTTACCACTAGGGGGACGCTACACATAAAGAAATGGGCATGGCTTGGCATAACATACCATACTTCAAATAAATAAATAAATAAATACAAATAATCAATCATTACAAACACATGTTGCTACTGTAGGTGCAAGTTTTCAAATGTGATGGTTACTTAACCCATTCTGAACGGGCACCCATTTTGGTGTCAGCATCATGTTATGCTTTAGCTATTTAAAAATAGCAGATCTACAAGCTCATATCGCGCCACCGAGTGGCGCGATACGAGCTTGTAGGTCTGCTATTTTTGAAAAATCGAAGAACGACTGACATTTTTAGAATCTGATCTCAGGTCAGAATGGGTTCATCAGACCAGTGTGTGTCCGGCGGAAACCTTGTATGAATCTGATCTCAGGTCAGAATGGGTTAAAGTACATCCCATTATACGAGTATATGAGTGTAGCATTGGGTGTGGCCTTCAATCAATTTGTACCAACATCAACAAACTAGGTGGATGTGTTTAATGAAGCTGTTGAAACATCACCCACATGTTTTGAAATAGAACAGTAGGGGATGGTGGCTTTGCACGTAGATGAATGAGCGCGATCGCCTATCTGATCGTCATGAAACCTGTTCGTTATCTTTAATACAGGTGTCGGAAACTGTCAGAGGGTCTTGAAACCCTGTAGCTTTCAACTCGTCTATGTTGGCTTGAACCCCAACATCGCTGACTCTATTCATTCTTGCGATCTCTATCTCACAGCAATATCGTCACAGAGGAGATAAAAGTGCTTTTATCTATTGTCCCTTGACAGGGGAAACCGTTTCTAACTGTAACTAGCGTTCCAAAATATATATAAATTTGCTTTTCTGTTTTATATCGTACCAGTACATCTTCAGGCTTGAATTATTCAAAGACAAGGTAAAGCATACAAAAAAAAGCATACAGACAGAGCAAGGTATTGTCCGGTAGCTTGTGTGTCCTGCTTTAACCTACAGCAGCAAAAGGGAGAAATTCACCAGCGGGCACCAGCAAAGACTGGAATATCAATGTCCGCTTTAAGGAATGCCAAACATCAGAGGACGTTTGAGATGTGGGATATTGACCAGTGTGGAACTCCCAGTGGAACCCCATAACCCCTCCACTCACTGCCTTCTTCTCGGGCGTGCCACTTGGGGAGGTCTCTGACAGACCCTTCTCACGGGTCGTCAGCTTGCTGTTTGGCTCCCTCAGGGCTCTCTTCAACTCATTGATACTGGCCTGGTGCTTCAGTAAGACATCCTCCGACTTGTCCAAAAACTAGAGGAGGGATGCACAGAATGACAGTGAGGAGAGAGAGAGAGAGAGAGAGGGTGGGTGTATGTTATAGCAAGAACTCATTGTAATTTTCGCAATTAAATCATATTGTGATTTGATATGCAAGTGGACTGTGATCAACATTACATTTAACAATTAATTTAACACCAATGTTTTTCAAATAATCAGTTATATGGATCTGTGTGGTGTTTTGGCAGTTGTGACTGCATTGCAATTCTCTGCTAAAATTACATTTAGGATGCTATTGAACACATTGAAATACAGGAAAAATAAAATTATGAATATATTCACAACTAAAGCGAATTAGCAAATAGCAAAAAGTCTATATTTCACATGTCTGATCATTCACTGAATTTCAGATTAGTGAAGTACCTGCATGATTAGTACTGTACACCTATAATTTACACACATACAGAAATAATAGTTTCAGTCTTGAAAATCTGTTATGTTCTATGAGCAACAGTATAACAAGGCATTATAATATCAATGTCCATCTTCTCTTAGAAGGCATACATTCCAGTGTTGCATCATCAATAGAGAAACAAGCATTCCATTGGAGACTTGCCAAACCTTCCAATAAACAACATTCTTGCAATAAAGTCCGCAAAGGCAATCAAATATCCTGCAGTCCCAGCTGCCGTTATAAAAATGTTACAACATCAAATTACAATAAACATCTATAAACATGCAGCTAGACGCGTGCCTGGCACAGAACACAAGCAAAGTGGTACTTTTTTAATTAACACTGTCAAAATGCTACGGTGGAGTGACACACTGGTGGTAAAGATGAACCACGGCACAGAGCATACAGAGGCTGAACGCAGCAGGCTGTACCTCCTGTTTGTGTCGAGGGGTGGTCTCCTGGTCCAACTGAGACAGCTGGGGCAGAGTTGGGGCAGGAGAAGATGACAGGAATGAGGGATGGAGGGGATTTGGGGTGGGGGATGTTGTGGGGTCAGTAGGTATAGAGAGGAACACAGGCAGATGCAGAGACAGAGAGTCAGTCAAAGGGGGAAGACGGGCAGGCAGGACAAAGATTGACTGTCGAACGCAGGTTCTTCAGCATACGGCAGTGGAAGTCGAAGAGTAAACACCACAACGGTGCCACTGCACCATCATCAGTCTGAAGTAGTGCAAAGTAAGTGGCCATAAGATGATGTTTGTGATAATGGTTGGGCAATATTGTGATATGAGACTAGATCTGGGATCGTAATATCCTGATAAGTTAACTTAGTCTTTTCCTAGTTTTAAGCATTGAAATACTGTCAATGATTTTAGGAAATAGCAATAATAATTATTATGATATATGATGTTGTCCATATTGCCGAGCCCTAGTTTGGGTGGACGGCTGATCTGCTGTCAAGCAGCTTGGGCATTGCGTCTAGTGGCAAAAAAAAACGAAACATAATTTGGCTTTTTCAATCAATGGCTTTCTTCGCTGTCATCCACAAGATGCCTCAATGAGGCCATTGCACTCTTACTGTATTATGATGCATGGATGCTCATTTTGAATTCGCTGCAAAAACAGCTATAACAATTACACAACATTGTAATCAACACACTGGAAGATGGAATGACATACTCTACAGACCAGACCGACACAAAGACTGAGCGACAAGTCAATGGTTGGACTGACTGAGAGACAGCATACAACGAAGCACACTGGTAAGACGGACAGATAGACAGTGGTACCCAGGCAGACATCAAATACCTCCTGTTTACTGTCAACTGGTGACCCAGCCTCCTCCTTGTAGGGGGCCAGCAAAGAGTTAAAGAAAAAACGCATGTTAATGACAGGCGAGCACAGTGGCCATGCATACACATGGCTCCACAGGCGGTTATCAGATAAACGCTTAAATAGTGTGGTTAGAGAGAATTAGCAGCAGATAGCAAATACAAGCATTTAAGTCTGGGAAAGCCAATGAGCGGGGAAGGTTAGTTAGCGATGCTAACCCACCAAAGGCACTGCAGAGGCTTACAATTCAAAGGGCTTTATTGGCATGAGAAAACATACGTTTACATTGCCAAAGCAGGCTTACACTGCATCCCTTTTGCATCAATGCGCCTGCAGTTCCTGCCTCTCCCTCTGTGAATAGCTGGGTCCTGTCTTACAGCGGACAGAAACCATCCTATAGTGTGACTCCTTTCACTACAACATATGCCACATTTGGTAACTTTTACAAGATTCTACTTAAACTAGAGGTGGTTGCTGCACAGTGGCATAAAGAACTATAGCCTGCACACCATATAGGTACAAAATACTTTCTTTATTGAAATTTCTGACAACGTTTCTTCGTACAAAACTTTGTCAAAAATGTCAATAAAGAAAGTATTTTGTACCTATACGGTGTGCAGGCTCCATCCATACTATCCATCCATACTTTAGCCCAGCACCCAGCCTGTCGATGTGCGTATTCTATGTCCGCTCTATAAAGAACTAGCCTGGCATCACCAGACTAATACACAAATGTGATTAAATTTGCACTGGCAGATTTGTCAATTTTCACGCTAATAAAGAACAGCAATGATGGCCAACTAAGCAGCCATAAGCAGAACGCACAATTGGTCACCCATAAAATCATCAGTGTTACAGTAATTGTCTCCACCAGGCCGAATGCATGCAGAGTATGTTTTTCAATCCTGTCCGTCCGTCCGTGTGTCCGTGGGTGTGTCCGTGTACAGCTAGTTTCCGGCACCGTTAGCCCGCTCCTACACATTTTGTCCAAACGTCACAAACGTTCCTGACCTGGTGGAGACCTCTGCTCTGAGGAGCACGTTTTCTAGTTTAACTCTAAGAATGTAAAAATGGCCTTGGGTTCATTTTTAAATTATCATTGAGGTTTTTGCAGTGTACAGTTTAGACTTCAGATCCATCAGGGACTCTAGCGTACCTTGATTTCCTTCTTTTTGCTGGGGGTTGCGTCTCCTTCCTCCTCCTCCTCATCCTCCTCCTCATGCATATTATCTTGCTCCATCTCCGGGAGCAGCTCTTGGTCCTGCTCGTCTTCGTCCTGGTCCAGACTGGGCTCCAGCTCAGTCTCCTGCTCGTCTCCCGATGGGAGGCGGAGGCGGGGCAGCTCGCTTACGCTGCGGTGGGACAGGCTGTCGTGGTTTTCACACATGGCGGAGACCGGCCGTGAGAACTCTGACGGTTAACACAAGGGATCGTTCCAGTCAGGATTACACGCTACGTGGCTATAGCTTAGTGGGTAAAGAGGCTGCCTGGGAATCGAAAGGTAGCCGGTTGACCCCAAGCTTGACCAGTATACTTGTTGAAGTGTCCCTAACAACAACAAACCCTAACACCCCGCCCAGTGTGCTCATCATAGCCATGTGAGCAGTCATCAGCTGAGTGAAGCTGTAAAAGTTTTCCCTACCCCGGGGACCTGAAAATACACCGCAATACTCCCCAACTCTGAGAGTGTACAAATGGAACCAGGGTCCATTCATACAGTATGTACAATCTCAGAGTTAAAATGGATACATTAACGCCAATGTTCGGTTCACACGCAAAAGTAATTTTCAACGTAAGCCTGTGACCTGAAAAGAAAAGTTCAGCTGGCTTCAACTTTGTTCAGCACACCAATGACGCAGTGAAGTGTCAATCAATCAGATGTTTTTGTTTCATCGTTCATCCACTCTTCTTCTCTTTCCCCAAAATTCCTGCTCCCTTCCATGTAATAAAGAAAAACTAATTCTTGCTGTTAACCAGTTCTCTGTGCTATTTAACCCTACCCTTTTCATTCATGCAATGTGGCTGAGTAATACTTCCACTACGACACTTCGATGTAGCTGGCCATGCTTGGTTGTTTTGTATAGTCTTTGTCACTCCTAGTGTGAACTACTAGTTACAAGCTCACAGCGATTAAAATAAATACATTAAATTAAATAAATGAATTAATTGAAAGCGGTGAAAATATATTTTAGGATATACAATTTGCCTCTGTTTTGGGAAATGAGAGTGCAGAAAGTAATGATAGTAGCCTAAATCACAGCACTTACCTCCATCCAAGCTCCGGGACAGCAGGTACCTCTTGCTGGTAGAGCGAGCAAAGTGTGGAGCGGGCCGGTCTATGAGTGCGCTGGCCTGCCTTGTCTGTGCTTGGGTTCTCCCGCTGTAGCGGAACTTGGAACCCATTACCAAGAAACCCTTAGGAGGGGGTTCTGGGGACACCAGCCTACATGCACACATGAGAGACACACTCTGGCTCAGTGTAATCAACAAGGATTGACGCCACAACACAAAAGCTAACTGAATATGTAGTACCCACAGCATGTGGACAGCCAAAGTGACAGATCATGTGTTCCTACTACTGTATCCCTGCAGCGGAGTGAAACTTATTCTAAAAAATAATTTGCACAAAAAAGTATTCTGTAATATCTATCTATCTATATTTTACTTCTAACTATAAATTGTAGATCTAAGATCTCTGCATGCATGTCAATGTGTGCACACTAGCCTATCTGTCCTTCACGCATCCCTACTACTAATTGACAGCCACTATGGAGTTCGGAGGAATTCCACATATGTATGGTTGGATCAGCAATTGAGATCTCCATAAATGAGCATAAAAGAGACAAAGACAGACAGATGGGTACAACAGGTACTCTAACAATGGGTCTCAACGGGCATCATGCATGTACTAATGATAACAAAAGGCATGTTACTGCAAAGCTCTTTCTGCAACTGAGATAATAGTTAATAAGAAAGAAAAATCGCAATGCATTCTAGAAACAGCAGTTAATCAATCAGAAAGGCTAAGGAGAGGCGTACTGAATAGGTCCCATGATGTGTTTTTTAGTCTTTGTCAGTAGTAACCTTCAGTTTATCTTGTGAGGTGTAGCAGAAGAGAAAATTGGTTGGTTAAAGAGAGAGATAAACAGCTGAGTCTCTGACAGAGTGAAAGCAACAAATAGCCTCGAGGCACATCACATGTAATCACTGAAGCAGATGAAATATGATTACTAACGGAGATTGTCCTGTTTTACAGATAAGCTGAGGACGGCACAGGGTAGTCTCATGTATGTAATCAAGCCCATTTATTAGTCGCTTTGAACACTGTGAACCGTTCAGCCCAAAGCCTGCAGCATTCATTGCATAGATCAAGTAATGCATAGCAAAGGATAGCAATTTTAGTGCTATGACGTTTACAAGCCCCCCCTGAACAAGAGAATAGATTGGTTCTTACCGGAAGAAGGTGTGATGTTCGATGCAGACTTTCCACAGTCGCTTGGCAGCTCTGTGGTTGGGAAGCTTAAACCCAATGGTGCTTTCAAATTGTTCATACTGGGGAAGAGAGGAAAATTGGTAAACACAGACATACAAAATCCCAGTGTTAACTCAGAGAGTAAATAACACACCCAGTGTGAAATAAACGGTACCTACTGAGTGTGTGCTGGTATCCAGACGGTACTACTCTGCTTGATGTGTGTGTGCTGGTATCCAGACGGTACTACTCTGCTTGATGTGTGTGTGCTGGTATCCAGACGGTACTACTCTGCTTGATGTGTGTGTGCTGGTATCCAGACGGTACTACTCTGCTTGATGTGTGTGTGCTGGTATCCAGACGGTACTACTCTGCTTGATGTGTGTGTGCTGGTATCCAGACGGTACTACTCTGCTTGATGTGTGTGCTGGTATTCAGATGGTACAATTCTTTCATTTGTGATTTGTGTCACACACATCAAATAGATTCTATTTGAATAGAGTGATGAGTGTGCTACTCCATCTATGTATGTGAATACACAATGTGTGTGTGTGTGTGTGTGTGTGTGTGTGTGTGTGTGTGTGTGTGCGTGCGTGCGTGCGTGCGTGCGTGCGTGCGTGCGTGCGTGCGTGCGTGCGTGCGTGCGTGCGTGCGTACGTGCGTGCATGCGTGCGGTGAGCCTCCTGTTTGTGTTACAATCTATAATTTCAGCCTTTTATGCCGTACTCATACAGTCAGACATACTGTACATACATACTGTACAAACACACAAAGTCACTTATAGAAGCAGCTGGCACCCCAATGTGTTTTTCCCAGGTGAAATCACAGCTGGAAGCTCTTCTAAAACGCTCCTCCAAAACTTCCGATGTTAAAAAACGCAGAATAGATGCACAGTGCCTGGTCACGCTGCTGCCATTTCTATCATTATCATAGCATAACATTAAGTAAAAAAAAAAAAGCACATGGATTACATGGATTTTGCTTCTAAATGATCCCCACACAGCCAACTGGACATACTAGAGCAGATCAAGACATGGAGGATGATGTCCAATTTCTCAGACACTGGAGGAAGGCATTTCATGGCTCTATATTTATACTCTTTATACACCCCTATTCTGGCTAAGGCTGCAGCTGCAGTAGCTCTTTTAAAGGGTCTCTTTATTTGGCTCTGTCACTGTGACAGGACCTGGCCCAGACAGCCTGTCACACTGAGGCTCAGCATGCAGCGCCAGCACCACACTGTAGAGACCACTGTTTCCCAAACTGTGGGACTCGGGACCCGTTTGTTGGTCGTGGACACATTTTATATATTTTCTGTTTCCTATATTTAGTTTTTAACTATTGTTTCAAAACAATCTCTCTTTTGGAGCATGTGCTAACAAGTTTGGGAACCACTGCTATAGAAAGGAGATTTTACCCATCCGTTTCTGCACCGGCTGTGCTGCCAAATACCATACAAAAAAGAGAAGCATTTGCTTTTTTGTATTTCTTTCTTTTAGCACGGGCGGACTTGTAAGAAATCACCAAGATTTGGCTTTTTGTGACAATAATTTTGGCATGGTGTTAGGTATGGGCATAAGGTTTTCAAAAACCATCGCAAACTAATTTAGCTCGTCTCCTAGTGGTCGGTTTGCAATAAAACCACTAATAGATATGTCTGTATATGGTTGAAACCCCAAATAATTGATAGGAGAGATTTCTTACAATTTCTTTACGAAAAACAAAACTAGAAAGGCATATTTGAGTCTGTGCAAACGCGTTGGGCACGCCCCCTAGCGGTCTGTTCGCACAGACTCAAATATGCCTTTCTAGTTTAGTTTTTCGTAAAGAAATTGTATGTTATTTAGCACACCCAATAGCTTTTTGAAAACCTTATACCCATACCAAAATTAAAAAACTTGTCACAAAAAGCAAAATCTTTACAAGTCCGCCCCCAGCTATTTATTTTTTTGCTGCAGTTCTCAGAATGTTTTGATGCTGCCATACTGTAATTATCCTGTAATTATCCTGGACCCTGACCATTTCAACGTACCTCTCCGGGACGGATCTTGATGTAGAAGTTGCTCCTCTTGTAGGATATTTTCAGGATCTTTGGCCATGCAAAGCGATTGATCCTCAGCCGATCGCGGTAAATGAGCAGGCCGTTGGCACAGACGCCCAGCATTATATCAATCCCTTCGGAGTCCTGCAGGGTCCCATAGGACAACACAAAAGAGAATTAACCACAAGGGTCCATTTGGGTCTATCAATTAACAGGAATTTGCTGGGCAGTTTGACAAGATGATGATGCAACAACGGTCCTTGTTGAAAACACACATTTAGATTTACGCGCACACGCACACGCGCGCACACACACACACACACACACACACACACACACACACACACACACACACACACACACACACACACACACACACACACACACACACACACACACATACACACACACACACACACACACACAGGGCAGGGGTAGGCAGTATAGGGCATATTAGTGGGCATAGTTTTCTGTCACCACTGAAAAATCCCACAGAGATTCACAAAAATATTTATATAAATTGTTTTAAGCTTAGAATCAAGCCATCCAGGATCCTGGTGAATCATGCCTCTATTTTTGTGAATCTACTGTATATGGGATAAATTAATGGCAGATTTTTCAGTGAGGCAAGAAAACCACTGCTCTGCTACTAATATACTGCATATTAGTTCTGTTTCTGAGTAATCTGGGGTTGACACTCCCATCTATTTGACACAAGAAAGTCAACAACAGCCCACCTTGGCGTGATGGAGGTCCACTCCATACATGGAAAGTTTCTTCGCATTCTCCAGGAAGTTAATTTCAGCCTCAGCTGGAGTCATACCCCTGTGACAGAGGGACAATTATAATGTTTAACCTCCAAACAAAAGGGCCTCTTGAATTCCAAATAATGAAACTTGAATGAAACTAGTTTCACAGTAGGAGCGGCATCATCTTATTAAATATGCCTGATGTATTCCAGTCTCAGATCTTCCCTTACATCTCCCTTGCGTAACAGCTTGGGCATGGTGCCAATGGAACGATGCCAAATCAGAGCACGTGGAGACCCTTTAAGTGATGAAGTGTTGCATTGGCAGAGTTTCAACCATGTGCCACGACAATGACAGATGCTACGGTGAAATGAAGGCAACTATTAGCAAGCAATTTACATGCTGAGCTGATTTGATGCCATATGAGCAATTGCTCAGTGTGGCCGATGCCTGCATATGAGACACGCAAGGTACAACAAACGAGGAGGACGAAATCTCTCAGGGATAAACCACAGCTTGACATGGTGCATGGCACGCGTGTGCATACTTGTAGTTCCGATGGAGCTCCATCACTCTCTCCTCCAGCTCGCGGGTCTGGTTGGGAGCAAAGCGGAAGTCACTGACGTAGTCGGAGCCATGGTCATCGAGGTCGTAGTCGCCCAACTCGGCCTGTACGGCGTAGGAGCCCAGGAGGGCGTGGGTGACGAAGGAGCACGGCAGACGACCCGACAGCATGTCATCCCTCAGCTGCAGACACAGGTAGTACCTTTCAGAGGAGAGAGAGGGGGGAGGGGGGGTCTTAAGAGCTCAGCCTAGGCAAGTTCCGACAAGAATCCAGAGTAGCTAATCCACGGCAGCTTGAACAATGTACAATAATCCTCTAAAAAGAAAGAGATTTGGACTTCTTTGATGGGGGGGGGGGGGGGGGGGGGGGTTGGATATATATTGTGTAATACTATTAGTGTGTACAGTATGTACTGTACGTAGAATGTACTTTTTTCGCAAAACCAAAAAGCAACGTCAGTTGCATACAATGCAAGCGATGTATTATGTGTTATTTTATTTGGATGGATTATGAAGGCCATGTATTCAGAGTGTCATTGTCAATCTTGCATGCGTGCATGCAGGTTGTACATGGGGATTGTGCACATTCCCCTGCCTACCTAGTAATATCCTCAGTGAGCTGTGAGGGGTCCGGGGGGTAGAACTTGACAGCAAAAGCAAAGTTCCACGGTGAGTCTGGGGGCAGATTGCAATGACAGGTGTTAAGTTTACTGCCATATGCTAGACAGACATCATGTGCAATGACACTTTCACGACTGCAATTATAAACGGTAACCAAGACTAGTTGCTTATGTTATGCTACTTTAATTACAATTTACATTATTCATTAAACCAATGCAATAAATGGATGAATATATATATAAAGGTGCTCAGAAACTCACTGCGCATCTGCTTCTTGATTTCCTTTGAGGGGTCCAACCAATTCTGAAAAACAGGAGGGAGAGTTCAGTTGAACAGGTGGGAAATATGGCGGTCACACACACCCTGTTGCTGCCACATTGGCTCTAAATGCACGCAGTGTTCCTAATGAAAGAATCTCCATATGCTTGAATAAAGGGCCGTGTGGCCTCACCCACTGAGCTGTTTCTGTGGGCAGAGTCAAGCTTTCATCTGGGACTCCATTGTGTGGCTAAATTACTACCGGCCACTTATCTTTACATCTGTGCAGTGACTTAATCCTCCACAAGGGGCACTGGCTCTGATTTCCCATGCTTCTGAGAAATTATATTATGCCAGCCTCTTTAGCAATAACAACATGCTTAGGCGCAGTGGCACGCACTCACGCACGTACACACACACACACACACGCACGCACGCACGCACGCACGCACGCACGCACGCACGCACGCACGCACGCGCGCACACACACATGTATAGACACAAACTTTTAACAGTTAACAGTAAGACAATTATTTTACATACAAAAGCACATCCACTGCATAGCAAATACAGCAGTGCCTACAGCAAATTCTTAGTATAGCTAAAATACATTCTAGCATCCAGTATCATTCAGTGTGGAATCAGGGCCATGAACGATTGAAACTGTGCTGCAGTCTGCAGTACTCTGGCTATGTTAGGCAAACTGGCAGTGTGTCTCACTCTGCAAACTTAACCCGTTCTGACCTGAGATCAGATTCAAGCTTGTAGATCTGCTATTTTTCAATAGCTAAAGCATGACATAATGCTAACACCAAAAGGGGTTCCCGGCAGAATGGGTTAAGACACATCTTCCTAGACATGCGGGCCGGATGTTCGCGCACACACTCACACGCACACAAGTACTCACATTAATACCCAACTAACTTCTTCAGAGCCTAATCAGGTTGATAATCATTTTTAATGAGCTGCAAGCATGTTTTGTCATTGTAAATCTGTCTCAAATGGGGCAGGGGGTTCAATTTGCAAAGTGTTCTGCTTTGTCTCTGTTGCAAAGAGTTGATCACTTTTCAGAGCTAAAGTGTAAGCGGACGCAAATCAATAACATAAAGGAAATCTGGGTTGAATATTGAGAAGTACTATCCATAAACAGGAATCAGCGGTCATCGTCATGTTGGCTTGTTGTGAATATTTTTGTCAATATTCCATTTTTGCCACGGACATACGAAATGAGTGGACAATAATATTACCAGAAACACATACATAGATGGCCCTGAATGACCACAATAGGTCTGTAACTCTGAGAGTGTTCAAATGGAACCAAATGGACCCGTAGGAACACTCTCAGAGTTAAGGGGTCTCTTCAAATGAAACATTTGAGAACCACTAGTACTAGTTGGACTCCATAGTGTCATAATAAATCAGTGTCATACATATTCTGAAGAAACCCTGGAGACTTGAACATTCACTAAGTGGGTGTTATGATCAAAATAAGAACACATTATAATCTTGTGTAAAACAGAAACTCTAAAATTTGCCATGGACAAATCTCTTTGCCACGGACAAATTTGTCCGTGTACAGACATTGGTGGCCCCTGACAGGAATCAATTTCCCCAGGCTTGTTTGGTCTGAAATGGCCAGGCATCTCAGATGGTAGTGTAGGCTCAGGCTGTCCTATATGATAAAATCTATTTTTGTTGTTGACCGTAGGGCTAAAGGACTATACAGTAAAAGCTGGAGAGTTCATTTTACTCTTGAGAGTATAACAAGGAATGAAAAGAAGACTCCAGAGTCCAGCCTGTCTCTCTCTGAGAGGACGAGCTACGGACAACAGCATGTGTATGTTTCTATACTCTCCTTTACTGCAAGACTGGGCCAGATCCGAAAGCTCAACGCATCGAGTCACAACACGTCGGCAGAGGAAACAGTAACATACCCACTGAGGGTGGTGACAGAGAGACACAACAGATGTGGTGAAGGACTTGTTGTTGTCTGTCCCTCCCTGACTCTCATCTATAGGAAAGCCAGAGGAATCCTTCACAGTAATGTGTAGCAATCACATACCTGCCTTTAGGCACCATTCCATCAGTCAAAACCCCTAGAAACTAGATTTACAAAAAAGCTCTAAATGCATGTTGACATTTGGGACAATTCACGTCTCAGGGCCAGTGACATAATAGCCAATAATTGCACCATTCTTGCTCACTTAAAAAACTAAAAAGATCAGTGTGAGGGCCGGCTTTGTGTTTGGAATGTCGAACTGTTGAGTTGGTGACGCAAGTTTGATTCATGCTTTTTTTCTTTCAAATGTAATTCTTGTTGACAATACACTCCGACTGAGTCAACATGCCAAAATGACAATTTCTGATCCCTTGAAGTGTGACTGATGACAGACACGTCGGCCCACTGAGGCCACAAGATAAAGGAATTTGTATTTCTCTCTGGAGGCAACATGTGGAAATCCTATTTCGATTTTCCTTTGGGATTGGGACTGCAACATGTTCTTCCCCCACTGACCTTCTGGGTATCTGTGTCAGAGAAGGTCATGCCATAGTAGTCCTTCTCCAGCAAGTTGAGGTGTTCACACACCATGCCGATCAGGGTCTGTCCTTTGGAATGTTTCTGCAAAGACAAACATATGAGAAAGGTAATATATCATTCAACAGATCTTCTAGTAGAAAAGAAAATACCATCAAAGCACAGTAGTATAATCCCTCAGTGTGTTTCTGAAGCACTTGCAGTTGCCCATGAATCAATTTCTGATATAGCCCTACATAATGGAAATAAAAGTTTTGGAGACAATATTGCCTGCCCTTGAGAAGTGCTGCCCTTGAGTACAGTGTTACAGTCAGAATGCATCAAACCCTTGACAGAGCTGTTGATTGTGATTTTCACGCTATTAATGCTGAGTTCGATGTGAGTTTCACGGTGCATTTCCATGTCAGAACATAAGGACAGACACATTCTGACCTATAGGTCAAACCACGGCCAAATGTGGAGTGTAAGTACAACGTTGTTATTATTAAACTACTTTTGACAGAATAAAGGCGCTAGATGGCAGATGGGAAGATTTTACTCCCCCAAAAACCCGGGAGGTATAATGTTATGCATACTGGATATGTACTGCACACGCGCGCGCGCGCACACGCACACACACACACACACACACACACACACACACACACACACACACACACACACACACACACACACACACACACACACACTGTAGTACTGTATGTGTGCTTCTCTCTGGATGGTGCTGCTTCCTTTCACAGAAGCTAGTTTCCGAGATGACAGGAAGACGGAGCAAGTGGTTGCCAGGGAAACAGATGCTATATGATCCCTCCTCATCTGTCTTGTTCCTTAATATCTCAAGGCCGGTACTTGAAAGATTACCTCTCCTTTGCCTCATCATTGTTGAAGGGATGTTGGGGCAACACTTGAAAAGCACTTTATAGAAGCTGCCTCATCGCTGTCACTCCTTAGGGGTTAGGCCCCCATGGCAAGGCTGTCCACGTGGTAGCAGTGCTGTTGTATTTGGGAATCAGAATAAGCCATCATGGGGGCACGGTGGCACAGTTGGTAGTGCTGTCGCCTCACAGCTAGAAGGTCCTGGGTTCGATTCCCGCTCGGGACGCTGTGGGTGCTGGCGGCGTGTTTCCTCCTCCGCGTCATCAGTGACCATACCCAAAGGCGGGGTTGGCGAAAGGGCCTTTCTGTGTGGAGTTTGCATGTTCTCCCCGTGTCCCCTAGGGTAGGTACCCTCACAAAAAACATGCAGTAATCCTGGTCACTAAACTGCCTCCCCCTGGCCAGCCGGGGCGCCTGATGGAGGGGAAAGGAACTGGTTGGAATAACGTGTTCCTCCCACGCGCTACGACCAACCAGGGAAACTCCCCCCTGTCAGATGTAAAGGAGCAACTTGGACACTCAGGCATGAAGGAAGCATGAGTTCAAGTCCGTTGCTCTCCCATTGTCCCCCATATATGGGGGACTAGGTTGGTGGAGGGTGTGTAGAGCCCAGGATCACATTAGATGATTGACACAGGGGTGAAAAATGGGTTACAAAAAAAAGATATAAAAAAAAAAAAAAGAATAAGCCATCATATGGCTGAGGCTTTTCTCAGTATACCAGCCTGCTTCAAACCAATTACACATTCACCCCCAGTGTGAATGTCTCCACAACACACTCTAGCTTGCTGAAATAAACATTGGATAACACAGGGCCGAGCCTTGGCAACAGACAAAAACAACCAATCATTGCCAATTGCCAAAAGCCACGTTCAACCCTGCATGGTGATGTACGAACACAGCCTGCTGAACATGTGGGGTGGGTGGCTGGGTGGATGACAGGAGGAGCGGGCGTGGAGGGTATTGAACATGTGGCTGGGTGGATGACAGGAGGAGGGTATTGTGTGCTCTTCCATGCCCTACGCCCCGTGGAGGAGGGTGGAGCTCAGCCTTGCATCCTCGCCAACAGAGTTGCCTTTCCACTGTCACTGTTATTATCAGCTCCTGGGGAGGACGGGACTGACATTTCACCCTAGCAATTAAAAACAGGAAGTAAGGGCCATTCACACTGAGCACTGTCAAGGAAATGTGGAATACCTAAGTTGTACATTTAAGGACATCATAAACCAAACCATGAGAAGCTGTTTTCTGTGACCTGTGACTTGTGTGGTCTGGTGGAGGGGCCTTCTCATTGGCATGTGTTAAAACCCACCTATTCCCTGAGGGGGGTAGTAAATGTATTTAAGCTGAAGTCTGACTGAGATGTGTTGAGTCAGTACGGTGTTCCATTGTAACGCTTCACTACTGTCTCCGTATTCGAATACATTCTATTCCAATACTCTGAAACTCTGAATTGTGTGTCTGTCTCATTATTTTGTTTAACTGTGTTATAAGTGCTCACCGAAAGATTTCTTTAACAGCACTATAACTATAATAATAGAACTAAAAATAGTTGTAAGTCAAGTGGATGGCAGAGTTCACACCAAACTATTAAAAAAATACAGTGGTGAACGATATAGTTATAGTTATCGTTGCTCAGTTATAGTGCTTAGTGTGAACAACCCTGTAAGCCATACAAGGGCAAATGACGACCCGGGGGCCACATGCGGCCCCCACCTTCACTTAATGAGGCCCGCAGGTTAATATCCGAACATTGATATATTATTGATTTCAGCTGTTACAATTCCAAACATGCAAACATGACGTGCTTTAATTACTTCAGTATATAGTATATATAATGTACTGTAGCTTAGTGACTAGTATTCAAATGTTATTGTCTTTTAATATGTCAAATGTTTGTATTTAGTTCATAAAGTTAACATAAATACCGTACATGCATTTGAAAAAGGTTACTTTTCAGGATTCCAATTTACAAAATATAAGAAAATCTGAATTTCAAATATAGCAAAATTGCTGATCTACAAGCTCAGTCAAGTTGAGCTTGTACATCAGCTATTTTTGAGTGGTGCAACCACTCCTACAACCAGCTTGCAATGTCCTCGTACGTGTTTGTGTGTCTGTGTGTCTGTGTGTGTGTGTGAGCATGAGTATGTGACTTAAAAATAGCAGTAGGGGGCGCCAGAAACAGTGAGAGGGGTAGTGACTCTAATGAGAGAGAGTGAGAGAGGTAGTGACTCTAATGAGAGAGAGAGATAGAGAGAGAGAGAGAGAGGGGGGGGGGGGGGGGAATTGCACCACTCAGTTCACACGTGTGTGATTTTTTATACAACAGTATGCAATGTAGCCCTCTGGAGTTAGTATGAAAATATAGTGGCCCTCTCCGTCGTCAAAGTTGCCCACCGCTGTGTGCGTGTATACAACTTTACCTTTCGGCTGTTCCCTTCAGGGGTCGCCACTGTGAATCATCTGCCCCTATCACCCTCTCCTCTGCCTCCTCTTCTCTCACACCAACTAACTTCATGTCCTCTTTCACTACATCCATACATCTCCTCTTTGGTCTTCCTCTAGAGTCTAGACCTCCTTCCTGCCTGGCAGTTCCAACCTCAGCATACTTCTACCAATATACTCACTATCCCTCCTCTGTACAAATCATCTCCAAAACATCTAACATGGGCAGTCCCTCTGATGTTCACATTCCTGATCCTATACGTCCTCGTTACTCACAGAGAGAACCTCAAGATTTTAAGTCTCTGCATCCTGTCATTTCCTCAGTGCGGCTGTCTCTAAACCCATACAACATAGCTGCATGCATGCAACATAGAACATACATAATGAATAGGATAACTGTAAGGACTCTCTGTAGGGACTCACTCTGTATAAGGAGTCACTGTAAGGACGCTGTAAAAATGAATGGGGAGTTGGTAAATGCTTTCCAAACCATAATGCAAGCTATTGCTGCGATGTGGAAAAAGCCCTGAGGTGTTGCAGTATGTTTTTTGCAGTGTGGAGAGAGAGGTTGGTGTAAGGGCAACATCCAATGGTATTCTTACCGCATACACAACCACGTAGTCATGCATGCACACACCCACACACACAGAAACACACACACACACAATCTTTCATGAATACCAGAGCTTGTGTGTAAATATCCCAAGGGCCACGCGTGCGCGCGCGCGCACACACACACACACACACACACACACACACACACACACACACACACACACACACACACACACACACACACACACACACACACACACACACACACACACACACACACACACACACACACACACACACACACACACACACACACACACACACACACATGAACACCAGAGCTTGTGTGTGAATATCCCAAGGGCCCTAACAATAACACAACTATTCTATTTTCTCCTTGGCTGCACCTGGGTTGCAATATTTAATGACAATAGGTTTCCTAACACCCTGCCGACGGACTGAGCTGAGGGCTTTTATTGGACAAGCACATTTATAAGCACATGCAGTTAGTTGAAGGGGTGTTGGCATCACGTGGCATAGCCTTGTTGCCACTGATTAGGGATGAGAAACGTAACTCGCAATCGCCTAGTACAGTGATGGCCTAGTACTGTGGTGGCCTAGTACAGTGATGGCCTAGTACTGTGGTGGCCTAGTACAGTGGTGGCCTAGTACAGTGGTGGCCTAGTACAGTGGTGCGAGACTGTGACAGCAACACAATGTGCTGCTGATTGGTGTGTAGAGCAAGGGTCTTAAAGGACCACTTCACCACTTTTCAACCCATCTTCATATAATAGTTCCTCACTAATAATCATGATAAAATGGCACAATTATTTTCTACTCAGTCTGTGTCTCATAGGAGGGCTGTGGGCAGTCCAGAAACCCGTCCACCAGTGACTTCATCGATGGGGTATCCAAGCTAATAGAAACTGCAGGCTTGGTTTCTGAACTGCCCACAGCCCTCCTATGAGACACAGACTGAGTAGGAACAGCAATGTCCGTGTTCACCTATGTATTCACCTATGTGACGTTAATGAGCACCAGTATGAGTACTAGTAGGGGCGCTGTTGTGCCAGAAACAGAGAGAGAGACAGTGCTGCACTGTTGCCTGCTAATGAGAGAGAGAGAGAGAGAGAGGGGGGGGGGGGGGGGGAGAGGGGAGTTGCACCACTCATCATGATTATTAGTGAGGACCTATTATAAGAAGAAAAAAAATGCCCGGGTGAATAGATTTCCTGCGTGAGTAGGGAGATGACTGAAACCATAGCAGGCGCTGCTTGTTGTCTCTGGCTGCCAGCTTCACAACTGCACAGATGTTCTGTGAACCATCAAAAGCTGCTGTTTTACACTCTGTGTTTTGGTTTCCTTGCGCCCAGATAAACTCTAGTGTCTTCTCAGCTGTGAATTTCACCAAACCGCAGCCGCAGCAACCAAGTCTGACAGCTGGGGTTTCATCCTTTTCCGACACGAGTTCCTTCAACAAGTTCACTCACAGGGCGCCCAATGGCCTAGTGGTCCAGGCGCACGCCACATAGGCTCTGGCCTGACAGCGTGTTGCGTGTTCGAGTCCCGTTCATGACCTCTCCCTCCCTCTTTCCTGTCCGTCTTCACTGTAACTATCAATAAAGGCACAAAAGCCAAAAACAAATCATAAAAAACAAAACTTCACTCACGGTGACAGTTTAGTGCATACACACACACCCACCCACCCACACCCACATATGCACGCACACACACACGTTCAGTATATACAGTATAGTATACTATACATCACAAAATATATCATCTATCACCACCAGGACTCTCATCTATTTCACTCCTGCCTTGACAAAAAAAAAATGTATTTGCAGAGAATGCAAGGCCATTTCTCTGGCCTTGCCCTATTGAGTGTTCTCAATAGGGAGTCCTCTCTGTCGTTCTTTGCCCGGCTTATCTGCTCCCCGCAGCACACAACTACCCACAGAGGAGAATACAGAAAAACAGAATACAGTGGTATATCTGTATGAGTGTAAAGCGTCTCCCATCACGGTCACCTCGATCTCCCCTTCATACTCAGAGGAGTCCAGCAGGGTCACTTTGAAGGGAATGGTCTTCAAACGTTTGGAGCCTTTCTGGGGAGATTTGGGGTTCTTGTTTGGAGAAGTCTTCTCTGACATGTCGTCTACTTCTCTGTGGTCATCTAGCGGTTTGGAGGTCTGGTCCTTAACAGCGAAAAAGAAAAGAGTAAATCTAATGTCAGTAAGGGCGATCCTCATCGCTCCATTCGATTAATAAACTGAGGTTACTAAAGTAACCCAGAGTTTATTTAATCTCATTCCGCTCCCCGGTAGGGAATCATACACTGTAAGATCACTGAGTGGAAATATCAAATGGTAACAGTAGCTTTTAAAATGGTTTAATAACATTATGAATTATCATACTAGATGGAATACCATGATTTAAAGAGTCAGCACTGGTGATATGTGGCCATTAAAAATGTAAATATTCAATATTTATGCCTTATGCCCGTATACAAAGCATCAAAACCTATAGCCAATATAGGAATATACATGCATGCCCTGGAAAACATTATGCATGCGCTGTAATGTTTTTAATGGTGCTGTAAGTGACATCGTTTTAGTTCAAACTCATTCTGATCATTACGAGCAATGAGTAATCATTGCTCGTCATTGCCCATCAGCCACTGGCCTACTTGGGAACGATGCAAGTTGGGAATCTAGTATGCAACACCCGTTTTAACTGTCTGCTGTGTCCCTTTTGTGCCCATACCCTGTATATGGAGATCTCTGTATCTGTCTGTCTATATGTGTCTGAAGAGTGCAAACTGACTGTGAAAAGTGGACTGGTTAAGTAATCAAATGGCAGGTTTGGTGTTGCCATAGCAATCAATTGGCTGAGGCAGAGGCTGGGATTTCTACAGTGAGGGGACTTAGGCTCATTAGGTCCACTAACAGAGCCTGAACAGAGCCATTTGTGGTGGTTCTGGACAACCGTGTATCCGACCGACTCAAGGCCGGGCACTGCACTCCCTGTGGTGGTGTGGAACGTGTGAGTAAAATTTGAAATCGTTGGGGTGAACGCTTCGTACACTACACACGTACACACACACAGAGAGACATGGTGCATTTATTGTAAGATAAGAGACCTTGTAAATACAGATTCACTACAGTATATACACTGTATTGTTCCCGCATACTTCGGGGGAACACATACAAAATAATAATAAATGTTATGCTACAAAAAAGGCCATAAGAATAATAAATACAACTGAATATCTACAAATCCACTCTTCATCTGCTTGCATAGTACTTAGAGACCATTATGTCAGGGACAGACAGACAGACAGACAGACAGACAGACAGACAGACAGACAGACAGACAGACAGACAGACAGACAGACAGACAAGCTGTCAGCTGATTAGATGTTTGAAGTTGATCGAAATGCATTAGACACAGGAAGATTCTGCACATTTGTAGATAAAGATATCCCGGAGGGATTGTGGCACTACTATTGCTATGGAAACAGCAATTGGTCATGCCTCGGCACCTGGGCATGGAATTCTCCAGTTTTATAACGTCACCGTTTTGGGGATCCTGCTGCAAGTGGTTGCAAGTCGCAACTCGGTTCATTGCAAATCATTCATTAGTAGAATGAAGAACTAGAATTTATGACACACAAACACATCGACACACGTGCACACTATACACACGCACACACAGACGCATGCATGGTCACACGCACACACACACACACACACACACGCACACACTATCTAGTATCCAATTTAATAGCAATGAGTGTAGTTGTGTTGTGCTGTACCTGTTTGGCCATCTTGCCATCAGAGGCAGAGTCCTGCATGCTTGCTGGCCCCCCTCCCCCACTTCCGGGAGGACTCCTCGACCACTTCTTTCACCTCCGACTCACCACCACTGGCACAAACACACGCCAACCTGATAGGAGATAACAACAGAAGAAAATACAGGATTTTAATAAAATATTATATTTTGGAGATAATTAAAATATAAAAAATCACACCCATGTGAAGTGAGGGGCGCTCTTATCATCTTACAACATCGAGGAGGGAATTTGGTATAGCTTGGTATGATTAGGTGATGTAATGATGATGTAAAACAAACAGTGACAAAACAAACATTAAATCATCTTTATTGTTAATGGCATTTAATGTTTGTGTTAGGGACAAGATGACGTAACTTTCCCCATCATTGTCAATGGCGTTTTTAAAACAAACATAGAACTAAAAACAATCGTTAAACCTGTATATAGGTGGGACTAGCGCCCCTGAAAAATAAAATACTGTATAGGAGGGACTAGCGCCCCTCAAAAATAAAGTTTCATCAGCTGAGCATGTACTGTAGTAGTTATGTTTTGCTATTTTTGAGCAACACTGTTGTAAAAAAAAAAGGGCTTAAGTATGTACAGTAAATAGAACTAATGATAATAGAATAACTAGATTCGGTCTCTGTGATGAGCTGACGCTCTTGAAGTTAGCAGTCAGTCGAGTGGTGAAAGGGAGAGTAGGTATTGGGGTCATTAGGTGGGCACCCTGCTTCATCGACATTTAATTGATGAGCCCACAACATCTCCAGAGGGCTCAACGATGATACAGTGCCTGGCATCCCAGCTATGTGTGTGTGTGTGTGTGTGTGTGTGTGTGTGTGTGTGTGTGTGTGTGTGTGTGTGTGTGTGTGTGCATGCGTGCATGTGAGTGTGCATGTGTGTGCTTACATAGGGGACAGATGGTTTGTACTGAGAGAAAGCTATGTCTACAGTATATCACCTGAGGCGCATCACCTGGCCTCCCAGGTGATGCGCCTCAAAGGACTACCTATGCATGGCAGGGGTGTCCTTTTCCCTGTGTCAGGCCTGACCCCATATAACTAAATGTCTTCATCAGGGGTGTCCTTTTCCCTGTGTCAGGCCTGACCCCATATAACTAAATGTCTTCATCTTGCTGCCCAGTTGTTTTCTGTTGTTTTCTTTTCATCCGACTTGGATTGCCTGTTGGAGAGAGCGACCCCTCGCCCCTATCTTCTTCAACAGACCTGCCGTACATATTGCAACGAATCCTCTGCATCCCACCTCTACAGGGAAATATGGTGATCTGGGTAGCTTCTCTTGCCAGGTCGGACTACTTGTTTTTCTTCATCCCGTAAGCTTCTTCAACCCCATCTTGCCATGTACGGTACTGTCAATTCCACATGGAACCCATCCACAGCATATGGTATGCCAGCGTTGCAGTTGTAGCCCACAGGACCATGTCTGGCCAGAGTGGAAAAAAGCTACTTCCAATCTCGAGCAGACTGCAAAACGCTGACATCCTTCTGTGTTATATGGTGCTCTAGAGAGTGGCCTGCTGGTAAAAATTGTGGTGAACAGGACCTTTTTTGCTGAGTACTTGGTTATGCCGCCAAGTGTGCCCTTGAGCGATACTACGCATTCTGACGTCAATCAGAGTTATCGATCATTTCTAATACTAGAGCGGTGCCCGTTGGGCACTGGCCTACTTGGAACGATGCAAGTTGGAAATGCATGCCCCACTATTACTTTCGGCTGTGTATGTCGGTGACTGCCTCGGCCAATCAGGGATTGTGTATTGTTGGTGGCGTCGCTCGGCCAATCCAGCAGGGATTGTGTATTTTTGTCGTTCGGCTAATCAGAGCGCAAGTTGGGAAATGTCGGTGGCCCCCTTGGCCAATTGGATTGGCTCCGTATGTTGGTGGCGTCACTCGGCCAATCAGGGATTGGCTGTCCCTGATTGCCCATATATGTGTCTGTGTCCCTTTTATGCCCATATATGGGGTTCTTTGTCAGGCATGCCCAAATATGGAGTCTATGCAGATGTCAGAACACCATTGTGATGTCAGAACAGGTCAGCTCCATATATGGAGATCTGTCCAGAGCCTGGGCAGGGGCCCTGTCCAGAGACTGGGCAGAGGCTTTTGTGCTGGTTCTGGACAATGGTGTATCCCACTGACTCGAGGCCGGGCACTGCACTCCCTGGGGTGGTGTGGAATGCGTGTGTCAAAGTTGAAGTCGGTGGGGCGAACGGATCTGGAGTTATGTGGATTACAGATGTAGCCTACGTACTGTACAGTACACAGGTATGTATGTACAGAGACATGGTGCATTTACAGTATAGATATACTAGAGCGGTGCCCGTTGGAGCCTCTACAGCGGTGCCCGTTGGGCACTTGCCTACTCGGAACGATGCAAGTTGGAAATGAATGCCCCACCCAGATATTATGTCTGTGTCCCTTTTATGCCCATATATGGAGTTCTTTGTCAAGCATGCGCAAATATGGAGTCTATGCAGACGTGAGAATGACATCAGAACAGGCCAGCTCCATATATGGATCCTGGGCAGGGGCCCTGTCCAGAGCCCGGGGAGAGGCGTTTTTGGGGCGGTTCTGGACAACCGTGGGGCCGACCGACTCGACACCGGGCACTGCACCTCTGTGGTGGGGTGGAACGCGTGTGTCGAATTTGAAGTCAGTGGGGAGAACGGTTCTCGAGTTACATGGATTACAGACGTACGTACACACGCAGAGACTTGGTGCATTTATAGTTAAGATAGATATTAGTGTATGTCATTGTGTAATTAAGTGAACGTTTCGTGAAGATTCTTGTAAACCATGTTTTTTCTGTTCTATGGACCCTAGAGGACACAAAAAAAACGGTTTACATTTTTTTCCCCCGCCCTAACAATATTTTATCACCATGGCAATACATGGCAATGTGTAGCAATATTTCGTGTCTGTCTGTATTTCTGTCAACATCATTTCTCCAAATCTGCCAGGCCGATTTACACCAAATGTGGTCCAGGAGTGTATGATGTGCTCTGGAAGACCCCATAAAAATTTCACCACGATCGGCCCATAGGTGGCGCTACAGCACCAAATTCGAAACGAAAATGAATGATTATTCACAAACTACTTGTCCAATTTCAATGACATTGGCTAGGTTGTACCATGGGCTGAAGCACAAGCCCAGAAAGTTTGACCACAATCCACCAATAGGTGGCGCTACAACAACAGATTCAATATGCAATTTCACAAGGTGCTACCTGACCAATTTTCCACAAAAACCTTGAATAATCAGTAACGGACAGTTTTATTTCAAATCAAAGGGTTTATTTACGAACGTGTCATGCTCAACTGTACAAAGAATCACTGTAGTATCATCGTCATCACTCTCAGCATCATCTTTTGTATGATTATCACATGAACCCTCAGCAGCCTCACATTTGCAGAGCTCTGTGAATGGAAGGTTATTAAGTTTGCAAGAACAGCGGCCGCTACACTTGCTGGCAACACATGCACACTTGACGAGTTCAACAACGGCCTCTGGTGCAGGTGGAACCTTTGAGACTACAGGGACCTTCCATCATCTTGTTGCTTCCATCCTAAAGAAAGTGGATCTAAAACCTGTGGCTCAGCAACGATGTCTTGTGCCCATACATTGGCTTGCCAATGTGCTCGCAGAATGTGTTCGACGATGGACCCTTGCGTTGGACATATCTTTTCAACACCCTGATTGCCCTTGAGCTGTTTAAACATGTGCCACCGAAGTACTTCAGCTGATTCAAACCCAGGTTTGAAGAGCTGACACAAACTTTTCACAACCGGCTAACACGTCCAAGGATGGATGAGGTCCAACACCAAGTTCAGCAAGTGCATGGAGAACATCATCACCAGTCTTCATGAACGATTTGAAGCAGGAAGATTTACCTTTTCCTCGGATGTGACCAGTGGTATCGCAACCAGTGAGCGTGTGGAATCCTGGCAATGTGGCTGCTCGTTTGGGGCCAATGGCCGTGTAGATTGGTCTGAGTTTTATCGTCCGTCTTTGATCTCCTGTGCCCATGATGATTGCACTCTCTGGTTGAAGGTCTGGTACCCTTCGAAGGGCAAGTACCAAAACATCAGTGTCACATGAGTATATATGTGGCGTTTTACCTAAACGACTTACTGCTGCGGCATACATAACCAGTAACGTATCCGCCTCTTCTTGTGTACTTGTGATGTTCACCATTTTTGTGTTTGTGGACATGACACCCTTGTGTGTGTGTTGTGATTGGTAGCTTGCAAAGATCAACAGCTTTTTGTGCAAGGTAGAGGACGAGGTTGGCCTTGGTTTCCTTGCTTCCGAGGAAAGCCTTGAAGTCTTTGACTGGTGTGTTATCCTCTATTTTATACCCCTTTTCTTGTGCTCTTCCTGCTGTACGGAGATGTCTTGTTCTGTCCTTCATGGAGTTTGTCACTGTATAGTTGTCAAATAGCAAGTATAGATCTGTGTAGCCTTGCGCCTTTATGTCAACACTCCGAGTGAAACATTCTGCAAGATCTCTGCAACATTATATTTCACCTTTCCGAACAACCATCTCCTGCACGACAGCCATGCCGTCAATCAAGATACTGGTCAACACTTCTGCAGATGGGCTACTCTGCATGTCTATGGATTCTTCATTAGATTCCATCTCTGAAACCACTCCTTCCAATTCATGGATGAGGGCAGACTTGGCTGTAGTCTGCAACAGAGAACCATCAGACTTCATTAAGCTGGCATTGTGATCAGCAAATGTGTGTGTTCCCACAATGTTCTGCAGGTCCAGTTCTCTTGAGGACTTGGCAACGAGAAGCAAGCGAACAAACAAGGAGTTTGTTGCTTTCAAGCTGACTATTTCAGATGATGCCTTAAGCTTGATAGTTTTGCATCCATCTTTCCAGGTCAGATACTTCAGCTTCGTCATTTTGTCCCACATGTTTTTTTCCCCTCTGACCCTCTCATTCACAAAAGTTTCAAGTGCTCTGCTCCCTCGTAACTCAATGTCCAAGACATGGCTCTGCACTGCTGTTGTCATTATTTGTTTGGAAACAAAGTTGACTAACTTAATTTCAACTTCATCATCGTTTTCTAGAGGACAGAAGGGGTTTGCGCTGGTCAACACATCCTTGAGTTGTTTCACAGATTTCTCCTGTCGTGCATTTCTAGTTGCTGAGTGTTGGTGATGCTTCTTTGGGTTGGCATCAGCTATGTTAAGTAGGCGCTCAGTTTCACCAGCCAGTCTTGCTAGTACTGGGGTACTCAGACAGTATTTCAGCAGACCCTGAGGATCAGTGGTTAAGCCAGAAATGGCACCTTCTCCTTTATGAATCTTGTTCATAACCAGATTAACACACCCAAGCATGGTGAAGCTTTAAGTTATTGTTGATTATATAAATAAATATTGCTTTGTGCACTTTTAAAAGCAGTGTCTTCATCCTTTGTTTAATTTCATGAAAATCATTCTGGTAATTTTTGAAGCTCATGCATTTACTTCTTAAATGGGTTACTGGAGCGCCATCTATGGGTGCATTATGATCACATTTGCATGGCTTGTGCAGAAGCCCTTGGTAGATGAACCCAGTAATTTTCATTGAAATTGGACAAGTAGTTTGTGAATAGTCATAAATTTGCCTTTTGAATTTGTTGCTATAGCGCCACCTATGGGGGTCTTCTACAGCACATCATACACTCCTGGACCAAATTTGGTGTAAATCGGCCTGGCAGATTTGGAGATATGATGTCGACAGAAATACAGACAGACACGAAATATTGCTACACATTGCCATGTATTGCCATGGTGATAAAATATTGTTAGGGCGGGGGGAAAAAATGTAAACCGTTTTTTTTGTGTCCTCTAGGGTCCATAGAACAGAAAAAACATGGTTTACAAGAATCTTCACGAAACGTTCACTTAACTGGATTCTGCTACATAACTACATACACTATATACAGGTATACCCATTATATATTAATATATATCCTATTACAAAACCCTTCTCCTTATCAAAAAATTATAATCAATAGAATAATCACTAGGTGCAGCCTTAAACAGAAGTAAAGGCTATTGAAATCAGTGAACAGAATTGCTGATGACTGTCATATCCAAAAAGGTTATAGAAACTAACAAGAGGATTACATCCACTTGTCCTCCAGGTTTTAATATATCATAACTCACCTTGTCATCAAGGACATTTACTTTAATTAGAAAACCCCTCACTGAGTCAGATAATGATGGTCTATTTAAGCAGGACATGCTCCAGTGCTAAGATGATAATTACCCCCCAGAATCCCTAAATTTACCGTTCACGGATGCTTAGTGTCAATAGATTCATGACTAACCATATTGAAACTGGAGAGAGTGAAGTGGATGATGAAATGGCAAAGTGATAAGTAATAAGTGTCTAACTTGTCTACTCAATGTTTGGTGGTCATGATGATCCAGTCAGTCTTGCTACAGTATCTCTATCCTCAACCTCTTCGTTAGCACAGTTTACTGAAGAAATGCAGTTAAAAATAGGTAAAGTAAAATATCCATAAATATCCACCTCCAGAGAAACAAAGGGAGTTCAGACCGGCGACGGCGTAATATTTTGCTTGTGACTTCGAATCTACAGCACTCAAGGATTTCACAGTCACGGTCTCAGTTTCACAGCAGTGCATTTTGAGCATGTAGATCGGCTATTTTCAGTGAAGACCGCTTATCTGGAGTCGGTCACGGGGGCAACAGTTCCAGCAGAGAGCTCCAGTCTCTTGCCTGTGCAACATTAGTCACTTCCTTCTGGGGTATCCCCATCTGGTCCTTGGTCTCTTCCCAGAGGGACACGCGTGTGGAAAGTGGGCAATACAATAAGAACTAATGTATTGCTTATATACGGTTTTAAAACCCTAAGCAAAAGACACATTACAAGATGTACAAGACACATTAAAATCCTGAGTTAATTTAACTATTGAGAGTGTGCGTGTTAATCTTTAGTTAAATGAACAAAAAACCCCTGAATGAAACGAAGGAGGAAAAAGCAAGTAACAATTTAGGTTCAAAATCGTGTGATTCTCAACGATGCAGGTCGCGGGCTGTGCACTGTGCAGCCGTTACACAAACATTGTATAGCTTCACTACAACACACAAAGGTTGGTACTTAGTAGTAATAATAGTACGTAACCACTTGAACAACTCTATACTTCGTTGAGTACCCTAGGACTCTATACTAGGCCCCCTCCTGTTTTCATTCAAATATCTTCACCAAAAAAAGCAGATCAGTGAAAACCAATCAGTGGCAGCAGTGCTCCCCCAGCACTGCCGACGCCTCGCCGCGTTTGGACCGCCGGCTCAGCATATCATACGAGCAGACGCCACCGCAACCCGACACGCTGGGTGAGCTGCCTGTCATCGATCTCGAATTGTAAAGCATCTGTTAAAATCTGGTAAGCCAAGCCCTGTGGTTTTGTTTGAACACTGTCAACATCACTTTTCTTCATCTGTGTGCTGTTAGCAATAGCAAGGAGCTGGAACACTGTCTCCTGATTCTAAATGAGCGATTTCCCCAGGCCTTTCCTCCTGACTCGGCTCTTTAGCTGCACCTCATAACAGTAAAGGGAAGTGACAGAAGGCGAATGGGACGGAGTCTATGTCGCCGTTGCGGGCCAGGAGGTCCCACGCCTTCACGACCTTAATCACATACTCTCTCTCCTTTCACCCCCCCCCCACTGTAGATGCCAAAAGTGATTGGCCGAATGACCTTTGTGATGATTTGATTGGCTGAGCACGGGATGTGATGTACAGTACAGTATGATGATATATGATGCTGTATGATGATAAGAGCGCCCCTCACTTCACACAAGTGTGATTTTTTTAAGGAATGGGGAAAAAGCCAATGGGTCATCAAGTGAATTAGCTGCATCCACCTTGGCACAGATGGCATCTACAGTATAGCTGCTCTCTCCTCCATGTGCCTAGCCTTCTTCACCGTGGCTCTGTTAGACTTCCATTCATCCATGTCGAGCACCTTGGATAATGCACCTGACTCCATTGTTGGAACTCTCTGGGATTCAATTAGTTCCATCTGACCCTAGGTTATGTGCTAACAAGGCTATAGTATAAATTAGCACCGTTTAATAGAAGACTATCTATCATGGATTAAGCCGATTATACCATCAATTACACCAAATGATTTTATTTTTCTTCTTGCCAGTTTTGGCACATGGGGGTGAAATGATAGGTCCCCTTCCTCCCTCCTATCTCTACCTCTATGTCTTCCAATTCCTAATTCCTCCCTATCTCTATCTTTCTCTACCTCTCCTCTCTCTCTGTAGTCCATCGTGTCCAACTAGTATAGTGCACAAGTATGGTTTCATTGTTGACAGCTGAGCAAAGCTGAGCAAGTCATCTCCATACTTGATGTAAGCTAAATGCGCTGGGTGACAGCATTCACATTCTTGAATGTGACAGACAGGTAGTAGCAACCACATAGCAACTTTGTCAATAGAGGGTATGAGTGTGACATCATCATCATACCTGGAAGTTATGCGGGAGGCGGGAGCGCCTACTGAGTGGCAAAAATCTATTTTCTGGCCTTGACAGCTCATACATCCAAACAGAAAAGTCCTATCTGATTGCAATAAATGTCTTTAAACAACATTAAATTCACTTTGTCACTCACATTGCCACTCGATTTGCCACTCGATCTGCCATTCACTTTATGCATGCGCATACCCTCTGTAACGCATGACACACGACTATCAAATGCATAAATGACAGCAAGAGGCAATGACATGATCTTGGTATGTTTCAGTGTGTGCTCACATTAAGTTAATCGTATGGATTGTCCATGCCGTTATGAAATATACCCGTAATAAAATATTACCTTCAGCTGCCGCTGGTTATACACATCTGTCAATCTCTCTGAATTGGTTTCGGAGAAAAACTAAATAAACCCTGGTAAACTAACACTAACCATGGTGAAAGGTGTTGTCATTGGTACTTCTAGTGGGATTAAGCATTTTAAACACAGCTTGCATGCCACACACGCCCACCAGCGGCAAACAATTGGCAGCGAAGGTGATTCACTCTGCTTCCATGCATTTTGCACCATTACAATCGAAGAGAAGTGACACAAATGAATACCAGGGGACAAAGGTGCAGTGTGTGAGTGGTGGATCCACTCCGCGCACTCAGTGACCGAGTTGTTGTCTGATCGAGTTGAGCTTTGAGCTGTAACGTTAACTTTCTTAATCAAATTTCTCCTCCTCGCTGGCTGGCTGAATCATTGATATGACAGCCAAGCAGACGCCCCTAACCGGAGGGGAATAAAGGCTCCACTGCAAATGATGGGACAGTAAAAACTCACCCGGACAAAATATTCCTCTATGCTGCTGTCCATGCTGCCTTCCAGTCATTCTCAGCTGTGATGAACATGATAACCGTCTCTCTCTTCCTGCCCAGTCCAAACCAAGAAGTGGGTCCTGTTCATTAAACGTTTGTCTGCATACTAGAAACTCGAGACACAAAAGAAAAATTGTATGTCTCCCCGGGACCCAAAGTAGTAAAAATAGCAAGCTTACAACAGGTCACTCATGATACGACGTTTTGTGAGCTTGCAGAACTGGTATTTTTTTAATGGAATTCTATTGAAAATCTTTTGAAATAAATAATAATAAATGTAGTAGATGTATTTACTCGCAACTCATAGAAATTGTTCCCGGACCCACTGCTCGGGAAACAGTGCCATATGATACAAGGCATTCGTCTCCGTTTATAAATTATGCGTGGAAATTGCCTCAAAAAGTGACATGTTACGCCATGTCCCTTTTCCATGTCAGTGTTAATGGGTGAAAATTGGCCCAAATCTGACATGTTACATCATGTCGCTTTTGGCTGAAAAGCAGCCTGGAAAAACTAGGTGTGAAGGCGCCTGAACCTCGTGTCTACTATGGTATGTCAGATTTGTCCCAGATCCAGTGCTATATACTGCACCCTCCAGTTTTCCCTATACACTAAATATCTTTGCTGAATTTTCACCCCAGAATAGATAGATAGATAGATAGATAGATAGATAGATAGGAAGGAAGGAAGGAAGGAAGGAAGGAAGGAAGGAAGGAAGGAAGGAAGGAAGGAAGGAAGGAAGGAAGGAAGGAAGGATGGATGGATGGATGGATGGATGGATGGATGGATGGATGGATGGATGGATGGATGGATAGATGGATAGATGGATAGATGGATAGATGGATAGATGGATAGATAGATAGATGTAGGCTAATCATAGGCAGCTTTAAATGAAATGCTCCTGCAATTATCATTCAGACTATTTTGCCAAATGAACAAGGATTGATGTCACAGAGTGAGGGAGCACAGCCTCTGCAATGCATTAATTTCCTGTCACACGCCATTACCCGTGAGAGCCTCTGTCAGTCCAGCAAGACCCCTGCAGAGGAGAACAACAGGAGCACCATATACGGCTGCCTCCAGAAAGGAGACAGGCCTGTCGCGCATTAATGTACAAGCAATCATACTGTGTGTGTGTGTGTGTGTGTGTGTGTGTGTGTGTGTGTGTGTGTGTGTGTGTGTGTGTGTGTGTGTGTGTGTGTGTGCGTGCATGTGTGCGTGCGTGCGCCCCTACCACACATTGTGCATGGCTCACTACACCAACAACACGGTGCTTTGATATCTGTGATCAGGAATCATAATTCATCACATATAGAATAACATGCTGTTTCCTTGGAGGGTTACGAAACTCTTCTCTAACAAGCAGAGTCTTCTCCCCCTGTCTCTCGCTCCTTCTCTCTCTCTCTTGTCTCTCTTCTATCTTCTCTGTCTCTCTCTCTCTCTTCTCTTCTCTCTCTCTGCGTATTTTCATCAGAGGTAAGCTTTAATCTAACATGAAGCGAAGGGAGGGAGTGCTTTGTGCGTGTGTGTGTATATATGCATGTGTGTGTGCGTGTGTGCATGCGTGTGTGCATGCGTATGCGCGCGTATGCGTGTGTGTGTGTGTGTGTGTGTGTGTGTGTGTGTGTGTGTGTGTGTGTGTGTGTGTGTGTGTGTGTGTGTGTGTGTGTGTGTGTGCGCGTGCATGTGTGTGTGTGTGTGTGTGTGTGGAAGAATACTGGCTCCGCTCTGAGAGGCAGTTGCCATGGTTACGGTGTGAAGTACTTTATTCCCAGCCTCACCGTCTCCTCAACGCAGTGTAAAGTGACTGAGCAGTTTGCCATGAAGAGAGGGAAGAGAAGAGAACAAGGGGTAAAGATGAGCAACAGTTAAGATGATGAGGATAACAGAGAGATCAAGGATAAGAACAAATAAATAAAGATAGGGAACAACAGATAGGGAGAGAGAAAAGGAGAGACATGTGGCAGGGCATCTGTTTTGGGACTGAGGGACCATCAGGACACAACAATATGATTTATCTCACTTATCTTACTTACTAACGAGAGAGGAGCATACAGCTAGCTACTGTAGCTATGTTAGCTTGACAAGAGTGGTAAGATCACTAAGATGGCTTTGTCTTGGTGGCCGTAGCTGAGTGGCTACTGGGTAGAGAGGTCGCCTGTGAAACCTTTTTCCAACCTTTTCTGGATCAGGGCCCTCTGGCCACTTAACACGGCAGCCAAAATGCACCATGCCTCGGCCCACAGGTTGGGAATGGCTGGTATAGAATATAGGTTATACTTAAATCATCTCTACGCCACTACTATCGTAGCATTTGACCTTAACACACAGCCATTAGAATCTAGCCAACACATGCCTCTCTAACCCCATTGTTCAACCGGTGGCTCTGAGACCGTAGTGAACCATGGTCAGTGCCTTGGAAATGAGCTTATATATACTGTGTGTGTGTGTGTGTGTGTGTGTGTGTGTGTGTGTGTGTGTGTATATATATATACTGTATATAAATTCAGTTGTCATCTTACATGTTCATGGAGAAAAGATGAGTTTTTTTAAACATTGTATCATGAGATAATAACATAAGTTGTATATATATGTATATTCATTTTTTATTGGATGATGTGTGAAGCGCCCCCTCACTTCACACGGGTATGATTATTATATTGTACAATCTATATATCACCAGTAAATATGAACAATTTGAACATGCATGTATTGTCAATGAGTGGATACTTGCGGTACATCTATCATCAATGAGTGATCATATACTGTCTGTATTGTATGTACAGAATATCAACAGATGACTGATTTATGTACAGTGTCAGCCAGCCTACACAGTGGTATATGTACAGTGCAGTCAATCAGTCGGGTATAATGAGCAATATGCCACCGATCAACAGTGAAACATTTAGCAGTTAATCTAAGCACGCTACTGTCATGGTACTTCAGTGTACATCGATCCCAGTAGTGCATGCATGTACTGTACAAATGTGCCAGAAGTAAATCAGAAGTCATTAATCCAACAGCCCACCATCTCCAACAGACAATGGAACATCTGGATTGTCTATACAAACCGGTAGAATTCTATTCAATTAAAGATTGCAAAATGTGCTATTTGCACTGTTTTTTGTACCCGTCTTGCTTAAAAACATCAATTTCTGATATTTTCTTTCTTTCAATCCAAGTACAAGAATGACCATAACAAGACACAAGTGAAAGAGGAGACCAGAGTCCACTCTGTCCCAAGACAGCAACAAGGCATCTTTCTACACCTAACTAAGTTCACCTAACTTGTGAGTGTGAGCAGAATCCTTCCAGTATACTTCCTTCTCTCTGGCCTTGATGAGCCAGATGTGACAGTAAGTTCACACAGATTCCGTCAATCAGCACACTGGTCTCTCATTCATGAATGCTGTGCAAAAACACGGACAGTCTGTCATACACCCAGACTCCATGCAGTGAGAGACTCCAGTTAAGCATCTCCCAGAGTGCTTGCTGCTGTGTATATTTTCCTGTTGCTATTGCTACACCACCAGCTGTTTGAGTGCCCTCTCTCACTTCTCTGCTCCGTTTGCTTGGTTAGCATCTGCCAATAGATGATGGAGAAAGGAGCCTGGCCGCAGGCAGCATGGCCCGTGGCTTCTGGTGGGAAAAAGCAGACATGCATTTGGGGGGTGGGGGGGGATTTTGGACTCTTGGACGCTGTGGGTGGAGTAGCTCGAGGGAACAGTGCCAGTGTTAATTAATCTGTGTTTCCCATTTGAATAATTATGTCTCTCCCCTTTTTAGTAGTGTTATAGACCTGGGCTCAGGGATATACAAACAACTTATGAGATGACAAAGACGCCAGTGAGAAAGTTGGCTAATCAGAAAGAGAGAGAGAGAGAGAGAGAGAGAGAGAGAGAGAGAGAGAGAGAGAGAGAGAGAGAGAGAGAGAGGGAGGGAGGAAGCTTATTCCGCTAGGCTCTCTGTACTTGACAGGCTCACTAATGCCTAATTTATAACTCTGTCAAGTTCACAACGCATCGAGATGTGCTATTTTCAGCACGGGACGACAAGGTACGATGAAGTATATAAAAGGCGTCACTGAGACCTAAGAGAGCAAAGCCAAGCACAACTCGTCTCCGTAATTCCTAAATTAAAGGAACTCACTCTCAGGGAAACATCTAGTACATTGCACACCATCACTTGGAGTGGGAAAGGACACCAGCAGCAGCACAGCATAAATAGTCTTTTTCACTGCAATACATTTAGTCAGTGGCATGACTATGTCACTGTCCATCAAACTAAGGCACAGACACAAGCTTTTATGCACTGCATCGCAGATCACTGGAGCGTGCAATAGCTTGGACACTCCACCAGTGATGGATCTGCCCGCTGCCTATCATTATGCACAGTTGCACACCCATTGGAGGGCATTACTCTTCGCTCTGTGCCTGAAATCATTTCTTGCAGCTGTGTTAAAATGCTAGCAGCAGGATAGCTAATGGGGAACATTAGTGGTATAGCAGTATAATAACAGGTTCTTAGGTCCTAGCAGGGACACCGTCACTGGCTTGTGAGTGACAGCACACGGCTAGCCAAGCTGGCGTCAGAAGGGCAGTGTGAGGAGATCACAGACATGTACTGTAGTGACTGGACTAGATTAAGCCTGTCAGCATGCATTCACATTCAGTACGCTGTTCTGTATAGCCACGGTCCCCTATTTAATGGCATTTCTATCTCTGGGACCCCGATGTATATTGTAAAAAAGTTAATTTAACTCTGAGAGTGTACAAATGGAATTTGCTTTGGTTCCCAGCTATCATTTGGCTGGGGACCCCCTGGAACTCCCTCAAGGACCTCTAGGGGTCCCCGGAGCACACTTTGGGAACCACTGCTGTATAGTACCTGTGCTGAGCTGGAGAATGTAACAATAACAACCATAGGCAATGCATTACTAAGACATGACTGGTGATTCAAAATATTCCCTCGCCTGGTTATTCTTCTAGATTTTTAACAACAAGGGGGATAATTACTTTACACTTGGTTATTTTCTACATTTTAAACAAGAGGGCTCAGGGCTTATTACTATTTGCCAAAAATAACGAAAACCATTTGTTTAATTTCTTGTCCAACTACAACTAATTAGTCAGATTTGACTTATAGGACTTGGAAGTTGGAATGCCTTCTGAGAGCAGCATTCAATTTCATTGGCCCTCGTGCCCTTCTAATCACCATCTGCATAGTGACTAATTGAAATAGAAAACCAGCCCACATCATTGTTCCAATTCCATCACCAGCAGATACTTAAACTTGTATGTACCGTATGAGTCACATACTTAACACTCCAGTATGCAATTGTCTCCCCATGAACCCCCCCCTGCAATGTTCCAGCTAATGACAGACTGTCACAATGGTTGCGCTTCCCAAACCAAATTCTCCACTACCATAACAAGCAAGCAGTAAAATAATTTCCTGCAGCTCGCTACCACAATTACTGTTGTTTTGGTTTAGAGAAAAGTGCTGATCACAAAAAAAAACGGCAAGTCGGTGCGGTTTCAATAATGTTGTGCTCAGTTGTTTTTAGTGGCTCCACAAAATTGTGCTCGTAAGTATTTCTGTTTACAGACGGGTCAAACGCCTCTCTGTGTGGCTGTGTTCAAAAACATTTGAGAGAAAGATGGGAAGAATGACGGGTGGAGACTGGAGAGGCAGAGTATAAAGACTAAAGAGGAAGTGAAGAAGCCACACTCGACATACTGTATATTGGTCCGGCCGATATATCGGCCATTTGACAACATCAGTAAATGTAATATACCGGTATGTATCTGATGTGTCTCTCGACTTTTAACACCTTTCAAGTTTCAACCTGGGGTCCCGATTTTGGGGCATGTCATTATATTGAAGCTATTTTCCCCAAACCGTGTTAGGGTTGAGCGGGCCCAAAAATATGGCATCTATAAAGAAGCCACACTCAGTGACCCCTTAAACGGATCAACATTAAAAAACAATCAGACCCGTCTGAATTGAGTGGTGCTGTACTGTATGTACTGTACTAGCCCTCCTCCCTGGCCTCTGTGTGTGTGTGTGTGTGTGTGTGTGTGTGTGTGTGTGTGTGTGTGTGTGTGTGTGTGTGTGTGTGTGTGTGTGTGTGTGTGTGTGTGAGCGAGACGCTGCGCAACAGTGCCATCCAGTGGTACTGCTGAGGTGTTTCACCTGTCTCAATGCTCAGACACAGGGACATAATGAGGTACGGCACCACTCAATGAAAGCTGGATGGACTTCCTGTCTGTCAGCAGGTTGTATAGGTTGTTGGATGCCACGGCTGCATGTAAACGGATTACAGTAATCGGATCAGGAATACATTGATAACTATAATCCATTAGAGTTAATGAAAACATCATAGCAATCAGATTACAGATACCATTGAAGATGATTATATCAAAGACACTGTATATATGGACAAAAGCATTTTGGTGTATAATATTGAAACCTCTTTCACAGAGATCTGTCAAACAATCAAATAAAGGTTTACACTGAAATGCAATGGGATGGATGGGGTTTTTATTATTACCATATATTTCCAAATAGTAGCCCTGGCTTACTCAAAATCCGCCCACTACCTAATACATGTAACAGCCCGGTCTGACACCATTTTGCATAATAAACACCTCGTCCAAAACTCCAAATACAGTTTTTCACAATTGTTCGAAAAATCTAACAGAATTTGCACAACCTTCACTTCATGTACCTAATCGCTCGACACAATTTGCACTACATCACTCTCCCTTATCTGCATTAGACTCTGACTTTCCTTCTTTACACTCTGATTACACATCACCTTGTTGTCCAAACACTACACACAATGTTTAGTTGTTGCACACACTTCTCACATCTCTCACAATCTCAAAGCATCAACCTACAAAACACTTAATAGTCAAATCTCTAAACATTCAGATCTAGTGAGCAATTTGCAATCAGGACTGCAGCATAAAAGGGACTTGATAGCCTCTGTTTTGGTTTGGTGAACAATGGAGAACCTTGAAGAGATCGACAACCAGAGAAGGAGAGGGGTAAGAGTGAGAGGAGGAGGGAGAGGAAGAGGAAGAGCAGTAAAAAATAAATAAATAAAACATTTTTTCTGCTGCATATTTGTGTGCTGTGTTATGTTTGACTATGAAAAAGTACGCCTACACGGAGTCATTTTACAAATGGAGAAATGGCCCATTCTCCAGAGTCATTGTCATTCATGTGTGTTCCATTTCTATGATTGTGTTTTAAAATTCACTTAATTGTGCTGTTAATGCTTGGTAGTGTGCAGCAAATGCTTAGTTGTGTGTACTCAATGAATGGTACGTGTTTGTAAGCAAAGCAAAGCAAAGTTACTATGTTTACCCAGGGTAACTGGACTAAGCTCAAGAACTTGTTTACAGCCAGGCCCTGCTCATAGAACATTTCATGGTAGGGGTTCAATGCCTTGTCATTTGAAAATATGGCTGTGTGTACAAAATGAAAGCACAAGTTCCATTTTGGGAACAGTTAAGAGATTTGATGGCAAAGAGTCATCATGGAAAGGGTTTAGCATTGTGTGTGTGTGAGGTTTTCAGTTTTGTGTGTGAAAAACTGTAATAGCCCCCGTCCGTATAAACGCCCGGGCCATTATTTGAAAACTTAGTCAGCCTCATTTATATTTTGTTGAATGACGGTGCCCCGAAAATAAAAGATCTACAAGCTCCAAGTGTCGCGTCTGCAGCGTGTTGTGAGCTTGGAACGTGCAGAGAGATAGAGGGGAGAGCACGAGAGGGGAGAGCACGAAAGCGCGTGCGAGAGACAGAGACAGACAGAGACAAAGAGAGAGAGAGAGAGAGAGAGAGAGAGAGAGAGAGAGGGAGAGAGAGAGAGAGAGAGAGACAGACAGAGACAGAGACAGAGACAGAGACAGAGACAGAGACAGAGACAGAGACAGAGACAGAGACAGAGACAGAGACAGAGAGAGAGACAGAACAACATCGTCTGTTCAACTCGTGGGGGTGGCACTGGCTCTCTCTCAATATTAAATCAAAAGACGAAAGACATTTGTTTACCATACCGTATAATTTTGAACTAAAACATGTGCGACAGGAACTGTAACCAAATAATGGCCCAGTGCAGGCTGGTGCAAAAATAAATAAAAGCCTACTGCAAATATACCTCCTTTCTTTTAAATGCCAGGGGTCTGAATCGATTTAGCATATTAAACTACTATTTGGAAAAATGCAGTATTTTATTTTTTTAACATAAATCTTCTCTTCTGGGGGGTTCCTGGCAAAACATTTTCAGATAGGGTTCCGCAGCCAAATACATATACCATTATACATTTGGGGGTCCTTGACAAGAAAAGTTTGAGAATCACTGGGCTATTATAATGTTTGATATATAATTATGTTGAAGATGGACAGGTCAGATGAAGTACATTGTTCAACATGATTATATATACAACTTTATAAGTATAGCTTGCCCTACATCAACAAGACTCCACCTCCTTGCATTTGACTGTAAACTTTTATCTGATTTAGGTCATAATTCCAACCCCACACACATCTTAGTAAACTGCACTTCCACAGATTGCAGACAACTCACAATAGGTTCTCTATATATATATATAGTATGGCATTTCTCAGCAATGCCAGTCAAATTATTGCCAATGAATATGATCCTCTCACACACACACACACACACACACACACACACACACACACACACACACACACACACACACACACACACACACACACACACACACACACACACACACACACACACACACACACACACACACACACACACACACACACACACACACACACACACACACACACAAAAACATGTGCATAACACTTGTCCCCAATCCAGTGTAACACTTTTACTCTTGATTTCATTCTTGTTTGTCAAGAAGAGTGTGAACGGAACATGGGACTGTTGACGACTTGACGGCCATACATGCAGGCATGCCACAGCATTCTGGATCATTTGGAGAGGCTTGAGAGAGAGAGCATGCCACTCAAGCTGGACTCCGGCTTACTGGACTCAAGTGTCCAGTAAAGAGGGAATTGCAAGAGTCAAGCCTGGAGTATACTGACACCAAGGAGCTGGGTATAGAAGTACTCCTTGGTGATCCTTCAGATGTTGTAGTGTGTAGTGTCTAGTCAGTGAGATCTATGACTGATGACATTAACTGGTGTAACTGAGCTGTAAGTTACCAGACAGATGCAGTAGAACTTCCATACTGACTTTAAAGAGAGCTTTCCTATCGCTGCAATGTGCCTGACTGTTTTCCGCCCACTGCATGCACGTTTGTGATGAGCGACGTCCCTGCTTCCATAACTCTCCTAGTGAAGGTGAGATAAATAGAATGGCTTGGTTGTGAAATCTGTGCCTTCCAATAAGGAAGTTGCAAGTGTTGCCCCGTGACGCAGCTGGTATGGTAAAGTATACTGAATCTGATACAATACAGCCTTTGTTTTCCACACTGTTAGTCTGCTTGGCACAAGACAAAAAAATAGTTTTGGGTTTAATTGAAAGCTGAACTGTACAGAGGACACTGCACAGTGAGATCCTCAGTAGTCATTTACTGAGAGTGCAGACGTGAATCCAAATGGGCTCATGAGGGTGTGGGCTTCTTGAAATATTCTATTATAAATCAATTCAGCATGTTGTGCTGCTGTGCTGCTTTGTAAAACATTTACTGTACTTCATATTGTGGTATGATCAGTCATCATGTATCCAATTTATTTTATGTTTATGTATCCTACTTTATCCATTGAAATGATGAATATCCTGATTTATTGAAGAAAAAGAAGATAACGGTAGTGCCAGTCCTACAGTACATACACATGTTACATGTACATAACATGTACATGTTAAACTGCATTTTACACTCACACTCTGCATTCAAAGGACATGTAGAGAAAGGACACAAACAAATTGCACAAATGAAAAAACAATGATGAACAATATAGTTAATATAGCTATTGTGCTCAGTGTGAATGGTCCTTTAAGCCTGATTCATAGTTTGTTGAACACCAGTGTTCTACAAGCTCAAAATCTGTCACGAAGCAATGCGCTGTGAGCTTGTAGATCGCTATATTCAGCACGTGACACATTGCCGTACGACACAGTATAAATACACTTGTAGTCACACCTCCAAGGTGGCTTTTCCAATTTCCTTTCACCTTAGAAGTCATTGAGTATGCAATAAATCAGAGCGGCATCAGGATCCCTCACAGCAGGTCTCATATCCTCACAGGCCACCCTGAGTTACAGCCACGGCTGTTGTTTCTGACTCTACTCTACTCTGGGGATCAAGATGGATCAACAGAGGAGTTATTGTTGTGATTGCTGTGAAACCCAGAGTCAGACGCATCTCAGATCAAGGGCTAAAAGGAAACATCTCCATAGAAATTGGGATCAATTTAGAGTGACTAGAATTCTACTGAGCTTCACAACGTATCAAAAACAACAGCATGGGTATTTTTGCATTGTAGCTGAATTAACCATTAATAGCTGACCTTTCCGTAGCTGGCAGTGAGTGACCGTATGCTACTGTATAGTACAGTAGCTGCATTACCTCACTGTTGGCTAGTGATTGCAGCTCATTTGGTCATAAACAGCTGAATTTCCGGTCTGTCTATAAATGTTAATAGTGACACATTTGCATAGAAGACGCATCAGGATGACGGTGCACTATATGCTCCGATGGAGACAATTTTGAAAGCATGTGATGTGATCGAGGCACAAATGGGAGTCCTGCTGATGCCCAGTGGCACTCTCTGCCATCTGTAAGAACTCTGCTGCCACCCCGCTAGCTGGAGCAGTACTCAGTACTAGGGCTGGGTGCAATAACCGCAATACCGCCATACCGCCGGTATGTAACGCACGGTTAAAATATTTTTTATGAAATGAAAAGTGTATCATAATAAACAGTGACGCTCAGTCAGTCTAATCATGCCAGCAACACAACACCAGAGGGAGTTCAAAAAACCATGTGCAACCCAGATTCGGCACAAACAAGGATTGATTGATTGATTGATTGATTAAAATATTTATTAACAGTTTGCAGAATTACACTACATTTCAAGCACAACTCAATACAAAGACTGTTAACTGTGAGTGGACACTTGTTTACAAGAGGGTCCACCTAAATTCATTTCACTCCTATGCCACAAAAATGTGGAACGCCCTACCAACTGTCATTAAGATGTAAATCCCTTGACTCCACCCACCCCTTTCCCCCCTCACTTTATACGTTTTCCCCCTTTTTACCTCCTTTATGATGATTTCCTGTTTTTGGCTTTATAGAAGTGCATAGTGTACAAAATGATATGATGAATTGAAAATGGTGGACCCTCTTGTAAACAAGTGCAATGCTTTATGGCAGGGGTATTCAATTAGATTAGGCCTCCTATGTGACACAGACCGAGTAGAAAGAAACGTGCCATTTTAACGTGCCATTTTATCATGACTATTAGTGAGGACCTATTATATGAAGATAGGTTCAAAAGTGGTCCTTTAATGATTACCGTCATTATGGTAATCTCACAATTAATATCGCACACACCATACCTGTAACTTTTATTAGCCCTCTTATTATTCCCCCATACCTGTAACTTTTATTAGCCCTCTTATTATTCCCCCCCATACCGGCGGTATGGGGGCCCGGCAATAACCGCGGTAATAAAAATCCCATACCGCCCCAGCCCTACTCAGTACATCTGAAAGGACCATGCTGCCACCCTACTAGCTGGAGCAGTACTTTCACCGCTGGTGACTAATGGAGCAGTTACTGACAGAGGGAGGGGCTGTGGGGCGTGAGCTAGAGGGCATCATCATCATCATCATCATCATCATCAACGGCCATGGAACAACAGCCGCAAGCTATTACGGACCAGTCAACAAGGAAACAACATGACCATGTGATAAGGGTGGATGAAGATGATGGGTGTGCGTGCGTGCGTGTTCTGACTATTTATCTCGATACAGATGCGTTCCACCATCCATGCAGGGCAATGCAGACACCAAAACTATTTTTAGGCGTATAGGTCTGACATACAGTGTACGCCCACCTTCACATCAGACTGCATCTGGCCGGGGGCATGGTGGCTATATGTGGCACTCCCACCCGCACGCAACATACCACATTGCAATGAGGCTGACGGGATCCAAGGTGTCACGACGAGGAGAGGAGACATCGAGGGGAGAGAGCAGGCTGAAGCAAGGGAACACAATGGAACAAACATTCATAACAAATCGCTGCATGATTGAAATGATGCTACAATCATGGCAGCATGGCATGAGAGCCTGCAGGCAGCAACGCCCCATGTCTCCCAACATGGCCCATTTGTAGCCCATTCCCCGGAGAAGGTGGCACGGCGCCACGCCATATGGGCCTCTATGTGTGGCAGGGCTGCGGCACATTACAGGAGGAACCAGCCTGTGCAAGGAAGGACCAGAACCTGTCTATTGGTCTAATTAATGTCTGCGTGATCCCGGAGGGCCCTTCACTTGAGGAGGACATTTTAGCAGGCTGCATGAAACGAAGGAATAACATCCAGCATCCATGTGGTACAGATGGCCCTTCACTACAGTGGCTGTGGTCCTGACTACAGATGAAGACAATGACTCTGACTCTTGCTCTCTAACATACTCTCTCTCTCTCTCTCTTTCTCTCTCTCTCTCTCTCTCCTGCCATCTCCCCCACCACCGATGGCCTTTGTGATCCGATAGGTCTGGAATAATAAGCAGTTGCCGTGTAATCTGCTGCTCCATTACAGCCATGCAGATAACGGCACACAGATCTCTGCAGCTGCGAGCAGCACGGGCCAGCAGTGTGGGCCCCGTTGCAGTGACATTGTAATTATCAAGTGCTGACATTGCGGTTAGCAGTCACACTCTTAAAAGATGACCCAAAAAAATGAACAAACGAACAAGCATACAAAAAAGGTGGAATATTAATGATCTCATACTTGGCATTTAGAAGTTCAATGGCGTGGACATGACAACTGGTTGACAGTGGTTCTCTATCTCTCCCTCTGTCTATCTCGTACGGCATCTATCCCTTCTCCCCTCTGTCTCTATGTCCTCTCTTTCTTTATGTCCCTCTCTTTCACATTAAGCCACACACAGCACACACTTCATGTCCATCTATCTCTCCTCTGCCGCTTGCCCGGGACCAGCAACATGCTGAGTGTGTCTGGACAGCCCGCAGTGCTGTGCAACATCTGGGCACAGTCTGTTAGCCGGATCCAGAATTTATGACACAAGAGACAGAGGGAGAATTCAGAGGAAAGGAGCCACACACAGTGTCCTTGGCCAGTCACGCTTAGCAGGAGGAAGCTGAATGCATGTCATGAATATTGACGCATTGATTGCTTTAAGCTTAAACTGCTGAGATAAATTGAGTTACAATATACAGTAAAATCCTCAATGTAAATCTAACTCTCACCGGTCCATTTGGTTAAATTTGTACACTTTCCAAGTTACGTAGATAAATGAACACCAAGTATTTTACTGTGTATACACTATAATTAGGTCATTTGACATTATGATTAGAAAATGCCTCGGGGAAACTGTGAATGGCTCAGTGGTCTTCCTGTCCTGCTTCATTGCTGAGTAACGATGGTGCATTTATTTTTTATTCGTACATTAAACCAGCTTCTGGGATGCTGATACAATAGGCATTGTAGAGGCAGCCAAGAAATTCCAAATCTCATTACAATGCTTAGTTGTTTGTCATACAGAAGCCACAATGATATTGGAAAATATAACCAAATTTACTTACTAAATTCTGCCAAAGCTGAGCTCAAATTTTGTCTTACTGAATAATAAATCTCATATTTATTTTAAATGTTATTTAATTATATTCTAACTCTACTACTACTACTAATAATAATAATTATTATTATTATTATTATTATAATCGACTGTCATTATATCTGTGTGGCTTTCACACTAAACGATTGATAGCCGACTCACACACTGCAAGAGTTCACCAAGATGCGATCCAGACCCGATACCTTCATCATTTGTTTTTTATTCCAATTCATTTTGACAATCTCACGCACGTGCAGGATGCCGTGATACAACCGCGAGACCAACACAGGACGCCTCTCTCTCTCTGCGTGCACGCCACACACACAGGAATAGCCAGGCTACACGGAGAACTGTTTGTGATAGCGTCTAGCCTATGTGCGAGACAGGACGTTAAATCTTGATTTTCATGAAATAACTCTGTCTCTCTCCGTATGTCACACGCACACACACACACCGACACCGGACAATAGTATCACGTTCCTTTCCACAGTCTGGTCAGTAATCTACCCTCCAAATGTGTGTATATTATAGTATATGCATGAGAGAGGTGAGGGAGTTTAAATACCTGGGGTGTAGAAGAGAGGCAGAGAGGAGAATGCAGGCAGGGTGGAACGGATGAAGGAAAGTGTCAGGGGTTATTTGTGACAGAAGGGCACCAGCAAAAGTCAGATGGAAGATGTATAAGACACTAGGTAGTGAGTGACACTAGTCATGCTGTACGGCTTGGAAACAGTGCCAAGAGGCAATATTGAGGATGCGACGATTGTCATTGGGAGTGACACTGACAATGCAAGACAGGATCAGAAATTACTACATTAGAGGATCAGCCCAGGTTAGAAGGTTAGAGGATAAATGAAGGAGAGGTTGAGATGCGAAGCACTCGTTACAACTTACTACATCACTCCGGGGAGTGCACCTGCCTGGTGCGCTGCCCGGAGTGATGCAGTAACGAGTGCTTCGCGGTGGAGATGGTCTGCACATGGTTTGGTGCAAAGGAAAGATGAGGGGTATATCGGGAGAAGGATGTTGAAGATGGCACTACCAGGTAAGAGGAAGGCCAAAGGGGAGGTGACCGGAGAGACAGAGGAAGACACAGAAAACAACCAGATGGAAACAGATGATCTGCTATGGTGACCCTTATGGGAATTAGCCGAAATAAGAAGATCCATTCTTTAATATTTAGTAGTTTAGGCCTAAAAAACAACAACTTTGGTTTCCGATTGGCTGTCATTTTTGGGCTGAGTAGGTAGGGAATTTATTTTATTTTATTTTTTATTTTATTTTTTCGTGGGAAGGATGGGTAGCAAGGAATTTATTTTATTTTATTTTACTTATTTATTTTTTCGTGGGAAGGATGGGTAGCAAGGATTAAAAAAATAATAAATCCTACGGCAATGATGGATAGGCTTCTACATGTTTCATATTTTGGCTATGTGAAATAACTCTGGCAGTTTTAATGGTTAATACAACTTTACATTGTTTTCATTACACAGTGACATATACCTGGAGTAGAGGCAGCAGGTTTAGAAAATAGGGTTGCTGATATTTTCTGCTGCCCTGCGGTTGGCTTTTGGCTTTTTTATGGTGGCATTTTAATGTGCGGTGGCAGTGGCACCACAACACACACGCAACAGAAACACAACAATATCGGCGTGTGTTATTCAATGTGTGTTTGTGTTTCCCATTGAACCGGGTCTGCATGTCACGTTAAAACATGTTCCCCTGAATATTTCTGTCGGAGGCAGCGCGGTTTAGTTGAGAGAGTTGCGACATCTCCGTTCACTGCTTATTCGTGGGGCTGCATGCGTCATTGATCAGTCCATTGTCGTCACTCTCTGTCTTTAAACAGCTCTAGTCTAGAGGCTGCGCTCCGCTCCCCGGTCAGAGCTGAGCAACATGGCGGCGCACAGCGCGCTGTGTTGACAGTGTTGTTACAAACGATAGTGGTTCTACAACTATTCCTACGTGGATTTAATTTTTTATAACGTAGGATGAGGTTGCGTGTCCCGATGGTCTCATCAAAGAGAATTTTAATGATCAAATACCTTTTTGGTCTTGACTCGGTCGTATTCTGAGATTTATTTATTTTTTTCACCAAATGCCAATAAAATAATATGGGTTGCGCATATTTAATAGAGTCGGTCGGCAACCGGAAACCAAAGTTTTTTTTTTTTTTGGCCTTATACTATATAGGGTTGTCAGGCTTCATTGGATGATATCATCTTATATCGTCTGCATAGCAATGGAAAGAAATGGGCCTACCTTGGCCACTCCACAAGTTATATGGGAGTTTGTCAACAAAAAACCTACAATTAGTAAAATATAAGATATTCAGATATGCCACCCCACTGTTGTACCCTCAAATACAATCTTCTGTCATGTTTGAGGTTCACACAACTCTACTGTAAACGAAGGCCACAAACTAGGAAGTTAAGATGGAATGGCTCCATTCCCCAAGCTGTCATAATGGAGGGATTTCAGATCGTCCTTATAACCCCTGACTGCAATTGTTGCAGAGACTGGCACACCTCAGACATAATTTAGCTGAAGCGCCGCCATCCATATCCATGGAATATAAATCATCCTTTCCATTGCCATACATTAGCATACATATTGAACAGCACCGTGTGTCAACGCAGAGCATCACACTTTACAGTTCAAGAGGGGTTACTATAAACAACATTCCAAGTGCATTCCAAGTGCAAACCCAAGGGGAGAAAAAGTCCACGAGTTGACATGGTTACATAACGTGAAGTCACAGTCACAGACTGACTCACGGTTCACACTGGAGGCCTAGCGGGGACTCCCGGCAGATTCCTTATAGTCTCTTCAAAGATACTGCCCTACAGGGAAATCATGTATTGGAACGGTAAACACGCACTCACGCATGGATGCAGGCAGGCAGGCACGCATGCACAGATTGCACACATGATACACACACATCACAGTGCAGCCATATTTTACAATCACATATTGGAACAATAGACACACATGCACACGCGCATAATGCAGCCAGCCACATGGCACATTCTGTAACAAAAACAAATACATTTTTACTCACACAGATAAACACACATTTAGTTACACAAGCATGCGCCCACACTTGGGTTCATATTGCAGTATATACCAACACGGTAACCACACACACGCACACACGCACACACGCACACACACACACACACACACACACACACACACACACACACACACACACACACACACACACACACACACACACACACACACACACACACACACACACACACACACACACACACACACATAATGACTCACAGACAGTAAACATTATATGCTCAACACTCCAGTCACTGCAGAGTGTTTATGGGGACTGATGCTCACAGCTCATCCCATCTTCTCAACTATCTTCCCCCTGCATGCTATAAGAGCATGCCATCACTGCGGCACAGTGAACAGTTAATGCATGTCTCTTTGCCTGAGTGAATGTGTGTGTGGTGGTGGTGGGGGTGGGGAGACAGAGAATGAGAGAGAGAGAGAGAGAGAGAGAGGGAGAGAGAGAGAGAGAAATACAGACAGAGAGACAGAGTGGATCTGGGTTGAGTGGATTCCCGCCTGCGTATTAACCTTGGCTGACCTTCAACTGATATTATTAGTTCGTTACATCATTAGTACATGCTGTCCCTCCCAAATAAACAAATAGAGTAAACAAGAGTATATAATAGTATACATTTTATTATATTTATATTATATTATATAGTTTGTCTGTATGCATGCGTTAATTTATGTATGTAGGTGTTTATGTATGCGCATGTACATATGTATGTATGTATGTATGTATGTATGTATTTACTGTATGTCCGTCTGTCTGTGACCAGCTAATCTCCGGCACTGTTGGAGATTATTTATCTCCGTCCGTCCGTCCGTCCGTCCGTCCGTCCGTCCGCCCAAAATAACCTACCTCCTGACCCGGAAATTATGGAAGCAGTCCGGCATGTCTCCGTTGTCTCGTTTAAAGACAAAACCTAACGCAGTGGTTCTAAAAAAAAAAAAAAACTGTGTGCACATTTCTTTAACACAGGCTGGACATATAGATAAATAGTCATATGACTATTGTTGTATGAGAAAATAGATAGATAGATAGATAGATAGATAGATAGATAGATAGATAGATAGATAGATAGATAGATAGATAGATAGATAGATAGATAGATAGATAGATAGATAGATAGATAGATAGATAGATAGATAGATAGATAGATAGATAGATAGATAGATAGATAGATAGATAGATAGATACTCTGTAGCCAAACATCACAGCTGAGAACACAGAGTGATTCTGTACTGTGAGTCAGAAACAAACAATGTCTGTTCCAGGCGCCTATTGATCCAAAATGAGCAGACCCTTTTCAGATAAGCTGTCCAGTGGGGGGAGAGAGAGCGAGAGACAGAGAGAGAGAGACACAGACAGACGGACAGACAGACGGACAGACAGACAGACAGACAGACAGACAGACAGACAGACAGACAGACAGAAAGAGAGGAAGAAAGGGAGAGAGAGAGATTGAGGACGGGGGGGGGTCAGAATTGCTGTATTCCACCACACAGTGCCTCCAGTTTAAAACTCTGATCTCACCAGGGTATCGCGCTCTGCCTTCACAGTGCAGCAGATCAATAGCGTATTAGGCTCGTCCTGATTCAGAGGCATAATTGGAACCTTTAGTTTAGTAAATAAAATAATGCAAAAAACGTGCATTATATCATTTTCCATCCATCCATCCATCTTCAACCGCTTATCCGTAGTCGGGCGGGTGGGCAACAGCTCCACCAGAGAGCACCAGACTTCCCTCTCCAGAGCAACATTAGTGACTTCCTCCTGGGGGATCCCGGGACGTTCCAAGGCCAGTGAGTCGATGTGATCCCTCCATCTGTGCCTTGCTCTGCCCCGGGGTCTCCTCCCAGTGGGAGGTGCATCGAGGACCTCCCTATAGAGAGACGCCCGAGCGAAGGAGCAGCGGCTCTACTCCGAGTCTCTCCCGTGTGACTGAACTTCTCACACTATCTCTAAGGGAGATGCCAGCCACCCGTCGGAGAAAACTCATTTCGGCCGCTTGACCTTATTCTTTCGGTAATGACCCACACTTCATGACCATACTGTAGGCGAGAGTAGGAACGAAGATTGCTCAGTAGACAGAGAGCTTTGCCTTCTGGCCCTACTCTCTTTTCGTCACAACAGTGCGGTACAGCGACTGCAATACCGCTCCGATTCTCCGGCTGATCTCCTTCTCCGTCCTTATATTATATCATTTTATCAATCGAAACTGAGGAAGACCTTAAACCTGTTTGACAAAGAATGCACGGGGAGGAGAAAGAAGGTCACGCGTCAGATGGTCAGGCCCATGATTCCTCTCAAATTCATCAGTGACCAGTCCACACACTCTGGACCGAAGATAGTACCTGCACCTTGACTTGGCGGTATAACAAATGGCTACTTAGCATTACTGTAGTGTCTGCTATAATCTCTTATGTGTTCACTTGAGTGCTAGATTCAGAGTGATGCTTGCTTGCGATATATTAAGGGACGTCAGGAACTATTCAGATTAGCTACTTCCTCCTCACCTTCGCTCTCATGAATAATCCATTGCTCCACTCAGGGGGCTCTGTGTCATCCTCAAGATATTTAGAGTTACCCCGTGAAGCTATTTATATGCCATTCGAGTAGGTAAAATTGCAAATGGAGGGCTTCTATCACAGTTATTCTCCACTTTCCGGCATGTCATCTGCCTCTTGCAGTCCATTCTAAATCAAAAGCGCGTCGATAAGTAACTGATATCCATCCACTCAGCAGTATAATGTGGTTGTTAGGAACAAATACAAAATGATGATTACATCATTGCAATGTATCACAGCATCGCTATCGGTTGAAGCGGAAGGTTCGATCTCCACATCTCCTGGCATCATGTCGTGAGCATATAGGCCTACCTGAGCTAGGAAGTGAACACCTAACTGCTCCTGATGAGCAGGTTGGTGCGTTGCATAATTTGTAGCTGCTTCCACCGTCGTGTGTGTGTGTGTGTGTGTGTGTGTGTGTGTGTGTGTGTGTGTGTGTGTGTGTGTGTGTGTGTGTGTGTGTGTGTGTGTGTGTGTGTGTGTGTGTGTGTGTGTGTGTGTGTGTGAATGCGGTGCATAATCCATGTACAGTAGTATTTTGTAAAGCACCAGACATATAGAGCCCGATTCTGGGGCAGGCGGTTTGGTGGAAAGTGTGTAGTAAATTGGTGAATTGCCTTATGGAAGTGGCATGCTTTTTTCTGCTTGTGTGTTTGGTATTTGCGGTGCGCAGCTGTTGTAGTAGGCGGTGTGTCATGTGGAGATCAGCAGCACAATGCCATTTTGGTGACGCCCAGGACAAAAATCATAATTTGCATTCAATGCATTGCACACTGCCTGTCTGCTTGGACAATATCTACTGGCACCACTTTTTGCCACACTTGAGCTGTAAAAGGTGCTTCCAGACTGACAGCTGTATCCAAAATCATACAAACCCGCTTTATAAATGCTATGTTAAGCCTGTCTATTTCTCCAATGGTATGCATCTCTCAAGCTGTATTTAGATTTTATGCATGTTTTATGCATTCTAATCCACATGTAACAAATCATCGAATATCTGTATCTAACAAAAAAGAACACCCGTTTACTGTAACTTGCTTAGACAGGCAAGAAATGGGACAAACAGTGAGTATTCCTGAAAAGACAGCTTACTCAGCTGTCCTACAACAAGGTATACACATCTCAGCAATAACTCCCGGTTTGCACAACATCTGGAGGATCTGATCCTCCTAGGATTCTACCAAGCTCCTTATCAAAGCCTGATCAGTTAGGCCTGACTATTGTGGCTGGTCTGCTGGTATTACACAAAGCCCTTCAACTGATCCAGAATTCTGCAGCATGCCTGGTCTCCAATCTCCCCAAATGTTCACATTTCCCCCAGTTTGTGTAGCTTGTATTGGCCTCCAGTTATTGCCCATATCCAAATAACACTGGTTATTGCTGATCTACAAGGTAATCAAGGGCATTACCTTCAATAATATTTGATCCACCCCTACACCCAGTTCCCTCACACTTACTGTAGAGATCATCTAACCCAGGGGTTCTCAACCTGTGGGCTGCGACTCGCGGCCCCCTAGGGGGTCCCGAAATAATTTTGGGGGGTCCCCAGATGATTAAAAGAGAAACATATAGGCCTATATAAAAGAAAATGTTTTTGCAAATGAATGGCTGGAAAATGGAAATTGAGAGTTACATAGTACACAGTGCATGCATAAACTTTCCTTAATGATTATGTGGTTTCAGTATAGTATATATGATGTCTTTTCTCTATTATTAAGGTTACTGTAGCGGTCAATTTGTATTGGGGGTGGGGAGAGGGGCGGGGAGAGGGTCACGAGACATGGCCAAAGCATTTCCGGGGGTCCCCAGCCAAAAACGTTGAGAACCCTATAACCCAGGACATCCGTCCAGCCCTTCCCTAAACACTGGCCAATGCTTCAATAAGTCTCTTCCCTCCTGGCTCCCAAGCTGTGGCTTTTCTCATGATACTATGACTAATGATTAGTCACTGCCACAGTCACTGCTCTTATATAGTTATATCATTTGATGATTGGTCATGATTGAATCCATCTGCAACATACCCAATGAAAATATATTAATTTCAGCCTAGTCCAACCCATGTCACTAACCTCACAGCAGGTACTCTGCCCTTTTTGGAAAATACAAATCATCTGTCGCAATCCTCAACCTGCCACGTTGCCGACTGTGTTTCATGCCAGTTCACCTAAATCCCAAAAATACAGCCCATAGAGTCTAATAATGCTTGTCCTCCCGATCCAACCATTAGGTATCGATAGTCAATAGGGACTTTAAGCAATGACGGATTTCAGGACGGCTCCGCTACGCAGAAGTATGCGGCTATGACGTAATCGCTGTAGCTGTCAAAATCGTTAAGCAAACAGCCGTCGGCTGAAATCAAGTCACAAATAAATCAAACAATGCAGTGTTCAGTGATGAAGTCACATTAAGAAGGCATGCTGACTAGTGTGGTCGTCTGGTTGATGTTTCATTTTCAATAGAAATAGCAAGATTTATATTGTGCAAACCAGTGCAATGCTGGTGAAACGAAGAGATACGATATTTAAACTACGACCCAACTTCCACACTCTTCATTACAGTAGTTTTGCTTCATGGCCAGGGGTACGTGGTTCTGTTTTGTGAGATCATGCACATAGTAGCATGAGCTGTGATCGATCTCCTAGACAGCATAGTGCGTATACACCACATACATACAATACAGTACTACATACAGACAAACAAACCCTGTTCTGGGCAACATGGCATTCAGCATAAAAAAGCTATATGAATGCAACGCGTATCAATTGCAGACCACTTTATTTCTTCAAACTTAAACCTGGTGATGCCTGAAGGAATACAGAAAAGGAATACAGAAAAAGGAGAACGGATGCTGGGTTGGTCCGTTATTGTTCCAGGATAAACATCTACTGTTACTCCTCCTGAGTCCTGACACAGTAGAAATACAGGTTAAGAAGACTGTGGGCAGTAAGCAACCAAAACAAACACACCTTTCTGTTCTCTTCTCACACTGACAGTCTTTCTTTCACTCTACAGGAGAGCTGGCCGATCGCCCACCATGGAATGAAAGAGGTTGATTCTGCTGACCAAGCCCTTCACAGGTAAGTGGCCATTCGTCCCGTCGGGCCTTGTCTGTGGCGTTCATAGTGAACAGTGCTTCTCAAACCGTGTGCCAAGGTATGAAGGTACACTGGTGTGCCATGACAAATATAGGTGTGTCTTTGGATATGTGACAACCACACATTATTATTGCAATATAATACTGTACATCCTTACCGGCATATATATACAATAGATATACACTTATCAGTTAAATAAAATGTTTTATAATACATTCAACATGGCATTGTGTGTGTGTGTGTGTGTGTGTGTGTGTGTGTGTGTGTGTGTTCAAACCTAGTGTGGTTGCCGCAATCGCTAATATAGGCCCCTCCCACAGATTTTGCTAAGCAATTACAATGTCACGTCACCCCTGCGATCATGTGTAAGTAGAGGGGATTTATCGCCCCCTCCCCCCAAAAAACAAATGTTTTCACTTTTTGCATTTGCGGCGCCCCCTATGGATGAAAATGGAATAGCTTTTGGCTCTTGGTTGATTACATATGTTTTTGATAATACATTTTGATTTGACTTACAGTACAAGAGTTATAGGGAAAAACATAAAGTGGGCTGTTATAGCGCCACCATGAGGCCGACTGATGTAATTCCTTTTCAATTAATTTTCATAATTATTATGAACCTCCCCCCCCCAAGTCTTGTAAATATGGCGCTTATGGTCTCCAAGGGAAAAAATACTTGAATTGGAGCCTTAATTAGTCTTCGATCATCCCATTATAAGACTTAATTAATATCAATTAAACTATACAACGGCTATCTTAGCAAAATACAAGCACACGATTCCCGATGAAGCCTGTCGATTTGACATAATATGGCTCGAGTGCGTGCGCCAGAAACTGTGGGAGGAGTAGCGCTGCAAAGTATCACTCATTTACAATGACTATAGTCTGGTTGCCGCAGTGCCGCACTAATATGAGCAGGCTCTTAAATACCATTCAGCACACAGAGTGGCACCACATTGAGTACAAAACATTTCTTTCCGCAGAGAACTCCTTCGCTTTGTTTTAAGCAATTAAGCCAAAAACATTTTCAGAAAACATTTGAAGTTTGAAGTTACTGTATGCTGTCTACAACACAAAGAAAGCCCTTCTCATATGCATAGAAAAGGCACCATTGAAGAGCGTAGAATTCCAGTTAGTTACCGAATCAGCCGATCCCTAGAGAGAGGCATGCAAGTTAGAGATAGGCCTCCTGAAGAAGAGTGGACTCTGACAGAGCAGAGACATGGAAGACTAGAATAAGGAGGATAGTGATGATGGCTAAAGGATACTTGCTGCAGAAAGTGGCTTTTTTAACCCATTCAGGGCGGGAACCCCCGTTATACTTTAGCTATTGAAAAATAGCAGTTCTAAAACGGTTAGTCCAAATACTTGATTCTGATTGGCTGGTTGCTATGGTAAATCTCACGATAATCCACACCTTCAATCACTTTATAACATTCCCAGCTGCGTTACATTGATCCCGCAGCTCTGTAGCTGAACTGTGGAAGGGGAGCACTTGATTGCCTGTAGTGTAGCTACTTTTGTGAATTAGGAATAGTTTTAAGTTTAATATATCTATATGTTTATAACCGTTTTAGTCTGAGTCGAACCCGCGGCACGCCGTCAGGCGGGCTCAGCAGCCTATAGTGCTCAGACGGTTGAGTTAACCGTCCGGGCCCAGAGTGAACGTTTTTAACTCAAATCTTTGCTACCGGGGGGTGCCTGGAACAAGATGGGGATGGAGATTGACGGCCAATTACATATAATTTTTGGTGTTCTTTGGTGTCCTCCGACATTCCAGTAGTTTGAAAACTAGTGACATAGAAACATAGTTTTTTCAGAAACTGTCATGATTTAGAAGACATTTTGTCAAATCTGGTCTCAGTCCTAAATGGGTTAAATAGCTTAATTAAACATTAAGATTCTAGGAACTGTGTACAAAGATATTTGGCATTAATGATTAGACACAGCTCATGGCCTATTAATGAGGTTATTACTCCTCAGCATTCCATATTCTCCCCTGAAGCACTTTCATTGGATGACTGCAGCCTCTCGCAATGTCACTGACAAAGGCTATATTATTCCATCATCAAGTCCCACTTCCAAAGGAAGGCCCTGACTCAACCATGAAGCAAGTCTCACTTCCCATGCCATGGTAAGCTTCAAACATATTTGAGAACTCGCTTAAAAAATTAAGAATCCATTTCACCAGCATACATGGGGTGTCATGTTATACTATATCTTAGCAGGCAGAAATGCTGCAGTGACATTGGAATACATAAATCTACTATATTATCCTGATAGATACTCACTGTGGAATTCTGGTGGACACTACATATTCTTTATGTATGCATATTCATGCAGTGCTGTCTATTCACAATGGAACCTGGGAACCCATGTGCAAAATATGTCTTGAGAGATAGATTGTACATTATTTTATACTTACATGTATTGATAAAATACATTGTTAACTCAGTCAGACAGCCGATGTCTATTTTCACACTCATTCTTTTTTATCGTCTTCCTATATCTAATCTCACCAGTACCTATCCTGTGTTTCACGCTTACTGCTGTTGCCGCTACAACGCCTGCATTTCCACACAGGGATCAATAAAGGATATCTCACCTTATGTTATTTTAAGTAACAAAGTGGTCCTGAAACTCTCATATCTTGTGGATATCTTGTTTCCATGGTGTTGCATAACTTATTGCTCTTCTTACAAGCATATTACATCATGGTTCTATAGCACTGAGAAAGCATTTTCTTTTTATTTTCCCCCTGTTTTCAGCTAAACAAAAATGTTACATCATTCTCTATTTGCATACGTTTCGTGGCCGTAAATCCATGCAACCACTATATTATGATACCTGGCGACTTAGCAAAATGTTATGTTATATATGACATGTTATGTCCATATGCACTATAAGATAACTAGATAATAGATGATCTTCACATCGTATAACGTAAATTACATATTTTAATGCACCCACATCGGTGTGATGTGGTTTCCATTAACCGGGTAGCTCAGCCGTTAGAGCTCTCGCCTTCATGGGTTCGATCCCGGGCACCGCCAACTCAGCGTATGAGTAGCACGGCTTGGGTGCGGCAAGTCGTGCGGGAAGTAGGCTACTGGGAGCTGATGGTACTGTAGGTGTGGCGCTCCACCTCAGCAGTCCATCTCCCAGGGATCTAAGCACATTGTGGGGATAGACTCCCGCGTGTTATCGCCTGATACAGACAAGCCACTCCCGATCTACTTCTTAGTCTTCATTCACAATTCACATACAGGCAAAGACACTATAGTACAGGCAAAGACACTAGTAAAGTACAAACCCAAACTAAATTATTAAAAACCTGTATAATATTCTAATTCATGGGATAATAAATTATTAAATGTATTTTCTTTCTTTTCCTTTGTTTTGCATCATGAATGTGTTCACATGGAGAGTACGGGGTTAAGCACTCCTCAAGACCACAAGCCAATTTAAAGAGATACAGTAGATCACTGGGTGCCGCAACGTAAGTCCAGGCGTGCCACAGAATACTTTGATACTATTTGGAATTTATCAATACTTCAGCTTAACCACTTAAACGCTACTTAGTAAAACGGACCACCAAACCTCCTCGCCAAAAAATAGCCAATCTACAAGCTCATGACGCGTTGTTGTGACCTTGTAAATCTGCTATATAGATCTGCTACTACTAACAACTATTCTATACTAGTTTTCCTTGTAACAATGACATTCAGGGATGCCTTGGATGAAAACGTTATTTACAGTTTGCGAACCACTGCAGTAGCTGATTATGGTCCTGCACTGCTGAATCCATCCATCTTCCATCTTGGAAGGTAAGTTAAAGGTCATGGCACTGTGGCCACAGTGTAGCCATATTGATCCAACAGAAATGTCAAATACACCTTCAAAACCATGAGACATGGAATCTGCTTTGCTTGAAATTGTTCACTTGTTGGACAACCCCAAAGAAGAGAATATGTTTCTCCCAACATAGATGATTATTAGGAGGCCGAGGCAGGTATATAATATTTCGCATCACAGGCTACAGAATAGCAAGTCCAGATAAGTAATCGGTGTGCCCATCATCAGCATACTGTAGAGCTGGAAATAGAATTCCATGGGTCGTAAACAGCAAACACCATGGTTGCTGGGAAACAAACACAAACAAAATAGGGCGTAAAATGATTCAACAAATGACTGGTTAACCGATCGACAGAAAATATATCTAATATTCTTTCATGGGTTTAGTGATGCATCATGTAAAAAGGTATAATGTGTGCACCAAAATATGTCTTTCTTGACTTTAATATAAAGTGACTGCAGGGTAGTGGACTAGTGGTGCAGGCAGAAAGGACACCCAACTAATGAGGTGCAGCGTATGTATGTACAGGTAACATAGAGGTCTAGTCAAAGAAACAGATGAACACCGCTCATAACAGTGTCATTTATTATGACACCACAGTGGGGATTTTTTTACTTTTTTAACTGAATGATCAGTCACCAACTCACTAGCCTCGGAAACACGGACGTTTTTATTTCCAGAGAGAAAAAATTAAGTCTTCAAAACTTTAATTCGGCATACAGTAGCGCAAACGTCGATCACATTCCGCTGATTTCTGATCGTCTGCACCTTTGTTAAATTGACCCACACACGCACACCCATACACACACACACACACACTCCTCTCTCTCTCTGTCGCTCTAATTAATTAGTATAATGTCGCGCAGCTGCGTCTAGATTCTCCTATGTCATAGAAAGCATAGGTGGACCCAAGGCTACCAACTCACTAGACTAGAGGATATTGTAGCTCTTGTGATCACAACACAGTCTATAATTCACAACAAAGAAGGACTGTTTATTTCTCCACCAGGCCGGACAGCCAAAAATCGGAGACTATGTTTTCGCCCTGTTTGTCTGTCCAGTGAGGGAGTGTCAGTGTGTATCTATGAATAGATCATCTCCGGCACCGTTGGACCAGAGTAATCTAGTTAGTAAGAGAGTGGCGACACTAGCATTGACTCCCATTGTAACAATGGAATGTGGAAGTGCTCATTCTATCTCGCGAGATCAAAGCGTGTCGCCACTCTTACTAGATTTCTCTGCGTTGGAAAAAAACATGAAACTTTGTACACCACACACACTCCAAGAGATTAAAATAGGGTGCATTTTGCATCCCAAAACACAGTTGGGATGCAATAAAACAACGACCTCTGCATCGGATGCACTACTGTAAGCATGTACAGTAAAAAAACGCAAAATATTTTGCTAGCTTCAGTTATAATAATAATTTCTTCTTCTGCTATCTGAATATAACCACATTATAACCATATAAAATGAAATGGGAGTTAAATGCTGCAATTTGTAAAAATTGCTGAATATGACTCCTAATGTCGACTCCTAGTGGGACTCATAAAATGTCCCTGGAACTCAGCTAAAAGACCATCCCTGCATCCCAGGACTCATTACATTGAAAACCTATTTACATCACTGAGGCCAGGGCAGAACCTCTGCCCTGCATTTTCCCCAACGGCCTGCTGCTACCAGGAGGTGGCAAAACAGAAATTTTCTAAACAGATTTCCTGATATTACTCCTACAGATTTTGTCCAAACCTTGTATATATCGGTAACATTATCTCTATATTCATGTGATGTCAAGGGCGACTGTGGCTCAAGAGGTAGAGCAGGTCGTCCAATGATCCTTGGGTCGGCGGTTCGAATCCCGGCTCCTCCTGTCTACATGTCGAAGTGTCCTTGGGCAAGACACTGAACCCAAAATTGCTCCCGATGTGCTGGTTGGTACCTTGCATGGCTTCCGCCGCAATCGGTGTATGAATGTGTGTGTGAATGGGTGAATGTAATGCACAATCTATGTAAAGCGCTTTGGATAAAGGCGCTATATAAATGCACCATTTACCATTTACCATTTATGTCATGACATATCCATTTTTCATATTCCATCCTGATTGGCTAAGATTGGCTTCCAGTGGACCGTTGCGTCAAATCATGAACATATCTGAATGCTGTGAAACTTGGCATGCAGATACTAGGCCATGGAAGAAATGTCATCCTACATTTTTCAAATCAGCCTCATGGTGGCAGGCCGATTCACGTTTTGGCCTATATCTCTTGAACCGTAAGTAAAGTTAAGCTAAAATTATTTCCCCCCTGGATTCCTTGGATCAGATGTATTACACAACTCCCACATAGGCCATGCCCAATTCCACCTCAGTGACAATATTAACACTATTTTTCATTTTCTTTGCAAAACACAGTTTTTGCTACTACTCCTACAGATTTTGTAGGAGTACAGTAGTAGGTTTCCACACCTCATGCAAATCTGTATACATGATCATGTGAGACGGAGTCATGGGATTATAACTATTGAACTGTAGGTCATACAATTAACATCTTCCTTGGATCATGACTCAACATACAGATTACATACAGAATAAAATGTCTACCATTTTGGCGGAGACCTATGAGGAAGGACAAAATAATCTAATGTCCATACACCCATTCCTATTGGAAATGTATTTCCCTTAATTTCACCTTCAAGCAACATTGTTTCATCCTTTAAGTTGTTATGTAAAGAGCTTAACAAATGGAATGGAAACAATGTATGTATTCAATCCAGTGGCAGAACAAAGCCAGTGGGTGCCAGTCCACAGGTGCCATTATACTTTGACACAACATTTAAAACTACCAATTATTTGATTAGCATAATCTGTACGGAGTGATGTGCAAACCCCATTGCGTCTTGATGGATATGGCATAAACGCCCTTTTATTTTTCAGTCTAGACTTCAAGCTTTGGATAAACCAGATAGTCCTGGCTGCCTGAGAAGGTCACTTGTATACACAGCATCATATAAATCCGCATTCAGTTTAACCACTTAAATTAAACCCTGGCCTATACATACAGTATATCGGGGTCAATACTAGGCCCCCCACACCAATGTTTTGCAGAAAATAGCTGATCTACGACGTTGCAACAAGCTTGTAGATGTGTTATTTTCACTGAATGTTCACCCCAGAATAGGGACACGTGGGTTCATGTGATTAATATAATACTCACGTATCTAGTTTGAGGCTGGTGCATTCGACCAATAAAATACCCATGTGGAGTGTTTTCTCCCGGTGCCAAGATTTCCAAGTATTGCAAGCCAAAACCATTGCTGTGAATGTGATGTTACTAACTTGAGTATAGTGTAATATGAAATCTTGAAATGACCTCCATATCTAACCAACCAAAAAATATGATGTCCCTCTTCATCTTTATATGGAGAATCACTTGTGGATAGGGCGCACAAACCAATCGTGAAAACAGAAATAAAAATGCACATTGTCCCTATTTATTAGATCCAACTTTTAAATCCTTAGTGCTAACTGCACCAAGTCTGCTGCTGTGCTGCTGTCAAAGTTCCAAACCCAATGAACCAATAAACTTTCTGCCAACAAACTACTGCATAGGCCTCAAGTTTTGAAAATAACCAGCAAATAGATCCAACTCAAACAGAGAAGTGTGAAAGGTGATGACCATAGCCTGATTTTTTTGTTTTTGAGTGTCACATAGCTCTCTTATGGAGCTATGTGTGTGGCTGGGTTGGTGGCTGGCTGGGTGGCTGGGTATGAGCACGAAAACAGCATGGCTGTAAGTCTCACCTAATGTTATTTTCATCCCATGTCCATACAGTATGTCACATTTAATTTCAGCATCAATTCATTCATTAACAGGCTTAACAGAGTCATCTCTAATGCATGCTTGTGCACACACACACACAATAGACTTGGATACAAGCTAAATATAAAACATTTGGCAGAGAAAAATGTGTAGGCATTCTAGGCAACAATTGGATTTTGTGTCTAGTGGTGCCTGCTAAACTAAATGAGCACTAGAACTATCAAATGCAATGTGTAATTGACCTGTACTTATCATCTGGGATGCTCCTGTATAACAAAAACACACTTTTTTTGGCACAAAAGTTCATTCATTCTTACTGCAAATGTATATCAGCTCCAATCTAATAATCAATATCATTATTGATACTGGAAAAACTGAAATTTGAAACACCACTTTAAATAATGGGTTGAATCTAGAGTTGCAATACCCTCCATTGACATTGACACATTTCCGATCTGCTTGTATTAAAAACGTTTAGGCAAGCATGAATTATCCTCTTTCAATCCGCAAAGCGTTTGTTTCATAAAAATCCACCGTGTCACGAAATTCTGTGCAGGTGATTATAAGTTTGGAAGCGCTCGTCGAAGTCACTGAACGGGCCACCTTGATTTTTATGAAAAAAATGCTTTGCAGATTGAAAGAGGATAATTCACGCTTGCCCTACGGCTGCGATGTTGGCGAGTTAAACGTTGTTTAATACAAGCAGATCGGAAATTTCAATTTGATCAGGGTTAGGAAAATTCATGGGTCACATTTGTCCATTTTAAATAGGGTATTTTGTTATTGATTAATGATTATAATAATTAACGATTAACGTTTTGCACATCCCTACATTATACGGTAGATGCTGCCTCTTCAAGTCCAACATTCTAAAAACAAACAATACCTTGGAATGCCTGCAAGCTGTGAAGGGCTAAATTAACATGAGGCTGTCAAATGAAATTAAACAGATGATTTAGAGTTGTCACTGCTGTGTCAAATCCATCAACCGCATGCAGTTTTAATTTCCACACACACCAACCAGTCCTGTGGGCTGTGTGGCATAGTGTTGTTCTAATTTTGGAACAATTCCCAAAGATCTCCTGTTCTGAGATCCTAAGTTGATTTCCACATAAAAGGATATTGTCAATGTCAGTGTTGGGAAGAAACCTTCTATCGCCATATTTCAACTCCTTATGTTCTTTCGTAAATTAATACTCAACTTCATCATACAGTGTCTGGTAAAAGTAGCAAAAATAGCAGATTTACAAGCTCACATTTGTATTTTTGTGAAAGTGGTTAAGTGTGTCTGTGGGTTTATATTGAACAAATGAAAAGTGTTAAAAGAGCATGTGACTAAATAATAAGTACATTGGATCCATTGTAACACAGGTTTATTCTTTCCCTTTTCTGAAAGGTAACGATGGATGTTATAATTATGAGTTGCCCATGTCTGTGTACTTGAACTTGAGACACAGTGTACTTGATATGTATTGTGTACTGCCGGAACTGTGGCATACTTTATAGTTAGGCTACAAGAGACATCTCAGCGACAGCAAGGTCAGCCTTGCTGCAGTAGGCACGTTATTATGTCTCATATCTTGTTGTCACGTCATTATGATCCAGCACTATATATGTTTCCTGTTTGTGTAATAACTTTGTGAACCTTTAGCGTGATACTGTCTCGTGTCGCGTTATTGTTCTCCCGGGCCCGCCGCCGCAGTCGCCGTCCGGAGGAATACTTCAACCGGATTATCACACACCACCCAGCCTGCACACACTACCTGTCTGTCAAACCAGACGAGGGTCCAGTACATAGAGTTTACAACAATGGACAAACAAAGTTTCCACATGACAGCGATGAATTGCATTTTTATAGCGCTTTTCCAAGTGCTCAAAGAGCTTTACAATGGTTCATTCATTCATACATTGGGAGGTGAAGCGGCGAACAGTCGACGCCAGCGTCCTCACTTCCCACACCCACCAATAGTGGCAAGCTAACACCGGCTAACTCATTGGAGGCAATGTAGGGTTCAGTGTCTTGCCCAAGGACACTTCGACATGTAGACAGAAGAAGCTGGGATTCGACCCGCCGACCCAGGGATCATTGGACGACCTGCTCTACCTCCTGAGCCACAGCCGTCCGATATGCTGGTACAGTAGGTATTATGAACATCTCCAAAACTGCCTTTCATCAATGCACAGACAGCACCACAATTTTCTGGAGCACATACTCTGCTGTATGTGGTGTGCAGTGCACATGCTATAGTACTGTATGTGACAGTACACATTTTAAAAGATATGTGTGCCGCATAGAGCATATGTCCGGCAGGTTGGGTTGCCTCGTCAGGGTCGTGGGTTGCAGCACCAAAACATGGTGTGGAGTGTCTCCCTTGGAATATTGTTAGTGTGCATGAAAGGTTTGATGCTGATCAGTACTGCGGTTTCTAAGATTAGCTCTGTATAGACTCACTCAACCTCACGCACACACACGCACACACATAATCCTGGCCTTCTGGCCTGCCTGAAATAAATAGCATAGTGTAGGGATGTAATTGATTAACCAATAAAAGTTGTAGCCTAATCAATTAATAACTCTCAGTTAAACGATTAGGCCTATTTGTTGTTTTTAACAGGCTTACTCTCTTTAAATGAATACTGGGGACTTCACAAATAATGAGTTTGAAGTCCCAGAAGATTGAAGTCCCAGAAGATAAATACATATATTTTGCTTTTTTTCAAATTTAACTTATACCTTAACCCATCTTCCAGTATTTGGCTGAATCCCAAACTCCTTATTGATAGAAGACCATTCATTTGGAATCTATGGGTAGAAAGAGGTATTCTGGCTCTGAAGGATTTGTATGAGGGAGATACATTTAAAAGTTTCACAGAACTTGCTGATCAATATGGTCTTCCACGTAATCACTTCTGGAAATATCTTCAAATTCGGCATTTACTATTGACAAATGTAAGAGCTCACCCCAATATGCCGACAGAGTTTGACCTTTTGAAAACAGTGTTAGCAATATTTGGAACTGGGCATGAGGCGTCAACATATTATTCAATTATGATAGCACACCAAGGTCAGCCCTCAAGCGTAAAGAGTGTTTGGGAGGTTGATTTAAATCAATCCTTTACTGACGGTGAATGGAAGATGATTCTACGGAACTCAAAGAAGATGTCCCGTGAACTTAGAACCAGATTAGTTCAATTTAAAATAATGAATAGAGTCTACTGGACCCCGAGAAGATTGTTCAAGGCTAAGCTCAGAGATAGTCTGGTTTGCTGGAGGTGTGATGAGGACCTCTGTACACTTATTCATGTATTATGGGAGTGCCCTAGGGTACAGACGCTATGGTGTGCTATTCATGAGAATATAATGCAAATCACAAACCAGGATATTCCTTATACACCGGCTCTCTTTATTCTGGGTGATCCATCGCCACTAAAACACCTCCCTGCACCTCTAGCTGACTGGATTCAAACAGCATTAATGGTGGGCAGGAAGATCATTGTTAAGGAATGGAAGTCTGAGGTTTTACCTCCAGCACATGTATGGTTCACTCAGCTCGGTACTGTGGCTGCTTTGGAGAGGTTATCCTTTAAGATGAATAATCAGTTGGATAAATATGATCTGAAGTGGGACGTGTTCCTCAGTCATGTTGCAGGTCCCTTGGTGTGATCCATGGTCAGGCAATGCTGTTTATTGTATTACTACACATTATGATACGGTTGATGATGCTGCGTTTGGTCGTGTAAATAATGTAAACTATTTTCACATTTTAATTTGATTTTTCCCTTTTTTTTCCTTTTTTTTTATTTGTATTTGTTTATCTTATCTATCTTAATTGTCTATCCATGAATACGTACTCTGCTGTTGTTGCTTGTGTTTGTATTGTAGGTTTTATGTTTTATGTGTTTGTAAAAAATCTAAAATAAAGTACTGATCATAAAAAAATATATATACATTTATTTTGAATATTGAAGTCCCAGAGATAGATTGAAGTCCCAGAAGATTGAAGTCCCAGAGATAAATAAATTTATTTTGAAATAGTATCAAATGGGTCCTTGAAATTAAATCAAGAATTACTACATGATGTTGTACTTATGTAGATGCTTCATTAGATGCAAGGATATAACGAGGCAGGCTGACACCAGAAACGTCTCGCCCCACAGCGCCACCAAGGCTTAGGCAGGAACCAGAAAGTACCGTTTCACTCAACATGTTGATGACAACGGAATGTGGACATCAGTGTGTACCATTTGCAATTTCCTAATACATTATTTATAACTGATTCCCACCCAATCGGTATGCAACGCTGACTCACACTGAGTTGACATTTTCATGCATTTCACTTGCATTTGCCCCTAAAGAATTGATCTGTGCCAACCCGGAAAAATGATTTACGAGCACAGTGCAGGAATCCTCTATTCGTGCTCCATCCTCTATTCCTCTACGAATCCTCTATCCTCAACCCCACCCCACCAAATCACCTTGCAGGAAACTACTTTAACATTTTCCATACATCACACAAGCATGCACGAATGCAGACTCGCACGCACGCACGCACGCTGTATGGGGGCTTCGTTGATGTGTGGGTGTTCATGTGTGAGTGGCGAAGAAGTCGACTGAAGGAAACTCGGGGAACTAGCCTACTTCTGGGAATAAGCCAGACTTCACTAGTGAGAAGAAGCTGTTTGGATGCTCATAACACACTATTCCCCAGTTGTTTTCATTTGTTTAAGCGTCTTTGTAAGTTCATAGACCCATAGTAAAACTAGCTTACAGTATACTACTGTATATTTTCTTAGCAGCAAGCGACGACGATGTCACCAAGGAGTGATGACGCTGTTGCTGTCGATGGACTGGACTGGCCAGAAGCTGCTGTAAAGGTGAGGGTTAATCAGAAAAAAACATGAGCAGTGGCATGGTCTAATTTGCATGTCATGGGTGCGGGTGCATGGTCTCTTATTAAACCTTAGACGGGATACAAGCTGATCCATATTGGATCAACATGCGCATGCGCACGCGCACGCGCACACGCACACGCACACACACACCTCTGCCTTTAATGGCAAGAAACATAATTGGAATCTGCTGCTTCTTTTCTACTGCAGTGACGTCACATGCAGCTTTGTCCTTAGAGAACTCCTCAAAAGGCCCAATGTGGAAACAACAACACCTGATAATATCTGCCAATTCTGTCTCTTGCATCTGACTTCTGATTAGATAATTACAAAGTTTCCACATAACTAACACTACCGGTATATTTTTCCATTTTCAGGAACAGGGTAACTATTTGAAAATACTTCAAGCCTTGACCTTGTTGAACCCCAGCATACAGCTGAACAGTATGGTGTGTAGTGTGTGTGTGTGTGTGTGTGTGTGTGTGTGTGTGTGTGTGTGTGTGTGTGTGTGTGTGTGTGTGTGTGTGTGTGTGTGTGTGTGTGTGTGTGTGTGTGTGTGTGTGTGTGTGTGTGTGTGTGTGTGTGCCCTGGTTGATGGTTCGGCAGTGGACAGGGACCAGGTCAGGGGGACGAGCCATTTCCCCTCCACATGGAGCTCTGAGCAAGTCAGCACTCCAGAGCAAGAGAGGCAGTGGGCATAGGTCCAGTCCCCAGTTCCACTCTCCTGTTTGTATAGAGCCATTCATACCCTTATTAGGATCAGTGCTGGGGCTGAAAGGACGCTACAGGGGCTCTCTGTGTTATGGGTGTCGGTGTCAGTGAGCTAAAGAAGCCGAATACAGAGCTCAATGATACTTGTTTAAGTACAGACAGGGCCAGGCACAGACACACACACTAGTCATGTCAATGCATAGAAGAGCATTACAGAGTTGTATGTAGCAATGTAGCATGTACTGTCTGCCCATTGCCCGGCCAGTACTACTGTATAGAACAGTGTGTTAAGGCCAGCTGAAAAGCAACACTGAGCATCTTTATCTGTGGACTAGAGTAGTTGGCACTTGGCGGCAGTGCCTTGTGGACTTACAAGAATGCAGCAAGGAAACTATTACCAGAGGGCCTGGGCATCAATCATGCAATGAATTATAAAGGAGTTTCTCGTTTTCATTGCAAAAAGAAATCAATGTGCTACAGCGAGTCGACATAGCATCCGTGTGAGCAGAGCAAGGCAATTTATGATGGCTAGTAAAGCTCACAAACCATGCTGTAATGCATAACATTCAATAATACTGCCTTACGGTTTAATATTATATTGTGGAATATTATTCCATAATATAATTAGAGAGAGGGTCTACTGATGCCAAATGGTTTCCACTATGCACACAGGTGCTGAGGAGAGGTGAGAATAAATTAATTCTGCATTGCACAGTGCGATAAAACACTATAGGGAATGCAGCCAACCACAGATCCGATGATTGGGAGATCATTGTTGACCTCCTGCTAACCACAACTATCATACATCACATTACATTACATCAGTGGAATTGCGGTTGTTATACTAACACTGCTTTGTTGCGCAGCATCCAGAATGATGAAAAGACACACCTCAAGATTATTCGATTTGTCACCAAAGTAATAGAATATTAGAATCAGAATCCATTTTATTGTCACATCACAGGTGTGAAACTAATTCACTAATATAAGAAATTGATACCTTAGTTGAGGCCTTAGTTGTGAGTGGTGCATTATTAGGTTAGAATTAGTAACCTATCAATGTGGCCTTGGCTAGAACTCTTAACCTAACCTCCACCTGTTTAATTGCTGCAATAAAAGCAATGTATTGCCGATAGATAGTGTGTAATTTAACAGTGATGCTTACCACAGATGTGAGTGCCTGGGCTGAGGATAAATCACGACACATCCCCGCCGTTAATGAGCACACTCCACTTATCATTAGTGCACAGAGGAACAAGTTAGTAAAGAGGAGACTTGTAGACCATGTGACTGATATGACTAATAACTGTCAGTTAGCTGCAGGGGGTAGCGATATATCAGAGTGCGTACCAAGTACCAACACAAAGCTGAAATGCCCTGGGCGATGGCCCTCACCATTGAAGTTTGAAGCTGTCAAGTGAAGAAAAAATAACATTCATTTCAAGTTCTATTTCTTTCTTCCTCTGTACAGTATGCAACATTTAACACCCAAGATCTTTGGTTTGGTTTAAAGGTATATTCAGTGATTTAACTTTATACAAATATCACTTATTTTTTTGTTTTGTTGTGATAATCCTCCTTACTATAGAGTGTGCTGACCATATAAGGAGTTCCTCCCTGTCCCCAGTTAACCCCTGGGGTAAAATCACCCAAATCACTGAATGCTTTAAGAATATCAACAGTAGTAAAAGGTAAAGACAAAGTAGCATAGTATGCATAATATTAATCACAGCAAACTTTGAGGTGCTTGAAGGTGCTGTTACAAGTTACACACTTGGAGGTTCATAATAATTATTAAAATGAATGTAATGAATAATTACATCAGTCTATCTCATGGTGCCACTAGAACAGCCCACTTTACATTTTGGTTTATATTTTATAACTCTTGAACCGTACGTCGTAAAATCAACATTTCTCTTTCCCTGGATTCCTTTGGTCATGATGCATCTCCCCATATAGGCCACACCCATTTGCGTCGGTATGACCATTTAGAATTTTCTTCAAAACACACTTTAGCTCTTCCACCTACAGATTTTGTCCAAATCTTACAAAAATCGGTACACATTATCTCTGGACCTATCCGAGTTGATGTGCAGCACACTATGACGTCCGGCCACATGATAGACCATTACCATTAAAGCTATGAGCACGCAGAAAACACCTAAGGCGATGTCACACTTGTGCGTTCAAATAATGTATACATCTGTTGAGTAAGTATGCAAATTGAAGGTTGTAAAAGGTTCAGAAAGTATACAGTAGTGAATGAGGCATAGCCTGCCTCTGTGTTCCAACCCGTCAGACCAGTTTGAGAAGCCACAGGACGGGCCCAAAGAGATTGGGAGTAGTCTAGTCTCTGCTCCTCCGCAGACTATTATTGTGAAAACAGTAAACTTGCGTAGTTCTCCAGAATAACATGGACTATCACTGGGAAACACGGGATTAGCAACTCTGGCTCCCTATCCAAAAAGTTTGCTATGCAGGCCAGCACGATGCAATCATCATGTGGTTTAAGCCAGAGTTATGCCTGATGCCATGTCGCTCAACCAGAAAAGAGCTTGTATATCTGATCAGTGTGGAATACGGTGTGCAACTGTATAAACCATGGCTTTATCACGCTGAACAGTGCTCCACATCATAAATGGCCAGCTGGCCCGGATGCACCATCGGATGCACTAAACTATTGAAATGCTTCGGGCAAGCTGACTGCAAAAGCGCCCACACTGTGCCCATGGGTCGCCTCCATGGAGTTATTTATACACTATATGATTGCCTTCGCCTCCTCATTTGCACAACCACCAGATTACTTCTCTGCACGCAACCCTTCTCATACTCAACGTTACGCTTGCATCCAACTTGACCGACTGCAGGTGCCGGCCAAGCCCTGGGTGGGCGCCCGACCACTTAAAATATGCCCTGCGTACAGTGCGTAGGTCTACTCAGTAGGTCTACTCAGTAGACCTACGCAGGGCATATTTAGACTCTACTGTATATCAGATTATGTGATGACTTTACAGGCAGTTAGAGCTGCCAGAAGCTGCGACGCGTTATGAGCTTACAGCTCATCTTTACGGGACCGTACCTATGTTCCCTCAGCTCTATGTTCCCTCAGCCTACGACAACCTACCTCCTCCCTCACCCTAACCTCCCCCGGGGCAGACACCTAAACCTAACCGCAACCCTCTCCCGACCCGCAGCGCACCCCCGGGGCAGACACCTAAACCTAACCGCAACCCTCTCCCGACCCGCAGCGCACCCCCGGGGCAGACACCTAAACCTAACCGCAACCCTCTCCCGACCCGCAGCGCACCTCAGGGCTGAGGGAACATAGGGCTGAGGGAACATACGTAGGTATGACCCCATCTTTACTATTTCTGAAGATTCTTTTTTACATTTTCTGAAAGTTTTTAGAAAGTTGAACAAATCTTTAGAAAAGGCTTGTCTGTGATGACATGCCCAAAATATGGATGCTGGTTAAGCATTTTGGGTCGTAGGCGTCCCACAGCAGAGCATCACCTGTCAGCAGAATATAGCTTTGCTTAGACAGCATCTCTTTTTGATGAATACCCTCCACTATTATTACATTTAGCTGTGAATCACCTCAATGGCTATATAGTAGGTTTAAGTACAGAATTTGCTTTGAGGTTACCCATATTGAGTGATATACATATACCGGTATTGAAACTAAAATTATTTTGTAATCCCACCCCTCTTTCAAATTGCAAAATGTATGCTATTTGATATAGTATTCAACAAATAATATATCTTGCTTTTTTAACATAAAAAGTCTAAATCGAGTAAATGCCCATTCCTTGCAGAAGTCTGGAGTCCAACTAGTCGGCAATCACCAGACTCTCAATAGCTCATTGTCCCATCCATTTCAATATCGAAATTCAACTGTAGCTATAAGCTAGCTCTAAAATGTAACAATCTGTGTGACATTGTGACTATGTGTGGAGTCAATGGATGACTAAATGCCATGCCTCTGAAGCACCAGCATCTTCTTAAATCCTAAAGCTCTGGAACTGCTCCAGTAGTTCTGCATGCACTGTGGCTCAAAGTAGAAACTGGGGTTGTACTGAGCCGCTCCCAGGTGTCTATGTGTGTAACCGGCTGCGAATGTAAGGCAGGGTGTTACTGGGTCGAAGCTGTTAAAAGATGCATTGCTGATTATGCTGAAAAACCAGCAAAACCTTTCCTCAAGTGGTGTGAAACCCTAGGACACATTTGTAGTTTGTTTTCCTGTACAGGTTAAACACCACAGAAGGCTAATTACATAGCAGACTGTTAAGGAACACAGCTGCAGCTAATTACATTTGTAATGGGTGCGTTATAGATTTACTGTAGGTGTGCCCAGAGTCATGGGAGTGCCAACGTGCAAGCAAAGACAGTACTTAACAGTATTTTCAACGCTTGCATGCACATTGGCACACCAAGATCTAACACACACTGCAATAAGTGCAATTGAACTGCTACAATGGTGATAGTACAATTGTCTCATAGGCAACAAATGTGACAGTAATCAAATGTCCCAGTGACTAGCGATTAAACATTATGCCTTTGTTTTCTCTTCTCAGGACAGCTTGAGAGTATAATTACATCTCGGCTGTTTTACACAAAGAGGCTCAGCTTCTGATCTGATCTTTAGGCCACGTTTACACGGCAACGGTCTCTAGAGAAAATGGCAAAATAAAAAATCCGTTATCAGGGATTGAAAACATAACAAAGTGAAAATAGTGGAAATCTCTTGTAGGTTGTAGGTCATGTAAACGGACAAAAAGGTTGAATCTGCTAAACGTGTGACATGTGTCGGCTCACTTTGCGTATGTTTTAACAGAATAAAATCACACCCGTGTCAAGTGAGTGGTGCAACTCCGTGTGGGGGTCCCCGGAAGTTCCAGACCCATAGGACCACGGCCAGGGTGCCGGCCCACTCAAAAGGGAGTGGTTGCACCACTCAAAAAGTGACTTTGCCGCTTTCTCTACAGACCGCTGTAGTCTAAACGTGGCCTTAGTTTAGTTCATAGAAGAGACAGTGTTCAAAGCTCCTGAAATGGTTCTTCATGTTCATCAAAGAGGGGGAAGGAACATCCGCACTTGTTTCTATAGCTCCACAAGAGAGACTTACTTTATTTAACCCATTTTGGACTGAGGTCGATTAAAAAAAAGGCTTCAAAATCCTAAAAAGAAATCGGAAAAACCCATGTTTCTATGTCAGTGGTGCTTAACCTTTTTCATGTCAAGGACCCCCAGAATTATCTCTATTGGGCCACGGACCCCAATCTCAAAATATGTAGTTCCAGCCAGGGACTCCCCAGAAGCCAATATTTTAGTAAAAAATGTTCGCTCTGAAATATATATTCAAAGATTTGTGACACATTTTCACGACTTTTCAAAAATAGCAGACCTACAAGCTCATAGCGCGCCACCTAGCACGCCACTTGGTGGCGCGCTATGAGCTTGTAGATCTGCTATTTTTCAATAGCTAAATTATAACATAATGTTTAAAACACCAAAGGGGGTTCTATAGAAACAAGTGTGCAGATGTTTCTTCCTCCCTCTTTGATGTTTGCCTTGATGCCTTAATTGACATCCAGCACCTGGCCTAAATACAGGCAAGAGAGATGTGCACACAATCTTCATGTTTATCTGAAATTCCAGCAGACAGACAGACAGACAGACAGACAGGGTAGGTAGAACATCCAAACCAGCACCAAGCGCTGAGCAGAATGCCCAAACAGCTGCAGTCAAACAGCCACAGCACGCCAACAAAACAGCAAGCCTGGTCACTGGTCACAGAGGAGCATTCCACAAATAGATCACAATCTCTCTCCAACAATGTATAGTGTTTCTCCCCTATGTTTTGCCATGGGCTGTCTGACTTGAACAATCGTTTTTATATCTTGGATGAATGGATGTGAATAGTAGGTGTGAAGGTGCCAATCATAAAAAAACAAAACAATGGCAAATGTCAAATGAAGCAAGATATCTGCAGAAAAACAATGTCCGCAGCAGAGCACACCACCAAAACTTCAGACTGACCTTCCCCCAGAAAATAAGTTGGCACTTGGCACACATTGTTTTCCCTCAGATGAGCCACTATTGTGGGAGAGGAGGTGTGGGGGGGAATGGGGGATGAAGTGCATGAAGCATGCAAACATTATCATGATGACGTCAGATCAAACAACGGAGAAACATGACAAGTCGCATCCCTTTCGAAAGAGGAGATTTGTTAAAGGAAGGAGTCGGCAGGCAGGAGGAGTGGCAGGGGGAGAGATGAAGTGAGGTATGCAAAAGGAAGAAGAAAAAACAATCTCTTGACAAAACACAGAACCTGCTGACTCACTGTAATCAGCAGGCCGAGGAGGGCCGAGCTGCGGCTCTGGCAAGAGCCTGCCGACTCCCCTTCAGAAGGACACAGTGACGCTTCCCGTCAGCTGGGATCATCTATTACTGTATATGAATGGAGGTAGGGGGAAATAGAATGGTGAAATAAAAACTGCCTCAGAGCATGAATTGGGCTTATCGTTTATTCTTCAAAACACCATTCAGTACGCAGAGAGCAGGAGGGAATCAGTACGCAGCAGAGCAGGAGGGAAATCAGATGGAAAATTGACCACAGTCATGCACATAAAAACGGATACTAAAAATAAAGCCGAGAGCAGAGCTAACTGACGGCATTACAGGAGGGGACAGACCGCTCAGGGGGAAAAGGAGCACAGTCAGGAAGAAGAAGGGGAGGGGTATCATCACCCCAAGTGATACTGACGGATGACAATGGTGGTGGCGGTGAATAGAGGCCTTAATATCATACAGTAGAGGAAGCTGATGGTGGTGGCGGTGAATAGAGGCCATAATATCATACAGTAGAGGAAGCTGGGCAATCACCTCATCACAATCACTATCATTGCATCTGTCAAATCAATTCATGCATCTAAAAACGTATGCAAAAGTAAAGTAAAAGTAACTTAAAATTATACTTGAGTGAATCTACTTAGTTCATTTCCACCACTGCCTTCTGATGAGGCCTTATTCAACTGCCATACAGTATAACAAAGGCAGAAAGATACACACAGCAAATCATTTGATTATATTACTGAAATACAGTAATGCACCATCTTATAAAACGCATAATGATAAGATTAGTCTACGCACAAAAATTACAATTACTTTCAATAGTGTATTATACTACTGTAGCACTGACACAATACAAAGCACACACAAACAGTTGCGTGTATGCGTGTGCCCAGTGCGTGTGTGCGTGCGTGTGTGTGTGCATATAGGTATGAAATGTTGCCTGCACGTAATGCATGCCTGTATGTGTGTGCCACTGTGCCTCTAAGTGCATGTGTGTGACGTGTGTGACGTGTGTGACGTGTGTGACGTGTGTGTGTGTGTGTGTGTGTGTGTGTGTGTGTGTGTGTGTGTGTGTGTGTGTGTGTGTGAGCGGGCCCTATGGCGCAGTGGGCAGCAGCCAACGTGACCGGATTCACCCAGCCACAAAAACACAGTGAGCCAGAGAATAACCCACAGGCGGAGCAGCCAGCAATGACAGCTGAGTAGACACACTGTCTAGAATGGATGCACAAACTCAACACACAGATGATACAAGCATGTCACACACAGATACACAGGATGCACATGACACCCATGTCACATGTGCACTGTGGTGGTCTGGTTTAGCGTGTATGTGTGTAATATTGCATTATTAGTAATGGCTAGGGTATAAATCAGGATAAATTGATAAACCATTTAAGCATTACTTTATACTTCATCGCACAATGGTGTCGTGCAAAAACAGTGAAAATAACCGATCTACAAGCTCACAGGGCAGTGCATCTTGATGCGTTGTGAACTTGTAGATCTGATCATTTTCACTGTTTTTGAACATTTATTTCACATATTGCCTATAATGTTGTGCCCAAAATATGGATTTATTATAAATCGATAATTATAATCATAATTTAATTATATTTGGGCCACTATTCGGCCCTCACACTGACGATCCGAACAATATGCCCATATGGAGATATCTGTATCCATCAATGTCTGCCCCTTTTAGTTTTATGCCCATAAAGGAGATCGCTGATGTTATCAGTATATGGGCCATTTGAGCATGCCCCCATTTATGCCCATTTATGGATTGATTTGTTTGCGTCTGATGCCAAGACGACACATTGAGGTTAGACAACGCACTCCATATTTGGGCGTAGCTGCATTGGGAACTCCATATATGGTATTGGCTGAGTCATAGTGACATGAGTGTGACGACTTGCCTGTCCTCCCTTAAGCTAATTTTAAGATTAAATGTATTATTTATTATTGTTCATAATCAATTAAATCGATTGCAACCCTATAGTCTTGTTGCCGGTTTCAGTATCTTGCCTCTGTCTATGACATAATAGGAAAGATGGCATCCAGCATTATTCACCTTTGCTTTGATGGTGGCTTAGCAGGGATAGCCTGTAGCTATAGTTTCTGCTTCTAACTGAGATATTATTTAAAACGGGTTAGGCTTATATTACACGCATGTGCAAAAAGCACAACTCCAATAAGACAGGGTGGATGTTAGCTCCTTCAGCCTCACAGAGTGCTCATTTGAATTGCAAATGAATGGTAGGCAACATGCTGCGCTGTTAAATCCCAGCAGCACCCTTGAGCATCTTAACACATGCACAAACGGCAGCACATGCAGCCTAAGCAATGAGCATGTAGCTAAGCATGGATGCATAATGCAAGCAACACACACGGATGCAGTGCTGTCTGATACATTTCTGTTCACAAATTTCTGTTGACAAGAATCTGTACATTTGCTGTACATTTCAAACGTTGACAGACAGCAGTGTGAACGAATGGCAGGAACCTGACTCTGAGAATGATGCAGTGACACCACAGTGTTTGCCGATGGGGGGGCCGGAGATGGGGGGGGGGGGGGGTAAATACAGTAATCAGGAGAGAATCAGGGGCAGATGGCTGGCTGGACAGGACAGGAAGAGACAGTTGTCCGATGTAGGGCTGCAACTATCGACTACTTTTTTGATTAATCGAATAATCTAGAATCAGGTTTTTTTAGTATTCATTTTTTAATGAATCAATCAATGAAAAGTATAAAGTAGGGCTACTTTATACTTTGCACAACATCGTGCATCTTCTTGGGGGGGGGAAGCAATCTACAAGCTTTGCGACACGTTATGAGCTTGTTGAGCTGTAATTTTTACTATTTTTTAAACGTTTGGAAAGAAATATGATTTTTGCATAACAGCATGCCCCAATTATTCATTGATTATTTTATTAAATTATAGATATTTTTTATAATCGATTAAATCAATTAAGTGTTGCACCCCTATAGTCCGAGGATGTTATGACTTCTATGTGACAGGGCTACCAACTAAATGTGCCCGCTTTGTGCTGCCTGAAAGATAAGCAGCTAAGTGTGTGACAAGACCACAAATGGAGCTGGATTCCCGCTGGGGACGCTGTGGGTGCTGGCGGCGTGTTCTCTCCTCCGCGTCATCAGTGCCCATACCTGAGGCGGAGTTGGCGAAAGGGCCTTTCTGTGTGGAGTTTGCATGTTCTCCCCGTGTCCCCTAGCTAGGGTAGGTACCCTCACAAAAAACAAGCAGTAATCTTGGTCTCTAAACTGCCTCCCCTTGCCAGCCTGATGGAGGGGAAAGGAACTGGTCGGAATAACGTGTTCCTTCCACACGCTACATCCAACCAGAGAGCAACTTGGACACTCATGCTCTCCCCAGGTTGGCGTAGGGTGTGTAGAGCCCAGGATCCCATTAGATAATTGACACAGGGGTGAAAAATGGGTTACAAAATCGTGGGATAAAAAATTAAAAGAGACAAATGGAGCTGGGCTGGATGGACAGAGCTTGGCAGAAGGAATATGACAACATAAGACAGTCACAGATCCCAAGCCAGGAAAAATAAATAAATAATTGAGACTAGTATTAGAATAGGTTAATTTACTAGGTAGATAACAGTTCATGGATTCAAATATAACTCATACACATACCGGTAGTTGTGTCTGTAGGTTACACAGACATTGTATTAAAAATACAGAGTTAATCTCTACAGTACAACATGATGATCACTAGAGCTGCCAACGAATATCCGAATCCAATTTTTGGACAATTACGACAGCACTAATGATCACAGAAACATGTATGATCAAAAGTTACGCCAATTCCATTCAAGGAGCCATTGAAAATAATGGAACACTGTCTGGACCCATTATTCAGTCAACAGTCAACATAAGCAGATAACTGTCAGAAAGCATTCTGTTAGTTAGGACATGTTCACGTCAAAGCCACTTTTCTATTTGTTTCTGAGCATACTCAGCCACTTGGCTCTTGAGAGTAGGCTATAGCTATAGCCTATTAGGGTGTGCTGCTGCTAAAGGGAGTCTGACAGTAAAATTGGCCAAGTTTGTGTGTGTGTGTGTGTGTGTGTGTGTGTGTGTGTGTGTGTGTGTGTGTGTGTGTGTGTGTGTGTGTGTGTGTGTGTGTGTGTGTGTGTGTGTGTGTGTTCGTGTGTGTGTGTGCATAGTGATGGGTGTGTCTGACATGACAGCTGCCAATTGGTGCCAACTCCAAGTTGGAATGACAGCTCCAATTTGCCTGTCAGCTGATCTGACATAAGAAGCAAAACAAATCGATCTGTTGCTGTAACTGGAGATAGTACTTTTCAGTAACAGTACCACACCCGGTTAGTACTAATTACCAAGCTGACAGCTTGCATATAAAACAACAACACGAGCAAAGCTTGCCATAAGTGGCTGTTCAAACGCTACCCGGACCAAACGTATAGCTTGAGAACCATTGACTCTGTTTTTAGTTCCTTTAATAACGATTTCAACCATTCATGAAATATTGCCAGTCTTCGTGACGAGGCTATTGTAGCCTATGTATGAAATGATGCGCTGTTGAATGGCGCCAGTATAAACTGTATACTAGGCTAAAATGCTTTTCCATTGCGGCACTGTGTACACAAAGAGAGTACCGTAGGTGTCACGAATACCCATAGGTTAGATCATAAAAATGGACGAATGAGCATTCGGGCAAATGAGAAGAAGCATGTGTCTTAAAGATTTCTCACGCAACAGTCAACAATTCGTGTAAAAGCACGTTGCATGGACCCGTTTTTATAGAAATAATAACAGCCGCATGCCCAAACTAGCTGAATATAAGATTTGAACGTACCCTCCCGTCAAACAGTCATCCAGGTAAGAACCATTGATGTCGGCGCACCGCACGGTGACTCAATCCAATCCCGCCAGTGCTCCGTCGTTATTCCTGGGGTTGTTGGAGGCTTCGTAGTTCGTATGGAGGATAGGGGACCGGGAATGTGTCGGTGTACCCGGCAGACAGTGAGTGTACCAGTAGTGGACCATGCACGGGAAAGCCTCAGCTGAATGGAAGGAGGAGGGAGGACAGTGAAAGAGGGAGGGACAGTGGTGGCAGTCTGGCAGATGCAGCCAGGGAGGGAGGCAGAAGTCGAGGAAGGCAGTTCGCAGGTCACGAAAGGAACCCTATATTTTACATCACAAACCTTTATTTAGCGTTTCATATCTGCATAGTCACAGAGGGTCAGAGGCATTGTGCAAATCCTTTTGATTTAATCACTAAGCATAAGCCCATAAGTATAAGCCCACTGTAAATAGCCCCCATTCACAACTCATACCTGCTTCTGCACACAGTGGCCATTGGGATACTATATATTAGCCTTATATAAAGACCAATCAGGCAATCACTGCATCATAAGTCTTCTGAATGAATAACAAACTTGTTGTGTTTGGTACATACTACATAGTAGGCCCACTTAAAGTACTCTATTGCTTTCAAGTGAAGTTCTAAAGTAGGCTTAGACCTAGAATGCCTGTGATCATTGAATTAAATGATCACAGGCATTCTAGGTCTAAAGTAGGCTATACTTGTTATATTGGTCTGAAAAAATATTGAATTAGAAGCAAAGCCTCACACATAATCTACTATAGAAACGTTGATCACTACAGATTTATGTTTATGTTTGTGTTATTTTCTCTCCATCTGACCTTATAGACGAATCCACAGAGGGGTGCCCTGGCCATTACTGAGGTGTAATGTAATCCATGGAGCAGGTGCTCCGTAGACCAGGTGTAGCTAATCAATGATGCTGCGCTTAATGGTACACCTCAGTAATGACCACACCCAGGCAACCCTCTGTGAATTTGTCTATAGGCTAGGCCTATCTTTTTTTATTACCTCCTTTTCTCCCCATTAGTCAATAGGCCATTTGACACATTTCTGTGCTGTCACTGCTGTGCTGTTGTAACCCTACTAGCAAGGAGCCTGGCCCTGGATATAGAGAGCCATCTCCTCCCGCCCAACACTAGTGACAGCTGACAGGTGCAGGCTCAGTCTGTCTGTCTGTGACATTTTATTATCATTTTATTATTTTACTGTGCAATTAAGTGACCCAACCTGTTCCAGTGTGATCTGCCTTAGCTTTGAAGGGCAGTGAATAGAGGCCATTAGAAATGCAGACACGGTACAGACTAGTCAGAAGACCTCAGGTGATAAGTGGTTTAATACTGATCAACTGTGGTATAGGGCCTATACCACAGTTGATCAGTATTAAACCAATGGTATATAGCCTATACTATAGGATATACCATTGGTCCCTCGTGTGGTAGCAAGTCTAGCAACTATTCCCATTTCCCTGTGGGGCCGGTTTTGTTTCAGAAAACAAAATATGTATGCTAATTGAATGTGTCATATACAGTACTAAATCATTTCAATATTTTTACCCCTTGATTTGGGTTTAGGTAGCATTCCATTGCAAGCTTAAGATTTGTACTTACAGACAAATCATAACAAATGCTTCAAAGCTAGGTCTGTCTAATAATGTAACCTTGTTTGTATTTTGCTGCAATAAGACAATAATAAGTCTTCAAAATGCTGTGGAGGAGACCTGCTGTAGGTGCAAGAAGGCGATGATGATTTGGTGTGAAATCTTTAAAGAGCACATTGCATGCACTGATATGCCTGGCCTATGGTAGGCTCGCCTGGTTGAGGGACATAAAATGCCAGAGGAAAGGTTGTGTAAACGGGTGGAGCGGGGGGGTTAGGAGAAAAGCAATTCCATTTTTTTTCTTCTTCTTTATTTTTAGGGGCATTTTCATGCATTATTCAGACATAGACAGTATTAGACACAGTGAAGAGACAGGAAATTAAGACAGAGAGGAGTGACATTCAGGAAATGGTCTGGCTGTCCGGGAATTGACCAGGACACTTGCTGTCCGGTATTAGAGCCCATTTTGGTATGCACCCTGTGACCCTAACCACTCAGGTATCGAGTCACCCCAGCAATTACATTTACTAGAACTCGACTGGTCTCGCTCTATATCCAGGTGGCCAGTTGTCCGGGTGGCCAATCATCCAGGTGGCCAATTGGTACTGTAGTACTGTAGCTTACTGTACCATACAATACCGTACTGTACCATACTGTACCGTACTGTGCTGTACGGTACAGTATGTACAGTTGCAGGGATGCAATGTAGTGCAGCGGATCAGAGGTGGCCAATCACCTGGTCACACCATTGTTTCCTCCTCAATATCAGCCTCCTTTCAGCCTGTGGAGGGCGCTGCTGCTTGGTGTACTCTATCTACATTCTACAGCATCTGAAACTGCCTGAGGAACACACTACAGCTACCACCTGAGGAACACTACAGCTCAGTGTTCAAAAACCAAGCTCAGAGACTCAGAGACAACACTAGGCCCTCAGGGCTGCCCCCTCCTGTATACTCCCTGTTCACTCGCAACTATATAGACTGGACACAAGTATCTCAACAAACATCCTGGAGTTTACGGAAGACACCACCGTCATCAACCTGATTACAGGAAGTGAGAGCCTCAGCATTGCGGTGTCAGGACAACAACCAGAGGTGGCTGCAGGGACTACACGCCCCCATTCACACCAACAGATCTGCAGTGGAGTGAGCAGCTTCTGCGACTGATGAACATCCCGTGGGCACCATTGCCAATGGCTCTTCATCCTCCACACTGACACATTTTGTAGAGGCAATTCTAATATTTACTTATATTTTTCAGTACTGCACTATAGATTGTTCACTTTCCTGCCATTTCACTTTAACAACCTGGTGGAGTGTCTAGCACAGTGATAGAGATTTCCCTCCCCGCAGAGCTTTCCACCCTCAAACATGGATAATTGTGTTTATTGATGCGACCAGCCAAGCTATAGGAATCTCAGAGGTGGTCAGGGGCCCGTTCCACGAAACTTGGATTAGAGATTAAGCCGGGCTTTAACACATATCCTGGCTTAATATATCCTGGATCAGTGATTAACCGGTTTCATGAAAGCTGGTTGATCTTGCCAGATTAACTTAACCAGTTAACCTGGATATGTTGAGGCTTGATTCGGTTTCATGAAAGTGATGCTAAATTAGTTACCATGGAAACTAATGCTTTGGATTTAGCCTGCTCCGGACCAGGCTAACAGCCAGGTTTAACCTAATCCTAGCCTGAGCTAACGTGTTAGGTTTCTGGTCTAGAGGGGCGGGTCGCGGCTGAGATTTGCGCACGCCCTGATTGGATCTCATCGATCTGTCCGTCACCCCCGGCCCCTCCTCTCCCCCCTAGTGCAGCGCTACGTCACATAATTTGGAGCGACGCCCACCCGGAAGGGTTGACTCCCACTTTTAGACCAGAGCGGCCAATGCGTTCCTCCAGGCTTTCAATTTTTGCACCAACAAAAATGAAAGCCTGGTACCGAGGCTACCTAATCCTGATGTCTTTACTGTTCATTAAGCAGTCAAACTGATCACAAACCAATGATGTTTTCCAGATTTATTCAATTATTATGGGTTTATGTTGCCTTATTTGTATCGGTCTGCATTAAAGGACTAATTTAAGCACTATATAAAATCAAATAACCAAAATATATAGGCTGCACAACATCATGACAGCTTGTGAGCTTGTAGATCAGCTGCTTTTGGTGAATGTTCCCCATGAATAGGTTTGCTGTCGTGCAAGTGCACGGTTAAGAAGAATTATTATATTATATTATTATTTTATTTTTTTGTAAAAGTGAAAACCACTAAATATTACCAATTTACCATTACTCATTGTTTTACAACATATTACCATTGTAACGTTTCACCCACTACTAGTCCTACTGTGTGTGTTGATGGTACAAAATACATATGCAGTGCATAAACATGGTAATTATCTTTTGTTTTGATGGAGAATTTGACAGAAAAGAAGTCTATTTAGTTTAAGTTATTTTGCGATCAACAATTCTGTGAGCACAAAATCATCCAATGGGTTGTAATGGATTGTAAGAGGGTCAGAGACACTTCTGCAGGATCACATGGAGCTCAACCACATCCATGAGCTCAACAGGCACTTCCTGTGACTACCTGGGAAAGAGGCAGATTTTAGAATGCACATTGCATTTTCTGTCAATTGCAGCTTGGTGATCAATGACAGAGCAAGCTCTTACTGCAAAACAATGGTGTCCGTTGCTTTCTATGTGTAGCCTACTTTCCAAACATTTTAGCTTTTTGTGTTTTTAAGGAGGTGCTCATTTTGGTAAAGACAAGGGCAATTAATATAGGCAGAATGTTAATGACTCTTACACAACATGATTATACAGACCTGCAAAAAGGGTTGGTATTCACCACAGTAACTGTGCAAATATAGCTGCTTTCTTCTAACTTTTGTTCAAGCTGTCACCCTTTCATGACTCACTCATCTGTTTATGAAAAACAGTCACACCTCCAAACCACTTTCCTCCTCATGTGTACAAAGTCTGGTGTGAATTGATAAGGCTGGCGCTGCAACGTGATTTACAGTGTTTTCAGAGAGACTCAAAGGAGAACTCCAGCATCCTGTCTCTCCTCGGCCTGATCCCCTCCACTCTGCTCTCCTCCCTCCTATCTTTGGGTCAGGTCATGGCTACCCCCCCCCCCATTTGTTCCACCAGTACATGACCTCTCCTGTGGTACTGGAGCAAGAGGTGAAAGCCACTCAGTATGGTCAACACAGTGGTAATGCATGCCTGTTAATCTACACTGTATGAAGAGGTTCTTGCAAAACGAGATATCTAGTCTGACAAAATGATCATAATTACTGTTTTATAGCTGTCATTAGGTGGACATTTTTGGGATATTGAATGAAGTACAGAATAAGGAAGTGGACATTTTAAACCAGCACAGCTCACACACACCATGCTCTTGAGCTACTGTATGTGACTGTGTCATACAGAATCAGAAGAGGGATTTCCTGTTTCTCCCATTCTACTTTCAGGATAGATATTTCAGGAAAGCACCCCCCCCCCCCCCCCCTCCACATAAGAGATACAATACAGGGACAAAAATATTTACAAGGTGCTGTGCTGTACAGAATGCAATCAGCAAATCCCAGACAAATACCCACACACCCTTCAGGGGTACAAGTAACAGCGTCTTCGCCTGGTGGCTACCGATAGTAGAAGAGATTGCACAGAATTTTGCAAGCCGTTTAGCAGCTTTTTTTGGCATCCCAAGTTGTTGGAAGCCTCTTATAACCGACCTATGTACAGTACATGTCCTGTAAAAAAATGCCTAATCCTAATCGCAACCTGAATCTTTTCCTAATTGTAAATCTAATCTAATCTAATCACAAAACAACCATTTATCTTGTGAGAACCAGGAAAATGGTCCTATAGCAATATCTATTTCTACTATTACTAGTGGGGATAATCTGCCGGCACAACTCAAGTATAGTAATACAAGTACAGGCACACACATATGCGCACACGTGTATGCACACACACACACACACGCACATGCACATGCGCACACACACACACACACACACACACACACACACACACACACGCATACAGGCGAGGGTCAGAGGGAACATGTCCATGTTATACGGCACCATTCACGTGTGTGTCTGTCCGGACAGGCCTCTGCACAACGCTGCTCTCCCACAGCTGCACAGGAAATCAACCATGGGATCCTGAACCTCGAAGCGCGCAGCAAAACCTACATCTGGCCCGCCACAACAAACCCACTTATTTAAAGAGATAGTTCAACCCCCAAACTGTTCCTATCGATTACTCCCATGGATACTTGAATTCATGGATATTTTGTACCGGTATAGTTGTTCTCGCATTGGCTTGGGAATGCGACAAAAACAGGGATAATGTGGTTAATACAAGACGAAGACATGCAGAGATCCACCACATTTAGCTTGAAATATTTGAAAATTTGAAATAAATCTTTGAAATGACCCAAAATAATTGCATGCTCCAGTTTAATGTCCTTTTAAAGCTGCTCCCAGGATCATGGTTGCATAAAAACTAAAAGCTACCCTCTCAAATTCTGTAGACGTACGAGGGACGGTAAAAAGAGGCAGGCTCTGCAGTGGAGGTTATAATGAATTTGACTTCAATTAAAAATGCAATTTAAATGGTCAGGGAGATAACTTGTGAGCAAGAGTAAAATTTGTCCCGAGGGATGTGCTACAGCAAAAAGTAAGGTCTTGGGGCCAGTAGCGGCCCACATTAAGTCCACATGAAAAGGTATTTGACTAGAAACCACAGTCCATATACATAGTACAATACAGCCCCCCATCAAAAGCAAGCAGACCAAATTAGCCCTCACAACATAGCCAGATGATCAGAGAACTCTGCCTAGTGCCTATACTGATAGATTTGGCGACATCTAAATCAGTAGGGCTACGGTAAAACTGTGTGGAAACAATTCAGAAATGAGAATATTCTGAATAATAGGACTTATCATGATTGGATTTCAGTGCAATGGGTGTATAGGCCTACTCTACATTTGCAATGGCTGGTTTTATCCTCTGTTCAAGCCCGTATACATTGAATTTAGATTTTCCCAGGCATATCAGTAGTCGAAGAGCTTGATGTAGCTTAGCGGGTAGAGAGGCTGTCTTATAATCAGAAGGTCGATCCGTTCCCCTCCAGACCTCCCCATGTTTATGTGTCAAAGTGTACCTGAGCAAGACACGAGCAAGCGCTCATCCTGACCATCGGAGCAGCCATCAGCTGGGTGAAGTTGAAAATATCCTAAATAAGAATTTGGGGGATTAATGCCCAAAAAAAAGATATGCGGTCATACGTAGTAGTAATATTAATCCTCCAGGGAATTTGAAATGACCCAGCTAATTCTGTGGCAAGCCAGTTTTCGAGATATCGTTTTTGGATCAATGTGTTGAACCAACTGACATTGCCATCCTTAGACCCCCCCCCCCCACACACACACACACACACACACACACACACACACACACACACACACACACACACACACACACACACACACACTCACTCACATGGCTAAAGTATTTAATTATATAATAGCCCTCAATCTCAAGGAATCTGACAATTTAATTACTGTAAATGTCCTGAGATTGCAGAGATTGTGAGTTCCTTCTCTGGGTGAGTTAGTATATAGCTCTCAATGTCATGACTCATGACATTTCTATCCTGTACTGTAACAGAAACTTTTGTGAATTTGTGAATCTCAGACAAAAATTCAAAGCACTGACTTTGATGTTTAGCTATACTAAGAGCACAGAATGTGTTGCAAATGTTGAGAACTTCACATTTATATGATAAAAGATTAACCAATAATATTCGATTGGTTCCTGCTCACCCAGTCAGTACCACCTGTGGGCATTCATAACACTTTGGTCATATGCCTCTCCAACATCAAAAGCTGGATGGCTCAAAACTTCCTACAACTAAATGACAGTAAATTTGAAATAGTACTATTTGGTCCACCTGACTCCATCACACAAATAAAAAATGACCTTGGCGACCTCGCCCCCCTTGTCAAACCCCACGCTAAAAACCTTGTGGTGCTTTTTGACTCCGCCTTTAAATTCGACAAACAAATCAACACCATAGTCAAAACCAGTTTTTTCCACCTCCGCTCCATCACCAAAATTAAGCCATTTCTCTCCACACACAACCTCGAAATTGTCATCCATGCACTCATATCATCCCGTCTAGATTACTGCAACTCCCTCTACACCGGAATCTCCCAGTCATCCCTATCCCGTCTCCAAATGGTGCAAAACGCGGCTGCCAGACTCCTGACTGGCACCAGGAGACGAGACCATATCACCCCTGTCCTTGCCTCTCTCCACTGGTTGCCGGTCCGGTTCAGAATCCAATTCAAAACCCTTCTCTTCACATACAAAGCACTAAACGGACTGGCCCCCTCCTACATCTCTGACCTCCTGTCATATTCCTCCTCCATCAGGAGCCTCAGGTCAGCAGACAGTCGACTCCTAAAAGTCCCAGCGACAAGGAAGAGGCTCAGGTACGACCGAGCCTTTGCTGTCGCAGCCCCTAAAATTTGGAATAGCATCCCACTCACTGTTAGATCTGCCCCCTCCACTGAGAGTTTTAAGTCTAGGCTCAAAACGTTCCTCTACTCTCAAGCCTTCCAGTTCCCCTAATTTACTGCACTTTATAGGATACGTTCTCCGTACTGCCTTTTAACTGCTCTCTTTTCTCTTCTATTTTTATTATTTTTTATTATTTATTTTATTGTTTCACTGATGTATTGTATTGCACTGTATCGTATTGTTTTCTTTGACCTGTGAAGCACTTTGGTACGATGTGAGTCGTTTTTAAATGTGCTATACAAATAAAATTGATTTGATTTGATATAGGTAGATATGTTAATTATTTGGGAATATTTGGCTTCTTACTCTCAATTTTCTTATAGTGTTGTACAAAGGTTCTGAGAGATTTTAGGCTAAAATGGTTGCAGAAGACATTTTGAGGCCAGGCAGATGAAGATGTTCTCAACATCCATTTTATTGGAGAGAGAGTACAGTTGCGCCAACAACTCCGCAATATTCTCCTTAATGTACAGTGTAGTGGTGCAAATTTGCAAAATACACCTCCTTAGCATATGCAATCCATCCATCAATCTTCAACCGCTTATCCAGAGTTGGATCGCGGGGGCAACAGGTCCAGCAGAGAGCTCCAGACTTCCCTTTCATGGGCAACATTAGCCACGGAGGCGGAGGCGTTCTATGGGCAGTGTGGAGATATACCCCATCTGGTCCTTGGTCTGCCCGGGGCCTCCCCCACAGGGACATGCATTGATTGATTGATTGAAATATTTATTAACAGTTTGCAGAATTACAATACATTTCAAGCACAAACTCAATACAAAGACTGTTAACTGTGAGTGGACGACACAATTAAGCATTACGCTTGTTTACAACAGGGTCCACAATGTTCAATTCATTAAAACATTTAGAGACGTACAAATAGACACTTCTATATAGTTAAAGAACAGAACAGGAATTCATCATAAAGGAAGCAAAAAGGGAAAAGAAACATATACAGTGAGGGGAAAAAAGGGGGGGGGATTCAGATTTTACGGGGGCCAGTTTCGAATTGCAGCCGTCCGTAGGTGCCCTTTGAGAGCGGTTTTGAAGGAGTCAAAGGGATTCACATGTCTTAATGACTGTTGGTAGGGCGTTCCACATTTTGGTGGCATAGGAGCGAAAAGAATGTAGCCCCTTGTTTGTGCCGAATCTGGGTTGTACATGGTTTGTTGCACTCCCTCTGGTGTTGTGGGTGTGGACTTCGTTTAGATTAAGGAAGTATTTAGACAGGTACATGGGTATCTTGGTGGTGTATCGAATCTTGTGCAATGAAGACATGCTCCCTAAGTCCCTATAGGGAGAAACTCGGGACTCAGGAGACCTTCGTACTAGATGCCCGAACCACCTTTAGCTGGTTCTTTTCTATGTGAAAGAACAACAGATCTACTCACTCAACTAGCACAGAACATTTTACTGTAGGTTATGTAACTGGGATGTTGTAGCACAGTCATGTCTCTGGGTATTGCTCAAAAGTAGCCCATTGACAAGCTCACAACACATTTTTGTGTTTTGGGAGAGAGTGTAGAGCTACCAGCTTCCCTGATTGGCCAACCTGAAGCGTTGGTTTGATGCATTGTGTTTGTGCTGCTGCACTAATACAGTATAAGTGGTGGCAAGCACATATAACTCCATTTGCGTATGCCCATGTATGTGACAGCAGTTATTTTCACTTTTTTTCAGCATAGAGAGTAGTGTTCTTAAATGGGGAAATACACAGTAGCCTACATAATGCTATTTCTGATGACATCAGGGATCCCAGTATCTCCGTATTTAATCGATTAGACATTACATCTATTTTCTTGTCACTGTTTAGGTCTAGTACAGTACACTCACTGCCAACCCAGAAGAAAAACAGAATATATTTGCAGTGGGCTTATATATAAGCCTGCATGAGTGTGTAATTGAGCATGAAACTCTGAAGTTACCAGGGTGCCATTCCCTTGCACTGTTTTTATCAAAACAGATGATAACCCCCCAGCCAGGGTCTATATACATAATATCCATTACCCTCAAACTGTGTTGGTTCAATGGACCTCGCCGAATAAAAGATCAATATGTCAGATAGGGTAACCAACTCAGTCGTTTGTGGTTTAATGATTTTTGACCTTTTTCTATATGTCATTTCATCTCTATCTCATTTTACCTTTTTATCACAGTCTTATTATCTACAGTGTGCTACACTGACTGTACATATCAATGGAAATACTTTGTAACTAATATTATGTAGAAGGGCATAACACCACATTATATTTAGCACACCTGGTATGCTAAATTCCAACAATATCTAGTAAATATATGAAAATAATTATTTTAGGAGTGCTCCAGAGAGCATATATATCTCTGCCAGGTTTGGTGGCCTCTTGGCATTACATCGGAAACTTATGGAATCAATACCACAAATGATGCATCCTATAAGCCTAATTAAAAAATATATATATATATTATATTTTAAGGATTGTGTAGAGCCTCTTATATGTGAGTCATTGGGCTATGCATTCATGATTTTTTGTAACCTAATTATAGCAAACTAGTATGGAATATCAAAACTCTGTATGATACATGTTTATCACATGCCTCCTGAGATAATGTGTAGTGAGTAGTGACCATGTGCGGTTCTTGGGCCAGTCTATGACGTCAGTTGTCTATAACTCACCTCGCCTCTGACAGAGACATGCCATAAAATATATTTATTAATATAGTTTAACATACTGTAGTTTGTAGCCCATGCTAGAGGCCAGGTTCTGAGGATGGCAAGGTTGGTCCATCTATCTGTGTAACACTTGGTTGGCTCCCAATAACAAGATATCTCGAAAACTACCGGTATGCCAAGGAAGTTGCTGTGCTCCTTAGCCTCGATACCCAGGCTTTCATTTCGTCTGCGCGAAAGATGAAAGCCTGGAAAAAGCCGTGGGCTGAACCAGTCTAAAAGTGGGAGTCAACCCGTGCGCGTAGGCGTCGCTCTAAATGATGTGACGTAGCGCTGCACTAGGGGGGAGAGGAGGGGCCGGGGGTGACGGACAGATCGATGAGATCCAATCAGGGTGCGCGCTTTTCTGAGACGCGACCCTCCCATCTAGGCCAGAAATGTCTCTGCTTAGGTCAGGCTACTGTGCTCCTTTATGATTCTGCTTTTATTATTATGACTAATTTGATGTTATTACATTTTGATCGTTTGTCACAGTGTTGAAGAGGCTCTACTTCACTGCCTGCATTTATTGCCCCACTGTATTGTAAGTGCATGTGACAAAATAAAAACTAAATTGAACCTTGAAGGAGTAGCACAACCTCTAGAACTTCAACCTGTATGTATGTATTCTTTTTTTGTTTGTTTGTTTTTTACATCTGATGTAGTAGTTTACAAGTGATGATCCAAAAACTACGACTTTGGCCTACAGAAGGAGTGCTGGATGAGAGGGCATGGACATGAGCCCAGGTCTCACAGCTGCATGGCACAGGGGCACAGACATCCCTTCTCTCCAGGGCACATTGCGCCTTTTATGCCTTACACACTGAACCATTGATGTAGCCCCCTCCCCCTTCACTACTGAGCCAATGCAACTCAAGTCTACAAACTTTATTAATGGGACTTAATGGAAATATACATTTTTAAAATTTCTACCTCAAAGCGCAACGAAAAACAAAACAAAAAATATAAAAAATGTAATAAAAAAACCCCACCTAATAACATATTCAACTGTCTGACTAACCTATATATAAGTGATTGTACAGACAATAAAACAATCGTATAACCTAGAATGCATGGCATGAAATTAGGATTGCATAGATTATTCAAACCAAACACAGTTCAATAATGTATGATATATTTACTGTGTGAACATCCAAACAATTTAAAGAAGTGGAGAAAAAGATAAACTAACTCGATGGAGATATAAACAGGTGATGATGATAAAAAGGTGCTCACACGGATCAAACGGGATCATAAAGAAAAAAGAAACGATCCGGGCACAATGAGGAGGAAAGCCTTTATTCAATTTAAAAAGGCAACTGCCAACATGTTTCGACCTAACCGGTCTTCATCAGGGCAAGAATTAATTAAAATTTTAGAATTTAAAGAAGTGACTTATTATGCTGATCTAGTGAGCCTACAGTATGTTCTTTAGGAAGAGTTCCAAAGTCTACGGTCCTTTTGGAATTGAACCTTAAGTCCTGCTTGAAGACAACATTAGCATGCCTTTAAAACATATCGCTCAAGTCCAAACTGGTTCAGGGAGAAAAATACAAATCAATACACTTTTAAAGTCAAATGACTACTAAAGATTAGTAATGTTTTATAGAATGGCATCACTGTTAAGTGTTACCATAAACTGAAACAATTCCATGCAGCCAGATCAGAGGTCACCAAAGCTTGGCAGATGAGAGTGAGGAAGTCTCCTGCTCTGCTCTTGTTCAGAGTCTCACTGAGTTTGGATACAGTCCTAGGAAATGAAGAAACATTGACAGTCTTTCTCTCTCATTTTCTTTCCCTTCCAGTTGCTTTCCTGTGGTCAGCTAGCATACTCTGTAAAGCCACTAAGCCAGCATTATCTGATTGATATTCACTTCATCTCTCCAGTGGCTGATGTGCCATCCTGCATGTCAATACATAGCAACGCTCTTTTATGATTCCTTCAGGATGCTCCTCTAATTTCTGTTTACTGTCCCTCGTGATGCTTTTAACCAACGATTGAATATTTAGGGCATTGATTCTCAAAAGGGGGTCCACACACACACACACACACACACACACACACACACACACACACACACACACACACACACACACACACACACACACACACACACACACACACACACACACACACACACACACACACACACACACACCAGGTAATTGTTTTGGGGACTATTTGATAGCTTTCATCAATGCTTATTCAGCCAATGAACAACTTGCAACAGACAGGTGTAATTTAAATGGTGGAAATAACAGGGAGTTCAACACAACCATAACCATGACTGCACACAAATCAACGTCTTAGTTCCTACTTACTCATGCATTGCATTCAATCAATCAATCATCACGTGAGTTTAAGAGCATACTGCAGCTGTGTCTTTCTCTAACTGAAGTGTATCACTGTTGTTGGGCACAAACCTAGTATCTCCAAGTTTCACATTTGTATGTTTTCTTAGCAAATGAATGCCCTACTTCAGCACACAAGAGCATTGCATAATAGTAGTAAAATTGAGAGGTGTTGTGGCTACTTAAAGGAACGGTTTTGGACATACAAGGTTTCCACCCCCGACAGCAACGATATTAGCTATGAATGGAGATACTGTACATATGTATGAGAGATATAGAAAGAGAGTGTGCACAATCCCACATTAAGCAAACAATTTGACATTATTCCACCATTGCCTTCTGATCTACCACTTATTGTACCCAAAACAAATGGTTTACTTCTCCTTATGAATAGAGACATTCATAATTTACACAAGTATGGGGAACAATATCCTTGAGGCTATTTCATGCTGGAGGAAAAGCGTAATGAATTTCCCCACAGTATGACCACAGGGAGTTTAGGCCATCTGTGCCATCCCAATGCTTGATTGCCAAGCTATTTCCAAATGTCCTTTAGCTGGGAAGGTCAGTGCCATTACTTTTTCCTACTTGGTTTGGTCTTCTTGGTCTAAGGATTTAGGACTATTAGCCAGTAATAGCAAAAAATCCCAATAGGCAATTATCAACCACCTGTACTTATTTGCATGACTTCTTTCATCTAAATCTATGCAAACACCACTCATTAAACATCGCTATGACTCAGATGAAATCCAATATACCTAATGGAGTGCAATATTAACAGAACATGCCCAGGAGTTAGATTTTACAGTGAGTTCTATTGGATCAGGCTGAAACCTTACCCAAATATGGAGTCATATACATCAAAGATATGAAGATTACGGACGTCACAGACTATCCACATGAAGTTTGAGGACAACATGAAGCCCTTGCATGAATTTCAACCACGTTGTTTTTACAACGTGGTTGTATTCGCAGTTCCTGTGACATTACTGAGAGTATTGTATTTCAGCAAAATTAGTGAGTCACTAAGTGTACTGTAATTTGGCAGGCTACATGGATCTATATAATTCCAATCACTAAGATTATCTATCAGAACTTGCACATAAAGAGAACTTGCACAGATCACAAAAATGGTATAAACATACCTATGTTTATCTATCTGCGTGATTCTGTCTGTCTATCTATAACATATCAATTCGACTAATACATTTTCATAGAAATGTCTGTAGTGAATTTGCTTGTTTTTGTCATTGCACTTTATCCTTTGCTTGCAGGGTTTTCACAGATCCAAGGTACTTGCTGGCTGCTACCATTGACAGGCAACACAGAGATCAAAACTGACATTACTAGAATTCAAAAGCTGTGGAAAAGTAATTACATTTGAATTCCAGGTCACATACTGTACCAGCAGACCTTATATCTCAGTTTTAAGGCATTAGTCTTGAAATATATTTTTGTGATAGCTACAGTTCAAAGAAAACAGTCATGCTTATTCCTCTGCCTGAAGTTATACTTTGTTGTAACTGGCTTGCTCACATTTAGTGCTCACACTCTCATCTCTATCTGAACAGACCGACTGTCCAGATCCAGTTGCTCCTGATCAGGACATCAGCCGATAAGTGGGTCATATTTAAGAGAGACTGAATTAGAAGCTCTCTCTCTCTCTCTCTCTCTCTAGTGGAGAGAGCTCTGGGCCGATGGCCCATGGCGTAGATCTCCAGACTCCCAAGGTTTATGTTAACTGATGTACTGTATAATATTCAGTAAATAAACGCTTTCCCATATCCCTATATAGCCCTGGTCAAGAGTCTCTCACTAACCTAGCCTCTGCTGCTCACAGGCAAAAAATCCCACTGCACCGATCCACTTGGATGCATTTTATTTCATGACAAAAATAGTGGGCCTGGGCCATGGCTCAGTGGTCCAGGCACCTGGTTGGTAATCCAGTCTGGCAGTGTGCCGCGGGTTCGATTCCCGATCCCGACGGCCTTCACTGCATGTCCTACCTCCATCTCTCTCCCCATTTCCTGTCAGCCTACTGTCTGTCCCTCCATAAAATAAATGCGAAAGCCATAAAAAAAAGAAATTATACATTTTAGAGAGAAGCTGGGGAACTGAGACGCTTCCCAGCCTGGAGAATAGACTTTCACCAACACAAAACAGGCTTTGTTTCAGTGATTAGCGGAGTAGTTTTGTTTATTTTCGGTAAAGTTGGACCCCTCGCATAGCAATGGAATTCTTACCCGTGTGCGCAGAGGCATTCCCGTCAGGGAGTTAGTGAGAGACTCGCTATAGGGCACTGGATCAGGGCTAGGGCCTATAGGCGTATTACTTGATTTACAATAAGCCGTTGACAGCATCATTAACCTTTTCATGTTATTTTAATGTGTGTCATAAATTTGGTTACAAAGCTGCTTTTGTTTCTTGTCTTTTGTGTGTAAAATGTATTATTTGTTTTTTGTTATTTTTCGAATAACACCTAGATGGCAGCATTGTACAAAAATAGGTTTTACTCTTATGTATGTACACAAGTACAACCTACAACCTTGAACCTTGAATTGTGTGGGATTGACATGAGTTGTGGTGTTGTGAATTTCTTTTTTAGTAACGGATCCTGTTATGTCATTTCAAATTGGCTGATCTGCGCTATGATGGAGTTAATATGGATGATTTTGTTAGTGGCCCAACTTGTGATAATTAAGTAAAGAAGGGGGGGCCGTCTGAAGCAATTCTTACACCCATTCCAGAAAGCTTTGACATTCCTATCAGTAGGCAAGATAAGAAATAGTTGATGTGAAGGATTGGCTTTGGCGGAACATGGGATTGTTTGTTGTCAGTTGGTGTCTGCACATAGGGAGTGGCTATAAAGAAGAAAATCTTAAAGTAAGAAAGTTTGAGGAAGTAACTGAGGAGCGTGTTGCATTTAAATGTATTAGAAGTGAATGCAACAACGCCTCCACAGGCTCCACTCCGTAGCTGTCATCTGAGACTGTATCACCTGCTTTTGAAGTGAGTCGGAACAAATATTTGACTTGTTCCAGTCTTTTGTGAGGTGTGTGTGTGTGTGTGTGTGTGTGTGTGTGTGTGTGTGTGTGTGTGTGTGTGTGTGTAGATATGTCATTTTGTGTGAGCGTATGTGTTGTACAAAGTCGTTACAATGTATATAAATGGCCTAGAGATGTGGACACTCTTTCTGCAGTCCGTACTCAGTAGTAAAGCTCAAGCTCAAGACTATCTCCTGAAGATGGCCTTGATTTGGTTTTCTTGAAATCATGATCGACATACAGAAGACCATGGGGCTAGATGGTAAAAATGGTAAATGGACTGCATTCATATAGCACCTTTTCTAGTCTTTCCAACCACTTATGTTTTACAGTCTACTTCACCCATCACACACATACCACAACATTGGGGACACTGTTACACATTACGTGTTCTAAGCGGTATACTATACATTCACACATCGATGGCAGAGGCATCAATGCTCATCTGGAGCATTTAGGGGTTCTGAATTTTACTCAAGGACACTTAAACGTGCAGCCAGGGGGATCAAGGGAATCAAACCAGGAAGCTTCCGGCTCCCAGGCAGGCGGCAGCTCTATCTCCTGAGCTACTGCTGCCCAATGGTGTGTACTATATCAGAGTTGTCCTGAGGATAGGGTGTGTCCTCAGGGGTTGAACATCTGAACTAACCAGTAGCCAAGACTATTTTCGAGTGGTGCAACCACTCCAAGGAACAGCAATGTCCGTGTTCAGCTATGTGTGTGCCTATGTATGTGTTGGTTCATGAGCACCAGTATGACTATGACTACCGTACCAGTAGGGGCGCTGTTGTGCCAGAAACAGAGAGAGAGAGAGATAGTATTAGTGCTGCACTGTTGCCTGCTAATGAGAGAGAGAGAGAGAGAGAGAGAGAGAGGAGAGGGGGGAGAGAGAGGGGAGTTCCACCACTCAGTTCACACAGGTGTGATTTTTCCCTCTACTTAGCCGATGCTCCAACATACCCCAAGACTTCTTCCACCATCATCCCCTTCCCCCAAAATGTGAAAATCACAGGTCTCAATGATTACAGACCCGTAGCACAAACACATTGTCATCACATGCTTCAAGCAGGCCATCAAGGAATGTGTGTGTGTGTGTGTGGCTACCAGCCACACACACACACTGACACAACCCCCTGCAATTTGCACATGAGAGTAACAGGTCCACAAGATGATGCAATTGCCATCACATTGCCCAAGACACCTTCACAATTGGATGCCAAGGAGGGAAAATATGTGAGAATACTGTATATTGTTATATTGTAACATTTAATACCGTAGTGGCATGAGTCATGACTGAGAGGGTGCAGAGGGTGGGCAAAGGGTGGGATTCACACTCAAGCTTTAGTGTGAATCCCACCCTTTGCCCACCCTCTGCAGCTGGGTCCTGACTTGTTTGACAGACAGATCCCATGCAATCATAAATGTTGGGGACTCACACTTCTTACCTAACATGTAATGGGCACATCACAAAAGAACCTCAGCCCACTCCTATAGTCCATCTACACCGGCGACTGCATGGTCAAGCAGAGCTCCAACGCTATCATTATGTTCGCAGATGACACAATGGTCTCGGGCCTGATTACCAACAACTACAACATGGCTTAGGCTTATGCAAACAAAATGGTACCAAGAGAATAACCTTGAGCTCAATATTGAGAAAACAAAATAGCTGAGGACTTTAGGAAATGGGGTGTGCCCCATGTATGAAAAGTATATGAAAGTGACCCTGCCAAACAGCCCCAAAGACACACAATACCAGCACTATTTGATACTGATTGCGAAAACTGAATTTAAAGGACAGGGCTTTATTTGGCAATACAGATTTGTCTGCCAGTAAATTCCGACTCCCCCCCATTCTCATGCAGAATGATGAAGTTGGGAATACATGCACCACCCATTGTGCAATTTAAAATACTCCTGAGAACAGTATTGTTGCATTTTCAAAATACAAAACACTTTGAAGTTAATGTTTTCCCCCAAAGAGCTTTGTAGCAATTACATATTTACCAATGTTGGAAGTTTCAATGTGAAAACAAGTTCACACAATGAAATGGGAAGTAAGTGAGTATATTCATTGCATGTTTATACACGTTCCCAGAGGAACTGCTGGGCTACAGTTATGAAACTGCTTGTATTGCCTGACAAGAGTCTGTTTTCCAGCTGACTGAGCTGAGTAACCTACAAATCAGTGGGTGCAGAGGCTGCGGCAGCACCTAAATGGTGCCTTTTTACACCATTGTGTCCTTACTCCTTATTACACTATTGTGTAATAAGGACACTGTATAATTGGACAGGTCAAAATTAAATGTTATCCCCCCCCCCCCCCCCCCATCTAATAAAAATGTTCTTAAAAAAGTTAATGAACATTAAAAAAACGTAATGAACGTTAATTATGTAACATGTCCCAGAGCGTGTAGCGGTGTCATCTTTCACTGCAGATAGACGTCTGAGTAGAGATTGTAAGAGTCTGTATTTCTAAATTACAATATACCGTAATTAAATACATTCATTGGTACTGGTATTCGCATTTTGAGGGGGTATTTGTATACACATTTTAATGTATTTGTACCCAGTATATATTTATATACTGTGTATATCATGTTAAATAGCTCAATAAGTACAATACAAATCACATATAATGTTCAGCCTGTACTAGAGTTCATCCCAGTGTCATGAACACACTGGAATTGGACCAGGGTGCTGAAAGTTAACATTTCACATTTCTATGCAGCTTAAATAATAATAATAATAATAATTTCTCCTTAATGATTAGTAAGGGAATTAATATTCTCTTTTCTGATAGGCAAGTAAAGGCAGAGTTATTGACAGCAACATGCGAGAAGACAAATACACCTAATACTCCAGTATTAGGTGCTATTCTGCTATTTGATGACGTCACTGCAGGGCATGGTCAAGGTCAAGGTCAAAGTCGCCAAGGTATTTAACCAGGTCCCAAATCAGGCGCAGTTGTTGAAGACCAGTGGCAGGAGGGCTGGTGTACGTTTGACGGTTTATTTGTTTATGTATGCTAAAGTATAGGATACTAGCTACAGAGAATAAATAATTTGTGATCAACTCCAGCCACATGTTTTGGACATCAGTTTGTATTGAGCACACATCTGAACTTTAATTCCTGGCCGTCAGCAACCAGACTTGCCAGAAGTATATGTCTTTTGGTGGTACAGTACAACCCTGATTTACAACTAAATTTTGAGTGAAGCGACACACTTGTACGACAAAGTATACTATTACTATTTGTTCCCTATGCACTCTTCCTGATTGAGTATTGAGTAAGTGAATTACAGACCATGTGTCTCTTTTCCCCTTTCACTCTGCCCTCTGTCAGCCAGGGTGACACATTTCCAGCGGAGAATCCTTGTTTGGCCTGCCACAACGCTGCCTATCGCCTTGTTGGGTAAGTACTGAATGCATAAGTGAATAGATGAGCCACCCCCTGAAGACATTTGCCTTTCATACCTGTAATTATAATTTATACCAACCCGGTCTTGATGAACTAGAATTCATGTTGAACTTGTGAGGAGGGAATCTGGCATACGTCTTCTTAAGGAAGATGGCTTATGCTCTTTTACTTTGACTTGAAATGCTCTGGATGCCTGGCAGATAAAAAATGTTGTATCTAGTAGCAATATTGTATAATTTAATAGCCAATATGTGTATTGTGTAATGCCTGTACTTAAGGGGAATGTAGTTCCAGCTCCTACATGCAAGTACTGTACTGGTTTATAGTTTCATAGTCAGGTTTTTTTTTTTTATCAGATCCTAAAAAAGCCTCCGAAATCCTACCTAAGTTATCTGAACAATATGTTGCTATATACTGTATATATATATCGTCTGTCGGTGGAAAAGTCCAAAATTGCTACTTTTCGGGACTCAAATTCAAAAGCATCAAAAGTAGCACAAGCTTGAAATGTGGCACGCTGCTACTTTTGATGCTTTTGTCACATGCTGTATGATCAAGTAGAGAATTCATTTACCAAAAACACAAAAAGTTAGAATATGGAGAGAAGAGTTTCCGCCCGACGACAACAACCCAGAAATGATTCAAACCAAGGCTCCCTGAATAGACAAACGGCTTTCCACAGAGTCCACATGGCAGTCACATGTGAGTGATTTAGGAAGTCAGCGCTGTCTACTAACCTTTTAACTTTATAAAAGCCTCAGTCTGTGATCCTACCATAAACAAAGTGCAGAAACGTTTTAAAAGTGCAGAAGACTTTTAAAAATAAAAATAAATTGGAATATATGTAGGCATATGTAGTTAAAATATGTATTTGTACATGATCTGAATCTGCAAAGGGTTAATTTTCTTCAATATTCAATAACTTTCAGTAAATAAATAAATACATTTTGGATTGTGACTTTAACCCATTCAGGGTGGGAACCCTCTTGGTGTTTTAAGCATTATGTTATACTTTAACTATTGAGAAATAGCAGATCTACAAGCTCATAGTTTGAAAAAACGTGAAAATGTGGTGCGAACGTTTTTAACTCAAAACTTTGCTTCTGGGGGGTCCCTGGAACAACATATTTTCAGATGGGGTCGGTGGCCAATTACATATATTTCTGAAGGTCCTTGACATGAAAAAGGTTGAGAACCACTGTCATAGAAACATGAGGTTTTCAGAAAACGGTCAGGATTTAGAAAACATTTGTAGAATTGTCCTCAGTTCTTAGTGGGTTAAACTCATCTTAATTGAATAAAATGGTCATGTGCCTTTATTATTGACATCTACAACACTCAGTTCTTTCACTGGCCTGGGGTTAGGGAGGGACTGTAGTGTGTAGATATCTTCTAATTTGCTCTTTCGGAGCTCCATACAGCTGCATTGTTTCTGCAAAAGAATTGACAAACTGTAGCCTATATTCAGTCGGTCTCTTAGATTATCTTGGTCAGGGCCAGGGACAATATGTCAGCATAACAAAATAAGACTGCCTGTTCTCTGAAAAGAAGCATTTTATGTGTTCCTCTTTTTTATGAGGAAATTCCCCACACCAGAACAAGGAAGTCACGACCCTTCTCATCATCCCTGCTTGCGGTCATATAAATGAGACAATGGGCCATTGTTTAAGTAGGAACTAATATAAAACTACTGAAAAATGGAACCTTTCATTATCATGTTCCTAAGGCAACAACTAATCACAAAAATCAAAACAAAGATCTAATAATACAAAGCACTGAACTTGAACATTGAAGATCCTTTTGTCCTCTCCAGGTCACAACTGTTGAGATGTTGTCATGGTCATGGTTTGCCCTCTTGGCTTTCATCCCTGTGACCTTGAGCGCCAATGCTGGGGTAAAGGTCAAACTAACAGAGAAAGGTCTTGAATATGGTAAGTCAGAGGAAAGCTCATCCCTATTCAGTCGACATGCTTTGCTGTCTCCAGAGTCATACTTTATACATAATTTTCATCTAACTTTGCATGCTTGGCTGTGGACAGGTAAGAAGATTGGGATGGCATCTCTCGAGCAGAAACTCAAAACTATCAAGGTCCCGGATATATCAGGGACACAGCGAGTGCCTCACATTGGCAAAGTCCAGTACAGTTTGTCAACGTAAGTAAGACACGCAACAAATTCACCACTGCCTTCAAACGTCTCAAAGACTGGTTCTTTAAATGTCAAAAGGTTTAAAGGCATCAGTCATAACTGTCATAACAGAGGCTTCTCCCGTTCTGTATTGTATATTACAGAATGCAAATAGTTAATCTGGGATTACCTAAATCTGTCCTGGGGCTGCTGCCGGGGACAGGTGTCAGCCTGTCAATTGGCAATGCCTTCATCAATCTACATGGAAACTGGAGGGTACGATACTTACGATTCATGTGAGTTGCATTTACTGCCCTCTTAACTTACAATAGTGGTATATTGTTGCAACACCACTGACTTCTCTCTTGCTCACAATAGAAAGGACAGTGGCTCTTTTGACCTGAGTGTGAAGGGACTCACCATCACCACCAGCATTTCTATCAATAGTGACGAGACAGGCAGACCGACGGTCAGCACTGTCAACTGTGAGGCCACTTTAGGTGGCGCTAGCATCAAATTCCATGGTGGAGCCAGGTATAAGCTATGAACATTGAATACTGAATAAGGAAGTGTAATGCCTGATTTATACTTGGTTGTTGGCCATGTTGTGCACCAAAAACTGCAGAATCTTTACAACTTTTGGAAACAAATTTGACTCACCCTAATCCCATAATTGTTTCACTTCCTCTTCCAGCTGGCTATACAATCTCTTCAGCAAATTTATTGACAAGGCCCTACGGAGTGCAATGCAGAAACAGGTGAGACAATAAAGTGGTTATTTCCAAGAAATTTTTGTATGCCTCTTTTTATCCCCCATTAATCAACACTGGAGGTGATCAATATTCATCCTTGCAAAAACAGAACACAATCAAAAGTTATGGGGAATTTCGTTTTAGCCAATATAAAAAAAAATACCACAAAATGATCTGTACCATTTATCATTTCTGATTTTTTTGAGAAATTTAGACCCACCTGAACACCGTTTGCTATCAGTGCTGTTAACCGACAGGGTGCTGATGGAAATTGGGTTACTGTTGGTCAAAGAAGATGATGGATAGATGGACAGAAAAACTGATATGATAGGACATTTTGGGGGTTTACAGGGATTTTACAAGACCCGCCCCCCTAGTAAAGTAAATCATAGTAAAGTAGTACGATATCAATAGTGACAAGATATCTGAACGAGATTCGTTCCAATATTTCATATCAGAAGGAATTGGATAAAATCTCAGACCCCACCTTCTGACAAATAAAAGTTAAGTTTAGCTGGAATCGTCTCATGCGTCTCTTGTTCCTAACTTTAAGAGGACATTCATTACAAATGCTCTGCATCCATTTTCAGAGATTTAACGTTAACAATCAACTTATCACCAGCTGGTAGTTCAGTACTAATATAGAGGTCCTTTTTATTTTGCAGATCTGCCCCCTGGTGGCTGATGCAATATCTGAACTGAACCCTCACCTGAAAACACTAAATGGTAAAATATAAGCTTGCAGAAACGTATTCATAATATAGCGTATGTGGATAAAGAAAGAAATACAAAATGTTTTGTTAATGTTGAACATAATATTACACTGCAGTTCTAGCCAAAGTGGACAATTATGCAGAGATTGAATACTCCATGGTGGCACCACCGGCTATTTCCAACTCTTCTATAGATTTTAGTTTGAAGGTAAGAGCAATCAGAAACTTTCTATCTCTGTGCATTTATCTGATGTCTGGTCAGTGGTTGCAAGATTCAATTTATCCTGTTTCCATCTATCTCTAAGCCCATAATTCCGTCTCTGGTCTCTCTTTAGGGTGAATTCTACAACATTGGACATCATCAGGAGCCTCCATTTTCCCCGAGTGCTTTCTCCATATCTCCCCAAGACAACAACATGCTTTACATTGGTGTGTCATCCTTCACCATCAATTCTGGAGCCTTTGTGTACAACAAAGCCGGAGCGCTCAGTCTGTACATCACAGATGATATGGTGAGCCACCATCCTAATCAAAAATAAATCCATTTTCATGACATCAACTGAATGTCATAAGAGTTCTCAACTCTGTCTCGACAGATTCCGCCGAGCTCTCCCATCAGACTGAACACCAGGACCTTTGGAGCATTCATTCCACAGGTAATAGAATTACAGCTCCCTATCATTTCACTACTTCTTCTCATCAACGTTACATGTACAGTATTGGGATGTCCATTTTCAGATTGCCAAGCGTTTCCCAGGTCTGATGATGAAACTGCTCGTGAAGACAGTGAAGGACCCAATCATGACTTTTGAACCAAATAACATGACACTTCAAGTTACCAGTACGATAACGGCCTACGCCATCCAGCCCAACACAACGCTAGCTCCTTTGTTTATCCTAAACATGGTATGTTGAACCAAACTTCTACTTCTGCTAAGGCTGTTTCGGTGCAGGTACCACAACGGTTTAGTGGGCAACATAGTTTTTTCTCCAGCATTAGTACATAAAGAATGACAGAAGAATGTTAACTGGAAACGAATGTAAAGTACTATAAATATAATTTAACCTACGACACAGATACCCAGCCATCCTGTATTTGAGTGTACTTCTGAAGCTCACCATGTCATCTCTATAGGACGCAAGTGTCAGCACTCAACTGCATGTGACTGGGACGAAACTCGCTGGAGCCGTCACCCTGAACTCGTGAGTTCCTGCGACATGCTTGTTCAAGTTAACGGCACACATTCACAAGTGCACACTTTGAATTTAATTATTTTTATCTCAATTGCACAGGATGGAAATGACACTGGGGATTAGTTATGTGGGTGAATTTCAGGTAAGACACATACAATACTTAGTACTTACACTAAATATCTTCTCCAAAAATAGCCAAACTTCAAACTTACAATGAATCACATAATTTTTTTAGATCTGTTATGTGCCCTCGCCCCCCACTGAATAGGGATGCTATGGTTAAGTGGTAAAAATGAATAATATATGCTCAGATTGTGTGATCTATTCTTCAGGGTTAATTAATCAATCCACTGTTATGTAACTATTATTGTAACAGGTCAAATCCCTTGACAACATCTTTTCAATGGTCCTGAAAGTGGCAGTGATACCGAAGGTTAATGGTGAGTTCTTTGTATGCTAGTCTGTATGTACATGGTGTACCGTGGTCTCGTTCAGTATCATTAACATAAATTTGTTGACATGTCCCTCATAGCTCGCCTAGAAAAGGGATATCCACTTCCTTCCATTGGAAAGATGAACCTTGTGAACACCCAACTTCAAGTCCTAAAGGTATGTGTGGGATCTTTAAAAAGCATGCTTGTGTTTCCGTTTAGTCTTGTCAGTTGTGTTTTTCTTGTCTGTTTCTTCCTTCAATAAAAAAAAAGAAAGGTACTGTATAAGGCCCTAGTAAAATGTAGTGCAGGTTGTAGGTTGGTTAAAATAAAGAGAAGATTATTAAAATAGAATAAGATAAAAATATATATTCTGTTTCTGTGTGTGTGTGTGTGTGTGTGTGTGTGAGGGGGGGGGGGGGTTGTCAGAAACAAACCTACTGTGACTGTCAAATGCACCAAGTGTCAAATGTGAAATGGATTATTATTTTGAGACTTTTTTTGAGTCCTGCTTAGTACAAGTAAAAAACACTACAAAACTTTTGATAATAAAATACTTAAAAAAAAATTGCTTGTGTTCTAAGAATGACATAGTACTTTATGATCAGGGCAGGGACATTAATATCACCGTCTTCCTGTCTCTGCAGGACTACATGCTGATTGGGACAGATGTTGAGTTTACAGAGTGAATGACACACTGGATTCTCCCACACAGTAAAGTCCTCCATGTTCTACTCCAAAGTGGAAAAATCGTAATTTTTCATGTACGTAGTCAAATTTACGTGGAGGATTTTAGTGCAAGGTACATTTTTCCATTGATGTCACAACGATTGAACTATCACAGCCTTTTGTCACCACTCCTCAAAACCCTCGACTGAAAGCCAGTGAACAGCTGAAGTACATTACAATTATTAATTGTATTACAATTGTTGTATGTAATTCATGTAGTTTACATTTTGTATATACAAATATCCTGCAAATATTTTTTTTTCCTGTTTTCATGTAAGAATAAATAAAGCTTGGGTGATTCCTACCAACAGAGGTAGATGCAATGACGATGACCCAAAAATGCACATCCAAAACATAGGGCAGGTGCAGGACAGAAAAAACAGAAAAGAAAATACAGAAAGAAATACAATCCGGACACAGCAAAGCAGCTCCCAAAGCATTTCGCTTCATTAGGCTTATCTTCGTTACTTGCCAAAACAACTGCTTTAGGGGCTGAGAGAAGGAGAAAACCAGGTGCTCACCAGAGACACAAGAGGACAGTATCATACTGTATTATACACAATTTGAGCTTAATCAAATTCCAGAACCAAATTCCAGAACCTTTCAGTATTTTCACAGTTCAATGTGTACACACTCATGGTCAAGACCTGTTGTATAAATAACATTTATTTGTTCTCCATGATCACAGTCATTAAGCTGTATACCAGATTACCAGTTGTCCAACATAGAATGCCACTAAAAAATACTACAAAAGGCCACCGATTTCTAAGCCTCTCAGAGAAGAAAATAGTGTGCAAAAATCCTGTGTCCTCTGTGTATCTCTCATGTCAATCACACACCTTCAAATAGTGTCTGTCTGTGGTCTTGAAGAGGGAACTGGGTCAGCGTCTGTATCAGAGTGAAAGATGCTGATTACACAGACTGGGGTTGTGTCTGGTGGTGGTGTCCCTCAGGGAGCTGTGACACACAGCCTGACCTCTCAGGCTCTGGGAGTTGGCTGATAAGATCTATATCATGGGAAACATTTAGAAGGAAACGGAAGCACAAAATGAAAGGATGATTGAGATAATCAAGGCTAGATTCTGATAATACTAATGATCACTAAATGTATTATTTTGTCACCTTTTTGCAGTTCTTGTTGGGGTATTTGTCACTGTGCATTTTTCACATAAATTATTCGCCCAATCTGCATTTAACAATTTTCACTACTAGGAGTAGTGGGTGCTATTAATACAGCACCCAGGGATGCCATTAGGTGTACTGTAAGTGTCTTGTTCAGGGTAGATGGGGGGTGATTTTATGGCCCTATTATGTTATGGATTTGTTATAAAATAACAAGAATGAAATTCTGTTAGAATGTTATGGTGTTAAAATGCGGTCAGACCATCAGGCTCTGTTTATAATGACATAATGAACTAGGGATATTCCATACAGTTAAATGTTTATAATGACATAATGAACTAGGGATATTCCATACAGTTAAATGTTTATAATGACATAATGAACTAGGGATATTCCATACAGTTAAATGTTTATAATGACATAATGAACTAGGGATATTCCATACAGTTACATTTTCATACAAGTCAAATAAGTTTTACATAGAGTTTGAGCCCATTATGTTGTAAATTAGACTGGTTAAAGAAGTTCCAAAATGAGTGAGACTATTCAACACCAAAAGTGAATGCACCTCTATCAGATGGTAAAATAAAGACTTTAAGAGGTATACAAAAGCACATCCAAACAAAATCAAAAGCTGAGGAATACCTTAACCAGCACATAGTCCCCAGGGTGAATCGGGGCAGTGTGAGAGTCTGCAGGCTTAACAGCTACGTCATCTTTGGGGAAAATCACCTTCACGTTCCCATCACTTCTCCCACATAGCTCCAAGGCAGATCTCTTACTTTCCTGTGCACAAAAAGGAGACATACACACAACAGAATTTACTTTTATCACAGCATTGACTTTTCAAGAAAAAAGCTTTTCCTCACACTTCTGTCTGAGTCACAGGAAGATAATTTCAAATGTGAGCTATGTGGAGTACATTAATTTGTTTATACAAGGGTTAGGGTACTATTTTATCGTGGCCGTCTGACTGGCCAGGTTAGCACTGCAGTACTCACACCCTCCACCAGGACGAGCTGTGTGCTGCCAATGAGGGCAGTGTTAATCTTCGCTGCCTCCTCCCTGAACACACAGATGAGTTCCTCCAACCTGCTCCGCTTCACCTCTGGTGCCACATCGTCCTGTAGCTGATGGAAGGCGTGGGTTTTCTGAGGACAGGAGGTACACAGTAGGAACACAGAGGATTTAAAATATAAAAACTATTTTTAATCTTGATTTTTGTCTATATTTCAAACTACTAGACTAAGACATAACTCAAAGCAGTTGTCCCATCATCATTCTCAGATTCTAATTCATATGACATCATATGGCATTTTTCTGAACTTTATTTAGGATATGCTAATAATTAATATAATATACTAATATGATATATTAATAATTTAGTTCCCACAGTGTTGTATATCACTTTACATTGGTGCTATCCAGTCCAGGGATTAAAGCAAAAAGTTCCAATCTGTGATTTGTTAAACAAATTGCACTTGGCAACATAATATCCCGAATCTGGTGTTCAGACATTTTACACATTGTGTGAAGAGTAGGAAAAATGGGAGTCCTGCACACTGTCTTCACTTATAATACTCTTCCAGTTCATTGCTCCGACACACCTGTCCCTCCGTAGGTTCGCAAAAGGACCTTTTAGGAGTTAATAGGAGTACTGACCTTTCTCATGCTGTAGGCAAAAAGGAAACCCACATTGTAGCCCACTTGTCTGATCAATGAGAGTGTCAATTGGTGGTCATCCTCCGTCTCCCCACAGAATCCTGCGATGAAGTCACTGCTCAGGCACACGTCTGAGACACAATAACAGCAGGTTATACATCCATGGCTGACCATCATAACTCAACCTTATTTTCTGTTGTGTGGGATTATTTTAATGGAAGATGAAGATAAAGTTTGGATATATGACTACAGTACATAAAACATGGGGTGGCGTCTTGGTAAGAACTTAAATGTTGGTAGCGAATTACAGCATGAATTGCTACCTGCAGAAAGAATGACATTTTTCAAAGTCATTACCTGAAAGAAACAAGGAGACATAACCTAAAGCAACTGTATTACATATTACCTTTGATAATGTCAATCAAATTAATGAATTAAGTAACTGGATTAGACACCTAGATGCATCACCATCTATATAATTGTAGATCAGACATCGCTGCAAATACCTCTAAACCAGCACCACAAACACAAACTGTTGCACCGTCTACCACACAAACTATTTCCTCCCTCATTCCTCAGGAATGGTTATTGTGAGAAATATACCGGTGAAAGTTTATATTCAATTGAAAAAGTTTCATAGTATGACTTTGAAAACAGAACATTTCCTATTGCAATGCGGAACATTCAGTACATCTTGAACAAATTGTGCTCCCTACCTGGAATAATGGTCTTGATGTTCTCCACAAGTTCAAGATAGCTCTCTCTTGTATAGCTGTAAATTGTACAAAGACAGTTGTGTATGAAGAGACGTGATGAGTGTAGACATGTTATGGACCGCTTCAACAAAATTCCAAAGTAACCCTAAGCCCTGTATACTAATTATCATATGACCAGTAGCAAAAATAATAGCCGTTCTACAAGCTCTGAACACATTGCAATTTGCACTGTGACACATTGTGAGCTTATAGATTTAAACATTTTGACATGCCCAAAATAGGGATGCGAGGAGTGATTCATTTTTATTATATTAGTTTTTATTAGGTTTTTTATAGACATGACAAACAAAACAAGACATACATAACAACAACATATACACCAGACTATAATGCATATAAAATGTATCAGCCTATCGTAATGTATATAAATAATAAATACATGAAACATAACAAAAAAAGAAATATAGCAAAGAAGGTTACACAGTGGAGTCGAGATGAGCCGTAATAGGGCCCCATATACTGTATATAATGTTGCCAGACTGTCCTGCCCGTTTCACCGCAGCCTCGACCAGGTGTATCAGCGATACAAATTCGTTAAGCCATTTAGTGAAACCAGGTACAATAGGAGTCTTCCACTCAGTTTAAATAATTAGAGTGATTAATTGAGTCATCTTACCCACGGCGCATAGAATTTAGGACCTTGCTGCTACCACTCTGGGCTGGAAGGTGGAGCTGCTTGCAGATGTTCCCTCTCTCTTCAATTAGCTGCAAAACCTGCAAATACACAAGCCAGGATGAAAACACTAATAGATCACCTAATAAACCAGGTGAACATACTATTCTAGTATATACAATACTAACTATTACTATAGTGTATCTGACGCTGGGCTTTGATCGCTGAGGTTTTGCTCGCTGTGTGTGAAAGGAGCTGCGAGAAGATCCAGAGCCGCTAAAAGCGCTCGCCGACGCCTTCCCGACCGTTTCTGAATATCTAGCAGGTTTGATATTTGGCTGTCTCGCCGACTGGACATCATACAGTATGAAATGAGTTGCGACCGCACACCGACTCACCGAGAAGGCCATATTTCAGCCAATGAGGGCACAGGACAACTGTGCTCACTGTCTGTCTGTATCTATCAGAATATAATATATATAACCTTTATTCCTTGGGTAAATCCCTGTGTCGTACATATTGGTAGCAATATTAGCCCAATGTTGCTGTTAAATAGTCTATAAAACCAATGCATTTCACTTGGAATAATGCTGATAAAACCGCATCGGAATAAACAGTGCCGAGCAAACGTTTGGACCTTGTGCGCTGTGTGTGTGTGTGTGTTTGTACACTCGCATACACCGAGATGAAAATCAAGATTTAATGTCCTGTCTCGCTATAGCGCACGTAGTTATACGCTATCATGAACGTTTCTCCCTGTGTAGCCTGGCTATTCCTGTGTGTGTGATGTGCACGCAGAGAGAGAGGCATCCTGTGTCGGTCTCGCACTTGTATCACGGCATCCTGCACGTGCGTGAGATGAATTTGAATAAAAAACAAATGATGTAGCCTATGTATCGGGTCTGGATCGCATCTTGGTGAACTCTTGCAGTGTGTGATGCCTAGTCGGCTATCAATCATTTATAAAGCCACACAGATATAATGACAGTCGATAAAAATAAAAAAAAGACTCATGTAGTGTGAAATACATCACCCTTTGGTCATAATCTTTCCCTTTCATGAGCACCGGTCATTTGAGAGAAGGATACCAGTAGCGCTCTTTTAACTTCTCTATTCTACATATGCACATTCATAGACCAAAAAACGTTTCCTCAGTTTAATTTGGTTTTAGTGTCAGTGTAACACACCTCATCTGGGAAATCTTTGGGATGAGGGGAGGTGAATCTGATCCTCATATCAGGATCAATGTTCGACACCCGGTCTAGCAGGTCAACGAAGCGCAGGCCTCCCTTCTTGGCGCGGTAGATAGTCCTGAAACCATGGCTGAGCTGAGTTGAGTCGGCGCTGCAGAACTGCTCCTCTGAAGTGTCCCTGTAGCTGTTTACATTCTGACCCAACAATGTCACCTCTTTCACACCCTGGGAAGTAAAAGAGTAAAGGATAATGTCTACAATTGAATGGGCAAATATACAGCACATACAGTACAGCAGCCAGCAGGTGATTACCAATATCCTTGTTTCTCCTTGGCATTGATATCTCACTGTCAACGATTAATTGTGCTGCCTGACAGGGACACCAAGTTATTGAAGTTATCTCCTCCTGCCATTTAAGAAATATGCTCCTCCCTCATTGCTCAGGACGTGCTCTGGCTGTAGGAAAATGAGTGCACCCAGCTGTTCACATCCACTTATCCAATCACACACTCATTTAATTCTCAGACCGCTCTATTTCTTTCTTTTCAAATTCTTTTTATTGTAATTTCAATAATACAAATCTCAGAGATCACAGGGCAGACTTACAGTAATGAAAATACTATTATTGCATGCCCCTTCAAGACAAAAGAAAAGAGAAAAAAACATTTTCACCCCTTCAAGTCCCAATTTAGTAAAGCCAATACCCAATTCCCCAGCCTCTCTACGAGTACTCCATCTCAAACTCCATCTCATCCATGCCAAACTTTGCACACACACTCCCTGGATGCCAACGACGAACCTCTGCCCCAAATATTCCTCAACGGCCTGTTATAGCACCACCATGAGGCCACAACCTGACCTGCCCTGGTGGAGACCTGTGCCGATTGGCACTTTATTAATTACTAAATTTGACTTATCCAATCTGACTGTGAGATGGAGGATGACTGATTTAAGCAGTCCCACCTGGCCTGAGTCAAACTAGAACTGGACTCAGAGCTGGGCGTGGCTGCGCACCTGTTGTGCATGGACTTGGTCAAGGCACAACAGGATAAATCAGTCATCTCCACAAACACTCAGGAAAGAGCTTCTGTCCGGACAGTGGAGAGCTATCTGCTTTCCTGTGTAAAGTGTTATACTGTATGTTGTGTTATTCCTTGCACATGGAGGAATAAAACTGTCTACTTTAGAAAGCTGCCCTGTGTTGTGTCCTTCCTTGCCCTGGTTAGTGACTAGTCGGTCACACTGACCTTTTATTTTTACTGCACAATTAACCCATTCTGACCTGAGATCAGATTCATACGAGGTTTCCGCCGGACAGACACTGGTCTGATTAACCCATTCTGACCTGAGATCAGATTATAAAAATGTCACTCGGTGGCGCGATATGAGCTTGTAGATCTGCTATTTTTAAATAGCTAAAGCATAACATGATGCTGACACCAAAATGGGTGCCCGGTCAGAATGGGTTAAAGCCCTTTCGCTTGGGGTCTCTGGAAAATATAATAGATAAAAATGTTATTTCATTGATTAGCTAAATCTAACATACTGTTCTCTATTTATTTTATTGGCAAGCACTCACAATCCAGTTTGTGAGTGCTTGTCATAAATAAGAGCATGGAAACACTCCCAGCAAGTGCACAGTGGTATCCAGAGAACTGCTGTGCACTGTTTGTATCCTGTCATAAAAAGGCACTGAAGTTGCTCTGAAGAACAGTACCTGCTCAATTCCTAAAATGTAAAAGCAAAACTCACCTGTTCAGATAGGACCCGGATTTCTTCAAGGATGGAGATAACAGGTCGACTCCTCTCTCTCCCACGGGTGAAGGGAACGATGCAGTAACTGCACATGTTGTCACACCCACGCATGATAGACCTAACAGAGGTAGGAAAAGAAAACTGTCAGTGTTACTGAAGTGGCTGTAAAATACACACTTTTTATACCTCATAGACTATACTTAGTATGTAAATCAACTTGAATTGCGTTAGTCACGGTTAGTGCATGAAATGTGCTTTACAAACAAACTTGTCTTGCATTACTGTGTTGATAATGTGGACCTACAAAAATCCCTGTTGGGCTCTAAAGTGTCCTTTAGAGTCGACTCACACAAAAGCGCTGTAGCCGTGAGGGGTGTGGTGGACAGGCATGATGTCAGCATAGGTCTCTTCTAGTGACAGGAGCACGTTGCTGGCCTGTTGCCCCCCGCCAGCTACAGCCAAGAGGCGGGGAAGGTCTCGATATGCATCTGGACCGGCCAGAACATCCACCAGCTTCTCTCTCTCCAGAAGCTCCGTCTTCAGCCTCTCAGCCATGCAACCTGGACAACACAAGCACACATGATCATTACAGCCATGCAACCTGGACAACACAAGCACACATGATCATTACAGCCATAGTAATGATCATTAGTACCATAGTAATGATCGGGGGCAGCGGTGTCCTAAAAGTTAGAGGAACGCACTTGTTGCCAGAAGGTTTCTGGTTTGATTCCTCCAACACTGCTGAAGCGAGGCACTGAACCCCCAACCCCCAACTGCACCCAGTGGGACTACTCAAGACTATGGTTGTGGTCAGCTCTCAGGTTTTAGCGTGTGTGTGTGTGTGTGTGTGTGTGTGTGTGTGTGTGTGTGTGTGTGTCTGTCTGTCTGTCTGTCTGTATGTGCAGGGCCTTGTTAAGAATGAGCACTTGTGCTCAGCTATTACCCTCTGTAAATAAAAAATGAAAAAGTAAGACTGTAATAAACAAGGTCACATAAACAGTACGGTCACAGTAACTTACCTAAAATCCCAATTTTCATTGGTGTTTGAGTCTTTAAACGTTTCTTCTTCATCGCTGTGAGTTGCTGTAGTCTGTTCCAAATTGTTTGTTCAGCTTTCTCTCTGTAAAGTGTAGCATATGGCAGTGTGCTTTTGTTATTTTCAATGAAAACTCCAGTGTAGTTGGGTTTCCCGTTAAGAATTACATTGCGGAATCCTTTGAAAACACACTAAAAAGTGGAAAATGTTTTATCAATTGTTTGAGATTTTCACCAGATATGGGTTCATGTTTTCACCCTACCCTTACCTTATAGAGCATGTTACAAGAAGCACAACATCTGCCTGTAAACACAAGGAAGATTTAGACACAACAAACTTCAGAAATTAGTAATGTAAAATGTTAACGCATTTTCACATACCTCTGAAAGTTCATTAGTCCGTTGATATCCCTTCTTCTGTAGTATGGACCAGGCTATCTCGGTGTCATTGACATTCATTTGACAGCCATACGTTTCAAAGCATACTGTAATAATAAAAAAAGTGCTTAGTATTTATAGCTAAAAAAGTTGATGATAAACAAAATGAGACTGAGTGTGCATACTAACCTTTCCTTGCATTCCCCAGCTCTGAATCTTCAGACAGATAGGCGTGTTTGTCTGAGCTCCTCTCATTGTCAACAGGGGTTTTATTAATAGACACTCCTTTCACAAAGTCTTCAAACCTTGGACCTGAGACTAGCCGAGTCTTGAATTTGTCCACCCTCCTGTTCGGTCTTAATCCAATATTATTAGAGGATTTACAGCAATAATGGTCTTGTATACAGCGTATAGGTGACCGTTTATGTGAGTTCTGAAGCAAAGGTCTAAGATTCCTAATGTATTCCATATTAATAGCTTGTCCTTTCAACGTAGTTGTGATAGTTGGCTATCATTCACAACTAATCTCCCAACCCAATTGTATGCTCCCAACCTTATTTTAATAATAATAACAATTGGTCATACTAGTGCTTAGTTCAGTCGCCATTAAAATAGAAGAAGTAGTTTCAAGATTAAACTATTTGTTCCATTAGTACTATGATATCGAATATAATTTACTGTGTGGGAGTAAATTCTCCAATCCAATGTTGTGTAGAGGGTGGATGTCAATGGCGTCCGTCAGCCAAAAGATTCCGCGCGGTGTCCGTCGTAAAAGCCTTCCTCCATGAATGGTTCCAGCCTGATAAAAAATGCTCAGAGTCAGGTTGGTAGAATACGGTAACTGGAAAAGTGGGCACTGACTGGGCAGCTAAACATGTGGACATTTCGATGTTTAATTGTCTATTTTTCCCTAAATGTAATAATAATTAGTAGTAGCCTACAAATGATTTGAACATAAATTAGCCCTTCAACTTCTTGTTTATGTTTGGCTATCCACAGGTTTTGTAGCAATTAGCCTACTAGATGTTACGATTAATTACTGTTATGATTCTTATCTAAGTACTCGGACCCTCGTCTGGTTCTGGTGTGTGACGACCCGGTTGACATTTCCACGGTTCGGACAGACGGACATACGGGCAGGCCTGCTCGGGAGAACGAGATTAACATGACACGGAGACTGAGTCACATCAATTCATTCACAAGGTTTATTACACTTACAGGATCATATATAGCTTGGATACTTCATGTCCTACTGACGTCACTGACTAGACATCACAATCACTGCCTGCAGCACGCGGCCTTCAGCGTGCCCCTAACAGTTCAGGCAGTGCATCATACATATAAGTACATTGCATATTCACGTACAAGTACCAAGTATCATTACACAGCATGTTGGATAATATTACAACAATAGAGATATTAGGCCTTACATGTCAAATGTTCAAATCATGTCTATTAATATTTTACATCAGACCAAAATTTCCAAATGTATAAACTTTGAGGTGCAACACTGTCACTCTTCCTGTATCCGGCCTAGCTATAGTATTAGGACATACAGATTATACAGTAGGCCTATTATATCCTTTCTTAAGATAACCATTAAGAAATTAGAAACAATGCTCACTATTAAATAGGCTACTGCTTAAAAAGGAAAGGTCTGTTATTCAAAGGCAAGGACCTTCTTCTGCAGTGGTGTCCGATTAGAAGTTAGAACTTAAACCGAGATGTCTGTGTGGTTGAGAAGATGGTCTTAAGGAAGCTAGTAAAGGTATCTGGGTAGACTAGGTTGTAAGGCCAGATACCTTGGCTCGTATATGGGTTGAGGGGTGCTTGATCGTGATCTTCTGCTGAAGGTCAAAGGTCTTGAAGGTAGAGTCAAGTGAAGAAGTCTATGTCCCCTAGTGTGTCAAAAAGAGTGCGTTGGTTGGAATCTGTTATAGTAGCGGAGGTCTGCTGCTGGTCGAGTCATCCTGGTGATGTCAGAGTGATGTGTGTCGTCTTCTCTATGTATGGAGATCCAGATGATGCTTGTCAGTATTAGTATAACACGCAGCAAAGGTCGTCGGGATCGGGAGTTGAACCCGCAACACGTTGTTAGGCTTAGCAGCCTACAGGTGCCTGGGCCACTACAGTCATGGAACACCATTCTAACAAAAGATATCCCTCAGTTGTTGTTTTTGTGGTAAGCAGTATAGGCTATAATACATACCAGTATACGACGCCCTGAGGGCAAGAAGTGCACGCATCCGCCTGGGTGACGGCAGACTGCTGGGCGAGCACTGGCACTTTGGCATGGGGGGGTCAGATCAACATATGGAATGAATTCTGTACTGGCCATATATGGAGCGTGGCTTGAGTGTACAGGGTTTGATTAGGTCAAATCAACATAATGGAATGTCAGAACAGGTCAGCTCCATATATGGAGATCAAAGGGTGGCAGTGTAGTGTCTTGAGTGTACAGTGTTTGATGAGGTCAGATCAACATAAGGAATGTCAGAGCAGGTCAGCTCCATATATGGAGATATAAGGGTGGCAGTGGGGGCAGTGTCTTGAGTGTACATGGTTTGATGAGGGCCCAGGTAAGGCCGGGCCTTAACTTTCGGGCCTGTTGAGAACTCTAGTTTTCGCCGGCTGCCGGGCGCGGCTGCACTAATAACTTTGGGGCGGGCAGTCAAAAGGGAGATACCGGTATGCAGATTTAGGTGATAATCCAGTCTTCTACATGTATGGCTGTCCAGGGTTAGATGAGATCAGTGTCGTAATCTTCATATATGGAGACGGCCATATGGTGGCATGACGTGTCACGTGGCGTGACCATATATGGAGGCATGATGTCATGAGGCGTGACCATATATGGAGGCGTGACCGACCGAACGACTGACAGGTTTTGCAAGTTTTCATAGTAATCTGCGACCTTCAGTCGCAATAATATTAAAATGTAGATATTGGGTTTTTTTGTGATGTCAATAATTCAATGATTAGGTGGGTGATCAGTAGGACACTCTGCCGGTCATCAAATTATTGGCTCAGAAATGTGACAAAAACTAAATCTCCATGAATTCAAGGCTTCATGCAGTGTGTTTTTTTGGGGGGGTTTTGGGTGAACTACTCCTTGTGTGTCTTGCTCATTTTAACACAGACTGGCTGGACCGGGTGGCAAATTGGGAACATTTACAATTTCTAAATCTTCCATCTACTGTAGGTGTTCGATTGGGTTGAGATATGGTGACTGTGAAGGCCATAGCATATGATTCACATAATTATCATACTTTATGTGTGTGTGTTTAATTCTGTAGGAAAAAGGTGATCACTCAGAATAACTTGATTTGCATCTAAGGGGACAATTAGAAACCGAAACCACGCCCTACAGCATAAAAGAACCACCAAACCCCGTCACTGTCGGGTGGTGTTAAGCATTCACGCCAGGCTCCACATGCACTCACTCGCTAGGATGACTCATCTGGCCATATCACGACCTATATTCTTTTGCACCACTGATGTGCATTTGTCTTTGCTCGTCATTCTTTCACCCTTAAGCTATAGGCCTATAATTAATTCTATTCAATTTCAATTCAAAGGGCTTTATTGTCATGAGAATATGTTTACATTGCCAAAGCAAATACAAAATACAATCCTATAATTAATGCACAGGGTTTCCAACCCTATTTAATGATGTTTTCCCCATAGATCAAAAGGAGAATGTCATTTTAGTCACTCATCCTATTGAAACTCTCCCTCGCCCCAATAATGAACCATCTTTCAGTCATTTAATATTTTCTCTTTATCCAAAATCAAGGTCAACTGGGCCGGCTCAGCATTTTTGAGGCGTTAGCCCCTCCTGTGGCCAACTTTGTGTGTGTATGTGTGTACCACGGAAATGACTTGATTGGCTGAGCACTGAATGTGATGTATAGTGGAGGAGCATAGGGAGAGATAAGGGTGATTTTGCACTAATTCGTCTAAAAGGGCCAAATTATGTACAAATAGCCCAGGGCATGCTTGAATGATTTAGCTACGGTGCCCGAACCAGCGACCTTCAGGGTCGCCACAGTGGCCAAATCCATATGGCCACCATTACCAATCGGTATAAGGCAAAAATGTCTACAATTTACAATTACAATTTAGGCATTTAGCAGACTCTCTTAATCCAGAGCGACTTACATTAAGCAATAACAAAAACATGGCATACATCACATATACAAAAAGTAGTTATCATGTATAAACTAAGAACGTAACAGTAAATTTTATTATGCTTTAAGTAGCATGCATGTCAAACTAGGGGGTTTTCATGATTCTGAATCCATTCTAAGCATTTGTTTTGCACAAAACAATAATCCTTGGGCTAAATTCGGCAATAGCCATGTGCCCAAATGTGCTGACCTCGTCACATTTGTGATGATGGCTATGGCCATTTTTAGCCCAACGAGTGTTTTTTTTTAATGAAACTAAAGTAAGTGTTCAGATTTCACCTTTCAGGGAGGGGGGAGAGAGAGAGAGAGAGAGAGAGAGAGAGAGAGAGAGAGAGAGAGATAACATGGTGATAACTCAATTCAGTAGCGGAGAGGAGCAATTTAAAGTGTGATGTCATTGGAAATGACAGGTTTGGTAAAGTGACCATGCAGCCTCTGTGATAGGAATATACAGTACAAGTACAGTTCAAGCCATCCTATCACACAGAGAGTCTGAGATGAGAGAGGAGAGCAACAATTTCTGAGAGGACTGCTGGGAAGCTCTAACATCACACCAAGGTACCTTGAACATCTACCAATTCAGACTTTTTAGCAATTCCTGAAGTAAAACTTCAGTACAATTGTTATAACACTCATTTTTAAGTCTAAGCGTTTAACAATTTGAATCAGAATAATATCAGAATGTGAATCAATTTTATAGACAATTATAACCTGTTTGCATTAGGATATGTCCACAAGTTTAATGTGATTTCTCTAATAGATTCATACAAATACAACACAGTAAAGTAAGAAATGCTGATATTGAAACGCAATACACAAATATTCATATTCATCGGATGACAAGTGCACATTAAATTAAGTGTTGTAATGATGACAAAATGTATTGGATATCATTGGCTCCAAACGAATGTAGGATACAGGTCTGTCTGCTGCAACTTTAATACAGACTGCAGAGATATGAGAAGAGGCCAAGCAAGGGAAACTGTGGCTTCAGCGTTTTTCTAATGTAATTTCTACTCTGTCATTTGTTCTGACTGTCCATTCTTCACTAGAACTAGCCGTGATGGAGAAAGCTGTGCTGATGGTCTTTTGTTGCCTTATCAAATCTTTATCAGGCTCCCCTCTCTACCCATCTATTAGGTAAGTCATGACAAAGTATTTGACCAATTAAAACAAACAATAAGCAGGCTATATTCTGAATTGGGAATTTAATGGAATGGGGGGGGGTCCATTTGACGCTGAAATGCTGTGTCTTTTGTTAATTCATCTGCTCCTGAATATGCTGCGATGTTGAAATGCAGAAATATTGGTGATACATAATACGTAGGTAATAGGAAAGATTATGTTTAAAACTTGGACTGCATGCAATTGAGATCAGCCGGTCTCAGAAGAATATATGGATTAATTGAATGATGAATCAAGTGTATCTGATCTAAGACTAGAAGACAGGAACCCTTTTTGGGGTTCAATCTGGGAAGCCCTTTTGGGGTAGTTGTTGTTATGTACAGTAGGATATAGCAACATACATTTTGTCATTCTTGAGGCCTATGTCCAGCTTTGAGGGTTTGTGTAAACACAAACATTGTGCAAACAAATATTGAAGACGAAGGTGAGGACGCATATTGTGATTGGCCAGAATGAGATGATGTATGATGATAAGAGCGCCCCTCACTTCACACGGGTGTGATTTTTGAATCACACCCATTTTTCCAGGAAACTTCAAGATTTTGAAGACATTTTTAGAATTGGCCTCAGGTCTAAATGTTTTAAGATTTCACACCATCACCTACAAAAGGGGTTCTCAACCCATGGGTCGCAACCTCTCTGGGGTCGCCAAATGATTGCGAGACATGGCCAAAGCATTTCTGGGGGTCCCCAGCCCAAAACGTTGAGAACCCCCTGACCTACAAGATGAAATACACTTTAGGTTTCTTGTTGAACCATTTATTAAATGTCAAAGATTAAACATATTGCCTTATTATGGGAAGTGGAAACTTAATTTTCTGTCAAATGTAATTAATATGTTCCCTCTGCTTCATCAAATGCTTAGTGGTGTGGCTGATGAGGGAGCTGAGAGAAATAATTCATAGGTCACAGGCTACTGTGCCCTCTGCTCTTGTTATGCTAAAAGGGTTCAAGATGATTCACCACGTTACATTGACACTGAACATTAAATACACAGTTCCGATGGCAAAGCAGCTGAGCACATTTTGCATTTAAAATGAGGTTCTCACACCTCAAATATAATTTATTGAAATTTATTGACAGCACTCACAACGCCAGACTCACAACAAACATAAATACATACCGGTATTACAATTCACAAGTACATACACACATACATAAATACATTCGTATTCTTTTTTTTTTTACACTTTAAAACAAACCAAGTTCATGTGGACCCGCCCTATTTGGTTTTTTTCTTATATCTTATACATAATACACTTTCAAGTCCTGTATTTACCAGTCTATGACCTTACAAGCCAGCCCTATAGTTATACAAAAAACCTTTTGTTGACCAAAATTTGTCAAGTCTATTCTTAAAAGTATTGACTGAAGGAGCCTGGACCACTTCCTCCGGAAGTTTATTCCATGCTCTGACAGCTCTAAGTGTAAAGAAATTCTTTCTCTTTTCTGAATGACAATTTAGTGGTAAGAGTTTAAGAGAATTCCCTCTCAACTCATACCTGCTGTCCCAAAAATGGACAACAGGCTCGGCTGTAAAGTCATATATCTGGTGAACAAGTTTATAGACCTCGATCATATCTCCTCTGTGCCTCCTGTACACTAACGTTGGTAACTGTAAGTGTCTTAACCTTTCTTCATATGACCTTTCTTTCAACCCTGGTATTAGTTTAGTAGTTTTTTTTAATGTGCTAAAACCAACAAACATTCACATAGCCTACATGTATAGTTTTATTTTTAAGCTTATTGAAATAAATATCCAATTTTGGTCAAGCACATGAATGTAGAACTCTGTCTAGAAAGAAAGAAAGAAAGTTCTGTGTTTACTGTGGCAACACTCAGGTTTGGCCAGAGAGACACTTCCATCCTGATGACATCCTCCATAGAGAATCCAATACAGCTTCTGAAGGAGCACATGACACCTTCAAGACAGCAAGCAGAGCTACGGTCAGCATCACAGTACAGTCTGAGGGTCTGTTTCACAATATAAGTGGGGTTGGATATGAGTGGACAAAAGTCAACAGCAGCAACACTTGTAGTAAAGTAATTATCCAGTGTAGATATTCAGGTGTTCTAACAGTGTTCAAAGAATGGTTTGCAATAAAGAATAACCAACATAAAGTGGTCTTGATCCCTTCCGCTTTTAGGATAGGACGTCATGCCGATGCCATCTTCACCAACAGGTACAGAAAAGTGCTGGGGCAAATCTCTGCTAGGAAGTTCCTTCATACAATTATGGGGAAACGGCTAGAGTAAGTCATAACATTTTGCTGCACAAAAGTATATTTTGCCGTTAATGTTTAAGGGGGGAAACATTTTATGCATCATTAAGGATACCTAAACGAAAACTTGGTATTTTTTACCAACTTTGGTATTTTACAGCGATGAAAGTGAGAGCTATGTGAAGCGGCAGTCAGACATCTATGAAGGAACATATAAAGAAGAAATCCAGAGAAAGCAGAGATATAGCAGATGGAGGGACATCACTAGGTAATTAATACACATTAGAAATGTCAAAACCCACTTGTTGCACACAATATCAAATTGCCTTTATCATCTACTGACCATACATTTGTATATGTCCTAATGAAGAATTCTTTGCTGCTGAGGGCATGGACAGTAGAGGCAGCGGTGTGCCACGGCATTTTTCACAAATACAGTTGCTTTTAAAAAATATATATATGTTCCAGCATTTTGACCAAAAGGAAAAAAGCCTTTGGCTAAAGCAATGACTAATCATTGATTACAATGCCAGACAATATGGGGAAAAAAACCTTTATTTCTTTTCATTAGAAAAACACCTGCTTTCCTGTAATTGCCATCATTTTATTACTCAATTATTTTCTTTTTCAGTGGAATATCCAACTCTTTATATCACAAGAGAATAAACACCTATGCTCTACATGTAATGACATGAACAGGCAAACAATCAACCGGGCACATGTACCTCTCATCTAATGATGAATGTGTCAGGGATGTTATGGCTGGTCGTCGTCAACATTTATCATTACAGCTTTGTCAATTAGTCATCGGCATTCATAATTTCAGCTGAACAACAAATTCACAATGCAAAACTAATTTGTGTCACTTCAGGTGACGTGGGTGTTCAACAAACAGGAAACAGCAATGTACAAAACAAACAAGAGAAGAAATAAACGACAAATAATAGCTCGCTTAGACAATATTGGCATGTTGGACATGGACAACAAGAACAAAACCAGAATCACAGGAAAATGAAGTGCAATGATAGCTTTACAGCCTTCTCAGTAGAGTATCCTGTCTGTGAACATCGGTCTAGTCTCTCAAGACATCATGATATCTTGTTGCCTTTTATGTGGGGGAAATAAAAGACAAAACTGCATTTTTAAATTGTCAATTGGACTCATGAAATATGTTTTCTTTTTCCAACAGTCTGATTCGATGCGTCCTTGAATGACTCCTTGGAAACTAAAATAAGACCTTCAATCAGTGTCTTCAAATTTCTTGCCCTCACTTGCCTGCAATTCTGCAAGAGAAAAAGGAGATCAAAGTGTTATTTATTTGAGAAATGTGAGATTAATAAAATCTTAACACATTACATCATGGTTACGGTTACCACCCGATTACTGCCAAGTCACACAAGGGCAGAGTCATGCATTTCTCTGTACAGCATACAGTGTACAATCACAATAAACAGTGTAACCGGCAAAAATCGAGCGGTTCTCATAATAAATGACTCTTGGGTAATGAACATATACTGTACAACACAAAGCATCACCAACCATGTCCACATCCATGAGTGTTAAAGACTAGAATGGAGGGATTAAGAAGGTGCTGGCATGGACATGACGGGTACGGTTGTGGTGTGATGAGTGAGAGGCAAGCTAGGAGAGGCATCAAATACAATACGTATGAACACTCAGAACTACTGTGAGTGAGCACCACACAGCCATGCATTATGCCGGCCATATGGAGATGCACTAGGATGCAATCCATAAGGATGCCCTTACTTCAACCTGGAAGACCAGCTTTGTTAAGAAATGAAGCCTCTATCGCAGGCTCCTATACTTTGCCAACCTACTACTTTGCTCTGCAGCAATCCTGAAAAAGGAGTAAAGAGAGATGTATAGGAAAGTGTGGAAAGAGGGGTTAAAAGACATAGGCACCAATTGTAAGGAGATTGGGGCTAGATGGACCTTTGAGAAGTGAAGAGCAGATAGACCTCAACATTTATGATAATTACATTTTCCTTCTGTTAAACATGGTTAAATTGACTATTATGAATAAAGATACCAAGGATGGAATACTGACATCACAAGCAATATTACAGGGAATTTCATGGGGACCTGACATTAAAGGGACACTTCACCCTTTTTGCAAAAAAATATATGTTAATGACGTTTAGCTTTAGATCACTAAAGCTTTAGATCACTTTCCTGGGGGTATTTATGTGTGTAATATGTGGTTTTAGTTATTTTAGATTGTAGCAGTGAGCCTGTTGTCTCTGATGTCATGGACACTGGTCTCACTACCTTCCTGGACTACAATTCCCATAATTATTTGGTGCACTGCTCCTCCTTGTGGATAGGGGGAGAGCTGTCTTACTGAGACAACATGTAGTCCAGGAAGGAAGTGAGCCCAGTGTCCATGACAGAGACAACAGGCTCACTGCTATAATCTAAAATATCTAAAACCACATATTACACACATAAAGATCTCCAGGAAAGTGTTCTAAAGCTTCTAAACGTCATTAACATATATTCTTTTGCAAAAAGGGTGAAGTGTCCCTTTAAGGCTGTGCGTTTTACTCTTATTTTATTTTTTTAACATTCTGAAAATGCAAGGTGCCCTGCTCATCTACGATTTTTCAGTGGTGACAGCATTCTACCCAAAGTTTAACATTTATCAACAATCGGCAACCAGATAAAAATAATAGTAGGGCTCAGTGCAGAACAATACCTTGTCACATTGCTGCCATTTCTATAGTGTAAAATGCACAGCTCAATGGTTGATTCAAAACATACATTGTGCTCATGGAAAAACACCTTGAGATGGACACAACCCATTAACTTTAATTTATACATTGCCCACCACCGGAAGTGAGGCACATTTTTCAGTGTCATTTTTGTCAAACTAAAGGTGCAGCTTTGCACTCCTAGTCCTATTAGACGATTCTTAGCTGTGACGTTGCTAAAGAATCCATAGCAACTTTATCCTAGACAAAAAGCACAAGAGGAAATTGGTGAGCAATTAGAGAATAAAGTAGTCAGCCATTGTGTCACTTTAGCCTTTTGAGGGCTCTACATTTTCATGGCTTAGATAAAACCACCCACTCAGGTAATCACTGACGCAGATAGCTGGCACGCTGATCCTCTCTTGGTTCCCAGTAGGCAAGTTTTACAAATGATGGCTCCACTCTTGAAAACAGCCTAGCGTGGCCAAAGGCCTCTGGGGGGGGGATGACGACGACGACACACTACTGAGGCCACACTGTGCAAGTAGACCCTTTAGTTAGTTTAGTACCATCAGAACTACCAAGAGGCCTCAAGGTAACAGAGGCATCTCTCATCTGAAAGAGGCCAGATTTTATTCCTGTGGGTAAAGGGCCCTCTAGAAAATAACTTTTAACCCATGTTGCCTAGGTGTCATCAGGAGCCATACCTCTTGACTGCTTTTTGGGCCAGCATGCGGTTCCCGGCGAGGAAGGTTAGAGTGCCAATGATAGCCAGGTACTTGAGGGTCTGGAACATGTTGAGGTGTGTCCAATAAACATACATCAGGCCCAGCATAGCTGAGACAAGAAAGATAAAAATGTTTAATATACAATCAAATGCTGATGTAGAATATTATAACTGTGTATATTTTTAACTGCATATTTTCTTCATTGTAATATGAATTTGTTTATGTATCATTGAGAAAAAACAACAAAATGATACATTCTAATATTAATTAACAGTAAAATACAGTAGTGGCATGCACAGGCCTACCCATCATAAAAAATACTAATTTTGTACCTTTAATAACAGTAAGACTGATACAAAAAGTGTAATTTCCCCAGTGATATGCATACAACAAAGCTTAACACTAACCGGCATGTCCTATATGGAACAGAACAGAGCTGGGAGTGGCGGTGAAGTTGGAAACATTGGCCCCGAGTTTAAACCACTAGAGACGAGAGGGGAAATAAGACAATGTTATTTGCAAGGCACACGGTCCACAAACAAAAGAACAGAAAATGGTCTTCTGCACAACACAGTGATTAGTCGGTTGTAACAGCCAATACTCATTACTCATTGCTAGTGCTATAAACATACAGCATTGTTAAAAAAATAATAAAAAAAGCTGCATTCATCCATCAAAAAGGTCTCATTCATTGGCCATCAAGGTTTCATTCTGAAAGGCCTTTCTAGGAAAATGAACACAGCTTGCCCACAACAGAATCAAACCACCTTTTCTACAATAACCATTTCAAATATAAACTCAATTCTATAGCACATTCAACCCAAAAAAAGCTAACGTTAAAAAGGAGCCTTGAGCCAATTAATCAGTTAACATAACACCCATAGATCGTTATGACCAACTTAGCTACATTATTCTCCCTTATTTTTTAACGTTCCATGTTCTGATGTCTGTCCGTTTCTCCAGCTCTTCAGTAAATATATTTTCGGGCTTGGATACGATCAGGAGAGAGAACTCATCTGAGCTGATCCAATGTAAACTGATAAATGGGTTCTCTGTCCAGTTTGGATGAAATTGGGGACCCACCAGAAAATATATTTTCTGTTAAATAAACAGAAAAGATATTTTAAATTGAACATGGAAATTGAACAAACACCAAAAAAAACATGGGGGGGGGGGGGGGGGGGGAAGAAACTCCTTTAAACAAAAATGATCACTTACAGCACCTGTAGTTCTAATCATAAAAGTGATGATTGCAAGAAAAACTACTTAAACATGAATTTAAACAAATTGCAGTTATAGCTAAGACACATTAAAACAGGTTGAAATAAGTTACAAAACCTTTTTTTTAAGGCGGACACTATGGGCTCATGCTTCATGTGTGTAAAACTTGTCCGGCTTACATCAAGTTGCATTATGCCCAGCCAATGACCTATGACCTAAACTAAGTTAGCCACCCCTGGTGTTTATATAGTAACTTTATCTATTCACAGCCTTACAGGGCCATACCATCCATCAATGCTTCGGCCATACATCGTCCATTAAAATGAACAGGGACCATTTATCCATTCATGGATTTCATTTGGGGCTTTGTATTTATTCAGAGGAGACCTCTTTTTTTTAAATTAATTTTTATCCCACAATTTTGTAACCCAGTTTTCTTTTCACCCAGTGCCAATTATCTAATCATTCTAATGTAATCCTGGGCGCTACACTTCCTCTGCCAACCTGGGGGGGCAGCGGACTGACCTCATGCCTCCTATGCATGAGGAGTCCGAGCTGCTTCTTTTCACCTGACAGAGGGGAATTTCCCCGGCCGGACGTAGCGTGTGGAAGGGACACGTTATTCAGACCAGTTCCTTTCCCCTTCATCAGGCGCCCCGGCTGGCCAGGGGGAGGTAGTTTTAGAGGCCAGGATTACGGACACGGGGAGAACATGCAAACTCCACACAGAAAGGCCCTATCGCCAACCCCCGCCTCGGGTATGGGCACTGATGACGCGGAGGAGGGAACACACCGCCAGTGCCCACAGCGTCCGAAGCGGGAATCGAACCCAGGACCTTCTAGCTGTGAGGCGACAGCATTACCAACTGTGCCCGACCTTAACAAACTGATCTAACATTTTGGACAAACATAATTGCTCAGTTAATAAGTCACATTTTAATTTCACACCCGATATCAATCTTTTGTCCAAAGGCTCTTTGTGACCAGACTTTGACTAAAACATAAGAATTAAATGAATGTACAGACAGACTTAAGTAATTGGGGCAGATGTGACCTAGACCTCTTTGTAGGAGTGAGTTTGCTCAACTTCAGTGGATCAATTTTTAGTAGCTCTGATTCCAAAAACATAAAAATGCTAAATGTATTCACCAGAACAAGTAGGAGTAGAAGCGGAGAGAGGATGAGAGCAGTGAAGGCGTTGGAAACCACTGTGGGAGGCTTCTTCTCCGGCTCCCTGAACAGATGCTGAAGACACAGTAGGAAATTATCAGCATCCATTCTATCCAATTCAAAACAGTAGTTTACATTTAACCGGGGAGTTGTAGTGGTTACCTGGATATCTGGTTTGGGGATGTAAAGGGTCTTCGGCTGCATGATGGCGGGGGCCTCCTCCTCAAGGAACTTCAGAACAACATCCGCCTTTCAAGGGTAAAAAACAACTCTGTCTTTGATATGACTGTCCAACTGGTCGATGACAAGTTCAAATTAACCTATGGCCCACCCAGCCCACAGCCTCCAGGTCTTGACACTCACCACATTCCACAAAATTGGATTCTCCAGGGTAGCATCCCCAACAATGAGGTGAAGAGAGTAGGTGCCAGACATCGAATCAAACTCGGACTTCCTCTCAGCTGTATCCAGCTCAAACTTGTAAAGGTTCTTACTGTCTGGCTCAGCCACAAACACGACCTCTTGCCCAGTTTTCTGATTATGCAACTTCACAAATGTCTGTGAAAATAAGAAATCAAGAGATTTTGATACGGGCAAATTACAAACTTCATGGTGCCATTTGAATAAACATTTAATTACAAAGGCTGTTAGCGTTTAGCTGCTGGCAGAGATTTCCAACTCTTACAAACCTGGTGAGGCGTTAGCTCTACCCCTGTGTTAACATCAACCAACTGGAAGGACATGGCAAAGTTCTGGTGGCCGTCTGCTGTTAAGGAGCTCTTAGCTTTATTAGGATACTCCACCCTGGGTAAATAAAGAAGAGAACTTGTAGTACTCCACCAATATTGTTCAACACAAAGTCATTATTAAAGAAGGCTTTGTTCATCAACTGTCCTTTCTGACCTGGTGGTCTTTGTGCCGATGCTCTGGTCCTTATCCACGATAGACAGGTCCATATTTGTAATGGCCACCTCGGTGGACACCTTTACTTTCAGCTACAGGTGAAGTTGAACAGAGGAACATAAGGTAGAAATCACACCCGTGAAACATCATCATGCATCATCTCATACTGGCTAATCAGAATGCCTGTTGCCACAAATTTAAGTCATATTTGGCAGACATTTGACATAATTTCTCCATTCATTGTCGATGACAATTAATGTTTGTGTTGTGGACAAAAACTGTATATAGGAAATGGAGGTCAGATCCTGTTCCATGTGAGCATTTCAACAATATGCAAATCCAGTGAAACAGACAAATTGTCCACTGTTGACAGGACACATATTTGTGATCCCACCAACAGACACCAAAGCACAGCATAATTTGCATCATGTGTCTGCAAATGAAATCCAGTGCAATAAATATTTGCCAAATGCAAATAATGCGTAAACCTTTTCAAACTAAAAACGAGCCTACCTCAACATTATTGGCAACCAATCGGGTGTCCCCAGTTACTGCGACAGTGAACTGGTAGTATCCACTGGCTGGTTGGCTCGACATGAAGTTCAGTTCAAAGACACCACTAGAAAGCAAGACGGAATCATATAATGAATGCATGAATACATCCATAAACCACAAGAGTCTCAATTTATTGAGAACAATAGTGCCTCTTCCATAAAATGAGCCAACATCAAGGCAGTTTATTAAAGTAAAACAAATCACACCCGTTTGAAGTGAGGGGCGCTAATATATTAATGTCTAACAAATATGTTTTGAATAAGACCATGGTCCAGTCTCATGCGCACACAAATACAATTGCGGGTTGCGGGCCCCACGGGGTGGGGCTGCCCCCCTCGCCCCCCACCCCTAGAAACAACTATGCCTGTTTAGTACAGTCAAACCAAGCTATACAAACCGGGTCCCATCCCAACCAACACTGGGGTGGCAGAGTATGAAAATCCAATTTTGTTAATTCAACTGAATGTGTGAATGTGTCACTGCTAGTGAGCCACTCAGCACAACATTGAAATTACATGCCGGCCCATAATACACACATTCAGAGTGTTGCGTTTCTCGGCATTGAATACAACAGAGAATTCAACTCGCAGTTGCAGTGACTTATTTTCTTCTCTTCTCTTTATTTTATTTTTTTAATTTATTTTTGGCTTTCGCCTTTATTTTATATGTTTTATGGAGGGACAGACAGTAGGCTGACAAGAAATGGGGAGAGAGATGGGGGGGGGGGGGGGGGTCACTCCCGCTGAGCCACAGCCCAGGCCTTCTCTCTTTATTCTATCATTTCTCCAGGGTCCACAGAGAGTTGTGCCGCGGTCCGGTAGTGGACCACGGTCCGCCTGTTGAGGACCACTGGTCTAACTTGTGTTGATTAGGTGATGTAATGGTGATGTAAAACAAAACGGTGCCAACACAAACATTAAACGCCATTAACAATAAAGACAATATGACGTAATGAGGCACATTATGACGTAAATGTTCCCTTCATTGTCAATGGTGTTTACAAAACAAACATTGAACTAAAGACAAACATTAAACCTGTATATAGACGGCTAGCGCCCCTCAAAAAAGGAAACAATGCAACATTTTTCTCTAGTCATACTTACTCTCTGAGGGTGAAAGGTGCTTGGCCGAGTATGACACTCTTGGAGGCCACAGCATAAGCAGATTCAACCAGCACAGTGGCTGAGGTCAGGGGTTGAGAAAGGACATCGGTAACAAGGAGCTGCGAGTCAGACAAACACCAGCATTATGAGGTGATTAACACTACAGATAGCACAAGGCTATTTTTGTTCGTGTTGTTTGTTTATAGTGTTGTACTACAGTATTTGTATTGGCTTTTTTTGCTGTACAGTGCTGGAAAATGCTGAGAACTTCTGAGCAGTGATAGGGACAAAGAGCTGTTCACTGGCTCTTGATGTCCAACTACCAGTTTAAGAATGCAATACATTTGGTTACACTTATGTGCTTGAAAGGATGAAACTCGACCAAAAGTTACTTAGATTATTGAGCTACACTGGTTGTCAATTTGACCTATGTACGACTGTTGATTCCCAAAAGATCTGTTGTTAATGTGCGGTGTGTATAGCAGCATCTGTAATAGTCAGGCTTCTGCGTGGGTCGGAACGCGTTGGGAAGGAAGAAGGGGGTAGGGGGTAAGAGCTCTCTGGTTGGCTGTTCAGCTTGAGAGAACTAGTTCAGAAAGTGAGTGTGTGGAGAGAGGGTATTAAGAGACTTTCAGCCACTTCACAGACAATTATTTTATGGAAGCCACTCATTTCTGACAAAAGAACGTCACGATTGATGACGGACATGATTTAGTTGGTTGATATAGCTCCTGTAGCAAGGTTTGTGCGAGAGAGCTCACTCAACAAAACACAAATGCACTCACTTCTGGCAAAGGAACTTCATTGTTAATGTCAATGTTGTATATGAACAAAACTCACTTGTACCCTGCCTACTGCAGGAGTGTTTAGCAACTCAAACAGCTACAGGGGTAGGCTATAATGCTATTCATTGATGCAGGCACACAACAGTGTAATCAAATTATTGTTACGTCTGTGCAGGAGCAACTTTCAACACCTTTTAACACCGACGTCTCTGTGCACTGCAGGAACAACTTTCAACACCTTTTAAACACTGACGTCTCTCAGTCTAATCTCCTTTTGACATTTATCTCGCGTGTTGGAACTAAAAGAAGAAAAACGATTTAACTGAGGTGTCGTTTAATGCAAGCTTTCGGTCAGAGAACTTCTTCAAAGATATACAAAGCTATAGATATTACTTCATGGTTCTGGTATTTTAAGACCCCTCTAGATTTACCTGCAAGGTTGGTTGACTGTGTGAAACTGTGGCTGGGCCCTGAGCAGTGACAATAACTGGTACATGGAAGCGGTTGTTGGAGAGGGCAGCAGCAGCACTTGCCACACTGAAAGCCTCAGCCAGTGAGTCCCAGGACTTCTTGCTAAAGATGGAGTTCACCAGCTGAATGACCTGGTCCTGTGGGGAAAACATATCTACCGTCATCACCACAACTGAGCCTGGATTGTACTCTTAAAGAACCATAATAACGATGTAATGTCGATGTTTATTCACAGCTTCCAGCTAATATTGTACGTAAACATAGACCTAGTTTTATTCAAATTATTCCAAATGTTCAATAGTGATTCCTCAATGTCATGGTTGAGCATGGAGAAATTCGAACTCATAGAGGATCTTCCATCTGATATTCTGTATAATGGAATGAAATAATTCACTCACTCCAAATCCGTTTGGGCAACATGGTTCCCTGTCCCCTAAAACTCCTTTATGGGGAAATAGATCTATTCCTATTCTATACCAGAAATTAGAATAGACACTTTGTATCTTGGCCTAAACAGGGTATTACAGTTTCAACTCAGGTCCGTTTGACTAAAGCCCTGTTTTCAATATTAGAGGGTTAAAGTGGTTAATGATTATACCTCCTTTAGGGGGGGCTCCATATCCACATGGTCAGACAGAGAATATGCAGCAGTCACAAACAGGGCAGTTGCCTCAAGTCCCTCTTCAAACTGGAGGTAGACGCCACCCAGATCATCCAAACGAGCTGTCAGGTCCTGAGTTGGGGTGGGGGTGTCAGTCAAATATAAAATTCAGTCAACACAATAAAATAATATTAATAATAGAAAAAAAAAGTAAAGAGCTCAGCTAAAGTATACAGCCATCACTAACATTCAGTAATTGGGACAGCTCTGATTTAGACTGAGAGCATCTCATGCACATCACACACAACTAAGAGTGCTTTGGTCAGAACCACAACACCAGCTGGGACAGATGGTAGCTCACCTCAATCTCCTCCAGTATTCCGCCGAGCTCTGCCTGCTGCGAGAGGCGGGCTGCTGTCTGCAGGGCTATGGTTATGCTGTCCAGAGAGACCATAACATAATATTACATTATCAAAACAAATAACTTTGCCAACACTGTCCATTGTGACCAATCTCAGTGCAGGTGGGATTGGACGAAGTTAACTGACCTGTACTATATATATTTTTTTTTAAGATATTCTTTTGCGGCTTACGCCTTTTTTATTGATTTTTGAAGGGACAGACAGTAGGCTGACAGGAAACGGGAGAGAGATGGGGGGATGACATGCAGTAAAGGACGTGTCGGGTCCGGGAGTCGAACCCGCGGCACACTGCGACTGGATTACCAGTCCGGTGCCCAGACCGTTACGCTACGGCCTGGGCCATGACCTGTACTATTACCGTGTACGCTCTAGCCAGTGTGTACGAGCTACAAAGTACTCACGCCATGACATTGTCCTCCTTGTTGATGCGAGCTGCCAGGGCACCAACTGCTTCCTGAGATGCCAGCGGAAGCCCCAATGAGCTGAGTGCACTCACAGCCCGATGGATCTGAGTCACGGTCGAGTCCTCGCTAACTGCCGCCAGGAGAATGTCACGGGTTTCATTGGACACGGGTATCTTTGGAAGTAAACAGCACGATGCATGCATGTTCATAATAGGTTGCCAGCCACAATATGAATCACAGGTCTAAACATCGGTTTAGACAGTATAGCCATCGAACGGCACAGGATTATTTGTTTTTTTACAGAATCAAATAAGACTATCAGCTAAAAGTATTTGAATTTCTTTACCTCACATCCTGATAGGGCTTGACTGGCCTCAGCAGCGAAGAAGACAGAATCAAGACTCATGGGGTCAAGTTGGGACTTAAGGAACTGGCATGCCTCCTGCAGAGACAAAAACACACAAGTCATAGACATAGTATGATACAGTGATACCAATGACAACTATTATTTATGTAAGGTGAGGTACAGATTACTATGCATACATATGCAAAGCTTGAACTCAAAATGAGAATATCTACATTCTACAATCCTCTTACACTTTGATCAGGAACAGTTATCCCAAGCTTGCTCAGTCCAACAATAGAGTAGTACGCGGACTCTAGGTCTGTGAAAGGTTGACTCAATAGGTTCTGCAGTCTCCCCACATCCGACAGTGACAGGTAATGGGATGGTGTGAGAGCCTGGGCTCCAACAGCCAGGCTGACAAGAAACAACACTAGCAATCCTGAGGACAGACATACCATCATTTAAAAAGTTGTGCATTTATCATCATAAACATGTATTAAAACGGTTGCACACAACCTGCATTTTCTTTTGGTTAAACACCAACCGAATTCATGAATCTATTCATTCATTGAATTAGCACAGCAGGCTTTAGCCAACTAGCTACTATAAATTAGAGCGCGGCACATCCTGTGTAGTCTTTCCATTATTAATTAAAATGGCCATTCGATCATATTACATATTGTAACAAATAACTACACAAATCTGACATTACAATCATAGTTTGTAAATAAATGTACTTACTAGAATGAGCCATGTCTTGCAGGTCTTAATGCAGCGTCACCAAAAACCGACACTACTTCCTCTATTTTAGAAAGCGTGCTGTCAAAAGGCACCAAATATCCGGTTGGTCGTTTCTTGTTTTCAAAATAAATGTATCGGTTAATACATTTTTCCACATAAAACATATAGGCCTAATACACAATTACCTTGTCTCTATTCAATGAGTATTTCCCCCCCCCCCCCCCCCCCCCGGTCCTTTAATTAATTAATAAAATAACAGTTATTTAGGTATATGCCTATTTTATTTAGGTATACGACCACGCTTTTATTTTTAAACAGTTTATCTTGAACAAAAGATAATCTCGCTCACATGTATGCCAGGCCAGCGTTTGCTCTGGTTCATAGCTCTGAGCTATGCCTGCGTGCCAGTGCCAGATGCCCAGATCACCCTCCTTTGTGACAATGTTGGCACCGGTGCCAAATTTAGATTATATATGAATGTGCCAAACTGCACTTCATAGATAAACGACTGGTCACTGGATTGGACTAGTTGGATTGGACTATTTCAAAGATTTTATTTTGAAATTGAGTGAACCAGAAAAGAATCCTCTCCCTTCTTGATGAACTCCATAGGTTTTGTTTTGACAGTCTGTCTCTATTTTTATAGTGGTTGGGGGGGGAATTGTATCACAAACCGGCACAAAGACATGCAGATTAATACACCCAAATAAAACGGTTCGGGAATTACAGCAAACGACGACACTGTTCCAATCAGGATATCGAACATTTTTGCAATCGGCGCAACAATGTAGTAATATATATTAATTGTTTGAAAATAAGAGGTATTATATTTTATTTGTCCACAAATAACATGAGTTATTTGATTTTATTGAGTCATTTGCTTTTCGCCTAAACTTCCCCGTTATAACTAGTTAGTTATGCATTGCACAGCTGAGCTGAGGCTGAGCCAACAAAATCTTGCATACGCGTTACTTACTACAGCGCTCAACGCGCTGGCCGTTTCTCATTGGTCAATCTGAGAACCCATAGTCAAAAGATAAAGGAAAAATAGCGCACTATTTTCCTTTCAAGTCTGTCTCAAGAGACTACTCATTGACACGTATCATCAGTTACGTACATAGGTTTTAGCATTTTAGCATATTTATTTTCCATATAATCATTATGTACACATTATCTTAAACAGGGCACATAACATTATAATTTAACATTTTTTAAGTAATATCAAAATACATTACTGCTTAGTGCACTACTCCAAATGGTTGTATAAACTGTATTTAAGAAACTTCAACCAGAGTGATTTTCACTATTAAAATATGTCAATGGAAATGGGATACATTGTGGAATGTAAAAACATTAACTGATGGCAAATATAAAATATTAAGACAATACTGTCTTACTATGTAGCACTTTACATTCATTATTCTTTACAAAATACTGGTAGTTCCAAAACGGATTACCTTCATAAATTCTGTTTTGTAACTACCAAAAGATGCTGAGACTGATGCATTTCAGAAACTATACCTAGCCTACTCCATATATTGATTAGGCTACACTGTTAATTTTAAGGTATCAAGAATGTAACAATATACTGCTCTTAACACTGTTTTTCTACCAGCAAGTTAGCCACAACACAAACACGTTGTCTAAGTAAAATCTTGGTATATGAAGGTGATCTCCGGAGACATCTCAAGACAGGATGAGAGCCCGGTTTGGTGCATAGGATCTTAGTGAGCGCAGGTAGCGTCTTGCTTTCTCTGTCATTATGAGCTGGTCTGCAGTTTGTCCACATACAACTATCTCCCATTCCTTGGACATCTGAAAAGAATAAAGGGGGGGGGGGGGGGGGGGGGTCAGTATTATTAAAACGCGGGGGGGGGGGGGGATATCACTGGGCCTTTTATAAATTTTTATTTCAGTGGGAACTCACAGGCGTTGGGGGCACCATGTTGGAACAGATAGCACTATCAGTGGGTCCTAAAAGGAAGCCCTGATCCAAAATGTTATCCTTCTTGATGCAAAATGAAGATGACATGTTCAGAGAAACGCAATGTGAAGGCTCTTCCTGTAAATAAATACATTTCAAAGTCAGTACTTTTGACATGTATGCTTTTTTTCTACTGAGGGGTTAGTTAGTAATACATTTATATCCTCATTTTACCTGTATGCAGTCTTTGGGCTCAGACTTCATTCTGGCAGTCACCGTCTCATTGCAGTCCATGACATCCATGGCCAAGGATTTGCGCACTTTTTTCATAGGGTGACGATTCTGAGGACCAAAAAAAATCCAACCTTCAGAAGCAATATTATGTGATTCCTTAACATTTAAACATGACTTAATTTACACCTGTAAAAGATGAGCGGCCTCGGACGGTTAGCTCAACCGTCTGGGCACATGGGCTGCCAACTTGCCAAGCCAGCTGGACGGCGTGCCGCGGGTTTGACTCCAGAGCCCGACGGCCTTTGCCGTGTCACTCCCCATCTCTCTCCCCCTTTCCTGTCTATCTACTGTTCGCTATCAATAAAGGCATTAAAAACACCAAAACAAATCTTAAAAAAATAAATAAAATAGAAAATGATGAACTTGGCGACAGTTTGAGAGTGATGAGTAGACCTGGGCGATATATTGATATGAGAATAGATTTGGTATATTGTATTTAGCCTTAAAAAAAGTCAAAATATAAAAATAAATGTAATTCTGTGTTCTATTCATTTCCCACTTTACTCATTTACTTTAATTCATCATCAACTTGTTTTTCCTGTATCAAGTTAGTATGAGTTCTCACAGCTCTTTGAAGCTGTTTTAGTATCAATAGCCTCTTCTCATTAAGGCATTATGGTGGCGGATGCCTAGTTAAGGTAGCTCTCCACTGCACAGACATCGGCAAGCTTTGTCAGCTTTCAACCGTTGGATAGCAGCAGGCTTGTTAATGAACATATCATATCAGGTGCATTCAGCAACTTTTTTGACTGCAACTTCATTTGACTGCATGTAGCAATTTGTAGAAGTCTGTTTGGTGGAGAGATACCTTTACAGATAAAAGTTTAGATGTTTATTGCTCACATAGGAATAAGAGTGAAGCAGCAAAGCATTGTCTCATACTCACAAACAGTCTGTGTCTTTTACCAGGAGGTGTGCGATCTACCACTTCCAGCGAAATCCCAGCTTCTTTCAATATTACTTCATTTATGTCCGCCTCCAGGTTAGGTGTCTGAGGCTAATGTCAATGGGGAGAAATTAGCAACTAAGGCTGGGTATCTTAACAAAATAGTAAATACCAATATCAAAATATACTGTTTGAGAAAGGGATGAATTTACACATCCTGCAATCGTGGTCAGTTATGTATGAATGTGTGTAATTCGATTATGATCAATTCAAGGGTGGTAAAACAAGACAACATCTATCCATTTATATTCTTAAAATAAACCACATCACTGTTTCTTCAGGGCTCCACATAAGGATTTACAGATGACAGGTATTTTAAAGGGATTGAGACATTAAAAAAAAGGTTTTGGAATTGTTCTTGTTTTTTTAGGTTTTCTAATCTCAATTGCACCCAAGAAACATGAACTTTTAACATTCAGTAGATTTTCTGTGATCTGGGGTTTTCTGGCTCAAACAGGTGCTCTGATTTACCGGCAGTAAGTGACATCACTTACTGCAAATCCCATATATGTCAATGGGATTTGCCAGCACTGTTTCACTGTGTTGCCTGTTTTCATTGTAGCTCAAAAGGCCCCAAAAAACCCAAAGAAAACTTCAGACCACAGAAAATCCACTGAATGTTCAAAGTTTAGGTTTTTTGGGTGTAATTGAGGTCATAAAACCTAAAAGAAAAAAGAAAAAGAAATGAAAATGAATGTCATAAAACCTTTAAAATATGAGATTGAGATATAACCGTATAACACGGTCATTTACACAAGTGTAAAATGTACAGGCAAGCATTGCAGATACAAATAACAGAAAACTTGAAATTGGCTTTCACTTCAAGTCAATTGCAGATGTGGAAGGTATTTCATATTCTTTATGTATGCAAGTACATGGGGAAGTGACAAATAAAGTGATTCTTCTAATATCAACTGAAGTTCCACCAAAAAGGAGGAACAAACAACAAACACAGCCCACCAACAAGATGCAGTCTATTTGCTGCCCTCTTGTGGTCAGAAATTGCATGTTGCAGTTTATATAAATAAAACTCTTTGTTTGCAAATTACAAGTAAAAGGTCAATAAACTGCATGCCCAATTACTAATTGGCATTTGGCACCAAAGATTTGTTTGCGTGTGTGATTTGAGTTGTATTTAAAAATGTGAAAGTGTTGTGTGCGAGGTACTCACCAAAGGTTGCAAAGGACCATACTTTTCCATTGCATTTTTGAACGGTGTTGGTGTGAGAGGTGTTGCATAGAGGTCGGATTTGTTTTTGGGCGTAATAAACCTACATGAAAACACAGTGTAAGCAAATCGGAATATGCACATGATACGACACTCATGTCTCTCAGAGTTACATGCAGGATGACTTACACAGAGTCATTCTGAATGAGGGGCGACTTCTCCCGCTGTAGTGGTGTGGTAACGATGGTTTTTTGACTGCAGACCGGCGTGGACGTGAGGGACGGGTTCTCCAGGTCATGGGTATCCTGTTTGGTCCACATGTTGAGGAACTGAAACAACACATTGTTAAGCAGACTGCATTGTGTGGTGTTGCGATACGTTGCAGTTAAGGATGGAACAAGACTGAAGAGCATTACTTGCGATGGAGAGAAGGGCAGGCTTTTAACAGGAGTGCTTTTGGGAGTCATGGAGTTGCTGGAGTTGGGAGACAGAACGATGCGTCTGCGGCTTCGGCAGTTGAGTATGGATGGCGGTGTGACATGGGGTGATATGGGGATGAGCTCCCCTCTGTTGCCCTTACTGAGCTCCTGAATGGCACTGCCCTCCAGGCGGAACTGATGACGCTCAGGGCTTTGATTTTCCTCGAGAAGATCATCAAAGGCAGCCAGGTCGCACCACCCATCAAGGTCCTGACGGGGAGCAATATTTTTTCACATGTTAGTAACGTATTAAACGCAACGTCCCTCTACAGACTAAACTCACCTACTACATATAAAACGGCATGCAACCACTGTGATAAAACGGTTATGACTGAGCACACATGGTGGTGGGGTGACTTGAGACATGTGTTAAAGCATTATTACCCCATCTACCAAGTCCATCACTTCCTTCAATGCTGGGCCAGTGGGGTAGAGAAAACCAGAGCCGCCCACCACCCAATTGGTGACGTTAATTTCTCCTGAAGCATTGGGCTCAGATTTGATACTCAACACATCCTTTGTTTGTTGGGAAGAGGCAGCATTTGAAGGGACTGCCTCCACTGGTTCACTTTTTATGTTTACTTTAGGTAAAGTAAATGTTTCCTGTGAGTGTTAAAAAAAAGGAAATTAAAAAAGGTACTTATGCACATCCTTAATAAAACCTCGACAAAGTACACGAATCAGAGGAAAATAAGTGCACAAACGGCATGATGCTCTGAATATTTAATGTTTCAAACAGGTCTAAACGTTGTTTGCTTGTTTATTTACATATCGGTAGTAAGGATTATTGAGGATCAAACCGTTTGTGCAGACTTGAATATGCATGAATATTGCAAATGTATGTGATTCAAGCTATCTTGACTCTTCTCTTACTGGTGGAGATGTGTTCTGCTCTTGGTCCTTGTCTGACTCTGCGACACCTTCAGAACAATGAGGGGCCTGTGAAATCAAGTTGAAGGATTTAATTCAGCGACACCAATGACAGTTTGCAAATCAGCATATCACTGGAAAAGAAGCCCACCTGCTGGTCTTTATTTATGCGGGCAAGAAACTCCTCACGTTCACTTGGTTTAAAGACAACGGCAGCATAAAAGCCCATCTCCAACTTGCGTTTAATGGTAGAATTCCAATGATTCTTCACAGCATTATCTGTCCTGTGAATATAAAAAGTTAAGTTTAGTTAACTAAGGCTTTAATAAATATACAACTCAATAGTTAATCAATTTCAAGCTCGCCTCCTTATGCAGATCACGACAAGAGAGCACGTTACCTTCCAGGAAGCAGCTTGGCAATCTCAGCCCAACGGTTTCCAAGGATGTTGTGGGCCTTGTAGATTACGAGATCTTCCTCTGCCGTCCAGGAGGACTTCTTGACGTCAGGGTTGAGGTGGTTGTGCCAACGCTCTCGACACTGCTTTCCGAGTCTGCCTTTCAGATGCTTGGCTACCAAGGCCCACTGTTTATTGCCATAGTGGTTGACAAGCTCTATGACCTGACAAGATAAAGTACATCTGAGAATTGGTCACCAGAGCCAGATGACATTAGTGAGGTATACAGTATACTGACTGCATTTATACATTACATGGACCAGGGTCTTTGAATTCATGTTTGGTCACAGTCAATCTGAGAACCCACCATCAAAAAATAAGGAAAAACAGCACCCTCTTTTCCTTGAATAGACGAGTAAACAGTCCCAAGTTCCTTTTTATGTTTGTTGTTTTTCTCTAGGCCGTACGTAGGTCAGAGGCTTATTGTCCTTATCAGTGTGGAACGACACACCTACCCAGTTACACCTACCCATGCCACTCATATGCTGAGTTGGCAGTGCCCGAGATCAAACCTATGACCTTAAGTATTCCAAAGACAAAGCTCTACTGACTGAGCTACCCAGCCAGAAAACCAACACAAAACATCTATGCTGGTAGTGTCCCTGATGAAACCGTGTGGGAATAGGTGAAAGTACAAGATGGTTTTGACAATAGTGGAAAAAAACAGTGAATTGGATTCTTTCCTAGAGCAAACCCACTAATTACCCAAATTAGCCAGCTGACCCAAATGGTCAGTCACAACAGGTAATATTACAGACAAACAGCCATTCATTGCTTTGCTGACCAATATATTTCATTTACCTTTTCATCCTCCTCTTTGGTCCAAGGCCCTTTGACCAAATCTGGATCCAAGACCTTAAACCAGCGGTGCTGACACTGCTGTTCGGTGTGATTCTGAACATAAAATCGAATGTTATAGCCAGTACACAACAAAGATGGAGACTTGTATTTTTAATATGGTTACTAAATATACAAATATATAAATTGTTCAAACTCACTTGTATGAAGCTGGCAATGTATTTCCAATCATTTGCTCCTACTTTTTGAACCAGAGCCTTGAGGTTGTCATCCTGTAAATGTGATCAAATAGGCAGAATTATGTTAGAAGACATACTGTGGTGTTGTGTGTGAGAGAGAGAGAAAGAGAAACTGATGGTCATTTGCAGGAATTGTGGGACACGCTGGGACATTCACCTCTTCCTGTGTCCATTTCACCTTCACTTTTCCACTGTCTCTCTGTTCTGCTACATCAGAGTCAGTGTCATGACATGTGGCTTCCTCTCCATCCTCACTGAGAAGAAAAACTATGTGATTAGCATACAGAAAAGGCTGATACATTTTTTTAAAGCCACTGCTGCTTGCTGGTTACAGTGGTTAGACTATAGTCTGGTTAGAATCGCAAGGCAACACCCGGGTTGATGCTAACTAGCATTTGGGTCACTTGGTTTTTCCATTGGCACAATTTCAGGGTTTAGCTAGTCTACTGTCAAACAGATGCAGCTCTCATTTATGATATTTAGTTAATCTAGCTACAGAAAGACATTGCTTATTGTTAGACAGACTAATCATGTCGCTTGTCTGTCTGCTAAATGTAGCTTATCTGACTGCGCCGAAACTGGCGGCACGGCACTGTTGATATTCGAAACTAACACAAAGTCAATGAAAAATGAAAATGTCTCGTCTACTACTAAAGCCTTGGTTGACTTGCAGTGATCATGCACATTGATCATGTACATTGATCACGTACATGTTGGCCTGATTATGATCCGTTAATGTTGTAAATATAATCGATTCAGCTTACCCGCGACCGGACCACCAGGACATTTCCCACTGTTTTTGTTAACAATTCCGCAGTAAACGTACGCCCTGTCGACTTCTTCTCATGTGTACGCCATACGCATGTGATTTCAGAACTATATAATTATAGATCTAATAACTGGTTTGCTGAATTATAAATCCAATGTAGCCGCATAGCTAATACTGTTACGTGAACCGAGCGCTCCACAGTTGAACAGAATAGACCGCTCGGCGCTCAGCTGGAGGAACAGCTTGTTGTCCCCGCTCAACATTTTCTATCTCGCGCCTACACAAACCGGAAATGCGTAGAAAGTGACGTTTTAGAGAACGCCCATTAAATAAATAAAATTTCATTTTAGTTAATTTCTGACATGTTAGACTCGTTGCAAGTTGCAACCATAAGAGCCTAACAGTGGAGATGAAATGTTTTTTTTTTTAAACCACTTATTTATAACAACAATAATAATTATTATTGAACAAATTATGATTGGAATTAAATGCCCAAAATATGGATATCATGCTTAATGCAATATGGGAACCCATTCGGTTACAAAAAGAAAGAAGAAAAAAAGATACCTGTTGATTGATTGAATTTTTTATTTCACAGTATGTAGAAGGGGTATATTTCAAGCACACACCATGATTAAGCACTCACACTTAATTGTTTACAACTGGGTTCAGCAAATAAAAGGAGCCTCTCCCCCATCAGCACTATTCACTTATGTCCAGGTGGTCACAGCTTGAACTTCGACAGTCAACGGCCAAAAGTAAACATGGAGAAGTCTTTGGGTAAATGAAACTTTTTGTGTTAAACACTTGTTTAAATCGGCACATCTTGTGTCTTTTGATGAAAAATCAAGTCCCAGAACATGCAACATCAAAGTTAACTTCTGTTGTCCCTGTACATGAGGTAGTATAGCAACAAGTTCATCATAGCAAAGTTAAAGTACTTTTCCAATTTCCATTATGTTATCATTCATCACAAGTGGTCTGTTATATGCAATGCCAATGTTTAATATACTCTTATTTTCATCCTAGACTTGAAAAGTTTTGAGTGTCCATCTCCATCAGAACTCGACAAGAACGTTTTTGAGTACCAGAGTTTGTCTGCACTAGAGTCATCATCAAAAATGTCAGAAGAGAAGTCTGTTTTGGTTGATCCGTCATCAGATATTGTGTGTCCCCTGCAGTGCAATAACCTCACAGTACCATCAGCTGTACAGTTGGAGATGCTGTCCTCCACACCATGCGAGCTGACAGGACAAGCCAAAATATGGGACATGTCTGTCATTGAGCCAGATATGAATAGCCCCAAACCCGTCTTTGAAGTGAGCACTCAGGATTTCAACTTTAGTTCCGGCCAAGAAATTCCATCCAAATCAATGGCTGACATTTCCTCTATATTGGAATCTGGAAGCTCCAATCCAAACCTGTCTGCAGCACCAGGAGGAGAAGCAAGTCTAAACACAAACGCTTGAAGCTTAGGCCACAGGCAGCCATATTATTTGAACAGCATGTCACCTTAACACAGGTGTTCCATTTAGTGTTTCAGAGCCATTCCAGTGAACCAACATAGCAGCACCCTGACTGTTGACCACAATGGAACATAAACAACAAAATAGGTATCATTGGTAACAGCTGTTAAGAAAGTAACATCAAGTCCAATTTCACATCGATATGGCTGCTGCCATGTATGGATGATACTTGATGTTCTTGATCTAAAACCATGGATATGTTATGCTTTACCGAAAACCTGTGTGTAAAAATGAGTTATCAAGCAATTGGCTTTACCTCTGATTTGTTTGGCCATACCCACCATGCACTTCTGTAACTAAGTTTAATAAAATTGCATGTATTTTGTATGTAAATTATCTTTATTGGATAATGTATTGTACAGTAAACACTTACAAAATATAATGAGATATAAAAAGCCACAAGATATTCATTTGATAACAATTATAGGTACAGAAGTCTTTACAAAATTAAAGATGATTTCTATGCCAATAAGTTACTGTGAACATTCAGAAATAGAAGTATATAAGTTACAGTTTACACATCAGAATGGGGGAAATTGTGCCTCTGTGTCAATATCATGCTCCTGTAGGGAAAGAATGGTCAAATTAGTCACGCATTCAATATATTAAAACCTTTTTTCTATTGTGGGTGAATATGGGCCAACTAACCTGATTGAGTTTCTTGAACTCCACCACCTGGAAGAAAATGTGCTCCAAAATGTGTTTGGCATCTCTCTGATCTTTGTCCAGCTTCCCAGTAACTCCCAATATTTCACCACATTTCCGTACGTAAAACTCAAGATCATCATCAGAACCTGGGAAAGGAGATATGCAGAACAAATATGGAATAGGGTTATTACTGCAGTTAGAATTCAATATTTTATATAATTCAAATATTTTACTTACATTTGTTGGTGAGCTGTGCTAAGCGCACTTTCTCTGAAGAGAACGTTTCATCCAGATCAAAAAGATCTAGCATAGGTGGCGGTAAATCTCTAAAGGCAGGTGGAAAGACCTGGGATAGAAAACATCCACTTAATACTTTTAACTTCTTCAGCCATATTTCACGTCATTAGTAATCTTTTGGCTATTGTAGGCTGTGTGTGTAGGCTGGTGTTGTAATGTTTTATTCTCTCCCATGACTGAGTTCCAGATGTGTGATGATGGGTAGATTGTGTAACTGAGTATTTGTCCTGGTTGGCAGGTTGCTGAATGCTCCTGGGAATGTCAGCTCCCAGGATATAAGAAAAGCCAACAGCAGTCAACATCTCTCTCCTTCATGGTTCCCAATATGACCAGCTACAGCTGTGTGCATATATATTATGTAGAGTTGAAACTATAAGCAGGCAAAGCAGCCATTAATGCTTTTGTCTTCCGTTTTGTGTCAGTGTTGTGTATTCACACCTGCCATTTTATTTATTGTATGTTGTTAGGGAAGTTTGTTGGTATTGGGTTTAGCTTCTTTGTTTTGGCCATGCCCATCCTGCCACGTGCACTTCTGCAACCAGGTTTAATAAATTGTCATTGGACTAATAAATCTAGTTAATATACTGTGTTGGTCATCCTTGGGGCAAGGACACCATCCATTAAAATCAAATCATGTGAATCACTGGTTTCTTTCAAAAAGGGCCTGAAAGATCATGTGTACGGAGTCCACAAGGGGGCGTAAATGCAAATTCCCACAGAAAGGAGATGTCATTCACAGCTGCCGCTCTCCTTTGTACAGTGTTTTGCATTATTTTGTTGACGCATTTTGTGTTCTTTTTTAATGCTGTTGATTAATTAAATATGAATAGATGGGACCACAAGCGAAGTCCCCAGGACTGTTGTCTGACTGTAACATGTGCTGTTTACATTTCTGACAGATCAATCACACAAACACACACACACACACACACACACACACACACACACACACCTTTGTTGTCTGTGCTTGGTTGGTCCTATATTCTGGGCATGTGGAAATATCCTTGGCAAAATAAAATATAACAAAAGTAGGGCAGGATGCCTGAAATGAAACTTACAGCAGGTTGTAGCTGTGGTAGAGGTGTCTCAAACTGTGGTGTGATCAGTTGGAGGGGTTCATGTTTTACATTAAGCTGTTTATAAGAACTGTGGAACAAAACATTAGTCATCCAGAAAAGTACACCACATGGCAATGATGGACTGGATGTCATGTATAGTTAGTATACATAGTTTCTAACCTGATTACTTGCGGCAAAGTGTTGTTTGACAATTTGAACACAGACATGTCAAAGAGGGAAGTGAAATCCCTTGGATTTTCATCACCCTCTTGCAAGCAAACTCGAAGTCGTTCTGACAAGCCCCCAGTATCTGGTAACATATTGTAATCTGTGATCTAGGAGAAAAAAGGTCAGATCAACGACACGTGGATCAATACATTACAGTAAATGTACCAATCTAAAAAAATCTCTTCACCTCTGGGTCCTCTGCATCAATCTGATTCAGTTGAATATTATCAGTCATGAGCCACTGGAAGACAACATCCTGGAATAAGAGAGGGACTGTCAGGTCACAAATCACTCAAAATGTAATGATTCCAAACAATGGAAAGATTTAGTTACTCTGTGTCAACTATTCAAAGGGGTCTTTGGTCATCATTTGTATTCACCATTATTTTACTGTTCTCCTCTTTGTCCAGGTATTGGTCGCTGCACATGTGACAGGAACCCAGCACTGCCAGTTTCCCACCCTCCTTCATTACAAAAGATGAGACATCTTTTAAATGACATGACAAGAACATATTCACCAAAAATATAAGATTGACAAGAGAAGGGAAAATGTATCATGCTTCTCACCTTGACCTCATAGAAGGCCAGGACAGGCCTGTTGAGTGGAAAACAGACTGAACCAGTTGAAAGAATAGCAACGGCAGGCTTCATTACACTCAGGGTCGCCCCATATGGGTATACAAATGAGAGAGCCCTGCATGAAGACAACATCAATACATCATGTATTAAATGGCATTCCTTGAAGCAGCATGATTTACTAACACTGCCGAGTCAGCTGAAGCGGACTTCGCTACGTTCGGCACAGCAACTTCAGACGGCACTACGTCGCTGTAACGATCACCCCAAAACACACCTAACTAACTAACTAACTTAATGTTAGGGACTGCAGTCTATTCTCACCAAGCAGATTGAGACTGGCGTGGTGAGTGGTCCGCTGTTAGGGGAGAACATGTTTTGAGGTGAACGTTCCGGTGAACGTTCCGGTTATCCTCTAGACTAGAGTATAAAACTATAAAAGTATAAAAAAAGTACTTACTGGGCATTATTCCCAACACTTTCATCTTCAATGATCCCTGTGACCACTTTGCCTGCAGCCCGACTTATTTCTCTAAACAATGTGAAGAAGAATATATAAGAATATATGACCAAGATGAAATAGGTAATCTAATAGTCAGTGAAAAAATCCAACTAATCCGAATACAATCTGACCTTGTGAAAACATGCCTCATCCACTAACCTGTTCAACACACCATTTGACACCAGTGCTTCTTTAGGATGGAAGTACTTGTAGTAAACGTTCCTCACAACAGCATCTATAGGAGAAATTACAACAAAAAAACGTCAATAACGTTCAATAACAGAAATCCCTTATTACATTATTGAATTGTGTTATAACATGTAATAATATGAACTTGTTTCATATGCACCATTGTTGACCATTATTCCAAACTCCTCCAGAAGAAAGTTGATATTTGTGTCATACTTCATTTCTCCTCCTTCACCAAGCATCACAAGGACATTCCCCCCTCCATCCAAGTACTGCTTCAGCACCTCCAGCTACAATACAATGGTATATCAGTGTGAAATAACATTTAAAATAAAGAGATTTGGTGGGAAATTAAAAACCAGAAACTAATAATATTTTCTACGCCACTATGACAGGTGACAATGTGGATGTTATATTGACGTTAAAGTGTACAATTACAAATCTATTTGGATGACAAAAGAAGAATCCAATTAACAGTTAAAACTGTTTAAATACAATTACAATACAATATTGAGCCTGTCGGTACAATACACACCTCCGATGCAGTGAACTTTTCTCTTGGACCAGCAGTTAACCACAACTTGACACCCCTCAGCTTCTCCAATGACAGCTCTTCCTTAATACTTAAGGAAATGGGATTGAAAAACAAGGGTTTTTGACTAAATTGGACTGTAGCATTCATACCTCTGAAAAATAAATTCAGTTCCAAGAAAGTCAAGGAAGACCAGATTGATAGATTTAGAATTGCTACTTCACACGCATAATTATTTTACCTCTGGATCTTCCATTGCGATCTTAACCTTTTCTGCAGTGACTTGTATCCGCTGTTAGCTGTAAATAACTCTCTTTTGGAAGCATTAAAAACAACAATGTTACGCTGCTCCTTGTCCATTCTTCATCAAGTCTGGCAACTTCAGTAACTGATCGTATCGGTTATATCAACATATCTGCAACAGAAATTATAGCAATTATAGATCATCGCACTTTATTTAATCAAGACAGCATAATTAGTATCAGAAGTTTAGCTACATTAGTGCTAACATTGCTATTAAGTCTGGCAAATGTTCTCATTACTGTAAAGATGCAAATTTCTTACCTATAGTTAATTAGCTTCAATATTAACACCAGATACGGTCTGATTTCTTGCCATGACCGATCTAGCTCACTATGGTACAATCGGGTTTCTAGTGCCAAACCATAGACTGAAAAAAATAGTGCCAAACATGCTAACTTCAAAGGCTACATAGGACGGGCATTCGACGAGTCAATTATAGTTGTAGGCCTAATAATGTAATATCCCCGGTTTTATTGACTTGTATTAGAAATAAAATAACTGACAATACATAATCGTAATGAGAGAACTAGCTGTTAATCAGAAATCTTAATTTGTCGAGCTCGTCGTTTTAAGTTACCTTCCAATTTCTCTTCTTGCAATGTTGATAATGCATTATGGGAAAAAAAGAGTAACCATGGGCGCTAACCACCTAGCAACCACACTAACCTCGCGTCACCAGGCCTTCGGCTTTTCCACACGAGTCCAACTGACAGCAAGGGCGCGTTCGGAAATACCGCACCGGAGCACACTCGCCTATTAGTTTGCATTGCAGTGCGCTATTTCTGAACGCGCCCGAAAACGTAGACGCATCACCCACTTTTACGACTGTTATATTATGAATTGTATACTGTATAATACACAGTAGTGTGTGTGTGTGTGTGTGTATATATATATATATATATATAATATATATAGTTAAAATATCTTACAATTTCTACAAAAACATGTGCAGTATGCTATCTAATAGTAACTATATTACTTGGAGAATAATAAAGAATGTCTCCACTATTTATATTTTTGTGGTGGGCATTAGCATTTCTGTTACCAACAAAATAAAATGTACGTCTCTATAAATCAGGTGTCCGCAGTCCGCAAGGTTATAACATTGGATATCGCCATTTCATTATTCATCAATTTTAAAGTCACAATTTAATGTATAGTTAACTTCAATTTGCCAATCATGGTTGCTCCAAAATAATAATATATATTTTTAAAAACAGCCAGAATGCAATGGAAGCTGTAGCTTTATTGAAACAAAACGGATGACCCAAATTCAGCTTTGCATTAGTCAATGCATTTCAAGTTTCAACAAGGAAACATCAACTCTAAACAGTAAACATGCATTGTGAATGTTCAGTCTCTGCTTCTACAACCTTCCATTAAACATCTCAATTAAACATGTACTACACTTAAAAACAAACAGCTTGGTTTATCAGCTGAATTGAAGAAAACCATGGAAAACATTTCCAATTGCAGATTGAGCATCAATTTACAGATTATTATGAATGCAAAATAATTTACAATGCTATTATAGAGGAAAATAGTTAATAAAAACCAAGCAATACCTTTTTAAAAAGTAATAGCTTGTTGATAAAATACAGAGAAATAATCTTCCAAACGGTTCATAGTATAAATCCTTTTAGATCTGTCAAAATCGAAAAGTGCATCAGCCTATGTTAAATGTGTCTGATGGATGGTGGTGAACCGCTGTTTATTCTTTACAAATCTTCACAATAATGATGGTCAGTCTTGAGATGCTGATCTGGACCTGGAGCGGGACTTGGAACGCGAAGGGGAGCGAGAGGCTGAACGGCTGGCTGGGGATTTCGAGGGCCGGCGGTCCTCGCTGGGAGATGGAGACTTTGAGGCAGACTTGGGATGGGACGGAGAGTGGCTCTGAGACTTCTTACTGGCAGACTTTTCCTTGGACCTGCTCCGGGACTCACGCTCAGCCTTAGGTTTGGATCGGCTCTTGGAGCGTGACTTCCGGGTGTCAGAGCGAGAGCGTGACTTGTTACTCTTGGAGCGACTGCGGGACTTGCGAGAGCGAGACTTCTCAGGGGACTTAGAATGAGACTTTCTCCTCGAGTGGGACCGGCGTTTGTTGCGGGATTGAGAGCTGCAAAAAATGCAACAACAAAATTGCACATTTAATAAATTTTCTTCCACATATACATTTTTATCATATACTGTACACAGTAAATGAAGATGTGTCAGTGCCAGCGGTGCTAGATCCATAATCTAGATTTAAGGACATTGATACGAATTTAAGATTCATTCATTTTACTTAAACACATACCGAGAATGAGACCTGGAGTGGGAACTTCTGCTTCTTCTGCTCCTGCTGCGAGAGCGACGCCTGCTACGAGACCTGATGTGGTAAATATAGACACCAAAACACGTCATAAACATACAGGAAATACAAGGCAAATGAAGAAAGCCTCTTTCAAGCCTCACTTGTGTACCTGGACCTGCTTCCAGAATAAGAGCGACGGCGGCGAGGTTTGTCTTCCACCAGGTGGATCTTCCTCCCATTGATGTCGGTGCCATCCAGCTTTTCGATGGCTCGCTTCATGTCGGAACGGGATCGGAATTCGATGACTCCTTCATTGGTTCGTTCCTTGTGAGCATCTGCGTAGGTTACCTCACCAGCTTGGCGCATGAAATCCTTAAATAATTATATACAGTATGTACATTATATTAAAAATGATCAGTTAAAGCAAGAAAAAAATCTCTACATACTTATGGCTATAATGCTTCATCTGTAAGCTGTCCAGGTTCAGTACAATTTATGCATTTAGCAAAGTGCAAATCTGCATGAACCCTAGTCAACCACAAGTGATTCAGCAATTGGTGCTAAATAAAACAAACATGTGCTACAAAGTAACGATAGCAGGTAAACATCACACCTACTGTAGCACTGTCTAAATAACATTATTCCTGTTGGCTGATTTGTTGATTGAGTGAGTATTGTCCCACCACTCCATTACAGCAGCTGAGGGTGAGCATGGTGAGCATGAGTTTTTTTTTTACAGCACTGCATTTGACAGCTCTCACCTTGAGATCCTGCCAGCTGCACCTGCTCGACAAGTTCTCCACAACGAGGCGGTATTCTGTGCGTACAGGGGGCCCATACTTCTCCCTCCCGGTGCGGCTTCTGCTGCTGTAGCCACCACTACCTTCAAAGAAGACACAAAGATCAAAAATGACATCGGCCCCATCGAAGGCACTACAAAAGGCACTTGCCAATAAAAACAATTTGGAGGTATGAGAGACAAATAGTGACGTTTCAAAATCCTCACAAGGCAGGAGTTAATTTATATACCTTTATGCAAAAATCCACCCTTTTCAAATGTTATTCCCATGTGCATAGTCCAATTAATTTGTGAACATAAACTCTCACCCACAGCTAGAAACTAGAGAACCAACAACCAAACGAGACCCACACAAATAGTTATGATCAGATTTCTGAATTACTTTTGTTTTGAACAACTGATTTAAGGCTGTGTAGTTTTACGGTTTAATACGGTTTTATGAAATCTTGGCGGTCTCTTCGGCCAAACATGTCACGCATGTGACATGCGCGTTGGGTGCACTGTCACATGATTACTGTTTACGGAAGCAGTTGGCAGCACTTCAAATGGTAGCAGATCTACAAGTCAGATCTACATTGCGTCGCAACGACGTGTTGTAAGCTTGTAGATCTGCTACTTTTGGCACACGACCCCGTCCTAGAGGACGTACATTCGGCTGTAGCCTGTACCACACGTCATTGGGTTGACTGTGTTACTGTCATCAAATAAACGGACCGCATGCAGAAAATATTGTAGATCTGCTACTTTCGGTGCATGGCCGAAAGTAGCCATTACAGTCTATCTTGTGGCTAGATAGACTGTAATAGCAGTCTGATTATATAACAGCTGTCATTTTCACTAGCCACATTATAATTATAGACAGGAAAACTTTCAGTCATCCTTACTGAGCAATCTGGAATTAGTTGTCATGTGACAGTATTTTAATTTATGTAATTGAATTAATAGGACAGCTACCAAAAATCCTTATTTTTCTCTTGTACTGTAGTACTGAGGGCCAATCGATGCACATAGAGTGCAATTGGCTCCAAAAATATTTAAACAGATGGAAACATTATGTTGGCTTCATCCTCTGCGACATGTCTTGCAACAGTAAAACCAACGGGATTCCTCACCATTACCCTGGTCTATTGGAAAAGGATGCCGTCATCATGGCTTCCGGTTATTTCAGCCAATGGTCAAAGGGTCAAAGGTCACACACACATTGTAAGGTGAAAGCCAAGGCCAAACGGGACAAGCAGTCATCTTAGCCAGTCATCTTTAGCCTCAATGGACACGGACTCAGCCCGCAGTGGACTCTTTCAAATTGAAACATCAAGCACTTTGTTAATGTCCAAGTCAAACTGGGAAAAAAAATACAGCTTCACATATCCCTCGTTACAGCATTTAGAGCTTCATTGCTAAAATAAAAATGATATTTGGATCAAAGGAGTACACATCTAGAACTGAGCAAATCCAAATGTAGTTCCACATGAAAACTGTATTGACTTTTAGATAACAGAGTTATATCGCCACAGCATACCTAATTACACGCAAATCAGTGGGTGCTAGGCTACAGCCCCAACCACAGAAAATGTATAAAAGAAAAATAATAATAATAATAATGTGGAATATATATACAGATTCTTAATTCCTTAAATGTAATTATTGTCTCGATAAGACAGAATATTTTACTGTGGGGCATCGCTAGCCATCAATACAAATTTAAGATGAAATAATAAATGCCCGATGTAGTTACGCAGACTACGGTCTGATATATTACATCATATAATTTAACAAATTAATAATCGTGCCAATAAAGCTTGTCTGGTCCACAAGTACTATCCACAGAGTATGTTGGCATTAAGCCTAGCTCTAAAGAAAATTTAAAAATACAAAAGTGAGGACTCCTTTTTATCTCCACAATCCACATGGCGTTTCAGGATAAACAATATATACATTTTTTGACATGTTAGCAAACAAAAACATGACACAAAATTCCACATCTCATCTAAAAAAATCAAAAAATGAAACTGCAAGGTACTGCAAAACATGGAACTTACTGCGTCCTCCCCCGTAGCCATATCCATCCCGGTCTCTCCGTGGTCCTCGGGCATGTTCAATGATCACTCTCTCTCCACACAGCTCCTTCCCATTCAGTTCGTAAACGGCATCATCAGCATCACGGGTGTCCTCAAACTCTACAAATCCATACCTGCAGGGGAACCAAATTATTCAGGAGTGGGGAATTTGGTATATAGTTTTTTTTTTAATTGGCCTAAAATATTGTCTATACATACCGTAGTACATACATTCATGAATCCACCTGCTGACCGGCTGTGAGCAATTTCATTAATAGGGGACCCTACTGTAGGAGCCAAAATATAAATTTAGTTTGTTGATTCAATTTTGTTAATTTTTTCCCACACTTGGTTTTGATGTTCTACTTCCTATAGTGTGTGTGTATGTATGTATGTATGTCGCGCGCGTGCGCGCGCGCACACACTCAGCAACTAGAGTCTGCCACTAGAGTCAGCCACTCAGTCTAGATGAGGGGGGCGTGTCCTGATGGGAAAATCATGCATGTGCATAAATAGGCATAGTTGGGACCAACCTGGACGCAGTGGACGACACACAATCTAATCTATCTAGCCACAAGCACTCTTAGATCCTATGACCTATTTTCAATATCTGGAATAGTTGCAATACCAAACAATACCCTTGACAGCCCATACATCCAAACAGAAAAGTCACTATATTGTATTACACGTTAAACTCATTGCAGCAGCTGTATGGACTATGGAAAGCTTGAATTATGCTCTATCGGGAAAGTTTTGTTTCATACAAATCCACCGCAGACACGTTATTATGAGCTACTTATCTGTCAATATATTCTGTGCAGGTGGGCAATAAATCTCTAATGTGTACCCGTTCACCGGTCTCAGTCTGCTGGCTGGGAGCCAACGCAGCGGAACTAATCTAGAAACTTCCAACTCTAATTGAACCCGACGGTTTCCTTTGTCCTTCATTTCTGCAACTGCAGTTAACGCATGGTTCAATTCAGCATTAAATGGCGAATTACTAATAACTAAACAACGCCGAACGACTTCATATAACAAAAGCATACTGTAATTAACTAAGGATAATAAGTTAAAACAAAACGCTAATATGGGCGACAGGGTGGAAAAGCCTGAGCACAATATGGCCTTGACCGTGGCCTGGCTAATGCTAACGTGCTTACCCATTTTTCAGGTCTATCTCCAGTAACTTGCCATATCCGCTGAAAAACCTTTGCAGGTCTTTTTCCCGAACATGATAACTAAGCTTGCCGACATATACACGCGGCATTTCTAAGTATTTTTGCTCAATCAAATCAAAATATGTAAGTCCAAAAGCGAACAGCTGACTGACTCAGTCTGCTTGCAGTGCTTGCTTCAACCGCGAGGAGAACGGCAGCGTCTAGTGAGCTAATCTAGTGAGCTAATTTAAGACTTCCGGTGGACGATCTCTTCAAAATAAGAGTACCCTCTAGAGTATTGAAAAAAAGTTTAATTTGCACATTAAAACTACAAATTAAGCATTTCAATGATGCTATATGATGCTATAAGACACACATTATGTTTCTGTGTAAGAATAAGTAATTAAATCCTTATAATAATAATAATAAAGTTATCTAAATGGATAAATGCTATTCACTGGAGTGCATGGACTTTATAAAGTGGACACTGGACAAAAGACGGCTCCGCAAGGCAACTATCTGGACATACCCACGCGTTCGGGGAGATGTCCTGTACCACACCCCACTCTCCGCTAAGCGGGAGAGGTGTAAAATTCACAGCAGCAGACCTTCTACTGTGGTCAACGCTGAAAAAAGTACCGTTTCCGGACCCAGAATGGACACTGGACAAAGAGGCCTCTGCGAGGCAACTATCTGGACATACCCACACGTTTGGGGAGATGTCCTCTACCACACCACACTCTCCGCTAAGCGGGAGAGGTGTAAAATTCACAGCAGCAGACCTTCTACTGGGGTCAATGCTGACAAAAAGTACCGTTTCCGGACCCAGAATGGACACTGGACAAAGAGGCCTCCGCGAGGCAACTATCTGGACATACCCACACGTTCGGGGAGATGTCCTCTACCACACCACACTCTCCGCTAAGCGGGAGAGGTGTAAAATTCACAGCAGCAGACCTTCTACTGGGGTCAAGGCTGACAAAAAGTACCGTTTCCGGACCCAGAATGGACACTGGACAAAAGACGGCTCCGCGAGGCAACTATCTGGACATACCCACGCGTTCGGGGAGATGTCCTGTACCACACCCCACTCTCCGCTAAGCGGGAGAGGTGTAAAATTCACAGCAGCAGACCTTCTACTGGGGTCAATGCTGACAAAAAGTACCGTTTCCGGACCCAGAATGGACACTGGACAAAGAGGCCTCCGCGAGGCAACTATCTGGACATACCCACACGTTCGGGGAGATGTCCTCTACCACACCACGCTCTCCGCTAAGCGGGAGAGGTGTAAAATTCACAGCAGCAGACCTTCTACTGGGGTCAAGGCTGACAAAAAGTACCGTTTCCGGACCCAGAATGGACACTGGACAAAAGACGGCTCCGCGAGGCAACTATCTGGACATACCCACGCGTTCGGGGAGATGTCCTGTACCACACCCCACTCTCCGCTAAGCGGGAGAGGTGTAAAATTCACAGCAGCAGACCTTCTACTGTGGTCAACGCTGAAAAAAGTACCGTTTCCGGACCCAGAATGGACACTGGACAAAGAGGCCTCCGCGAGGCAACTATCTGGACATACCCACACGTTTGGGGAGATGTCCTCTACCACACCACACTCTCCGCTAAGCGGGAGAGGTGTAAAATTCACAGCAGCAGACCTTCTACTGGGGTCAAGGCTGACAAAAAGTACCGTTTCCGGACCCAGAATGGACACTGGACAAAAGACGGCTCCGCGAGGCAACTATCTGGACATACCCACGCGTTCGGGGAGATGTCCTGTACCACACCCCACTCTCCGCTAAGCGGGAGAGGTGTAAAATTCACAGCAGCAGACCTTCTACTGTGGTCAACGCTGAAAAAAGTACCGTTTCCGGACCCAGAATGGACACTGGACAAAGAGGCCTCCGCGAGGCAACTATCTGGACATACCCACACGTTCGGGGAGATGTCCTCTACCACACCACACTCTCCGCTAAGCGGGAGAGGTGTAAAATTCACAGCAGCAGACCTTCTACTGGGGTCAATGCTGACAAAAAGTACCGTTTCCGGACCCAGAATGGACACTGGACAAAGAGGCCTCCGCGAGGCAACTATCTGGACATACCCACACGTTCGGGGAGATGTCCTCTACCACACGACACTCTCCGCTAAGCGGGAGAGGTGTAAAATTCACAGCAGCAGACCTTCTACTGGGGTCAAGGCTGACAAAAAGTACCGTTTCCGGACCCAGAATGGACACTGGACAAAAGACGGCTCCGCGAGGCAACTATCTGGACATACCCACGCGTTCGGGGAGATGTCCTGTACCACACCCCACTCTCCGCTAAGCGGGAGAGGTGTAAAATTCACAGCAGCAGACCTTCTACTGTGGTCAACGCTGAAAAAAGTACCGTTTCCGGACCCAGAATGGACACTGGACAAAGAGGCCTCCGCGAGGCAACTATCTGGACATACCCACGCGTTCGGGGAGATGTCTTGTACCACACCCCACTCTCCGCTAAGTGGGAGAGGTGTAAAATTCACGGCACCTTCTACTGAGGTCAACGCTCAAAAAAGTGCTGTGCCTTGGGGCATTGACAATTATTTAATTAACGAATTAAATAACCTTATTTTATTCTGAAGGCTTAATGTCTTAAATTAGCTAGCTCTCAGACAGGAAGTTCTAAATTAGCTCATAAGACGGAGCCAAATATCTGTCTGAGAGTGGAGCCTGCCTGGCAAATGACATGGGGGGTCCTTTTTGTGGGCTTGGCCGAAAGTGGGCGTTACCAAAAGGTGGGCGTGGCCATGGCCGCCAGAAGTCTGTCAGATTTTGACAGCTTCAAATTAGTGTTAAACATAATATAACCCAATTGACTCCAGTCCTCTCTGTTTAATATATCTATAATGAAACTATATAAACTATGCATATACCATGAAGTGCTATGACTACTAGCTCTGGTCCATAGCTCTAATGCGTTTCATTTAGAGCTATGTTACTCTAAACTTCCCCGCTCGCATGAATGCAGACCAGCCTCTACTCTTTGGCGTAAATAAAAAGAACGTTTTTGCTACACATAAAAACAAAGGCGAGTTGTGTCATTAGAAAGCCTACTTTGGTAATTGGTTCTAGTTCTAGTGAACAGAAATAATAAATAAATAGACTTGGTAACCTAACTGTAAGGAGTGCAAACACATTAAAGAACCTGGGGGTTATCATCTATGAAAAGGCAACACAATGAGCAGAAAATAAAAATGAACCATGTAAATACAACAAATTGAGCAGAGCACTGCAGGGAGTTGAACCCCATTCCGGTAAACCAGAAGTACCACAACCAGTGCCTTGGTTTTTGTTTTGTTTTACGAGGTCCATTCGTTGAAATGTAAATTTTGCATTGCAACGGTAAAGTAATTTCACAATTGACATTGTAGGCAATAATTAATAACGGTATGGCACCAGGCCAAAGCCATGGGGATAGAGTATGTTTTGCACTCTGAGTGAGTGTGTGTGTGTGTGTGTGTGTCCGTCAGTTTGTTAACAGCTAATCTCCATCACCATTAACCCGGTCGATGCCAAATTTTGCACACACACTCCCTGGATGCCAACGATGAACCTCTGTCCCAAATTTTCCAGAACGGCCTGTATAGCACCACACATTTTTGTATGCCCTCCGAGACTATGGACTATAGCCTTTCGCTTTTCCGCGATTTAACCTTTTTTCAAATCGTGAACAATGATGAAGAATCGCGCACTATAGCATGCCACTTAATGACCTTGGGGTCATCAAGGTCATTGATATTGATCAATAACCTTGAGCAGTATAAATGACCTTCAATAAGACTAGTAAATGACCTTGACCAGTATAAATGACCTTGACAAGTACAAATGACCGTGACCAGTATAAATGACCGTGACCAGTATATGACTGACCAGTATAAATTACCTTCATGAGACTAGTAAATGACCTTGACCAGTATAAATGACCTTCATAAGACTAGTAAATGATCTTCACCAGTATGAATTACCTTGACCAGTATGCGGTCCGTGACCATGGACTATAGCCTTTCGCTTTTCCTTGATTTTCACCTTTTTTTTAAATCCTCAACAATGATGAAGAATCGCACACAATAGCGCGCCGCTCAATGACCTGAGACCATGGACCAATGAACCATGTAAATATAACACATTGAGCAGGGCACTGCAGGGAGTTGAACCCCGTTCCGGTAAACCAGAAGTCCGACACCAGTGCCTTAGTTTTTGTGTTGTTGTTCATTTACAGGTCCAGGTGTGCATACGCATGTGCGCCTGTGCGTGTGTAGGTGCATTTGTGCATGTCTGTGCACGCTTCAATGACCACTGTTGGACCCCATGGGGATCAAGGACCTCAGGGAGCCACCCATAATTCACAACGGTCACAGCGAACTCTGTTGCATCACAACTGGTGGCCAACAGTCGTAACCAACACCGCCACCGACCCACAGGAGAATACCATCGCACAGTGGTATCAGACCAACCACAATCAGCCAGCCCTCAAACCAAACCCTTCGACCTAGAAGAACTCGAAACTGCAATGGGAAAGTTGAAACCCGGAAAAGCAGCAGGGATTGATGACATACTGGCAGAAATTATACAGCACCTGGAACCTAACGCAAAGACCTGGCTCGTAGGGATGCTGAATACATGCATGGCACAGAAAACCATCCCTTCTGTCTGGAGAACGGCCAAAGTGGTTGCAATCCCTAAACCTGGCAAAGACCCATCATCCCCAAAGAGCTACCGACCCATTTCCCTCCTCTGCATCACCTACAAGAGAGGCTGCTACTCCAACGCCTCATGCCACTCATAGACACCAAGCTGACTAAAGACCAAGCTGGTTTCCCTCCTGTCCGCTCCTGTGCTGGACAGAGCTCAACCTCACCCAACACATTGAGGATGGGTTTGAGGGAAAACAAATAACTGGAGCAGCAACTGGAGGGCGAAGCAAGCACGCAGGCAGCTTGTGCCTGCCTGCGTGCCTGCCTGCCTTCCTCATGTGGAAGCTGCATAGTTGAGTTTGTGTGTGTGTTTCTTTTTCTGTCTTTCTTTCTTAGGACGAAGATCAAGGTAGACGCCGTTGGAAGGCTCAACACAAGCCGATGCCCCTAGAGATCCATCCCAAAGCTTCCCTCAGGGAGTCCAGCAAGCCAGCTAGCCAGCAAGCCCGCCCAGTCAGCCAACGCAGCCAGCCAGCTCCGCCAGTCAGCCAGTGTAGAAAGTCAGGCTGCCAAGCCAGCGCACATCAGCCCTTGCAGTCAACCATTGTAGCCATACCAGCCTTGCTCAGTCAGCTCAGCCAGGCCTCTCTCGAGGCCTGGCTCTCTGTCTGCCTGGCCTGGTCTGCCCCGCCCTGCCTTGCAGCAACAGAACCAGCCTTGCTGGCAAGCCAGCCAGCTCAGAATACGAGCTCAGCAAGCCAGCGCAGCTGGCAAGCACGCAGTTAGTCTAAACCAGTTTCAGACTGGCAGGCCAAGGCAGACAGACAGGAAGACCGAGGCGCCTAGGCAGGCAGACAGGCCAGGAAGGCAACAAAGTGCAGGCAGGGGGACTATCCGGCCTACGGCTGCGCTGCAAGGGTTGGAGCCTGGCCAGCTCCTGCTGGTCTAGACTGAGTGGCTGTGGCTGCACAGTAAGGCTGCGGTAACCTAGTCTGGGCTTGCTGCTGCACTGGCTTGCTCAGCTCGCATTCTGAGCTGGCTGGCTTTCCAGAAAGGCTGGTTCTGTTGCTGCAAGGCAGGGCAGGGCAGACCGGGCCAGGCAGACAGAGAGCCAGGCCTCAAGAGAGGCCTGGCTGAGCTTACTGAGCAAGGCTGGTATGGCTGCAATGGCTGACTGCAAGGGCTGATATGCTCTGGCTTGGCAGCCTGACTTTCTACACTGGCTGACTGGCGGAGCTGACTGGCTGCGTTGGCTGACTGGGCAGGCTTGCTGGCTAGCTGGCTTGCTGTGCTCCCTGAGGGAAGCTTTGGGATGGATCTCTAGGGGCATCGGCTAGTTGCAATCCCTAAACCTGGCAAAGACCCATTATCCCCAAAGAGCTACCGACCCATTTCCCTCCTCTGCATCACCTACAAGCCTATCCCGTCACACCAAATTGGTCGACACAGCCCTAAATGACACCTGTGGCATCATCATAGGATGCATCAAGACAACACCTGACCCTGTCCCAACACCTGTTTACATTCGAGGGTCGCCGGTCCTCTCGAACGGAACAGTTTAACGTCATGCCCAGGACGAAAAGATATAGAGAACACCAACATGACAAATAACAGCAGGAAGGCATGGGCCACAATCCACCGTCTTGGCAAAGACCACACCACCCATAATTCACAACGGTCACAGCAAACTCTATTGCATCACAACTGGTGTAGTTATTGGATGGAGCCCGCACACCACAAAAAAAAAGAAAAACAACATACTATAGTATGCCCTCCGTGACCATGGACTTTAGCCTTTCGCTTTTCTGCAATTTAACCTTTTTTCAAATCCTCAACAATGATGAAGAATCGCGCACTATAGCGTGCCACTTAATGACCTTGACCAATATCAATGACCTTGAGCAGTATAAATTACCTTCAATAAGACTAGTAAATGACCTTGACCAGTATAAATGACCTTGACAAGTACAAATGACCTTGACCAGTATAAATGACCTTCACCAGTAGAAATGACCGTGACCAGTATATGACTGTGACCAGTATAAATTACCTTCATGAGACTAGTAATTGACCTTGACCAGTATAAATGACCTTTAGAAGACTAGTAAATGATCTTCACCAGTATAAATGACCTTTAGAAGACTAGTAAATGATCTTCACCAGTATAAATGACCTTGACCAGTATGCGGTCCGTGACCATGGACTATAGCCTTTTGCTTTTCCTTGATTTTCACCTTTAAAAAATCCTCAACAATGATGAAGAATCGCACACTATAGCGCGCCGCTCAATGACCTGAGACCATGGACCAATGAATGAAATACAACACATTGAGCAGGGCACTGCAGGGAGTTGAACCCCGTTCCGGTAAACCAGAAGTCCGACACCAGTGCCTTAGTTTTTGTGTTGTTGTTCATTTAAAGGTCCAGGTGTGCATACGCATGTGCCCCTGTGTGTGTAGGTGCATGTGTGCATGTGTGTGCACGCTTCAATGACCACTGTTGGACCCAATGGCGATCAAGGACCTCAGGGAGCCACCCATAATTCACAACGGTCACAGCGAACTCTGTTGCATCACAACTGGTGGCCAACAGTCGTAACCAACACCGCCACGACCCACAGGAGAATACCATCGCACAGTGGTATCAGACCAACCACAATCAGCCAGCCCTCAAACCAAACCCTTCGACCTAGAAGAACTCAAAACTGCAATGGGAAAGTTGAAACCCGGAAAAGCAGCAGGGATTGATGACATACTGGCAGAAATTATACAGCACCTGGAACCTAACGCAAAGACCTGGCTCGTGGGGATGCTGAACACATGCATGGCACAGAAAACCATCCCTTCTGTCTGGAGAAAAGCCAAAGTGGTTGCAATCCCCAAACCTGGCAAAGACCCATCATCCTCAAAGAGCTACCGACCCATTTCCCTCCTCTGCATCACCTACAAGAGAGGCTGCTACTCCAACGCCTCATACCACTCATAGACACCAAGCTGACTAAAGACCAAGCTGGTTTCCGTCCCGTCCTGTGCTGGACAGAGCTCAACCTCACCCAACACATTGAGGATGGGTTTGAGGGAAAACAAATAACTGGAGCAGCAACTGGAGGGCGAAGCAAGCACGCAGGCAGCTTGTGCCTGCCTGCGTGCCTGCCTGCCTTCCTCATGTGGAAGCTGCATAGTTGAGTTTGTGTGTGTGTTTCTTTTTCTGTCTTTCTTTCTTAGGACGAAGATCAAGGTAGACGCCGTTGGAAGGCTCAACACAAGCCGATGCCCCTAGAGATCCATCCCAAAGCTTCCCTCAGGGAGTCCAGCAAGCCAGCTAGCCAGCAAGCCCGCCCAGTCAGCCAACGCAGCCAGCCAGCTCCGCCAGTCAGCCAGTGTAGAAAGTCAGGCTGCCAAGCCAGCGCACATCAGCCCTTGCAGTCAACCATTGTAGCCATACCAGCCTTGCTCAGTCAGCTCAGCCAGGCCTCTCTCGAGGCCTGGCTCTCTGTCTGCCTGGCCCGGTCTGCCCCGCCCTGCCTTGCAGCAACAGAACCAGCCTTGCTGGCAAGCCAGCCAGCTCAGAATACGAGCTCAGCAAGCCAGCGCAGCTGGCAAGCACGCAGTTAGTCTAAACCAGTTTCAGACTGGCAGGCCAAGGCAGACAGACAGGAAGACCGAGGCGCCTAGGCAGGCAGACAGGCCAGGAAGGCAACAAAGTGCAGGCAGGGGGACTGTCCGGCCTAAGGCTGCGCTGCAAGGGTTGGAGCCTGGCCAGCTCCTGCTGGTCTAGACTGAGTGGCTGTGGCTGCACAGTAAGGCTGCGGTAACCTAGTCTGGGCTTGCTGCTGCACTGGCTTGCTCAGCTCGCATTCTGAGCTGGCTGGCTTTCCAGAAAGGCTGGTTCTGTTGCTGCAAGGCAGGGCAGGGCAGACCGGGCCAGGCAGACAGAGAGCCAGGCCTCAAGAGAGGCCTGGCTGAGCTGACTGAGCAAGGCTGGTATGGCTGCAATGGCTGACTGCAAGGGCTGATATGCTCTGGCTTGGCAGCCTGACTTTCTACACTGGCTGACTGGCGGAGCTGACTGGCTGCGTTGGCTGACTGGGCAGGCTTGCTGGCTAGCTGGCTTGCTGTGCTCCCTGAGGGAAGCTTTGGGATGGATCTCTAGGGGCATCGGCTAGTGTTGAGCCTTCCTATGGCGTCTACCTTGATCTCCGTCCTAAGAAAGAAAGACAGAAAAAGAAAGACACACAAACCCAACTATGCAGCTTCCACCTGAGGAACCGAGACGCGAGAAAAGAACTGAGCGTCACTTGGGATGGTCACAAACTCTCCAACCATAACCACCCCATGTATCTTGGAGTTACACTGGACAGGACACTCTTCTTAAAAAAAACACCTGGAGAACACAAAAGCCACGGTCAACACCCACAATAACATCCTGTGAAAACTAGTGAACTCCCAAGTGGGGCGCAGACCCACAAACAATCCGTGCAACTGCCATGGCCCTGTCTTTCTCTACAGCAGAGTATGCCTGCTCAAGCTGGAGCCGATCACGTCACACCAAATTGGTCGACACAGCCCTAAATGACACCTGTCGCATCATCACGGGATGGGTCAAGACAACACCTGTCCCGTCCGTGCCTTTATGCGCTAGCCGGCACCTCCCCCCGCACATCAGACGACTGTGTAACGCTCAAGATGAATGGAAAACACAGGAGATAGACAGTGAAGTCTGGAATGAAATGATAGAGAACACCTCACACACACAGTTTCCTTTCGTGGCCGTTTACATTCGAGGGTCGCCGGTCCTCTCGAACGGAACAGTTTAACGTCATGCCCAGGACGAAAAGATATAGAGAACACCATAATGACAAATAACAGCAGGAAGGCATGGGCCACAATCCACCGTCTTGGCAAAGACCACACCACCCATAATTCACAACGGTCACAGCAAACTCTGTTGCATCACAACTGGTGTAGGTATTGGATGGAGCCCGCACACCACAGGTATAAGAAAGACGTGATGCAGAGGAGGGAAATGGGTCGGTAGCTCTTCGGGGATAATGGGTCTTTGCCAGGTTTAGGGATTGCAACTACTCCAGCCTTTTTCCAAACAGAAGGGATGGTTTTCTGTGCTATGCATGTGTTCAGCATCCCCACAAGCCAGGTCCTTGCGATAGGTCCCAGGTGCTGTATCATTTCTGCCAGTAGGTCATCAATCCCTGCTGCTTTTCCGGGTTTCAACTTTCCCATTGCAGTTTCAAGTTCTTCTAGGTCGAAGGGTTTGGTTTGAGTGATGGCTGATTATGGTTGGTCTGATACCACTGTGCGATGGTATTCTATGTGGGTCGGTGGCGGTGTTGGTTACAACTGTTGGCCACCAGTTGTGACCAAGACCGCCACCAACCCACAGGAGAATACCATCGCACAGTGGTATCAGACCAACCACAATCAGCCAGCCTTCAAACCAAACCCTTCGACCTAGAAGAACGTGAAACTGCAATGGGAAAGTTGAAACCCGGAAAAGCAGCAGGGATTGATGACCTACTAGCAGAAATGATACAGCACCTGGGACCTAACGGAAAGACCTGGCTTGTGGGGATGCTGAACACATGCATAGCACAGAAAACCATCCCTTCTGTCTGGAAAAAGGCCAAAGTGGTTGCAATCCCTAAACCTGGCAAAGACCCATTATCCCCAAAGAGCTACCGACCCATTTCCCTCCTCTGCATCACCTACAAGCCTATCCCGTCACACCAAATTGGTCGACACAGCCCTAAATGACACCTGTGGCATCATCATAGGATGCATCAAGACAACACCTGACCCTGTCCCAACACCTGTTTACATTCGAGGGTCGCCGGTCCTCTCGAACGGAACAGTTTAACGTCATGCCCAGGACGAAAAGATATAGAGAACACCAACATGACAAATAACAGCAGGAAGGCATGGGCCACAATCCACCGTCTTGGCAAAGACCACACCACCCATAATTCACAACGGTCACAGCAAACTCTATTGCATCACAACTGGTGTAGTTATTGGATGGAGCCCGCACACCACCAAAAAAAAGAAAAACAACATACTATAGTATGCCCTCCGTGACCATGGACTTTAGCCTTTCGCTTTTCTGCAATTTAACCTTTTTTCAAATCCTCAACAATGATGAAGAATCGCGCACTATAGCGTGCCACTTAATGACCTTGACCAATATCAATGACCTTGAGCAGTATAAATTACCTTCAATAAGACTAGTAAATGACCTTGACCAGTATAAATGACCTTGACAAGTACAAATGACCTTGACCAGTATAAATGACCTTCACCAGTAGAAATGACCGTGACCAGTATATGACTGTGACCAGTATAAATTACCTTCATGAGACTAGTAATTGACCTTGACCAGTATAAATGACCTTTAGAAGACTAGTAAATGATCTTCACCAGTATAAATGACCTTTAGAAGACTAGTAAATGATCTTCACCAGTATAAATGACCTTGACCAGTATGCGGTCCGTGACCATGGACTATAGCCTTTTGCTTTTCCTTGATTTTCACCTTTAAAAAATCCTCAACAATGATGAAGAATCGCACACTATAGCGCGCCGCTCAATGACCTGAGACCATGGACCAATGAATGAAATACAACACATTGAGCAGGGCACTGCAGGGAGTTGAACCCCGTTCCGGTAAACCAGAAGTCCGACACCAGTGCCTTAGTTTTTGTGTTGTTGTTCATTTAAAGGTCCAGGTGTGCATACGCATGTGCCCCTGTGTGTGTAGGTGCATGTGTGCATGTGTGTGCACGCTTCAATGACCACTGTTGGACCCAATGGCGATCAAGGACCTCAGGGAGCCACCCATAATTCACAACGGTCACAGCGAACTCTGTTGCATCACAACTGGTGGCCAACAGTCGTAACCAACACCGCCACGACCCACAGGAGAATACCATCGCACAGTGGTATCAGACCAACCACAATCAGCCAGCCCTCAAACCAAACCCTTCGACCTAGAAGAACTCAAAACTGCAATGGGAAAGTTGAAACCCGGAAAAGCAGCAGGGATTGATGACATACTGGCAGAAATTATACAGCACCTGGAAACTAACGCAAAGACCTGGCTCGTGGGGATGCTGAACACATGCATGGCACAGAAAACCATCCCTTCTGTCTGGAGAAAAGCCAAAGTGGTTGCAATCCCCAAACCTGGCAAAGACCCATCATCCTCAAAGAGCTACCGACCCATTTCCCTCCTCTGCATCACCTACAAGAGAGGCTGCTACTCCAACGCCTCATACCACTCATAGACACCAAGCTGACTAAAGACCAAGCTGGTTTCCGTCCCGTCCTGTGCTGGACAGAGCTCAACCTCACCCAACACATTGAGGATGGGTTTGAGGGAAAACAAATAACTGGAGCAGCAACTGGAGGGCGAAGCAAGCACGCAGGCAGCTTGTGCCTGCCTGCGTGCCTGCCTGCCTTCCTCATGTGGAAGCTGCATAGTTGAGTTTGTGTGTGTGTTTCTTTTTCTGTCTTTCTTTCTTAGGACGAAGATCAAGGTAGACACCGTTGGAAGGCTCAACACAAGCCGATGCCCCTAGAGATCCATCCCAAAGCTTCCCTCAGGGAGTCCAGCAAGCCAGCTAGCCAGCAAGCCCGCCCAGTCAGCCAACGCAGCCAGCCAGCTCCGCCAGTCAGCCAGTGTAGAAAGTCAGGCTGCCAAGCCAGCGCACATCAGCCCTTGCAGTCAACCATTGTAGCCATACCAGCCTTGCTCAGTCAGCTCAGCCAGGCCTCTCTCGAGGCCTGGCTCTCTGTCTGCCTGGCCCGGTCTGCCCCGCCCTGCCTTGCAGCAATAGAACCAGCCTTGCTGGCAAGCCAGCCAGCTCAGAATACGAGCTCAGCAAGCCAGCGCAGCTGGCAAGCACGCAGTTAGTCTAAACCAGTTTCAGACTGGCAGGCCAAGGCAGACAGACAGGAAGACCGAGGCGCCTAGGCAGGCAGACAGGCCAGGAAGGCAACAAAGTGCAGGCAGGGGGACTGTCCGGCCTAAGGCTGCGCTGCAAGGGTTGGAGCCTGGCCAGCTCCTGCTGGTCTAGACTGAGTGGCTGTGGCTGCACAGTAAGGCTGCGGTAACCTAGTCTGGGCTTGCTGCTGCACTGGCTTGCTCAGCTCGCATTCTGAGCTGGCTGGCTTTCCAGTAAGGCTGGTTCTGTTGCTGCAAGGCAGGGCAGGGCAGACCGGGCCAGGCAGACAGAGAGCCAGGCCTCAAGAGAGGCCTGGCTGAGCTGACTGAGCAAGGCTGGTATGGCTGCAATGGCTGACTGCAAGGGCTGATATGCTCTGGCTTGGCAGCCTGACTTTCTACACTGGCTGACTGGCGGAGCTGACTGGCTGCGTTGGCTGACTGGGCAGGCTTGCTGGCTAGCTGGCTTGCTGTGCTCCCTGAGGGAAGCTTTGGGATGGATCTCTAGGGGCATCGGCTAGTGTTGAGCCTTCCTATGGCGTCTACCTTGATCTCCGTCCTAAGAAAGAAAGACAGAAAAAGAAAGACACACAAACCCAACTATGCAGCTTCCACCTGAGGAACCGAGACGCGAGAAAATAACTGAGAGTCACTTGGGATGGTCACAAACTCTCCAACCATAACCACCCCATGTATCTTGGAGTTACACTGGACAGGACACTCTTCTTCAAAAGAACACCTGGAGAACACAAAAGCCACGGTCAACACCCACAATAACATCCTGTGAAAACTAGTGAACTCCCAAGTGGGGCGCAGACCCACAAACAATGCGTGCAACTGCCATGGCCCTGTCTTTCTCTACAGCAGAGTATGCCTGCTCAAGCTGGAGCCGATCACGTCACACCAAATTGGTCGACACAGCCCTAAATGACACCTGTCGCATCATCACGGGATGGGTCAAGACAACACCTGTCCCGTCCGTGCCTTTATGCGCTAGCCGGCACCTCCCCCCGCACATCAGACGACTGTGTAACGCTCAAGATGAATGGAAAACACAGGAGATAGACAGTGAAGTCTGGAATGAAATGATAGAGAACACCTCACACACAGTTTCCTTTCGTGGCCGTTTACATTCGAGGGTCGCCGGTCCTCTCGAACGGAACAGTTTAACGTCATGCCCAGGACGAAAAGATATAGAGAACACCAAAATGACAAATAACAGCAGGAAGGCATGAGCCACAATCCACCGTCTTGGCAAAGACCACACCACCCATAATTCACAACGGTCACAGCAAACTCTGTTGCATCACAACTGGTGTAGGTATTGGATGGAGCCCGCACATCACAGGTATAAAAAAAACGTTCTGTATTGAAATACTGACAACGTTTCGATCTATTTGATCTTCATCAGGTCATGTGTACACAAAACATACACTTTTATACTAAGGGAGTGCCCCCATCAACCAATCAAAACACCACATTTTGGTGCCCCTCCCATCACTGCAGGTGTGACACGTCAACCCTGAGTGAGTAGGTGGGGACCCAGACATATTGATGTAAATATAGTCTGTTCAGAAATGTTAGTGCCTCTCATAGAGCTTGTAGGTGATGCAGGAGGGAAATGGGTCGGTAGCTCTTCGGGGATAATGGGTCTTTGCCAGGTTTAGGGATTGCAACCACTTCGGCCTTTTTCCAAACAGAAGGGATGGTTTTCTGTGCTATGCATGTGTTCAGCATCCCCACAAGCCAGGTCCTTGCGTTAGGTCCCAGGTGCTGTATCATTTCTGCCAGTATGCCATCAATCCCTGCTGCTTTTCCGGGTTTCAACTTTCCCATTGCAGTTTCACGTTCTTCTAAGTCGAAGGGTTTGGTTTGAGGGCTGGCTGATTGTGGTTGGTCTGATACCACTGTGCGATGGTATTCTATGTGAGTCGGTGGCGGTGTTGGTTACAACTGTTGGCCACCAGTTGTGACCAAGACCGCCACCGACCCACAGGAGAATACCATCGCACAGTGGTATCAGACCAACCACAATCAGCCAGCCCTCAAACCAAACCCTTCGACCTAGAAGAACTTGAAACTGCAATTTGAAAGTTGAAACCCGGAAAAGCAGCAGGGATTGATGACCTACTGGCAGAAATGTTACAGCACCTGGGACCCAACGCAAAGACCTGGCTTGTGGGGATGCTGAACACATGCATAGCACAGAAAACCATCCCTTCTGTCTGGGAAAAGGCCAAAGTGGTTGCAATCCTTAAACCAGGCAAAGACCCATTATCCACAAAGAGCTACCGACCCATTTCCCTCTGCATCACCTACAAGGCTATATGAGAAACTGCTACTCCAACGCCTCGTTGCCACTCATAGACACCAAGCTGACTAAAGACCAAGCTGGTTTCCGTCCTGGCCGCTCCTGTGCTGGACAGAGCTCAACCTCACCCAACACATTGAGGATGGGTTTGAGGGAAAACAAATAACTGGAGCAACAGATCTCTCTGCTGCCTACGACACTGTCCAACACCGCACAATGGTCAGGAAAAGCCTCCTCAACAACAGGCGCTTCTATGTCCAGTTAAATGACCAGAGGAGTAAATGGAAAGCCCAAAAGAACGGCCTACCACAAGGTAGCCTGCTCGCCCCCTCCTTTTCAATATCTACACAAACGTCCAGCCACTACCCAAAGTAGTAGTACTGGAATGAAATGATAGAGAACACCTCACACACACATAGTTTCCTTTCGTGGCTGTTTACATTCGAGGGTCGCCGGTCCTCTCGAACGGAACAGTTTAACGTCATGCCCAGGACGAAAAGATATAGAGAACACCAACATGACAAATAACATCAGGAAGGCATTATAAATTACCTTCATGAGACTAGTAAATGACCTTGACCAGTATAAATGACCTTCATAAGACTAGTAAATGATCTTCACCAGTATAAATGACCTTGACCAGTATGCGGTCCGTGACCATGGACTATAGCCTTTTGCTTTTCCTTGATTTTCACCTTTTTTTTAAATCCTCAACAATGATGAAGAATCGCGCACTATAGCGCGCCGCTCAATGACCTCTGAGACCATGGACCAATGAATGAAATACAACACATTGAGCAGGGCACTGCAGGGAGTTGAACCCCGTTCCGGTAAACCAGAAGTCCGACACCAGTGCCTTAGTTTTTGTGTTGTTCATTTAAAGGTCCAGGTGTGCATACGCATGTGCGCCTGTGCGTGTGTAGGTGCATGTGTGCGCACGCTTCAATGACCACTGTTGGACCCAATGGCGATCAAGGACCTCAGGGAGCCACCCATAATTCACAACGGTCACAGCGAACTCTGTTGCATCACAACTGGTGGCCAACAGTCGTAACCAACACCGCCGCCGACCCACAGGAGAATACCATCGCACAGTGTTATCAGACCAACCACAATCAGCCAGCCCTCAAACCAAACCCTTCGACCTAGAAGAACTCGAAACTGCAATGCGAAAGTTGAAACCCGGAAAAGCAGCAGGGATTGATGACATACTGGCAGAAATTATACAGCACCTGGAACCTAACGCAAAGACCTGGCTCGTGGGGATGCTGAATACATGCATGGCACAGAAAACCATCCCTTCTGTCTGGAGAAAGGCCAAAGTGGTTGCAATCCCCAAACCTGGCAAAGACCCATCATCCTCAAATAGCTACCGACCCATTTCCCTCCTCTGCATCACCTACAAGAGAGGCTGCTACTCCTGTTTACATTCGAGGGTCGCCGGTCCTCTCGAACGGAACAGTTTAACGTCATGCCCAGGACGAAAAGATATAGAGAACACCAACATGACAAATAACAGCAGGAAGGCATGAGCCACAATCCACCGTCTTGGCAAAGACCACACCACCCATAATTCACAACGGTCACAGCAAACTCTGTTGCATCACAACTGGTGTAGGTATTGGATGGAGCCCGCACATCACAGGTATAAAAAAAACGTTCTGTATTGAAATACTGACAACGTTTAGATCTATTTGATCTTCATCAGGTCATGTGTACACAAAACATACACTTTTATACTAAGGGAGTGCCCCCATCAACCAATCAAAACACCACATTTTGGTGCCCCTCCCATCACTGCAGGTGTGACACGTCAACCCTGAGTGAGTAGGTGGGGACCCAGACATATTGATGTAAATATAGTCTGTTCAGAAATGTTAGTGCCTCTCATAGAGCTTGTAGGTGATGCAGGAGGGAAATGGGTCGGTAGCTCTTCGGGGATAATGGGTCTTTGCCAGGTTTAGGGATTGCAACCACTTCAGCCTTTTTCCAAACAGAAGGGATGGTTTTCTGTGCTATGCATGTGTTCAGCATCCCCACAAGCCAGGTCCTTGCGTTAGGTCCCAGGTGCTGTATCATTTCTGCCAGTATGCCATCAATCCCTGCTGCTTTTCCGGGTTTCAACTTTCCCCATTGCAGTTTCACGTTCTTCTAAGTCGAAGGGTTTGGTTTGAGGGCTGGCTGATTGTGGTTGGTCTGATACCACTGTGCAATGGTATTCTATGTGAGTCGGTGGCGGTGTTGGTTACAACTGTTGGCCACCAGTTGTGACCAAGACCGCCACCGACCCACAGGAGAATACCATCGCACAGTGGTATCAGACCAACCACAATCAGCCAGCCCTCAAACCAAACCCTTCGACCTAGAAGAACTTGAAACTGCAATGGGAAAGTTGAAACCCGGAAAAGCAGCAGGGATTGATGACCTACTGGCAGAAATGTTACAGCACCTGGGACCCAACGCAAAGACCTGGCTTGTGGGGATGCTGAACACATGCATAGCACAGAAAACCATCCCTTCTGTCTGGGAAAAGGCCAAAGTGGTTCCAATCCTTAAACCTGGCAAAGACCCATTATCCACAAAGAGCTACCGACCCATTTCCCTCTGCATCACCTACAAGGCTATATGAGAAGCTGCTACTCCAACACCTCGTTGCCACTCATAGATACCAAGCTGACTAAAGACCAAGCTGGTTTCCGTCCCAGCCGCTCCTGTGCTGGACAGAGCTCAACCTCACCCAACACATTGAGGATGGGTTTGAGGGGAAACAAATAACTGGAGCAGCATTCAGAGATCTCTCTGCTGCCTACGACACTGTCCAACACCGCACAATGGTCAGGAAAAGCCTCCTCAACAACAGGCGCTTCTATGTCCAGTTAAATGACCAGAGGAGTAAATGGAAAGCCCAAAAGAACGGCCTCCCACAAGGTAGCGTGCTCGCCCCCCTCCTTTTCAATATCTACACAAACGACCAGCCACTACCCAATGCCTAATGCCAGCATTTCATCTACGCCGACAACCTCTGCATTACGACCCAACAAGCAGACTTCCAGAAGATTGAGTCTGTCCTTGAAAGTGCCCTCCAAGAAATGTCAAGCTACTACAATACAACCACCTGAAACCCAACCCATAGAGAACACCTCACACACAATTTCCTTTCGTGGCCATTTACATTCGAGGGTCGCTGGTACTCTCGAACGGAACAGTTTAACGTCATGCCCAGGACGAAAAGATATAGAGAACACCAACATGACAAATAACAGCAGGAAGGCATGAGCCACAATCCACCGTCTTGGCAAAGACCACACCACCCATAATTCACAACGGTCACAGCAAACTCTGTTGCATCACAACTGGTGTAGGTATTGGATGGAGCCCGCACATCACAGGTATAAAAAAAACGTTCTGTATTGAAATACTGACAACGTTTCGATCTATTTGATCTTCATCAGGTCATGTGTACACAAAACATACACTTTTATACTAAGGGAGTGCCCCCATCAACCAATCAAAACACCACATTTTGGTGCCCCTCCCATCACTGCAGGTGTGACACGTCAACCCTGAGTGAGTAGGTGGGGACCCAGACATATTGATGTAAATATAGTCTGTTCAGAAATGTTAGTGCCTCTCATAGAGCTTGTAGGTGATGCAGGAGGGAAATGGGTCGGTAGCTCTTCGGGGATAATGGGTCTTTGCCAGGTTTAGGGATTGCAACCACTTCGGCCTTTTTCCAAACAGAAGGGATGGTTTTCTGTGCTATGCATGTGTTCAGCATCCCCACAAGCCAGGTCCTTGCGTTAGGTCCCAGGTGCTGTATCATTTCTGCCAGTATGCCATCAATCCCTGCTGCTTTTCCGGGTTTCAACTTTCCCATTGCAGTTTCACGTTCTTCTAAGTCGAAGGGTTTGGTTTGAGGGCTGGCTGATTGTGGTTGGTCTGATACCACTGTGCGATGGTATTCTATGTGAGTCGGTGGCGGTGTTGGTTACAACTGTTGGCCACCAGTTGTGACCAAGACCGCCACCGACCCACAGGAGAATACCATCGCACAGTGGTATCAGACCAACCACAATCAGCCAGCCCTCAAACCAAACCCTTCGACCTAGAAGAACTTGAAACTGCAATTTGAAAGTTGAAACCCGGAAAAGCAGCAGGGATTGATGACCTACTGGCAGAAATGTTACAGCACCTGGGACCCAACGCAAAGACCTGGCTTGTGGGGATGCTGAACACATGCATAGCACAGAAAACCATCCCTTCTGTCTGGGAAAAGGCCAAAGTGGTTGCAATCCTTAAACCAGGCAAAGACCCATTATCCACAAAGAGCTACCGACCCATTTCCCTCTGCATCACCTACAAGGCTATATGAGAAACTGCTACTCCAACGCCTCGTTGCCACTCATAGACACCAAGCTGACTAAAGACCAAGCTGGTTTCCGTCCTGGCCGCTCCTGTGCTGGACAGAGCTCAACCTCACCCAACACATTGAGGATGGGTTTGAGGGAAAACAAATAACTGGAGCAGCATTCAGAGATCTCTCTGCTGCCTACGACACTGTCCAACACCGCACAATGGTCAGGAAAAGCCTCCTCAACAACAGGCGCTTCTATGTCCAGTTAAATGACCAGAGGAGTAAATGGAAAGCCCAAAAGAACGGCCTACCACAAGGTAGCCTGCTCGCCCCCTCCTTTTCAATATCTACACAAACGTCCAGCCACTACCCAAAGTAGTAGTACTGGAATGAAATGATAGAGAACACCTCACACACACATAGTTTCCTTTCGTGGCTGTTTACATTCGAGGGTCGCCGGTCCTCTCGAACGGAACAGTTTAACGTCATGCCCAGGACGAAAAGATATAGAGAACACCAACATGACAAATAACAGCAGGAAGGCATGGGCCACAATCCACCGTCTTGGGGAAAAAATAGCTGATCAATAAGCCCCAAACGCGTTGCACTGCGACGCGTTTTGAGCTTGTACATCGGCTATTTTTGCTACAACAGTAATATGCAACGTGGCCCTCTGGAGTGAGAGTGGAAATATAGTGGACTGTGGAAATATAGTCTCTATCGTCAAAGTTGCCCACCCCCATTCTAAACACTACAACATGCAGAGGAGAAGTCATAACAGAACCATCTAAACACTACAACATGCAGAGGAGAAGTCATAACAGAACCATCTAAACACTACAACATGCAGAGGAGAAGTCATAACAGAACCATCTAAACACTACAACATGCAGAGGAGAAGTCATAACAGAACCATCTAAACACTACAACATGCAGAGGAGAAGTCATAACAGAACCATCTAAACACTACAGCATGCAGAGGAGAAGTCATAACAGAACCATCTAAACACTACAGCATGCAGAGGAGAAGTCATAACAGAACCATCTAAACACTACAACATGCAGAGGAGAAGTCATAGCAGAACCATCTAAACACTACAGCATGCAGAGGAGAAGTCATAACAGAACCATCTAAACACTACAGCATGCAGAGGAGAAGTCATAACAGAACCATCTAAATACTACAACATGCAGAGAAGTCATAACAGAACCATCTAAATACTACAGCATGCAGAGGAGAAGTCATAACAGAACCATCTAAACACTACAGCATGCAGAGGGGAAGTCATAACAGAACCATCTAAATACTACAGCATGCAGAGGAGAAGTCATAACAGAACCATCTAAATACTACAGCATGCAGAGGAGAAGTCATAACAGAACCATCTAAACACTACAACATGCAGAGGGGAAGTCATAACAGAACCATCTAAATACGACATGCAGTCATAACAGAACCATCTAAATACTACAACATGCAGAGGGGAAGTCATAACAGAACCATCTAAATAGTAATACTACGACATGCAGTCATAACAGAACCATCTAAACACTACAGCATGCAGAGGAGAAGTCATAACAGAACCATCTAAACACTACAACATGCAGAGGGGAAGTCATAACAGAACCATCTAAATACTACAACATTCAGTCATAACAGAACCATCTAAACACTACAGCATGCAGTCATAACAGAACCATCTAAACACTACTCTGTTCACCTCTAGTCGATTATTTATTCAGCCACGGACCACCATTGTGAGCATAGAGTATATTATGAATAGAGAAGGCACCCAGAGGAAACCCTGAGGCGAAATGGACATAGTGGCCGAATGAAGGTATTGCAGCCTGGCCCCAAACACATGAACGCGCTGGTCCGTTGACTATCATTGTGCACGTTCACGACGGCAGCACGCTAGCTAGCTAACGAACTAGCGTGCATCCCAGAATGCTCTGTTCCTACTGTGTTGTCTTCATATATGTTACTACTACTACTTTATAAAACCATGATCCAGTAGCCTAATGGTTAAGCCGATGGTATGTGAACATCCGGGCCCGGGTTCACTTCCCAGTCGATGACCGAGTTTATTTTCTTCTTAACAAACACAACACTGTTTGTTTGCATCAAGTCGAGGTCCTTTATTCATTCCGTATCTGAGCCACGGGACCACCATTTTTAGGCTCAAATACTGAATGAATAATGGACCTCGACGAGAAAAGCTAAAACAATTGTGCTAGTTTGGTAAGAATGAAGCTAACTCTCAGTCCTCGATGGGGACTCGAACCCGGGCCCTGTTGTCTACTAGGCGCCGAGAGTAACGATTCGGCTACTGGAACACGGTTTTACTGAGCGGCACGAACATAATATATAAACATCACAACAAGTTAACATATAAAGTGATCACAGATGTTTGAACAACAACAACGTTAAGTATTAAATAACATTGAACGTACCTGCTGCTGCGGCGGACACGACGACGACCGACATGGTGACGTGGCAAAACAACACTGAGCAAAACCCCCTCCACGCGTCTCTTCCGTATTTGAGGGGGGGCGGCACTTCCTTCCGGGTATGACGTGAGGCCACGCCCGCGAGGACGTGGAGCTTTCTTGATTTGAGGGGGGGCGGCACTTCCTTCCGGGTATGACGTGAGGCCACGCCCGCGAGGACGTGGAGCTTTCTTGATTTGAGGGGGGGCGGCACTTCCTTCCGGGTGTGACGTGAGGCCACGCCCGCGAGGACGTGGAGCTTTCTTGATTTGAGGGGGGGCGGCACTTCCTTCCGGGTATGACGTGAGGCCACGCCCGCGAGGACGTGGAGCTTTCTTGAGTAAGACCCGGAAGCGGGTTACGTCACGGCTTATAAATAGTCAATACAGACATGAGTCCCCTTCCTGGCAGCGTCCTCAGTGGTCTAGCGGTTTAGACACCCGACTTTGAATACAACTTTATATAACTTCACGGGTTCAAACCCCTCTGATGTTTTTCTCAATCATTGATTCACAATACCAGAATGCACGTTTAATCATAATACATAAAGCAGACAGCCCTGTGATTAAACCTTCAGCATTACACTGCAACCCCACTGTGGCTATACCTTTTTATTCACAATGCAAAGTTATTGTACTCCTAATAATATATCATGGTGTAGACCCCCAAATGGTAACTCTGTCATTTCTCAACTGTTTTGGACGGGGGTGGGCTCGTTGGAATCGTGTCGCCCCCCTGGGGGCGTATTTAGGGGGCTCAAGGTTCAGGGACCCCCAGGGACCCCCCGGGACCACCCAGGGACCCCCAAATGGTAACTGTCATTTCTCAACTGTTTTGGACGGGGGTGGGCTCGTTGGAATCGTGTCGCCCCCCTGGGGGCGTTCTCAGGGTTTTGGAGGTTCGGGGACCCCCCGGGACCCCCCAGGGACCCCCAAATGGTAACTCTGTCATTTCTCAACCATTTTGGACGGGGTGGGCTCGTTGGAATCGTGTCGCCCCCCTGGGGGCGTTCTCAGGGTTTTGTAGGTTCGGGGACCCCCCGGGACGCCCCAGGGACCCCCAAATGGTAATTCTGTCATTTCTCAACCGTTTTGGACGGGGGTGGGCTCGTTGGAATCGTGTTGCCTCTCTGGGCGCATTGTCAGGGTTTATTATCAGGGTTTATCAGGGTACCAAGCTACATATGAACGCGTGAATCTTTTTTTTTTTTTTTACAATAACGTTATTTGTCAGAAAGGAAGCCATTGGGGGTTAAAATGGGTCTTAATGCTTCCAACTCATATAACTGTCACCAACAACACTTTTAATGATATTACATGAAGCAGACAGCCCTGTGATGAAACCTTTAGCATTACACTGTGGTTAATACGTTTTTATTCACAATGGAATGTTATTGTACTCTTAATATATCATGGTGTAGCACAGCACAGTAGATTCATATTTCAATCGATCTGGGATGTTAAAATTGTGCAAAAAACTGTTCAATAAATGGCCTCTTCTGCTACATTAAAAATTACTAAACATTAAACGTTACTTATACCTGTTATTGAGACTCCTATAGAGCATGTTGACATGGATAGCTTGGTTAGTAGTATCTCTGTTAGTTAATGCAGTTTGATTGATTAAATTAATAGCCTATTTTATTAGACAAAAATGTAGAACAGTAGTGTCATAGAGTGGAAAATGCCATTTGGTTTAATGTCACAGAATGCAGTGCCACGTAGAGCAGCATGATAAATGGTTAACTTTATAGTGTGTTCAAAAATGGCAGATCTGCAAGTTCAGTGTCTTGAATGAGATGTGCTGTGAGTTTGCATATCTGCTATTGTCCAGCATAGGACCGTTGCACAGTGAAGTATAAACAAGGCTTTAGGATTTATAAGTCGTTTTTAGAATATAATAGAATATTCACTCCAGTGAATAGCATTTATCCATTTAGATAACTTTTTGATGTTATTTAATTACTTATTTTTACACAGAAACATAATGTGTCTTTACAATAACTGTAATGTAATAATAATACTAATAATGTAATGTAATAATTATTAATTAAATAACCTTATTTCGACGGAGCCGAGGAGAACACAGGGCACTGCGGCGGGCCGGGCTGCTTCCGCCCTCTTCCGGACATAATCGGTATTACCCCCACCTACTGATCTGTTATGTGATCAACAACTCGTACTGGGAAAAATAACTGTCCTAAAGACAAATAGTCATAGACAATGCTAATGTGTTATGAAAGACATACATTTTAAAATAGGACTTGGAGGTGGTAGTATTGGGGGTGTTTTTCAACAATCTTGCACAGTAAATGGCATGAACCCGGGGTAAACAAAACATAGGCCTGCCCTATTTAGTTCTACAAAGTAACAGGAATCCTCTAGGTAAACATTAAACCTAGTATCTGTCTAAACAATAACATGAAATCAAATTAAGTCTTCTTTTGAAACATTTTACAACTTAAATATGTTGCTTTTTAGACTTGGATTCAGGCGACCATCCGTGTAAAGATGGATTATCCATCTGTTTTTGTTTGTCTTTGTGTGTTGGTTTTGTTTTTTACACACACTTTTACTGATGGATGATGAACACCAAAGGCAGCATGGAGAGACAAGAAGCAACACATGATTACACATCTGTTCAGTTGTAATTGAACTGGGGACTTTGCAGTAATGTAGTTAGTTGACGATGTACTAAATTGATGGACCAGTATAGGACTATTATTTTCTCCAATTTATTTATTGGTAGGATTAGGAAATAAATTATACAAACATAATTTGTATCATGAAAAAGCATCATACAATAAAATTCATAACTGCTACATACAACGATTGACAGGTAGACTATAGCATTGCTTTCTCAGATGATCAGAACACACACTGAAACGTCCTTGAAATTAAATCCCTGATAATTAATTTACACCTCTGTGGTACTGTTATTATTGTGAATCATTTGGGCCTCCAAAACATATTAGCATGTTTGTTTCTTTTAATATACTTTTTAAAATGTTGTAGCCTATATCAGTGAATCGATTAACCACTTTAAGCGTTATTTTATACTTTGTCACACAACAGCGTCATTCTTTTTTTGAATTTTGCCATGCCCAAAATACACACATTATTAATTGATTGTATTAAATGAAAACTAAAAAACTCCTAGACAGACCTTTCTCCACACTAGGTTTGAAAGGTGTACGAGTGCAAGAGACAGCTGCGTATGAATCAACTGCAGTTGAAAACGATACATAACAATTTCACATGTCTGCATGAGACAGACATTTTAATTTCCTCCAAATATTTCTATAGTTTACTATGCTGTGTAACTTCTTTCACTCTCAAAACTCCCTCCTGGGCACAAGAAGCAGCCAGCACCCCATCTCGCCTCCAAAGACGTCCCTGTACTAGTCCTCTGCTGCCACCTGCAAGATGCCAAATAAACACTTCAAAAGATACATATATATTATTTGACATGAATAAATACATCAAAATAAGACTAAGCCCTAGATCTTGCGCTACCAACCTACAAGCTAAACGTGTTAATGTAGATTGGCTAGTTGAACTATTTTTAAATGTTTTAAAATAGTAAAAATTTGCAAATAAGTTTAGGGATAAGGGGCAAGATGGAGCCCTCAGAGTTTAGAAGCCTCACTGTACGGCTCCTCCTTAGACACAACCAGATATTTTGGATTTGAGGAAAAGCAAGGGGTGTACCAAAATCAGCCACTTCATTCTGCAATCTGCATAATAGATCATGAGTGCAAAGTTACTATTTTGGCCTGAGGGTGACACTAGAGGAGAGGTAATGGGGTTCATCCTCTAGTCTAGGGTGCCAATCTGGGAACCCATGTGCAAAACAAAGGGAAAACAGTGCCCTCTTTTCCGTGAGTCAACAGTCAATTCTATCCAGATGTTTTTGAGATACCTTGTTTGGAATTAAAGTGTTGGACAATGTAACTGAGAGACAGACTGACCGACATAGCCATCCTTACAATCCTATGATAAACACACTTGAATGGAACAATACTGACCTGCCCAAGGACTTTCACACTCATACAACATCCACTCATCTGCACGGAAAGTGTTGTGGAACCACATGGCATGGTCCAACGAGGCTGCAAAATTGGCCTTGTATTTTGGATAGGGCAACAGTGCTGTGCCCAAAAATGCGTAGTCTGACACATAAGCAGCAACACAGCAATGAAGCTTCATGTTCCCTTCCCCTGCAAATGTAAATAAAATAGATAATGAATGCTCAAATAATACCAATAGGATGGTAAATAGTAAATCACATCTTCTTGTCATAGTCATTTCTTACAATGATAACATCTTATAATCTTATTACCTATATGTCCCCGTGCTCGCACCCAGAACAGTTTCTTTGGTTCAAAAACAACACGTCTGTAGAAGTCTGATGGGTTGACAGGCTTTATCTCAATGGGTACTTCATTAGCAAGCAGTTTGTTGAGTCCTAGTTTTGCATTCTCTGCTACGTCTGGTTTACTGCAAGATTTAGAAAGAAAAACTCATCACTGCATCACAGCACTTTACATTGACGGAAAGTAGTTGTTAAGGAACTTATCCTTTGAGGACAGTTCAATTTGACTGTAGTGTATGGGCCGGTCTCAGAGGTGATAAGATCTTAGAAACTAATCATCAATTAAGAGTTCTGAAATAGTGTGAATCAGGTTTAGTTTTGAATGTGGTACAAGTGTACCATTTTAAACAAACTGGACAATTATCCGTTTTATTGTGTTTGATCTTCATTTGGATATTGTCCACTTGGCACCATGTTTGTCTGTCCACCCTGGAAGGCAGGGGGTCTCTATAATTTGCATATTACTGTATGATGAGTGCCAATATACTGCACCTGAGATACATGTGAATAAGTTCCTCTACAGTCCTTAGCTCTTCAGGCTGAGGGACCACAGGCATAGTAAATTGATGCTCCAAATGACTAGGCTGCAGCTTGTGAAAGGATGCCTGGCAGATCAATATAGGCTGTCCATGCTGGATGGCTTTCACTGAACGCACAGAGAAACTGCGACCATCTCTTGTGCGATCCACCTGGTACAACACTGGAACCTTGGGGTCCCCTGCAAAAAAGAAATAAGTATTTTTAGAAGTAGAACGAGTGTGTTTTGTCTGTGTATTTCAGCTTTGAAATTGATCATTCTAATGAAAGGACAGCTCAGTATGCTCTGCTCATTTATAGTTGAAAGTTTGTTATAATAATATTAATATAGATCTACATTATTCTATAGTATTCAATTCTATTATACATTACTACACTCCTTTGTGGTCACTGTATTAAATTAAATACAATCTTTATTGCACACTCAAGGTCCATATCACAAAAACAATGACAAAATAAAGGATAAACCATAAAATCAGTTCAACCTACAGACAGTCCACATAGGATGCTCACGGTCTATAGAGGCTGTGCCAATGTCTCTCCACAACATGGAAGAAAACCGATTTGAACTCGTCACAGGGTTGATTGAAATCACAATTGACACATGAATATGTACCATAAATTTAGAATATTTGCACATACAGTGAAATGAGGTATAACCCTTCCTATATGTAACAAGGAGTACTCTGCACGACGGAGGCAACACAGTTAGGGGATAAGTGTCTTGCTCAGGGACACCTCAAAACATTACATGCTGAGGTCTGGAATTGGGGGCGGCTGTGACCTCCTGTCCACATGTCAAAGGGTCAGTGTGAGCTCACCACCATTGGTGTGTGAATGTGGGAAGTGAGGATGCGGGCGTCGACTGTTCGAATGTATGAATGAATGGACCATTGTAAGTGCTTTGAGTAAGCACGTAGTGCATAGAAAGTGCTATAAAAATGCAATCCATTATTATTAATTGAACCTTTGGTTTCCCAGACAGGCTCTCTAACCATTCAGCTATGGCTGCCCATTAATTCATTTCAGCCAAGTGATAAAGTTGTACAACAAAGAAGAAATAAGGCTTCAATAAACACTCCCTACTGTGTAATATCCTGAGGAACTACATCTAGATTCTAGCATAACCAGTCATGATACTGTAGCTGTAAGTACATGACATCAGTTAGGGATGTGCCGATGAGACATTTTGGCCGATATCGATATCCAATATAATTAATTGCCGTTATTACCGATATGATCTCATTCTGTATTGAAAAAATTATACTAACTAGCCCTTACCCGTTGTGAGATATTTGCCCCCCCTCCATATTCATATGGTCAATGCCTGTGTGAAAAGTGGGAGCGATTGGTGCAGGCAATGAGGAGCTACGGCAGTGTTTCTGACAGACACACACACACACACACACACACACACACAGACAGACATTGTTAGAATTATAGTATGATTATAGTATGATGATGATAGTATGATGATGATGATGATGATTATAGTATGATGATGATGATGATGATGATGATTTTGTCCATTCTGAAAAATACATGTAGCCGCGTATATCTGCACTTCAGATAACTTGAATACCTTTATATTTAATATTGTGAGCTTGAAGATCTGTTCAAGCTGTTACTTTGGGCTTGTTTATCTGTAAAATCAGACCGATTAATCTGATTGATTAATCAAACCGTGCCCGATTCCACTCAACCAATGCATCAATTTAACCAACTTCTATTACACTCACCTGCTCTTACAAAGTAGCAGTGAAGAGAATGGGCATACACATCATCAGAAACAGATTTTGCAGCTGCTACAAGGGCCTGGCCAACTATTTGGCCTCCAAATAAACGCTGAGTGAGGGGCACCCAATGGTGTATTCCTCTGGGAAAGCAAACACAAATACTAAGCAATAAAGCAATAGGAACAGTATCACAAAAGTTATCTTGATTATTCACAGTTGCATGTAAACTACAAAAACTAAACATGTCAAATCAAAATGTGTTCAAAATGTGTAAATGCTTTTCTGATTCACAAATGTCAACAACACAATTCTAGTGAACTTTATACCGTATACCACCACGTTAGCAAAACTAGACAGAGGTGTAACTAGTTACTAGTTAGCTATATTGTACTGACTGACGTAACGTTACCTGTATAGATCAGTGTCGAGCTTTTCTAGGTTCAAAACACTAGTGACCAAGACGCTTCTAAGGTCCTTAGATAATTCAGACCCGCTGTTTTCCCGGACCACATCTTCATCAGATGATTTCACACCGACAGGACTTAAAGTTTCTGATCCATTCTCTTCCGTGCTGTTCTCGGCCATGTTTGTTTGGGTGATACGCTTGGAAGGAAACAGAACGGTATTGTACTTCTACTCGATGTTGCATTACCACCACCTAGTGGTTGCAAAGTGAAACAGACTGAACAACCATACTTGCCTCATTAAATCTAAAACCTGGTGAGGCGAGGTTACATTAAATCCACAGATTTACTGGACTGGAAGCAAACAACGTGCTACAACAACATTCATTGTTTACTTACTTCATTACTCAAACTTAAAATGTAAGGATCCTTTCACTTAAGTCGGATCCTTTGAGCCATGAGTAGGCATACTAATTTATAACTTAACTTTGAAGTTAACTCATTCATTTGAACAAATTCTGTAGTAACTTGTCTTTGATGTTCAGCCAATCAGCCTACTTATAAACTGGCCTTTTACCGCCATCCTCTGAGTAGACCTATGCATTAGACAATAGACATTGTCACTGCACTGTCAATATAAGCAATTTGGCGATGTGATATACCGGTAAATTAATTTGACTAGGAAAATGTAGGCATATTCGAGGCCCTACACCTTGGGCCGGTAACAAGAATACTCGCCGAATTTAGCGATTTGGCGAGTTCACTTGAGGATTCGCCGAAACGTTACGAAACCTCGCCGAAACGTGGCGAAAACTCGCCGCGGGGGCGACGCTTCTTCACATTCTGGCGAGTGTTCGTCACGTTTCTGGGCACTTTTAGCAGCTTTCTGTTGCAAGTTTCCGCAGGCTGATCTACAAGCTCACAACGAGCTCACGTTTCGGGGCACTTTCACCAGCTGGAGCTGCAAGTGGCTGATCTACAACGTGTCCGGACGCGACGCGTTGTGAGCTTGTATATAAATTGGGCCTTGGGCCTACGACCTTCCAGCCTGAGCGATCACGCAGCCTGTAAGTATAGCCGTGTACGAAAACTCAATTTTTAATATACCGGTAGGCCTATATTATACAGTATTACATACAGTATTTCGTATAGGAAATGGCCATGGGCTAATCAGCCTAATCATATACAATATAAGCATTAACTATTTTCGCGTCCTGCGACGTGCAGGGCTATGATTGCTCTCCTTCGCTTGTGTGTTATGTGTGTGATTACCTTACCTATACATGTATAGTATAGCTATGGTCAAATATCATGGTGGATGATTAATACATTAACATCCATGTACTAAATCAGTGAGTTAGCAGTTAGGCCAAGGCAAATCAATGGACGGAGGGAGGCTGTATGTAGCTATAGTTACTGTAGGGGGAACCTCGCGCACGCGGCGTAGCGCCCCAATTTGTAAACGTCAAGTGCGCGCACTGACTGTCACAGCCAGGCACAGCAGGCAGGCACGACAACACCAATGTGATGCTGCAGCGCGCGTAATGGATTTCCCCCAGCAGCAGCCTCGCTCCTGATCGGGACCCCATCATCATCATCATCATCATCATCAACAGCAGTAACGAAAAGCAACAGCAGCAGCAGGGCTGAAGAAGCTGCAGCAGTCTCAGTCTGTCGACCACGTTGAGGCACGTTCAATCTGCAAACCCACTTGATGCTGGTCGTGCTGCTGCTGCTGCGACCTTGGCTGACGCTGATAGGCTGCCCACGTTCCGTTTGTCATTTTCCGTCCTGATCATCTCTCGCCATGGCTTCTTCAAACGGGCTGGAAGAGGACTGCGTGCTGCAACGAGGGAGATCTCAAAGTGACCCAAGCAACATCACCGAGTCTCGGTTAGGGGATGCGCACAGAGCAGGTAAAACATGGATGTTTCATGTGCGTGTGTCATCCGTGTCACTCCGTGCGTGTGTCATCCGTGTCACTCATCCCTAATTCAATCCCATTAAGTGTGTTTTCCCCCGTTGATGCAGTGTGGCGTGGTCAGCTGTTTCTTTAACGAATCGTTTATTAGGCCGTCTCACAAAACCGCTTATGTTATGACATCCCTAATAATGCGTATACCGGTAGCCTACTTATAGGCTATAGCCCTGAAAAAATGAAGTACGAGCGTCATGTGAACCATGGCTACTTATAGGCTAGAGTAGATGCAACAACCTTACCTTATAGTGTAGGCTATATGTTTTAATCGTGCGCTATACAGATATTCCTGTAAATATGATCACGGTCTGACTGAATTTGTATTCATAATTTATTATTGTTTAATATATATTTTTTAAATGTAATATCTATAGGCTTATTTTTTAAAATAAATAATTTCCTTGTTTCAAGTAGGCTACCTAAACAAATTATTGATTGTGAGCATGAAAGCAGATTCCATATAAACCATATTTTGGGGGTTATGGGATATGGATATTTTCTATATAGACTAAACCGAATTTGCCTATTTAAATTGCTAATTGCCTATACTACATGATCATGTGCTTATTGGTCGTCCATGTACAGTATAGGCCTAATGATCACAGAGTACCAAAGACCCTTGTGCATCACTCATGCTATATGAAGTACACCCTGCATGGTGTATGGTGTATAATAGTGTTGTGATTCATCCCAGTGTCCATATATATCAGTGGTTGTTACCATCAACCACGGATGGACAAGTATGTTCAAATCTGCATCACACAAGAATGGCCTATGTCGAGTAGAAGCTGATGACTGCATGGTTGTGTATTTAGCTGTTTCCATGGTGACCCAAATGGCAAAAGCTAGCACTTGGCACTCCCACTGTGAGCAGAGATGGCGTTTATCTGGCTACTTCCCAGGTTGGTTTGCTCAGTACACCCGGTGATGCACAGCAAAGCACATTCATGCTGAAATGACAAATAGACTCAATTGTGTTGTGTGTGTGTGTGTGTGTGTGTGTGTGTGTGTGTGTGTCTCTGTGTGTGATGTGATCTGTTCTTCAATGTCGTAGAATCCTCTCATCTGACTCATGACACAAGTTTGTACATCTTCTTTTTTTTTCTTTCGCTATTTTTTAATTTGAAAAAGGTAAGCGTTTTGGACATACGTATGAGGGTTCCCAACAGCAATGGTGCTTAATGGAAGATTGTGTAGTTGGGTTAGTATAGTGATAAGTATGTGTAAAAGCAATAATTTGATTTAAACACAGATCAATTAACCTATCAAATCACATTTTAAAGTTATCTGCATTTGTATGTGAGTAGTATAGACCCAGACGCAGTAAGAGTGTATTTTCACTTTCATCATATATATTGCATCGTTGCTTGCAGGACAAAATCCTTCTCTATAGGCTTCCAATGTAAATCTGTTTGTATTAAGGCTATAACATCAGGGTAATTGATTTGATTGACTGACTTTAGATATATAATTTAGATTAGAATCTAAAGTATTTCTTAAGTTAGCCAATCAAGTCAATCTAAAGTTTAGACCTGTACCTTCCTTGGACTGTACCCATATACAATCTGTTAATACAAATTGCAATCACTCAATCAATCAATCAATCAATCAACAAATCAAACAATATTGTTGAAAGATGACAAAGTTCTATTGAATCCAGTGCTTGTTATATTGTTATTTTGTTATGTTTTTATGCCTATATGTAATAGTGTGTATAAGGCATTAATTAGTCTGATTTGCATTAATGCTGCCATATGCCATTGATTTCAATTCAAGATTTTTGCTCCGAATTCACACATACGCTACCGCGGCAAAACAGATTTCAAGCAAAGCTGTCCTTTGCTGTGCAGCATCAGGCAGATAAGGCTTGGGCAATGCAGCACAGAAAACCCAGTCTGCCCTCCCCCATCTCTCCAACCTCTCTGCTCAATTCTAACCCTTTCATATCCTTGGCATCCCTGTGGTAGCTGTGATCAGTGAGAAGAACCATCACTATTATAGCCTAATACAATAAGTGGCATCTTAAAGAACTGATTAATGTGACACTCTGGGCACTGTCACAATTCCTCAGCCATACAATGGAATAGTTTTAATATAAAAGTACTAACTAAGCAAAGAAAAAGTAAAGAAAATATACTAATCTTTGGAAGATATTGGTCATTCAAGTTGTGGTTTCAGTGTTCATTTAGAAATGATTACTGTATAAAGCCATAACATTTTTAGGCTGCTTTTCATGCCCATAAGCACATATGAGGACCAACAACATTCCACATCAAACTCATGACACTCATACTCATACTCATACTCATACTCATTATTCCCTGAAGAAGACCTCCTAGGTCGAAACGTTGGATATTAATAGCATCGTGGCTACGAGTGTGCAGCCTTTATCTCATTTTTACATACTAGCCAATGGGCCGGGCTTTAGGTTGTGTGTGTGTGTGTGTGTGTGTGTGTGTGTGTGTGTGTGTGTGTGTGTGTGTGTGTGTGTGCTATCGCCGTGAGAGCACCGAAATTTAGAAGCAAAGGCTGCTGAAGGAGCGCTAAACGGTGAAACACGCCAGTGAAGCATTACATTTCCACTGACAAAACGGTCCCCGGGGGGAACCAAAACGGGGGGTAGCCTATAGCACCGGGCACCATGAAGGGTTAATCGACCCCTGGATGGACCCTTACAGGTCACTATTTATTTTTTGCTGTGTAGCCTGACTAGCCTCTAACCCACTGCTTCCCAAACATTTTAGCCCGTGACCCAAAAGAGAAATTAGATTGCCCAAACTAGTGAGAATAGCAAATCAGCATTTCAAGTCAAATCTTAAAGTTATAATCTTCCTAAACATTTATTTTCTATTTTAGGAATTTCAGGATAATACAAAAGAAAAGAAAATAATTTGTAAAGTTTTTTGTTGATTCATTTTTAAATAATATTAATTCAAAACAAAATGTAGGAAACAAACCCATGAAAATGTGTCCACGACCCAGTGTTTGGGAACAAGTGCTCTAACCTGCAGGAGGAGCATTTGTTTAGCCCTGCTGTTCTAATCTGACAGGCTGCTGTCACATTAAAGACTCTCCCACCCCTGAATGATCCACACATCGATCCACCAGCCAGTTTCAGGCCTGCTTTCCTTTTTGTACCCCATCAGAGCAGGTTGGAGGAGGCCTAATGCTGAGATTAGGACCCAGTTACATACATGTTATACATATATATCGGGCTGATATATATGTATAACATGTATATAACTATGCATGGATAGTTGTGGGCCTTCCCTGGTTTCCCTATAGTATTCAGAGCTATGATTTAGGTGTTTCGAAGGGTGGTGGAACACAAAGAATAGCAAGTCTGGCTCCTGGCATCTGCCTGGCAGCATACTTCAACATGTTATTGAGGGACCTTGGTGCCTGGTATTCAATTCAAAGACAAATGTGCTGAATCCCAATGAGCATTTTCATGGCAACTTCACTTAAAAATCAGAGAATGGAATCAAATATATTTCTGATCTGCTTATAGAGCATCCCAGTCCCGCCCCCCTTTCAGAACGACGAGGGCACCGGAAGACAATTTCCCATTCATTCTTCCATAGACGTTTCAAAAAGTATTTATTTGTCTCTGTAAGGCCGCAATCGGCATTCAAATACTTTCCTGGAAGCTCTGTCATTGGTCGATTTGCCTGTCTACTTCCTGATTGGTTAGTCATTTCGACCAGGTTGTTTTTTGACCAATGACAAAGCTTCTAGGAACATCTTTAAATGCAGATTGTGGCCCCTAGATGTGTCAGAGAGAATACATTCTTTTTGGGAGTGTTTTACTCAATGCTCTGAATACTCTCTCTCTCTCTCATTAGCAGGCAACAGTGCAGCACTATCTCTCTCTCTCTGTTTCTGGCACAACAGCGCCACATTTGCCCCTACTGGTAGTCATAGTCACATAGTCACATACTGTAGGTTAAGATGGACATTGCTGTTACAATTACATTTTTGACATATTATTGCTTATAGCAGCATACTCGGACAAAGCCAACTCGGCTCCTGACAAATCATGACAATAAACAAAAAATAATTAGGCTGACCAAATAATTAGAAAGAAGAAAAAACTCAGACCTGTCTGAACAGAGTGGTACTGTACTGTACTGTACTGTACTGTACTGTACTGTACTGTACTGTACTGTACTGTACTGTACTGTACTGTACTGTACTGTACTGTACTGTACTGTACAAGCCCTCCTCTTGCCTGTGTGTGTGTGTGTGTGTGTGTGTGTGTGTGTGTGTGTGTGTGTGTGTGTTCGGCTGTGCAACAGTGACACTTGGTGGTCAATAAACGCTATTTCCGTACTCGGACGGACAGACCCAACCAGAGTTGGCTTTGTCCGAGGATTAAATTAAACGTCTATGGAAAAATAAATGGGAAATTCTCTTCCGGTGCCCTCGTCATTCTGAAAGGGGACGGGACTGCGACGCTCTACAGAACAGAAATTCTGATGCATATAGTGCAAGGAGAATGAAAGCATAACAAACAGTTTTCTTGAGCTCGAATGAAATGTTAGGCAACATGGCATCTTGATATTCAGACTGAGCTAGCACTACATTCCATGCTTTTGGAACGGAAGAGGTTTGTGGATAATATAATTGGCTTGGCATTATTTGATATTATATAGACATTGTGATTTGTGATATATTTGTAATATATTCAAAATCTGGGATTTTGAATATTGTTATAGCGATTTGTGATGTGGCACAAGTGTTGTCTAAGTCCTACTGCTACAGTTTAATCTTTCCGTACAAATAGTCAAGTGCCCTGCATATGTACAGTCAGTATATCATCACCAGCAACACATCACAGTATCACTGCACTGGCATCAGGCTCTGGTTTGGCTCATGAGACAGCTGTGGCTCTGGAAGTGGAGTGACTCTTTGGGAACCAGAACGTTGCTGGTCTTATAACTGGCAATTCCGAGCTTTGTGTGAGTCAAAGTGTCCTTGAACAAGACATTGAACCCATAACTGCTCCCGATGAGGGGGAGGTACGTTTGAGGTTGTCATAGTGTCAGAGGAGACAGTGCTCTAAGTGAGATCAGAAGATCTCAAGAGGCCACATGAACACAATACTTGGTCGGATACCAAGGTATTGCATAAATTAAGCTATGAAAAGTGTACAGCATGCTGTGACTACTGCGTCTGTGACTCATCATCAGGGTGAATTGGGCAGCTCAGCCACCTGCCCAATTGCAGAGAGAATGAGCACAGAGTGTGTCCACTGTCCAGACATGGAGCCAAGGTCATACTGCATATATAGACCATTTAGATAAGACTTACTGCATCACTGAGCACTCTTGCTTGCTTATCGTTAGCCTCATAGCGATGATTCATCCTGCCTTATATCCTCATCAGAAGGCTTGGTACATTCAAAATAATGTGATAGGCTGAGGACAATAAAGCAGCAGTGTTAGGAGTTAGGCCTATATAGTTAGGCAGAAATGTCCATTTGGCCAAAATAAATACTTGATGGCAATGATGCTATGAGTAACGTTATTACGTTAACAGTTGTAAGGACTAAATGAGTGAGCATGTTGTTCATTTCAAGTCAAATCCTCAAGTTATAAATGAAGATACTATATTTTAAGTGCCAGAATCCTCAGAGCACAGTACACACCTCAAAACTAGGACATCTGAAAACAGAGGTTTCGAAGGGTTTGTCATGAGTAGCATGACAATTATTTGGTTGTGCATTGCATAATAACTGAATCATATAAACTAAAGTATTTTAAATTAAAAATGTACTTTGCCTATGTGACGTCTCATGAGTGCCTATTTCCCCCTTGGGTCTTTGCGCAGTATTGATTCTTTTTTTAATATCTTCTGGCCAAGACACAGAGCTACAGAAGCCAATTGCAAAAGCACCTCATCCTGTGCATACTCATCTATTGTTCCATTCTGCACCATGCAGAGATGTCCCTGGGTTCCACTGACTCCAGGGACAACAACGCCACACACGGAGGACAAAACATGACATCACCCTCCTCCAATCAAATGAAAGGACACTATGTGTGACTCACACAATTATGACAAGTTGGTTGGTTGAGAAGGAGGACACATAGTAAAATCATCAGTGTTAATTTAACACTGAGTGTAAAAATGGACCCAAATGGCACTGGCAAGGTATTAGTTTGGCCCATACTCAAGTGCTGACTGCAGAGCCCAAGAATGCTGGAGACTGTCTGACTGTCTGTGTGCAGCAGGGCCAGCTCAACTGTGAAGTTAAGGCATAGGCTTTCAGCAGAAAATAGTGCCAACATGACACTTTTGTCTGTGGTTTCTATATCAATATACTGCTAATACTATAATGTATGATTCATTTGTTCTACTACTATCACTTTACCAGCACGGACATCTAATATCTCTGTTCTTTTGTATGTTTTGCATTTTGGACATTGTCCAAAATGCAAAACCTATTGCATGCCTGTACCCTGGAAAGGTGCCCCATCTTTTGTGAACTGTGTTTCTTCCTCAAGTACCAAAAGTCTGAATGAGCATTTAAGCTTCATCTTAGATAGTTCATCTGAAATTGTTGGCAAGTAAATTAAATTCTGGGAATCAAATAACCAATGGTCTACAATGTACAGTAGCTTTTCTTTTGGGTGGATATTGTTTTATTATCAACTACAACTAAATCAATTAGTATGAGTTAATCCCTATTTTGTTTGTGTCCCACAAAAATAGCGAAAAATCTACAAGCTCACAATGCATCCCGTACGTCGTGAGCAGTAAAATAAGTATAAAACTTTCTAAGATCGCAGGATATAATAATCAACATCAAAAGAAGAGCTTGATGTGGTTTCAGAATGCGAACAAAAATGCAGTTAATTCTTTTTGTCTATGCTTGGCCTGCACTTTATTAAACAGCAGCAGAAATAGGGCAAAAGACAGATTCTCCCCCTCCCCCACTTACACGCAGATGCACAGACATACAGTACACACTACGAACAACATTGCCCCTCCCCCTATTTACTACACAATATGAGATTATATTTGTTAGCTACAGAAGGGTGTAAAAATCCATGTTGACATTATAGTGTCCTCAAGACAGAATAATCAGCATGCAGAAACAGATGATTGTGTGTTTGATGAAAACAATAAAATATGAATAATAAAAAAGACAAACCAACCAGCTCAGATAGTAGTTATACCATTGTAGTTTACAACTCTCATTCCCAGTGTTGTTTTGTTTCACTTTCAGTGCCCATGATTTTTGTAATTAAGCAATAGGCTATATATAGATATATTTTGCACATGCTCTTTGATTTCTTTTTTTTTCTGTCATTAGAGAATGCAATAAGGGAATAAGCCAGAAATGTGACTGCGTTCATAATAACAGAATAGCTTCTGGGGTGGATGTGTACATGCAATACAAAAATATGCTTAATTCAGAGAGAGAGAGACACAGAGAGAGAGAGAGAGAGAGAGAGAGATCATACATTTGTATCTAGACTAAGTCAAGACAGGTTTCTACCCAGTGACTGAGCAATGGACCAATCTTCCTTAGGGAATCTACTTGACTTAAGCTGCTAGTCATTTACACATGATGTATTTTTTATGAATGTTTCATGTGCTGACCTAAATCCTTTCAGAGCTCAGTAAAAGCAATATGTTGCACATGAGAACACACTAGAGCATCCAGCTGATACCTTTGACACTCTCAGTATGCAGGAATGGTTTGGGGAAAATAAAAACACATACCGTATGTGATCGTGTACAGAATATTGTGGAAAGGTATTTGTAGACTTCAACCCACCCTGAGCTAAATTATATTTCTTAATTAAAAAAGAATCCACACTGCCTTTCACAGAGAAAGGAATTTCACTTCTTCATGAAGAGAGACCATCCTCGTTAGATGTGATTAAAGAAACACGATCGAGCACAGAGGAGTGGAGATGATCACTCACATACTGATGTATACTTACTGTAGACTCATGCAAGGCGCCATGCATGCAGGAGGGTTGGGGACCGGTCTTTCAACAGATGCATTCAATCTGCAGAGACTGGTCACTGAAATTGCTATGATATAGTACTTTATTGTCAGTTCACACTGAAATTTGTCGTGCGAAAGTTGCGATCCAGCAGCCATGTACAAAGAAGTACAGTACAAAGAACATGAACAAAATGACATACATAAAGACATGAAGACAAGAGCGATGTCTACAGCATGGTCCACAGTTTAGATAACCCAAATTAAGTATGAGAATGTTTATTAAAATACATCTGATGAAATACATCCAATTAATAATACATAAAAAGAGAACACAGTTATGGTTTCTCAGAAGGACCCATTCATGTATTTTAGCATCAAGACCCAACTGGCTTATAATGTAAAAAGTCTTCAAGTCATGTATGTTTTCCACAAATAACTGTTATAAATAGATGCAAAATTACAAATCATAACCAATTACTACCTTGTCTTTGGTGCATAATCTGGCAATTCCCTCCAAACAACCTGCTGTGGTGGCCGCTCCGTTCTGTGAACTATTACACATAAGGACAAGGACCGGTCTGTGCCAAGTTGAACCTGAGAAATCTGGCATCATCCCAAGTTCCCAATATTGACGTATCACTTAGTTCCTGTGGAATCCTACCATGTGTTCTGCAGGCAGCTACAGAACAACAATTTGAGTGTTCATTTTCACATTTTTAAAAGGTTCCATTTCTTTTCATTCTAAGAGTTAAATTGATGCTCAGAATTCTGCTGTATGCAATCTCCCACATATCACAAAGACTGCATAGGCTACTTGCCTTTTCGTTATATCTGAGGCATGATTCAGCAACTTTATTATAAGGGCATCCTAGTGGATGACTAGTGGATTTCGGCAGGAAGATTTTGTCTGTATTCTTCTGGTTTGCTTCTTTATCCTAATATAACATTTAGCTCATAATGCGTCGCATCAAGCTTGGAGATCTGCTATTTTCATAACTGCATTAACGGAACTAGACCGGTGCCCTGCTGTAGAGCATCAAGATCCATGTCCCACACGACTATGCAATACCCGTTGTATCCGTGTCAGAGTATACCCGTTCCACCCATCTGTCTGTGTCCCTTTTATGCCCATATATGGAGATTTCTGTTTCTGTCTCTGTGTCTCTTTATTCCTATATATGGAGTTCTGTGTCAGGCATGCCCAAAGTGTTGTGATGTCAGAACAGGCCAGCTCCATATATGGAGATATAGTGGTGATCAAGTCCAGATCCCGGGCAGAGGCTTTTGTGCTGGCTCTGGACAACCGAGCACTGCACTCCCTGTGGTGGAATGGGTGTGACGAATTTGAAGTCGGTGGGGCGAACTGTTTTCGAGTGATGTGGATTACAGACGTACACGTATTACGTACTGTACATAAGTACAAAAGTATCTACAAACTCACAACACGTCGCATCGTAATCTACATTGAATTTATAGATTAGCTATTACAACGAGGAAGTATACAGGGCAATTCATTAACAAAAGAAAAATAAATGTTGAAATATGGACATACAAGGTTTCTGCCCAACAGAAACGATATGCTACAGTATGACGATCAATAACTGCTGTCTGATTAAGTTACTCTATGGATGAGATGTGTGCAATCAATTGTAAACCACTTTGGTACCAATAATTCCTGTGATGGACACACTATAAGCTGCTGATGCAGTGCATTTCCCTACTCTCTTGACACTTACAGTAACATCACTTGTCAGAAGTACCCCTTCACCGCACGCACGCACGCACACACGCACACACACACACACACACCTACCTTTGATGGAAGCAATGGCCGCACAAATCCAGTATACTGTAAATAAATAAAGACAGTATGAGTAACAGTATTACAACACTTCAAGACTTGAGTATTGGTCTGTATAGGAAAGAGTAAATTAGCATTCTCTCTATCCCGACCAATTCTGATGAACTCTTGTAGGCTAAATATTGAATGAGAGTCATGTAGACTGAGTAGCACATGCCTTTGGTTTTGCACTTATTTATTCTGGGGTCCCTGGGGTCAAATTAAACTATTGGCTTTTAAGGTTTGATGTGTGTTTCACTCCTCCCATTTAATCCTTTTTCACATCCCCACTTGCTCTCCCCTCTTCTTGAAACTAGATAGATAGATAGATAGATAGATAGATAGATAGATAGATAGATAGATAGATAGATAGATAGATAGATAGATAGAAAGATAGATGGATGCAACAGGCAGCCACATCACGCAGAGCAAACTGATCTGAAACCACACATGCCAAATCAATTGAAACAGTTGTTTCAACCAACCTAAACCTAAACCACCCCATGTGAAGAAATACATCTTAAAAATAAAAAGATACGGGGACCTTTTGCCTACATTATGCATCATTATATGTCAGCTCTGATTGGCTGGAGATCTCTGTATTTCTGTGTGGCAACAGCAACCCTCTATTCCTCACGCTCTTGTGGTTCTGTGCCTCCAAGGGTCCCTTCTGCAGCATCCACGCTGGTAACCATGGCAACGGCAGTCTGACCCTACAGTGTTGCTGCGGTTATTAGCAGGCTTGACCTGAATTTCCTACAACATGCTAGGCAGGCAGACATGGATGTATTAAGAGGCAGACATGGCTTGGACAATTGACCTGCTTCCCGTTGTTTGAGGTCAAAGACTGATCGGCTCCCACTTGTGGTTGCCTCGGGTGTCAGTGAAACCAAAGGCGCCAATTTGCCACTCTTTCACGGATCGATGAGCTCAGTTATGTTTGGGCTAACACTGTGCAGTCTGTGATGTTATCCCGTTCAAATCCTTCATTTTACATCCTCTTCAGAGCTGCACGTGAGAAATTGAGCTACGCTTATTTAGGTAGCCTGAAACAATGCCACAATGTTACACCTGTGGAGTGACAAAAACAAAATGTCTTAATACATTATGACTTTAATTCATGTGGGCATATCATTCTTTACCTTATATTCAATAGCTAAATGAACAGATTGTGCGGTGTTACACTGGTACAGTAGATGTTGGTAATAGATAGAAAAGGGGAATATTACTGGATATAATCCCTTGCACAGCCCACAGCTCAGCTGTAAACTCCCTGAAGTGTCAGCTTGCTGTCAGAGACAGACTGTGTAGGAGGGTCTATTTCTGCTCTTCCTCTCAGAGACCAGGAACATCTCCCTGTCTCCAACACACAAAATACAGCATAACACAAGTCATCTTTCACAGCTCCAGCTTCTCTGTTACTTTGTCTGTTGTTCCATTGTAATCCCTTGCTCGCTTGAGGGTGCATACGTTGGTTAGACATACTAACAGTCCGACAGGCATTAGTTCGACAACACCGTCGCTCTCGACATGTGTTGACAGTTAGAACTAACCCATGGCCGGTTACAACTCACCCGTGGCTCCCGACATGTGTGGCAGGTTAACCCGTGGCAGGTTAAGACGAACTTGTGGCTGCCTACATGCGTTAAAACTAACCCGTGGCAGGTTAAAACTAATCCTAATGGCTTCCTGTGAGGTTAGGTTTAGGGTTTGGATTCTGGGTAGGGTGTCAGACTAATGCCTGTCGGACCAAACACATGTAATCCCTTTAGTCCTATACAACTACAACCTATCTCAAACCCTCACCCTAACCCTAACCTCCCACAGGGCTGCACACCTAAACCTTAACCCATGTCTAACCAATGACTAGTCTAAACTAAGTATGCACCCCCTATAGCTTAGCATGGAGGCTTAGCATTCCTCTAGCATGGAGGCTTACCATAGTCAGAGTGCGCTAACAGGAATGCTTATTGATACTTATTGGTCAAAGTCTACCATTAGTACAAATGGTAGATTAGTATGGCGGCAGTGGCTCAAGGGTAGAGTGACCGGATGGGAACCGCATGGTTCCCAGTTCAAATCCGGGCTCCCCCAGAGTTAGTGTCCAAGTGTCCTTGAGCAAGACTCTGAACCCCTAATTGCTCCCGATGTGCAGGTTGGTGCCTTGCATGGTTTCCTCCGGCATCGGGGTATATATGAATGGGTGAATGTAATGGACAATCTCTGTAAAGCCCCTTGGATAAAGGTGCTATATAAATGCACCATTTACAAATACATTGAGATTGTGGTATCCAGTCAGGTGAATAAATTCCCACCTCAACTCAATTAGACAACATGTGATCATTTACAGGCCTACATCTACATGACCTGTAATCACATGAAATTGGCCCTATATCAACTATTGTATGTATTTTGAGTCTTCAAGTCTTGTGGAGTGCAAATTCAGACCCCAGGAATGTCAGTTGATATACTGCAATGCATGTTATGTTAGGCTACAAACCGCGTGTGTGTGTGTGTGTGTGTGTGTGTGTGTGTGTGTGTGTGTGTGTGTGTGTGTGTGTGTGTGTGTGTGTGTGCATGTGTGTGTACGTGCGTGCGTGTTGTAGACATGGACCAGCAGAGGGTGCTCCATTCCGGCTGCCCGGTCTCAGGGGTCCGCACTCCCCCCGTCCGGAACAACAGCAAGCTGGCCAGCATTGGTCGGATCTTCAAGCCCTGGAAGTGGAGGAAAAAGAAGAACGAGAAGCTTAAGCCCACTTCGAGTGAGTGAAGCTCAGTGACGTTTAACCACTTCAATGAAGCACACACGCACTGTCATTTAATTTTGTTATGGGTGTTGTAAGTGATTTTCTTTGGTTACATTTTTGTTAAATTATAATACTATAATTAATTATAGTATTATAGTATTATAGCTGAATTCTCGGGTCTCCACTGTCTCTCTGCTCTTTAATAAACTGAAAATTCATTTTCAGGCCGCGATACCAATTTCATCCAATTTGGAGAGACAACTCATACAGGATACGTGATAATAAATAAACAAGTGATAATGGAAGTGATGACAAACTAAATTGAACAATATATAGCTGGTAAATAGTTTCTCTCTCCTGGTTGGATGAAATTGCCAACCCACCTGAAAAACACATTATATAGTATAGTAGTAATGATATTATTTATTTATTTTTTACTTCTTTATGCCATGTAGCATTGCATTTGAGATTTGATGCAATTTGAACAACGTTTTAAAAAACCTTTTAATCAAAGAATGTCACTTACCCTAGAAAGAAGCAGATTTACACAGATCGGGGACATCATGGGGGGTGGAACAAACCGTTAAAGTGTGTAAACAGTGGTATGAATGGAACTGTTTGTGTCATTTAGCGCTGGAGAAGAAAGCTGGGACACAACAGCAGAGCAGAGAGGACCTCGTCAGCAGGGGCATGGAGGAACCAGATCCAGGTGCATAAGGGGATGGCACACATTATTTATTTATTTATTTGACTTTTTATGCCATGTAGCACTTTGATTTTTTTTTAATTTTAAATAAATATTTTTGTCCCACGATTTTGTAACCCATTTTTCACCCCTGTGTCAATCATCCTGTGATGTGATCCTGGGCTCTACAAACCCTCCGCCAACCTAGGGAGAGCAACGGACTTAACTCATGCTTCCTTCATGCTTGAGTGTCCAAGTTGCTCCTTTACACCTGACAGGGGGGAGTTTCCCTGGTTGGACATAGCGCGTGGAAGGAACACGTTATTCCAACCAGTTCCTTTCCCCTCCATCAGGCGTCCCGGCTGGCCAGGGGGAGGCAGTTTAGAGACCAGGATTACTGCATGTTTTTGTGAGGGTACCTACCCATGTAGCACTTTGAGATATATTATTATTATTATCCCATAATACTCATAATGACCCATTTCTTGCCCCTTTCCACGGTGTTCTAGCATCAGATGTAGCGTGTGGGCTTAATGATCCAGACAGCCCCACACAGTCAGACGCAGAGGAGAGAGACGAGGAGCCCCTGGTCCCTCTTATAGCCACCACCCTGGAAGAACTGCTCAGTGATCTGGAGACCTTGACGGGTACAATTACTGTGATTACTTTAGTCACTAATCAGGGGCTCATCAATGTGTCCATGGCAATGACATGGCCTTGTAGAAAAAAAGAAAAAAAAATCATTTTTATACACCCATTATAATGTTCTTATTTTGATCATAAGACCCACTGCCAAGTCTCCAGGTTTTATTCTGAATATACATGACACATTTCTACGACACTATGGCATATAAATGGCAAATGGACAATGGTGCATTTATATAGCGCCTTTATCCAAGGCGCTTTACATAGATTGTGCATTACATTCACCCATTCACACACACCGATGGAAGCAGAAACCATGCAAGGCTCCAACTATCAGGAGCAATTAGGGGTTCAGTGTCTTGCTCAAGGACACTTCGACAGTAACTCTGGGGGAGCCCGGGTTCGAACTGGCAACCTTGCGGTTCCCATCCAGGCACTCTACCCCTGAGCCACCGCCGCCCCCCTGGTGCAAGGACCCCTTACAGGTCCATTTGGTTCCATTTGAACACTCAGAGTTACACACATCTGTGGGGCTAGATCTTTACTGTATGTGTTTCTGCTAAAAGCATTGTCCACTCATTTTGTATGTCCGTGGCAGAAATGGAATTTAGACAAAAATGTCAACCACAAGCCAGCATGGTGATGACTGTGATGTCACAAATGCATCACAGGCACTCACTGCAAACCTACTGCAAATACAAATTAAAGACACTTACAAACACTGCATGTCTTATTTTAACATTATTAAATGCAATATTAGTAGATGGAAATTAATATAGATCACACATAGTCCACACATTTACTTATTCTTGTTGACACTTGGCTAGGGTAGGTAGGGCCTGGCTTGAGTAACCCAATTTGATGTAACTGTAATGTTCTATTGGTTGGCCTCAAGGTGGAGCCAAATATCACAGAAACAGATCTTAACCTCACCAACCACCATCATAACTCCTCATCATTAGGGCATGGTTGAATTAGTTGGTGCTTTTGTGTCATTTCAGTACAAGACCTGACAGAAAAGTTCAATGCAATTGGAGACCGAGGTCAGAGCGAGGAAGGAGAGAAGGACTGCACGTCACTAACTGTCCCGAGCAATGACCAATCTGTGGGGAAAGTGGAAGCCCCTGAGGGAAAACAGGAGGCCACCACCACAGCCCCACCACAGAGACGAGCCAGCACCCCTCCCCCACCCAACATGCCGGTCAAACTGCTCACCCGACTGGGCAGTCTAGAAGGTCGGTCTGCCTATAGAAGTCAGGAGTCAGTCCGACAAACATTCGATACGTTACGTATAATAACAAGATGAGAAAATGACCCATGTCAGCACTGTATCACAATATGAAATCTTCCCTTACCAGGCCCTCATCCGGCACCGGTAAAGAAGTCCCCAGCCACTTTGCCCAGGAACTTCACTCTTCCTAAAGATCCACAGGGCTCCCTGCTGCGAGGCAGGATCTCCACACCCATTGGGTCCCCCCACCTCACGCTACATCCACAGCTGCCCCCCAGTTGCATCATTGAGGAACTGCACCGCGCCCTGGCCTCCAAACACAGACAGGACAGGTAACAATATCAGGATTAGATGCTGTACTTCTGTATGGTGGCTCTATAAGTCTATATGCCCAAAATAAAAATAATAAGATACCAGCACGCTCAGGCATAATACTGTACAGTATGTGTCCATTTGTATGCACACAAAACCCATTTAGGACTGAGGCCAATTCTAAAAATGCCTTCTAAAGCCTGACCTAAACTGGCCAGGTTGGCTACAGGTCCTCTCAGCTCCAGGTACAGCCCTACAATGACTCCTGAGCAGTGGCAGGTTTCCTGCTTATAAAGGCCAGGCCCCTCCCACTAGACCAAACCAATCCTGCTTGAAAACTTAGAATCCAGTTTAGCCCATATGTCCAAAGACAATATAATTATCCCATAATGGTTTAAACACCTTGCATTCCATTAACCATATTACTCAAACGAGTGTTCACATAATAACTCTTACTCTTTAAACACAAAACCCACAGCTAGTATGGTCCAAGACTGGACCAATCATGATCTCCCACTTCGAGTCAGGCCAGCTATAAGGCTGCCTGAGCCACGCCTCCTCTGGTCCTTTGCCACTGCCCAGAAGTCAGGGAATAATACTGTGGTGAAACAAGAAACAAAAGTCATACCCTTGATACATATACAATGGTAAATAATAAAGAAGAAATAACAATACATTTATGGAAAACAGCACAGGAACAATGTCAATACCAGTTTAGTGTGTGCACTGCACCCACCAAACTCATGAACAAGATACCTGGCTATTGTGTCATCATGGTGTATTGTAGTGGAGTGTTATGCTGTTAGTGGCAGGGTGAACTGCCACAGTATTGACGTGGTTTATGGGATTCTTTTTCTTTGGATATACAGACCAGATGGTAATGAATAATAACCCACTGTTAGACAGTTAGATTCACAATTGAAACCTTATTTACTCCCTTTCAGTGTCCATTTTCTGTCTACTACACTATAGTGTCCCTTTTATGCCCATATATGGAGATCTCCATAAGGCATATGGGCTGGATCTGCTGTTCTGGACAACTGGATATCCATATGGACATCAGTCGGTTCTGTGGTTCTGGAACGACTCAACGGCAGGCACTGCACTCAGAGTTATAATAATATCTAGAGGGCAGACTCGGACTGCCTCGCCCCCAGCTATTAATTTCAATGAAAGTTGCTCGGTGGCGTTTGAAGCACCCGGAAGAATGCTCTACTTCCGCATTTTGCGGAAGACTTGAGCACCGAGCAGGTGCTTGCGCACCGAGCAAGGTCTTGCGCCCGCACTAGGGTTAGACACACATGCAGTAGCATTGTAATGAAACTATCACATTGTCCCCTCAATCAACTGTAGGATGCTCAAGTCACCTGAGTCCTTGATGAGTAGGCCTACATGGGTACTCAAGGACATGGATTTAATCATTGCATTATTACTTTAAAAGGATTTTAAGTATTTTTATATTGGATTCAAACCATTATTCATTTAAAATGTTGCCCTTTAGGGTTCTCTGTCTGGAGGCTGTTTGTCCTAAAAGCCTTGCTTTGCCTGTCCCTGCCCCCTCTCCTGCTTCTATGCCAAGCACACCTCATGGTCTATGAAGTTAAAGTGTCTTGACAAAGGGGATTTCTTTATTCTGAACTTAACTATGTAAGTGGAAACTAAGCATTGATTAGTAGGCTTTTCTTTTGCACTGTCACTGTAGCTTCCAGGGGAAGGAGGCACGGCCTTCTCCGAAGCGGCGCGTTGATGGCCGTCTCTCTCGCACCTCCAGCACTGAGAAGGAGCCCAACAGCGAGTCAGAGAACAAGAAGGAATCTGACGAAAATAAGGAGAACCGGCGCATGGATGAATACTACAGTGACCAGGAAAGTTGGAATGAGTCAGTTATCTCCGGTAGGTCTGCTGATAGTAACATGTACACATTCACAAAATGTGTTATTAGAGTCACTGATCTCTTAATGTAAAGCCAGTATAATCCAGGCATCGTGTGAGTAGATAAAAAATGAAAAGTTCTAATTCATGGCCAGTCAGTTGGCCAGTGATGTGAATTTGATTGATTGATTTGATACTTTATTAACAGTTTGCAAATAGTACAGTGGTACGATTATACAATGTGCTAAAAGGATAACACAAAAACCCTAAGGGCTTGTTTTCATTGTGGTCCTGTCAATTAATCAAGCATGTCGGTCATCACCAGCCATAAACAGCTGTCTGAGGTTACCTTGCCCATGACAAGTGTAGTGTTTGTATTTCACTTTTAGATTATTATAATGAATACCAAATACTAAAATATGATGGCATATGTAACAAGCTATACATTAACATGAACATGCCTTACCTGTTTTACATAACCTTTTATGTCCACAGCTTTGAAGCTAGAACTTCATGATTGTTAGAGTCATATCATAATCATATTAGAGTATGATTGTTTGATCATTACTGTGATTGAGGCCAATTGACCCGGCAGATGTTATGACAACTTAGGAGAATGGACAAAAGTCGTCTGTATGGCGATTAGTATTTAGATCTTAAGAGAATGGACAAAACAAAGCTGTCTGTGTGAAGATTAGTTTTAGATCTTGTGAGAATGGACAAAAGCCGTCTGTGTGACGATTAGTTTGAGGTTAGCGAAACTCAGCAGAGCAGACAAATGTTTTGCTGGTGACCCTAATTTGCTGCTAATGCTCAAGCAATAACAAAACAATACAAACCCCGCCAACAGGAACACTTCCAAGTGGAATGAAGAAAGAGCTGCTGGCCGTGAAACTCCGCAACCGGCCCAGCAAACAGGAGCTGGAGGACCGCAACATTTTCCCTGTGCGCAGCGACCAGGAGCGCCAGGAGATCCGTCAGCAAATCGAAACGAAGCTGGCCAAGTGAGTGGCTCTGTGTGGACCCAGCTACCTGTCGGCACGTCCAGTTCATCGCCCTCAGCCCTCTACCCCTCCCCATCTTCACCCTGTCCCATGGCTCTGTGTGGACCCAGCTACCTGTCGGCACGTCGACTTCATCGCCCTCAGCCCTCTACCCCTCCCCATCTTCACCCTGTCCCATGTATGTCTGTTTCATCATTCAACATGTACACACTATCTCAGCCCATCCGTTGCTTTACCACCAGTGGTGGACAAAGTACTCAACACCAGTATTTGAGTCAAAGTATAGTTCACCGAAGTCTAACGTCACTTCCCCATTCGAAATTCGAAATCACAAGTATAAGAACTGTGTTCCCCAAAAAATAAATGATGTATAGCAGTGTTTCCCAACCTTTTTTGTCCCAGGGCACACTTTTCATAGCCTAAAAATCTCGGGGCACAACTAGATATACGGTGTATATATAGGCCTATATACAACAAAGTAGTACTTAAGTAAATGTACTTTGTTACTGAACACCACTGTTTACCACCAACCATTAACAATCTCCCTGTCCTGAAACACCTGAGAATTGCCTCTACACTAGATTGCACCTTTTCAGTGCCCAGCCTATATGGATTAACAAGACACTATATAGTGATCAATACATGCATTTAATAATCATACAGATGCGCGTTGAATTAAAGGAAAAACCTGAATGCCTGAGTGTAGAAACATGCAAATGCATCTGATTCCATACAGGTTTACTGTATGATATATATATAAGCAATGTTTATCATATCATGCTCTACTATGGCATGTATCAAAATGCTGAGCAGGCCCAGTTAACCTCGCTTTTGGATCAAGAGGTGTCAATGGACAGGGCTCATGTGTTTCAATGCATTGTCTGTGTTGTTAAAACCTCCTTGCATGTTGACATATACCCATCTGTCTTTCTCTAACTCCATATATATATATTTTTTTCTCCCTGTTTCAGAACGTTAAAATGTATGCTGCATGAAATGGTATCTACTGTTACCTACACTAGATTCTTAATTTATTCATTAAGACTCATTAAGAGTGCGCGTGCACGTGCATGTGTGCATGCGTTGCGTTCGTGCGTGCGTGGTGTGCATGTGTGTAAGGGCCACATCACCGCCTTCATGAATATTTCAAGGATGGAAATAATCTGATCTCTGATGGAAAAAGATAGCTTTCCTTAAACAACTGATACTTTAATTGCCTTGTCTTACTAAATCACGATATTGTCAGGTTGTCATTTTAACCCACCACAGCTTATTTGGGTCAAGCAGTCTGATTTGTTGGCGTTTATGAAAGGCTGAGGAGGAATGCACCAGAGAACATAATCTTATTTGCAATGTTATGTAAATGATGAGAGGGTGCTATTGTGGGGAATTAAATAGGATTAACGATCAGATGGGGTTCATTCTCACTGAATAATACAGTGCAGCATGTACTGGAAGGCCTTTGCAACACCCAGTGGAAAGTGGAATGTTTCACCTAACAGTCACAATGCTAACTTGCTTGCCGTTGATCTAAATTGGCCACAAGCTGCTGGATTTCAGGCATTAGTACATTTAATTATCAAGTCATGTCCATTTTATTTGTTAGATAATACTATTTAACAGATACTACTACTTCTGACAGAAAGAAGAGAGACCCTCTAAATGATTGATTGATGTATTAACAGTATGCAGAATGGGTACATTTCAAACGAAAGCACAGGTCAATACGAATTCTGTTACTGTGGACGACACCATGATAAAGCATTACACTTAGCGACAAAAAGAAAATCAACCAGGTGTTCGATGGAGATGCAAAACATAATAATGTAAAGTAGGCTGGTGCTTCGAAGATCAATGGGACTGGAATACCAAAGACAAGGCGGCGATCCGAGCACTCAAAAGGTTAAAAATGAGGAGAGTAGATAAAAATAGAGAAATAAAAGAGACCGACATGTTTCGACTCTTTCGAAACATGTCGACCTCTTTTAACTTTTATAAATAAAGTACGTCTATTTTTTTTCCACCCTCTCCTCATTTTTAACCTTTTGAGTCCTCATCAGAACATTTAGAGACGTACAAATATACACTTCTATAACAAGAATCACACCCGTGTGAAGTGAGGGGCGCTCTTATCATCGTACATCATCATGACGTAAAATAGAAACTATGCCTATTTGCTCAGACACTATGATGTAAAATTCTCCATTCATTGTCAATGGGAATTTAATGTTTGTGTAGGACAAAGTTTGTAAAGATACACTAAAAGCTGGATATAGGAAGGGCTAGCGCGGCACGCCTCTCAAAAAACAGGAAATCATGTAAAGAAAGTAAAAAGGGAAGAAAATATACAGTAAGGGGGCCAGTTTCGAATTGCAGACGTTCGTAGGTGCCCTTTGAGAGCGTTTTTTGAAGGGATTCACATGTCTTTTTTTTTTTTTTTTTTTAAGATATTTTTTTGCGGCTTACGCCTTTTATTGATTTTTGAAGGGACAGACAGTAGGCTGACAGGAAACGGGAGAGAGATGGGGGGATGACATGCAGTAAAGGCCGTGTCGGGTCCGGGAGTCGAACCCGCGGCACACTGCGACTGGATTACCAGTCCGGTGCCCAGACCGTTACGCTACAGCCTGGGCCGGATTCACATGTCTTAATGGCTGTTGGTGGCATAGCAGTGAAATTAATTTAGTCCCTTGTTTGAGCCGAAGTCAAAGTCGGAAGATTTGTCACACACGTTACCTCAGTGAAATTTCTCCACATTTGACCCATCTCTTAGAGCGGTGAGCCGCAGCCAAGGAGCGTTGAGCTGCAGCCGTGCCGCACTCGGGAATCATTTGATAGTTGATTTGACCCCCCCCAATTGATGCAGAGTGCTAAGCAGGGAGGGATTGGGTCCCATTTTTACAGTCTTCTTTGGTATGACCCGGCTGGGGATCGAACCTCTGCTTCCCAGTTCCAGGGCAGACACTCTAACCACAAGGCCACTGTCTGATCTGGGTTGCACATGGTTTGTTGAACTCCCTCTGGTGTTGTGGGTGTGGACTTCGTTGACATTAAGGAAGTATTTAGACAGGTACATGGGTTGGTGGAGTAGCGGATCTTGTAGACCAGACCCATTGCAAGATGCTGGACTCTGTCGTCAACCCCAAGCCATTCCAGCCTGTCAAAATGGGCAGGGGTGAGGTGTGTTCGGGGAGTGAGGCCAAGTAGTAGCCTGACCAGTTTGTTTTGGTCAGTCTGGAGCCTTGTTTTAAGGACCTTTGAAGTGCTGTGGTACCAAGAGGTGCATGCATAGTCGAAGAAACCTTGTTCCTGTTAGGGTCTTCAAGGTGTTTTTGTTTTGCCTCCAGGATGGGACCTAGGTAATGTCATCTTTTTGTGTGTTAATATTGTGACCCACTCTAACCAAGAAGCCACCTGCCTTGCTGAGATTACTATTTGATCCAAAGATAATGGATTCAATTTTTCCCAGGTGTAAAGATAGTTTAGTTTAGAAAGATATAATGCCACAAATCACATCATGACACATATCATGATTTCCAGTAAAAAATATGTATGTCAGTATACTGTACATTAACTGTACATTAACCTTTCTTTACCCTGATATGATTCACTATATGAGTGGTGTGGTGAATAGGTGAAAAGTAGGTGAGAAGAGTTCACAATTGGTACTGTGGTTATCACAATTCCTGCACACACTTTCACTGTATTTGTGCATGATTAGTGTGATCTCAGGTTAAAACTTAAGCCCCAATCCCCCGCTGGCGGGGGCAGCGGCTGTCCACCTCATGAACAGCTCTCAGCGGGAAAATGGGGCTGGTCAAGGTCTCAGGTTCCAACTCTGATATTTTAGATTTTCCCTCCTGGACCCCCCTGGGGTTTAAGAGGGTAAGGCTGCTAATTGAAGAGATAAAGACATCGGAGTGAGATTACGGCATGGGAGAGATTGTTCAAAGAACCGTAGATCATTTGCAAAGGGCAGATGAGGCTTTGTTTTAGTAATTTAACAGATGGTGTGAGAGCTAAGTCAGTCTGTTCAAAGAGACTGTGAGGATCTTTGAGTCTAGCATCGTGCCTCCCCACGTGCAACCCTACCCAGGGCATTCAACAGCTGTGTGCCAATCTGAATAACACAAATCGCAGGCCAGCTGTGCATATGCGTGCGTGTGTGTGTGCGTGTGTGTGTGTGTGCCTGTGCGTATACGTGTGCGTGTGTGTGTGTGTGTGTGTGTGTGTGTGTGTGTGTGTGTGTGTGTGTGACTGTACATAACCAAGGTTTTCCAGACACACCTCTTTCTATGTGAGCTTCCACGTGTACTACTCACATTTGTTGATCTATGTTGACAAAACACTCAACGTGAGCTTTAGCTTGTATGTCTGCTATTTATTTTATATATTTTCACTTTTATTAAGTGAAACTATAGTAAACGTGAAAGTGGTTAAGTCTGTCTGTGGGTTTTATAAATATTTCACCAATGAGAGGTAAATTAACAAGAGCCTGTGACTAAATAAGAACTCATTTGGATCAATTGGAACACGGTTTATTTTTTCTATTTTCTGAAAAGTAACTGTTTTGGACATGTGAGGTTTCTACCCATGCAATGAACTCCTCTTCAGTCTTACATAACGGGCAGCGTCGGGCACAGGAAATAATCGATGTGGTGTCATGAGGGGAAAGTGTGACACTGTAGTGTGCTGGGTTATTATGGTAGGTACTGTATGCACTCATTGCACTGGCTAGCTGGCACATGGTCAGGCCAGAGACACATGTCTGTTTATCTGAATCTACGACACCGCACAATAGTGTCATGTATTCTCCAGCGACATCTTGACGGGAGTCAACATGGTGCCACACAGTTGGAATGAACTGACTGATCCTGATGTCTGAGCAAAGCATTGAAATAGCTGAATTAAAGTTAATTAAAGGGATAATTTCACGTTCAAATAAAATAAACATATACAAAAATATATGAAAAATAAATGAAACGGTAATGAAAATCATCAAAGCACCTCACCCTTTAGAAGAACATTCTAATGTGTGAGTGGGCCGTGATTTTTCCATTCGCTTTTTCATTGAAAGTGAAATATCCGGCCCAGGCCGTGGCGTAACGGTCTGGGCACCTGACTGGTAATCCAGTCGCAGTGTGCCGCGGGTTCGACTCCCGAGCCCGACACGGCCCTTACTGCATGTCATCCCCCATCTCTCTCCCGTTTCCTGTCAGCCTACTGTCTGTCCCTTCAAAAATCAATAAAAGGCGTAGGCCGCAAAAAGGAAATCTTAAAAAAAAAAAAAAAGTGAAATATCCCTTAATTAAGCCATTATTGTTGCATACAAACACAGTTGAAACATTGCAGGCACTGAAATTATTTTATTTTATTGTAGTGTGTAAGAGAAAAATTATTAAATACGGTAAAATGTAAATAAATAAAAAGAAAGGAACAGGAGTAGTAAAGCTTCAGGTGCAGTACGTTGACAGGACTCTGTGGCTGTGCATCTCTGCTCTCTGGCAGGCGGCAGCACAGGTGTCAGAGGAGCTGCAGGGCTCCGGCTGCATAGCTGACTGATGGTCAGTAAACATGCTCCTAGCGGGTGGAGACAGCTGAGGGCCTGCAGCTGAGGTCTTACTTAGATGACAGACAGCACCATGTGCACCAGTGGCATTCCCAGACCTACTCTGTAGTGGTCTGTAGGAATGATGACAGCACCATGACGTGCACCAGTGGCATTCCCAGACCTACTCTGTAGTGGTCTGTAGGAATGATGACAGCACCATGTGCACCAGTGGCATTCCCAGACCTACTCTGTAGTGGTCTGTAGGAAAGATGACAGCACCATGTGTACCAGTGGCATTCCCAGACCTACTCTGTAGTGGTCTGTAGGAATGATGACAGCACCATGTGCACCAGTGGCATTCCCAGACCTACTCTGTAGTGGTCTGTAGGAATGATGACAGCACCATGTGTACCAGTGGCATTCCCAGACCTACTCTGTAGTGGTCTGTAGGAATGATGACAGCACCATGTGCACCAGTGGCATTCCCAGACCTACTCTGTAGTGGTCTGTAGGAATGATGACAGCACCATGTGTACCACTGGCATTCCCAGACCTACTCTGTAGTGGTCTGTAGGAGAGGATGGCCGGAGGGCTGCAACTATCCATTATTTTCTTAGTGATTATTCAATTGATTACCTTTTGCACACGTAAATAACTGGCCTGACCCCCTGCCCTCGCCTCCCCCTTTCTCTCACCCCTCTTGGCGAACCGAAATGTCCATTTTGTCCTTGCATTGTATGAACCCCACTGAATTCATCAGTTATGTTCCTGCGTAGAACGCTGTGTCCTGCTGAGGACCTCACAATGTAGTGTATTTGTGCTACGTTGGAACAGGACAGCCTGCAGGGCTGCATGTGTCATGCTGTGCATTGAACAGCTGTTGTTAACAAAGTACATTGATTCCAAAAAACAAAAGACACATGGAATTTAGAATATGGTGCAACTTGTACGATGGTGTCCTTTTTTTGAGGGGTGCTAGCCCCTCCTATATTCAGCTAAAGTGTAGATTTCTGTCCCGACACAAACATTAAATGCCATTGACAATGAATGAATGGAGAATTTACATCATATGTGGACAAGCAAATCGGCTATTATGTCCTAAAACAAACACTAAAGGCCATTGACAATGAATGGAGAATTTACGTCATACAGTGTCTGAGCAAATGATGATGATGTATGTAAGATAAGAGCGCCCCTCACTTCACACAGGTGTGATTTTTCTATTGAAAACACATGTTTCTTCTACATATAAAAGAAAGAAAGAAAAACAACACCCCATACAGTAAATATGCATATTTGAAACAAATAAATATTCAATATTGATCTCCTATAACAGGTACATATTTTAAAGAAGAAAATTGTATACATACATCCAATTGTCAGTAATATACAGGTATTTCTTCAGGTATTAAAAAAAAGTCATTGTGTAGCAACACGTTGTGTGCTTGTAGATCGGCTATTTTGGGGCGAATATCCTCTGCAAAATAGGGATGCTAGTGTTCAAGCAGATAAGCATCATATTATGCTAACAATACTGCTGCAAATGTCTTTGTTTTCATGATGACTGTATTTGCCATATGGGCTGTGATGCAATCATGGAACAACACAGCATGTCTCTGTGCTGCATTGATTTATATCACTTCACCTGCTGCTGCAGAATGCAGAGCAGTGGGTTGGCTTGGGATAGGGTAGGAAACCCTCTATTTCTATATTTAGCTATTTCATCAGTGATATACTGCAGCGCCAGCCATAATCAATGGCTTATGTACGTCACTAACCCCAGCTACCTCTGCTGCCTCCCTCCCTCTGTCAAAAGAGAGACTGTGCCATCCCCTCAATTGGAACAAAACCCACTCTCCAGCAGCTTACTGCAGGCATCTACACACTACAATGTCATCTGTACCTCTTTGTCTTCCTCTGCTTGTAGACTCAGTCAATTATTATTTAAGAACAGTTATGACAAGCATGTGTGTGGACTGAGTAGGACTGGGTAATCAGCATGCATGTGATAAACATATACAGTACATTACGAGTTTACGACATGAGTCCCCCAAAATTCCTACGTTTCAGATTACGTTTTGGTGTATTTGTGAAGTTGACTTGAGTTATACATGGTAGGCCACTCACCCTATCACCAACATGTATGTCTGTTAGTAAATCTGCTAGTGGGAGAGGAGGATAATTAGGTGGCTTTTAAATGTCTTTTTGGGCATATTGGTGCTGTATTGGATATAATTATGTGAGTAGTATGTAGAAGCTGGCAAGTGACATGCAAAAGAGGAGAGAGAGAGTGGAAGGAAAGCAAAGTATGTGCTTCAGACCACTGAGCCACAGAGAACCCAATAATTGGATATTTGTGGCGTTTTCTGCTGACACTATAGCTCAGTGTGTGAAACTGAAGCGAGAGAACAAGCACCCACATACGGCTTCTCTTCTGGGGCCCCTATAGCTATAAATATCCCTGTGTTGAAATGGACACTCAGCAGTTGACTGTAAGAATCCATCATTAGTAGTTAGACATTTGGCATTGGCACGATTAATGGTTCAGTGGGCTAGAGAAATGATAAGGATTCAGAGTCAGCCGCCTTATTGTCATTCTTATACCAGCAAGCGAACTCAGCCAGTGAAGTGATTGGTGTAACAACATCAAGACCCATCACTCAATTAGGATAAGAGCAGAGCACATTCATAGTATTAGATGATTAATTGCTTTCATAATGAAAGTTGTGATGCTGCTTTTAATAGTCCGTTGGTCAATGTTTGGTCATTAATGTTTGATCCCCATAACTGCAAACTAAGATCTGTATTTTCCATCAACTTTACTAGACTACTTCTATACCTAACTCAGCCAGCAGTATCCTAATGGTAAGAGAAACCAGTTTGTTACAGCAAAGTTGCTGATTTGATTCCTTAGGTTAACCGTGCATGCAACGGCTAAAATATTTAATTTAGATAGCATATTATGTAGACCTTTTTATGTCAATCAATCAAGTCACCTTAAATCAAGTGGGGGGCATGTGATCTACCTGGAGCCTTTGTGATCTACCTTTTGGGCACCCCTGCTATAGAGTATAGAGTAGACTACCGTATGTCTATGTGTTCCAGGGGTGGACTGGCCACAGGACGTACCAGGCATATGCCCGGTGGGCCGACCCTCTGGTGGGCCGGTCTGGGCCAATGTTAAATTAGTTGTCTGTTGGTTGTGTATCATTTATGTTGTACTGTAAATGTGGTGGTGTTAAGGACTTGTATTTCAAGTATTTGTATGGGCCTCGACCCGGAAAGTCAGTAGAGTATCTGCACGCTGGTTGTGGTGGGCCAGTCTGGGCCAAATTCAGCAAAAATGTCCGGGCTGAATTTTTGTCTCAGTCCAGCCCTTTGTGTTGTTCTTGCTTACTGTAAATCGCTCTGGATTAAGAGCGTCTGGTAAATTGTAACCGGGAAAGGTTAAGCAGCAGTTTTTTCCCACTCCTTGTGACCAACAAGATTGTAGATTGAAGACCCATGATTCTACTGGAAGGTTCTTAGATAATACACAACATACAGAACATAATTGTATAAATATGAATAACACATTCTGACCGGGCACCCATTTTGGTGTCAGCATCATGTTATGCTTTAGCTATTTAAAAATAGCAGATCTACAAGCTCATATCGCGCCACCGAGTGGCGCGATACGAGCTTGTAGGTCTGCTATTTTTGAAAAATCGAAGAGTGAATGACATTTTTAGAATCTGATCTCAGGTCAGAATGGGTTCATCAGACCAGTGTGTGTCCGGCGGAAACCTCGTATGAATCTGATCTCAGGTCAGAATGGGATAAACTCCTCCATGGGATCTTGGTGAACAACCCTGGTTAAATAAGGGTTCAAATGATGATGACGACATGTGCTATTTGTGTCTATAATGATCACATGCAAAGGCCCCCGCTCCCTTCCGCCCTATATTTGAACCTACAGTATGGAGAGCAGCATCACAACCAGGCCTCAACCCAATTATAGGGTTGGAGTTGGCAGATATTGTAAAGCAGTTGGACGTACGTAGCACCGGATGTCACTGGTTGTGCATATATGGTCTGATCCAAAATCCTTCTAATTGCAGGCTGTCTCAACTACGTGCCGCCCATGGCCCACACATGCAGTAATTAACTGCGCACAATCACTTTTATTTCTAAAGATCTACCAGCTACTAAGCTAGTACCCTCTAATTGAAACATCAAATGTCACAAGGTCTCTGCACCCACCCAGTGAAAGTTGTGACGTTGTTACTCCCCTTTATAACTATTCCTGCACCATTCGGGATTTGACAACCAATGGTTACAGTATATCCCCAAAATGTGTCTTTCACAATAGTTTAATTGATTACCCGTACATATGTTGTACGGGACGCCACACAGTAAAGAAAGATTATTATGGAAACCAGATGGGTTGATTTATCATCATGATGGGATGATATGGTTGCATTCATATGATGAACTCGTACTAAAATGCACAGTGTTGCAGGTAGGACTAATGGACGATAGTGTATAGGCTACTTTGAAGATTTCTAAGGTTGACAGAGTATTTCTATAGCCTTTGAGAGTGAACTCTCGAGACACAGAAGCCATTGGGAAATTGTATGTCCGTTTCTCTCATGTCTTCACAATAGAACACGGATTCACGTTAAAATTGGAAGTGCCACCCGTAAACTTGACCTTCAATGCTCCAACAATGAATTATTTTCGCAATTATATTAATTTATGATTTAATTAATTTGAAACATTTCTATTGTATTGAAAAGTTATAGCTACAGAACTACAATCTAAACTGCTCTTACCAGGACTGGGCTGTTTGAAGCTGCCACCATGCTGTGCTCACAGTGGACTGTGTATAGCCAGACATGCCCCCCTCTGTGATCTGTGGACATGCAGTAAAGGTCAAAGCCTTGGAGCCTAGATAAACGATTGATACTTGTTTCATAGGCTATATAAAGCAGGCTTCAAGTCTGTCTTTGAATGTGAACCATTCATCTGTGCCATGGTAGATGTATGGTGCATGGATATTTTCATTTGATCGGGCCATGAGCGACTTTTTTTTGGTAATTTGACTGATGCTAGGTGTTGTTTGATGTGGAAAGTTAATGCCCATGCCCTGTGTTCTTTAATCAAAATGCACCCATGCATGTGCACTCCATCTTTCAGGTCCATGTTCGAGTAACAAGAGACATTCAGGTCAACATTCAAACACCCAAGACCTGATGTCAGATCTGCACTTTGTCTAAGTTACATAAACACAAAAAGGATTCCCTTAATTTATCCTGGCAACTCTGCTGTCCTCCGGCTCATTTAGACAGCCCTGCAGCACTGCCACCCTCAGACCTTGCTAATGTATAGATAGAGCTAGGCTTTAGGTTCCACATCAGTGGGCAATAGCAAGCCACTGTCCACCCGTGGCTCCTGACTCATCCCGTTTTCCTCTGCTGACATTCCCATCAGCCCCTGCTATTACACATCGCGTGCACATCGCTTTGACATACTTGTGAGTTGTCCAACAAATGAGGAACTTTTACATCTCGCCAAGCAGTTGATGAGTACTCAAGAGGAGTAAATGACTGTGGAAGGCTGGGAATAAGTAACCCTTTCAACTGTATGAACAGAAATGCTCTGACACCCCTCCAGTCTGATGGCCCAATGGATATTGTTTTGTTTGTACAGTGCAGTCTGTCCATTATAAGTATACATTTGATATGATATGTTTCTGGTATTGGCATCATACCCTCAATGCATTGCCCAAACAGCCAGAGCCAAGCAGAGTCAACCTACTGTATTATTATTTGTATTTCAAAACAAAACTGTACTGGTCAGGTCAACGAGGAGCCTATTTTGAATTATCAATTTCTAATCAATTGAGCAACTATTTTTGAGGCCCTGCAATGAGTGATGCTGCTGTGATGTTGTGGTGCTTCAGATGGAGGTCTGATGTTTGCATAATACATAATGACTGTTGACAATCAACATGTACAGCTAACGTTGGAATGTTTTACAGTATGTTAACCTAACCCTCTGATGACAAGATGCATCTTCGTGATTTTGGAAGAGTAAATTCATTGTAGAGACATAATACATCACTATAGGATCATTACATTTCCCCATGCTCTGAGCTCTAGAATGTTGCTAGAATGCACCTGTGCACTATACTGTGCTGAAGGCAGCAATGTTTATAAAAGGCGGAGCTTTCCCAAAATAGATTTAAGATTAAGATTTAAGATTTAGGCGACTGAGCCATGTCTGGACACAGGATGAGGAGCCAGGCATGTTGGTCCTCTCCCCATGCAGTCAGCTGTGGGGGGTGTCTAATGATGTCGAGCTGGCGGGGTACATGGGTACAAATACAATTACCCCTTATTGCTGGTCGATTTAGAAAACAGGCTTTTAGGGGAGGCTTGGTGTGTCGTTTCTTGTTTTTAGAAGTAGCTGGGCGCTGGCACACATGTTCGAATGGGGTATTTTTTTGCATCTTAACAGCTGCATGGCTAACTTGGTTTCCTAGACATTTTGTATGTTATAGGGGTAGGGAAGGCATTTTGGAAAGTCATCTATGGAATCTTAGATTTAAGATACTGTGGCATGCAGAGAATTTATGTGTTGTATTTTTGTCAACAGTACAGCACCATGCTGTTTTGGCTACTTTATTTGGAAGAATGTCTCAATGTTGATTATGTATCAATTATTTGATTCATGTTATATTTGTTAGGCATTTCCTAATCAATCATACAATATTGTAAATTACACAGCTGTTCCATTATATGAAAATATTCAGAGTATGACAACCTTCAATATGCCATCTCAGCGACTATATGCTGATGTATAGTATACAGTTGTAATTGTAATATGTATTTATTATTGATCCTAGACTATAGTCTATGCATCAGTTTACAAGGCGCGTGCTAAGGGAGGGAATCTCCTCCTCGGCGCCACCCCTTCAGAAATTATGCATGTCGTATGAAAACAAAGAGGCAGGACGTCAGGCGCTCCTCTCCAGCTACATAGCAGCACTAGTCTCATCTCATCAGGTTGCGAGGCAGAACAACAGAACAGACTACAGTATACTATACTGTAGATCGCGCGGCAGCTGCACAGAGGCGTGCACAGCATCAGCAACGGACGCGCTCGCTGATGATTCTCACTTGCACTGTACTCTACTGGGATCGTTCACGCTTTTGTTCATCCAACTTTCCAGTACCTTGTCGGCGTGATGATGGCTTCAATGATATACGGACGCGACGCGTGATAAACGCGCAACTTAATTTTGTCCCCGATGAAGTGGTGCCCTCGATTTAGTAAAAGAAGACGGTTTTTGTTTTTGCCCTCAAGATGGGACGTGGGATTGTTTCCATGTAAAATGTGTAGATCGTGGTGCCCTACACATTTATGTGAGCACTATTGAAAGACTGTGCAGTGACTTTGGCGGGAGTAAAATTGGATCAAAATGGTCCAGAACGTAATCTTGGTGTTTTTTCGTAGGAGACTCAGCCAGAGGCCAGCCGTGGAAGAACTTGAGAGTCGAAACATCTTGAAGCGTGAGTAGCCTACTGAGTAGTCTATTTATTTTAATCGTCGATATTATTGGCATAATAGTCCGAAGTTTCAGAGTGGTTGACCAAAAGTAAATATAAATAGCCTTTATCATTTTAGATAAGATATTTCACGTAGATTTCATCTCGATCTATGGGTTCACATCCAAGCGTAGGTCTACTGTGATTGGTCAGCACCAGCGTATAGGCTTATGTCCTGGCGTTCTTTATAAATGTCAAAGATCAGCAAATTATTTTAATTTTAATTTTCATTGATTGAATACTTTATTAACTGTTTGCACAGTAGGCTACAGTGGTAGTATGATTAGGATATACATATATATATAACCCCAAAAAGCTGCAAAGGAATTGTTTCCATTGTGGACCTACATGTGTATTAAATTCATCAAAATATTAACGACAGACAGTACAATAATATAAAATAATAGGATATACAAGACATCATCAACACTAGTAACTGTAGAGCATTGTATTTGTATTTTGTATTTATTTATTCAGCACAATATAAAAAAACAACACAGTGAACATATAAATATAAGACGGGTAAAGTGCTAGGCTGAGGCAGAAAAGCCCAAGGGGCTTATACGAGGCCTCTATCTATGTAAATCATATAATGAAACATTGTACAAGAGATATAGAATATCCAGAAAACACGATTGCAGTAGAAGAACAAAACAACAAAACAAAAAAACAAGAACATGATTAGAATTCTTGGTTATCTACATGATTAGAGAAAAGAAGAGATGATACAAAGAAATATATATATATAGGAGGTGGGTTGGGGGTCATTTCAGATGTCAAGTTTAGACTTTTCTAGGACCAGTTAAAAATTGCAGACAGGTGCTCTTTTATGGCAGTTTTGAAGGAGGGCATTCCACATTTTGGTGGCATAGCAGTAGAACAAATTTAACCCCATGCTTGTGCCGAATCCTATTCATGACACTTCACATCCACAAAGCCACACAAAGTCAAATCTAGAATGCAGCACACTGAGCACAGTCAACTTCACGAGCGATCATGTCACCTTTACTGTAGTCTCTCGAAATATGGGTTCTGAGATTGCTTTTACTGTGACTTCTTCAGACTCATTTAAGAAGCTTGAAAGCTATTTGTTGGCTTTTTGTAGCTCTTATGACTCCAACTTCAGACATTGCACCTGTCAGCCTGACCCAGAGCAGCTGTCTATTTTCATCATTAGCTGTCACATGTGCATGCAAAAGAACAAACATTATTTTGGTTCCATTGCTATTAGGACAATAGTAGTCTGAGCTGCCGACTGCCGTCAAGGAATACAAATAAAAAAGTGGATACATGATGTGCACAGGCAGTGGAAGAACTTAACAATGACATAACATTTAACTGGTTGGAATAATGTTCCTACCACGCGCTACACTACGTCCAACCGGGGAAACTCCCGAAGCGGCTTGGACTCCTCTCATGCTTCCTTCTATGATAGGAGGAAGCATGAGGTCAATCCGTTGTCAATCCGTCAATCTCTTTCGCTCTCTACTCTCTCTCTCTCTCTTTCTCACACACACACACACACACACACACACACACACACACACACACACACACACACACACACACACACACACACACACACACACACACACACACACACACACACACACACACACACACACACACACACCCTTCTCTCATTTCCGATTTTCTGATATGTGGCTTTACACTTTATGTAACAGAAAGAAATGACCAGACTGAACAAGAGGAGAGGAGAGAGATCAAACAGCGGCTCAATAGAAAGGTAAGGATTACTGTGTGAATGACTTGTGAGTTGTGACCCAGACATTTGACCTAGACATGCACATTTACACTGGGCCACTGAAGCTGCAACTCAAATGCTCTGAAACACATGCACACATATATAGCTAAGTAGAGTTCAAACCTCAATGTACATACAGCCTTGTAAAACTCAATATAAACCTCAATATGCAGGCTCCCATTGGCTGCAATACCTGTACAGGGTGATATACTCCCTCTATCACCTCCCCCAGCCTCATTCTGTGGGGAATAGGCCTGGCTGTTTCCCCTGGTTTGCCACACCCCATACAATGATAAAGGTGAATGATAACACACTGTCTAGACCTAAATGTTGTTTGGTATAATACTTTTTTGAAGTACTAACTAGACAGTGTGCAGGGCCTTTTTCATAGTATGCAGTTGAACCATCCTTTTGTCCTACGCACCTGTCGGCAACTATATATAGCATCTGCCTTTTAAATGTTATAGTTTAAACCTCAAACTTGATTCTGGTATAGTTCAAACCTTAATATATACCGTAGTTTAAATTCTTTATTTTACAATTTATATTTGTTATTCGTTTTACCATATAGCACTGACGAAGGTCTTAGGACCGAAACGTTTGCTTTTTAATTGCACCATGAGTACAGACACCATAAAAATAAAAAATAAATAATAATCCTAAGTCCTAAGTTTTTCTATACGGTGAGCGAGTCTTTTCCTGTCAAAGTTTCCCTTATGTTTTTGAGACCACCGCTACCGTAGTCAAGTTTGAAAAAAAAGGACGAAGAAAGGCGCAACAGTTTTCTCAGTGCTTCAGTTATTAGTTTTACCATCACTTATTTTTTTATTTAAATTATATAACAGGTTTGACTTTACAGCAATCTCTTCTAGCACTATTCTCATCTGTTTTTCATTTTCTCAGCTTAACCAGAGGCCAACAGTGGACGAGCTGCGGGACAGAAAGATCCTCATTCGTTTCAGTGATTATGTGGAGGTTGCCAAAGCAGAGGGCTATGACAGGCGGGCTGACAAGCCCTGGACCAGACTGTCTGCTTCTGACAAGGTACAGTACACTCACAAGACATCTCTATGGTGCATCTCTGTTTTGAGGTCAGGCTATTGTTTCAGAAAATGCCATTTTTTTTTTTAATAAATACCATGAGCCCAATATATATACGTGATGTGAAGCAGCAGCTGAACTTGTTCTATTTGCTGATGGCTTCATTTTTGTTGATGCTACTGTATGTCACTGACATTTTGCTCAATTGAAACTCTGAAAAGCTGGCCTATATTTATCTTATAAGCCTCAGATGTTTTGTTGTTGTCGTTTTTACAATTTTCATTGGATAAATATAATTATGGTCGTCTTCATTTGAATAGCTTTGACATCTGTGCATTTACATATAATGGGACGCGCCTTTGCTCATGCTTGTTGTGGCTGTTGTTTTTCGTTCTACAGGCAGCAATAAGGAAGGAGCTGAACGAGTTCAAAAGTAATGAGATGGAAGTTCATACTTCCAGTAAACACCTGACAAGGTCAGTGGGTATGACTGGGTTGGGACTTTTTGTTGGGTGTTTGGTGATTACTGTAAGGATCAAGGCAAAAAAATCTCATAAAAGGGCAAATAATTGTAGGCTCAGTAGGAAGCTATAGAAATAAGACAGGGTGCAAGTATTCCACCATGTGGCTTTTCATCAGAGACAAGGTCAGAGTGTGCAAAGAATGTTGCACATTGAGTATTCGACACACACACCTTCAGATCAGTGAGAATGGACAGTGCAGATTTAGCTACACAGCCCTCTGGAGATAAGAACGCTGGAGCCTTTTGCGCCACCCTTCAAATATAATGAATGTGTGCACAGATTTAGCTTATGTTTTGCTTACGCTATATGTTGGCTCTCTATAAGGAGCTAAAAAAAGTGTCCTGTGAATTAGTATAATTCAAGACAGGGGTGGGCGGGTGGCAAACTCATTTTAGGTCACGAACCAGACTGGGCAAAATGCAACATCATGTGGGCTGTACCTAGAATAGACTGCACCAGTTGTGCACGTAAACATGCACGCGCATTTGGCCCTACATACAGCTTTTTTGTTCATTTATTTCTCTCTCATGCTCTCATGTGTCTCTCTGCTTTAGCTGCAATAAAAATGATGATTGCTAGAAATCATTATTTTATTAATTGTTATTGTTCAAATTCAAAATCTGTGAACGCTGAAATGTCGTCAGTTTTTTAATTAATTTCAATGTTTAACTAGCCATCTGAATGAACTTGGTTGAATTAAATTTGCCTTGGTTTTGTTCTGAGTTGCACTGCCTAAGTTTCTTTAACATTTTACTGGGTGCACAGTCTAGAAACTCTAGCACTCTCAGAAAATTCCTTCAGGCACTTTTAGTTAATTGGCAAGGCAGCATACAAAACAAATGTTGTGTTTTGGCCCAAAGCCTTCTTCATCTTTCTAGTACAGTAACTGGATAGCGTTATACAGTCAAGTAACTGTATAACACTGAAGGAAAAAAATAAGGCTTTAAGATCAAATTTGTACATAGCACTAATTAACAGCACTGTGCTGTTAATTAGTGCTAACTCAAGGCCATTTGGCAATAAATAGGATTTCGGTTGAACAAAATATCGACACTAACAAATTCTATTATTTTCCTCTCCTTTGGCAGGTTCCACAGGCCATAGCAAGTGTTTCTTCTGTGAAGAGTTGCTGATGTCTGGTTCTGTCAAAGAAGACCTTGCATGGAGTCTTCCAGTGCCCTAGCCCATGAGTCCCTGGGTGTCCTGATATTTGGGTGCAGTGAACCATGGAGGCTATGTCTCCAGATTCGGAGCTGCTGGTAGAGGGAGGTGCATGCAGCACGCTCCACTTAACGCTCAGAGGAACATCTCCTTACCTTTTTTCCACCTATTCAGAGGAGCAGGAGTTACATGGTCATATTCACCATAGAAAAAAATGAAGACTTTTTTTTTAACTGACTTTTTTGAAAGATGGCCTTTTTGATGGTAGTGAAGAAAATGTGCATGTGACCGACTATCTGTCCCACTCCAGTACCATTAGTCACATCCCAAGATGTGTTTGGGTCTCACTGATTGAGTTGATTCAGTTTCATATTGATTGTGTACATGTTCTTCAATGGAAAAAACATGTCTGTGTAGAAGACAAAAAAAAAATCGATTTGTAAGCACTATTTATTGTCTGCACAATACAGGTTTTGAATTTGTAAGAAATGTTGTCTGTGTGTGGTATGATTTTAATGGGGTTTCTAAATTACATCTGACAGACTAAACAATATTTAGTGATACATTAATAAAGGTTTATGTTTTGTTTTTACACAGCACAGATTTATATATATCACTGTGTAGAAACAGATGGCAGGCTCAGTGTAAGTCACTCTGTACAGTAACTGACATCAGGACCCCTCACTGACTGGAGTAATGAGTTGATTGGTAACAGGATGGACGTCCTATAGGGCTCGTAGTGGGCAGTGAGCCTTTAGAACAGTGTCTGTGTGGGAGGAAAGTATGCTCTCATGGGCGTGGGACGTGGGATATCCTGACTTCCGGGTGATCCTCACACTTACAGACCAGTAGTCATGAAAGCCAAGAGAAGGCACCTGCAGTGCACACACGCACACCTACTGTACAGTACACACATTTCACTATGTGCATTTTTGGCTGCTGTGCTGTGTGCTCACAATTTCTTTCCGAATAGTAAGCCTATGTGCCAATATAAAAAAAGATTTGCACACTGACTAAATTCATGGAGAGGCTCTTCAATAGAACATTTATTTACATGAAAATACAGTATTATTATACCAGTTAACCATTTACAAATTTTCAGTGAAATGAAAATATTAAATATTAACAGCACATCATTCAACAATATCTACCGCAGTCAATTTCAGTAGGCTACTGTTGCACACGCACACATGCACGCACGCACACGCACACACGCACGCACACACACGCACGCACACACACACGAACACACACTTGAAATATCAGTATCAGAAATAATTTCAAGCAAACAAAAAGGGTATGAACAAGAGACCAGGAGATGCATTTCAACTGAGAGCCATGGTTATTAGATTAAGATTTAAGATTGTATTTGTTACATCCCATAGTTACACAAGAGTGAAAAAAACGTTGTAGCAACAAAACAAATTAAAATGAATAATATATTAAAGTATCAAGATAAAAAATAACTGAATATACGATAAACCCTAGCACACCTGTGCGGTACCTTAATTAGGCAATAGAGAAGCAACAGTGCTTCAGGGAAAAACAGGTTCTCTGATAGGGACATTTTAGCCTTCCATTTCTTTGGAACTTGACTTAGATTTGGTCAATACTGCCACCTAGTGCTAACAGTTATCTTGGACTAGTACTGAAATAATGAAATGAGCTGCAGTATATATTTTTATTTTTAATTGAACAAGGGATAGATATTACAGCTAAATGTATCTTTATGTATCAAATAAATTCATCCTTCAGTATCATGCACACTTTTGTACTTCAGCAGAACAGAATTGTCACATTATACCACAAAGTTATGTTGAATGAAAGTATCTTTGTCTCTAGCTCCTCAGCTGCCTCTCTAGTTATCTGGATCCTCACCTGGCTAGCTCCCAATTAGACTACTTTGTTATCCCAAGTTTTCACTAGTTTAAAACATTTACAACATAATCGTTAAACTGTACATAGGTTATGGCTCGGTGACACAGACATGAACCCAAATAATTTGCTAGAGAGGAAAGACTGGCTATTGGTTTTATGGTGAGTGTCAGCAACACTATTTGATACCGTAATAAAGCTGGGTGGATGACACTTAACATTAAGTTGCATTATTACACAGCAGTTAATGTTTTATTGTACTGCAGTTAGAATCATAAAACATGGGACTTGATGTTAAGACTGTCCATTGTGCCAATAGATGGTGTGGGCTCACATGAGATTGCCTTGATGTTAAGAGTGGCATTAGGAGGTGTATTTTTTAACTAGGGTATGATGTCAATTTTGGGACACATCCTCAGTAGTGTGCCTTTGAATCAACTATACACCCTCATCAAAGGTGGCCAGCTAAAGGGTGATCAAGCCTTAGCTTGTGTCCCATGCCCAATCATTGATATTTGCCTCCCACGGGACTATGCAAGGCAGGGGCGTCCTCTTCCCTGAGCCAGCCATACAGCTGACCGCATACCTGTTAGGCCCTAACAAGTATGCGGTTAGGGTATAACTAAGAAAGGGAGTTTTTAAACATCATATCCTGTTACTTTACAGAGTTTTATAACTTATAAATAAGGATAATTATTTTGCTGCTGATAATAGTTCATAAGGTCATTCTTGTTATTGCCAAATGAGTATTTGTGGGCCGTAGTGATATGTGTCATTCAGAGTAAAAAACTATTGTCATATAGTATAACAGCAGTATTTTATATTGAAATACAATAACCTTGTTTTGATGACTCAGAGAAATCTCATAGTTATTGATATTTTCATTGATTCGGTCAGTGTACGGCAGGACGTTTTTGTATCAAACCAACAATGTTTGAGTTATACACATCACTGTATGTGCATACAAAAATGGGCATAGAATTATTGTTATTATGATTACATTTTAAACTGTATTATAATTATACATGAGCAACAGTCCACCAGGATTCATTCATATGAATGACAATACAATATAGTTATTTACTTGACACTCCAATGAACAAACAATCAAACAAAAATCTATAATTATTTTCTGTTGAACCTTATACATCTTAGACCTAAAAAACAACTTACAGCACCGCATTTAACACAACCATTAGAAGCAGTGTGCCGCTAATGAGCAGCAGATGTGGGTTCAGTGCCTTGCTCAAGGACACAACAACAACAACAACAACACACTGCTGCTGTGTACATGAACATGGTGGATATATTTTTACACACTGCTCTCATGTTCAGTTCAAAGCTGGCCATGTGCACCATTCAGCAGCAGTGAGTTATAAGTATGTTGCCTAATGTGGCAACCTGCCAGAAATGTCTCTGGAATCTGGGCACTCATGTGAGTGGAAAGCGTTCACAGAAAGGTCAGCACTGTCTGGAATCTAAGGAAGCCAGTTGAACTTAAACCAGTGTCCCAGAGGTGAGTGTGACCCAATATTTCTCCCTATAATCTATGTGAGCCCCTTGACAAAACAAAGCATGGGCTCTAAGAATTGGGCCAGCTCCTGTGGGTCATGTTCGAAAAAACACAATTATATTATATTTGCTCGAAGTTGAAAATGTCAAAGGCCAAATAATAATTTCCATTTTCCATTTTGCAATCTTATTCATTAGACAGGCTACTCCCATCTGGCCACTCATGTAAAGTGCAGCAAGCTATCCTCACACTCTCTTGGCACAGTCACCTTGTAGCTATGGCACGAAAGCTTATAATTATGCCCATCATTATTGTCCCAGTAGGTGGATCCTTCCACTTGATAGCAGATGGCAAACTCCAAAACAGCACCAGGCTGCAAAATGAAGGGCGGCACAGGAAGACGAAAACAGAAGCTATCAGTCTCTGGTGAGTCAGGTTCCCCTCGGCATATAGTTGATACCCAGGATGCCATTGTATCTGTGCAGGTCCGCCAGTTGGTGAAAGAGTAATGCACTCTGATCTTTTTCTCAAAAGCTAAATTAAGCACTTGTATAGTGCCTGATATCCCCAGCTCTGAGCATTGGACCTGTTCTAGACATACCCTCTGGCTCTGGACGCACTTCAAGAAGTCAGACTGTGCTGCCTTATTGTCGCAGAAGCAAGGCTTGAAGTAAGGCAGGGACAGCTCCAATGACTTTCCAAAGGCCAGCTCAGAGCTCATCAGTAATCTGTACATGACATATGGGGGTATCAGGGGTTTCTCGCCGACTTTGAAGAACTTCACTTCCTCTAGTTCAAGGCCCATGGAATCCACAAAGCGTACCTGCATACTCTTAGCCTCCCTCTTCCTCTCTTTGGATGAAGGAAGAGACTGGGCACGTCTCCTGATGATAGGACTAGTGGGTGGATCGCTTGACAAGCTGCGCCTTAACACAGGGCTCTTTGCCGAAGAAGGAGCTCTGGGACTTGGAGGGCGGATGCGGACCGGGGCTTTGACAGGTTCAGGTTTGGGATTATAAATGTCCCTGAGACGGATGGTGGCGGTTTCAGTGCTAGATACACTGCTGGGTCCACTGATGAACTGAGGAGAATGTGTCCTGGACTCCTCAGTAGAAGCCCTCCCCTGCCATCCTCCACAAGCCCCAGCCATGTTTATACAACCTGCATGGATAAGATTACTTTGAGAAACCTTACTTTGAGTAACCATGACATAATCAATCAGACTTCAACACAGCATGTACATAAAATGTTGACATACAACTAACAAATGTTAGTCAATAAAACTGGCATTTTAACATGGGGGTGGGTTAAAACATAATTCCTATTAAATAATCTCGCAGGCGCCAAACTTCTCCCAAACCTTAATGTTGTTGCAATCCCAGCTGTGACCACATAACTGTAAAAATCCCAGCTCTGCAAGACATCGGTAGTCCAGGGAAAAAACGTTTAAGCTGCTGTAACTGAGATGATGTCGACTGCTGTAACTGAGAGGATCTTGATCTAAACACTAATAGAGGGACTGCAGAGCTACTACACTCCGCCTCGGGCATATACAATAGGGGAGGGTGAAGTGTGGCTGTGCCAGGCTACTTATGAGCGACTTGTTCAGTGATGGAAGTGGGTGGACCCACTCTTTGAGCTCAGCATTTGACATATAACATGAACCCTAACGGGGTTAGGTGTAGTGTGAATATTTATAGCAGATTCTGGAGCTGCTATGCTATGTACAGTATTTATTACTTCCTAAAGCATCCCTTAAATTCATATAGTGCCTATACCAACATGAAAGGTTAAGACAGCTGGTAGCGTGGTATATAGGTCAGTTTATACCCCCATGGGGTAAAAGGCACCTTGGCAGTATAGAAAAAAACCAAAACAATGCTCCAAATATTTATTTTAAGAGATTTCCATGGCTCCCACTATACTCTTGTGGCCCAAACCGCAACAATGCAACTCCTTGCAACGAAACAGTTTTAAGGACAATGCAACTACATGAGTTGAATGGCGAATCATTGGTGCAGTTTTGGCCTTAGTCAGTCCACTTTTCACAGTCAGTTTACACTCTTCAGACATTCTCCACACATATGTGGCGACACAGACCTTTACCATGCACAAGGACTTACACAGAGATAGCACCAGTTTAAACGGGTGCTATGACAACGGATATAACGGGAATTGCATACTAGGGTGGGTTATGTATTTCCAATTTTCATTGTTCCCAACTTGCATCGTTCCCAAGAAGGCCGGTGCCCGACGGGCACAGGTCTAGTCTTACAACCAGTAAGACGCCCTGAGGGCGAGAAGCGATCTCGCCATTTAGGGCGACATTGCCCAGGCAAGGTCACCCAGGCAAGGTCACCCAGGCAGACTGCTGGGCGAGCGCTGGTACTTTGGCATAAGGAATGAATTCTGTACTGGCCATATATGGAGCGTATCTTGAGTGTACAGCGTTTGATGAGTTCAGATCGACATAAGGAATGTCAGAAGAGGACAGCTCCATATATAGAGATCTAAGGGTGACAGCGGGGGCCGTGTCTTGAGTGTACAGGGTTTGATGAGGGCCCAGGTAGGACCACCAGGCTTTACGTTTCGGGCCTGTTGAGAACTCTAGTTTTCACCGGCTGCCGGGGGTTGCACTAATAACTTTGGATGGACAGATATCAGTCAAAACTCAAAATGGATACATCGAAGATGAAGGACGGGTGGGGTGGGATCACATAATGGAACAGGACAGCTCCATATATGGAGATGGAGGTGACCTACAGTCGCAATAAATGCACAGAATCTTTGTATGTATGTATGTACGTACGTCTGTAATCCACGTACTGTAACTTGAGAACTGTTTGCCCCACCGACTTCAAATTCGACACACATGTTCCACACCACCACAGGGAGTGCAGTGTCTTTAGTCGGTCGGATAGACGGTTGTCCAGAACCACCAGAAGAGGCTCTGGTCAGGCTCTGCCAGTGGATCTAATGAGCCTAAGGCCTGGGCTACACATATATGGAGCTTTTTCAAAACACAAGATTTTCCAAAATATCCGGATCAGTGGAGTTGTGTAGTCATGCGAAATGGAACTTTTGAGAAACAATGACGTCACCGCTCATTAGCACATATCATTTTTACTATAATATAGGTGAGAGAGAGAGAGAGACTACTGTGAATGCAATCGCATCAAGAAGAAAGTATACGTGGGTCATGTCCGGTCGCAAAGCGCATCGTGCATATGGCACATCTCTCTCCCGTTTAAAGGCAAAGGGCACACCCTTGACTGAATGCTGTTCCCGAATATGTCCTATATATTGGCCTACATTATAAAGTGACATATTTATTTATACACCTAGAAAATAGCCACTCTACAAGCTCACAAGGTTGCGGACGCGACTTGCCTAGCGAGCAATAAGGCAAAGTCGACCATACGACACTATGCGTGTTAAAGGAAGGTCATCATCCCTTCCAGCAGTGCCAAGGAGAGCCATTAAGGGGTCTGGGTCTAGATTTTGATGTAGAATGTTGGATAGAGTATTGAACACATTCCCCAAAAATACAGATGGATCAAAGTTGCATCACCGCTCTTGCACTTAGGTCGCAGGTAGGAGTTACGTCAGGATAAATACTAGCCAGTTTAGCCACATATATGAGCCCTATGGACTATTTTAAACTGCACTAAGCAATGTCGTGCACAAAGAGAGGACTTGTGTATAGAAGAAGAATTTTAATCCAATACTTCAGACAGTGTGGGCCTCGAGTTTGAAATTATATCACATAATATTGAAATGGCGCCCTTAATCATTGGATCAAAAGACAGAAATTCATCAATCAATAGGGTTAGCATTAGGTTTATCGGGAAAGCCAGGTAATAGAGCTCACATAGTGTCGGCCTGCAAAAACCTGTAGAAGTGTGGTAGGGATTGTTTTTAACAGAGGAAAATATCCGTTTTGAAAAAGATCCATCTGGGTGTAGCCCAGGCCTAATTAAGCCCCCACACAATCTCCAGGCTCTACCTGAGCCAATTGATTGCCACGGAAACCCCAGCCTACACATGCCGAATTCCCCAAACCTACAATTTGGTCCCTTCTCAGGTGATTATCATCAGAGCATTTATCTCTCAGTCCAACTGTCCAGAGTTTATTTTTTTGAGTAACTTTGCAGTTAGACTAGGACAATTGGATAGCTTGGACCTCAGGTTGTTACCGAAAAAGCCTTTTTTGGACAAAAAGGATTTGCTTTTTCAAACTTTTCGGCTCGGTTGGACTTGTCTTGGACCATACGGTTTGACAACTCGGGACATACAACTACCGGTGAAAAAAAACGTTATAAGTAAAAATGGGAGAAAAACCATTTTCTGCAAGTTTGTATTTTTCCATGCTTTACAAACGTATTCACTCCGGTATGGCCACCGCCCACCGTAGAAGTGAAGAAGAGGACCAGGTCACGTAGACTTCCACTCCTCCCGCAAAAGACATGCGTGTGTTTTGGTTAATAAAGTACTTTTTTACCTCAACGGAGGCACAAGCCAGCGGTGGCTCAAGAGAACTTGAGCCACGAGGCACCACGAGTGAGCTAAAGAGAGTTGACGTGCCGAACATTGCGAAGTTCGATTGAGCCGACTCAGTGCCGTTCGAGTTGCAACCCTAATAGTAATCATGTTCTGGCGAGAGCGATTCAAAGTGGCTACTGGCCAATCACAGCGCGTCCTTGCACAAGACGTGAAGGGTTTGGGATGCTATGACAACCTTGCCTCCTTGCAACTGCCATTGGGGATAATGGTTTCACGAAACTATACAAATTGGTGCCGTGAGGTCATTGGTGCGGTTTGGGCCTTAGTACTATAAATAGTTCTTGGTTGTTTTATGTCATCGCTGTCGGACAGAAACCACCACTTCAACTACCGGTAGTTTTTTCGTCACATAATGCCTTACTTTGACGTACAAGTGGCAAGCAAAACTATGTGAGCTTGCAGATATTTTCACTATTTCTGATGAATTTCATTCCATTTCCTGAAAAGTAAAAGTTTTGGACATGTTTCCACTCAATAGCGACAATATAATTTCACGCGTTTGTTTTGTTTGTCCAAAACCATAACGGAAATCAGACTTTTTTTGATGTGATGTTCTGTGAACCATGTCGACGCCACGTTCCTTTAAACCTAATGTCAAATAAATCTATCAACTTCAGTTCAACTTAATGTAACAAAGAGTTCACGTGAAGAGGGCAATAAAGAAACGCAAAATTGACGACTCTAGGCTTTCATAAGTGGCAAATTAATAAATACATTTAAAGTTTGTATTAAACCCCATAAAAGTAATGAGATACTCCAATTTCAAAACAATATATTTATTGCCCATATGAAATAACAGTGAAAACAATAGTAGGCCTACACCATTGCCTGCATCCGGTTTCTCACTTCAGCAAAGAGCCATTATGTTTTTTTATTATTCTTCTTGCACAAATAAGCCTATACTTTGTAGCTATTTCTAATGCCACAGTGAGTATATTTCTATAGATCTGTTGTTGAGGTAATAATGTTCAAACATGAAAAGCAGTTAACAGTTGTATTCATTTGACATGTTTGAAGAAATTGCAGTGAGACCACAAGATTCCACTAAACGGGGGAAACGCTTCTAAGAAAAGTATTCCTTGAATTTCTCTCTTATAGCTCATTATAATACAAAACAAAAACAGTATTCTAAGAACAAACCTATTCCCCTAAGTGACTGAAGAACACTACTGAAGCCAAGCTCCAGTCCAGACAATTGGATGTCATGTCACTTAGATTTGTCAACCCGTTTCTATTTAGTCAGGGCAAAAAGCGCTATCACAAATTCCTTGAGTGTTTATTAGTATGTTTAAATATCAAAAAGCCAGCAATCCTTTATTCCATGTACAGAGAACAGTGGGTTTGCAGTCACAGTTTTAACAGAAAGTGAAAAACCTACTTGAGGGGAAAACGTATAATCATAATAATAAAAAAAACATGAACAAATTAAAGCACTTTTTTATGTATGAACACTTGACAAATTAAATCTTCTGACTTTCACCCAACATACATCCACTTCAAGCATAGCTAATGTGGAGTTGTTTTCCCTCAATGTCCAAGAAGCCCAGTTCCTACAGAACAAAAAGGAGGATTAGCTCACCATGCAACCAAGAAAACACTTAATAGTATTCATATTTTTCATTTGTTATGATTAGCACAACTCAACTGTATCAAAAAGCACTAAAATGAATGAATATTACATTTAGAAAAACGTATACAAACACAAAGTAGTATCATGTTTTAACCCATTCTGGGTGGGCACCCATTTTGGTGTTGGCATCATGTTATGCTTTATCTATTGAAAAATAGCAGATCTACAAGCTCATATCGCGCCACCGAGTGGCGCGATACGAGCTTGTAGGTCTGCTATTTTTGAAAAAAATCGAAGAACGACTGACATTTTTAGAATCTGATCTCAGGTCAGAATGGGTTAATCAGACCAGTGTGTGTCCAGTGGAAACCTCGTATGAATCTGATCTCAGGTCAGAATGGGTTAACAGTACACTCACCTTTAAATCCCTCTTCAGGCATACCAACTGAAAAAGAGCACCAAAAGACCACTCAATATCAGAATGAATACATTATGTATCCACTTTCTGCAACAAGAAAATATCTAATTCTTATGCCAGAATTACTGCCACTACTTACCCTGATAAACGTCGTCCATTGCGCTATAATCTGCTATTGGTTCATCAGCCTGCATGACGAAAACATTTAAAATCACACTGGCCCAATTATAAATGTGGTTTAATATCTATATTCCCAGTAATGCCATCGTATGAGCTCTGTATTATAGAAGTTCATATTAATAATACCTTCACATATGGCTTTTTGATAATGCCATATGGAAAATGGTGTTGAAGATGCACACAGACAATTTCAGTTACCTGTAGCTAGGTCTTAGATCATGGTAATAATTCAAGATATTTACAAGGTAGCTGGTGGACAAAATGTAAAAATGTTGACCTGTGTTGTGAGAAGTACAAGTACTTACTAAATTAAAAGCAGCAAATTAGTTACTCTAAGGAGGTGATGTAAAAAAAAAAGTACTAACATGATTTAGAGCAGGAGTGTCAAACTCATTTCAGGTCATGGGCCAGTCTCAGTAATCAGTTGTAGATTGCTGTGTGTTAGTTACTTGTTCTCATGTTTGTGTTAAGGTTCTTCTTGAACACTGATGTGTTGTTTGGATAGATGCTATAAATACATTGTTTCAAAGCAAACAAAAAGGTAGGAGCGCACACCAAAAGTAGGGAGGTGCTGACCACGGGAGACAAACTTTAAAATAGAAAGGAGAGGTCGCACAGCTCGTAGTCACTATGCCAAAAATACTTTTTATTGGGTTACCAACGTTTCGACAAACAAGTTGCCTTCTTCAGGTTTGTTTGTTGACTAGAGTTAATGCTTACTCTACTTAATTTCACACTTCTAAGTTGCGCTGGATAAGAGTGTCTCAAAATTGTAACAATGACAGTCAAATTGGGTTTTGATATTCCATACATGCCTGTAATTGGTTTAAATAGTGAGCGGAACTATTTCTCACAAAACATGAACATGTCATGAACATCCAATCAACCCCAAATTGAAATGGCATGTTGAGGGGATTATAGAGCATTCATCCAAAAGCACTTTCCCTTCTACCCATATAAGCTGCCACAATGTTTGTTGCTATGCTGTGGCAAAGCAGAAGTAACACCCTATAACTGGATATTTAACTGGAATGGAAACTGGTTGTGCACATACCTTTAGACAGATGATGCTCTCAGGAATAACCCCAAGGCTGCCTAGTGTGGCCGAGTCATCGGTTAGACATTGTCCATTGATTGATAGATTCTGGTCAAACGGAGCCACTGAGAAGGCATGCATGATCTATAGGACAACAAGCATAGACAATAAGTATTATCTTAATTACCGTGGAGAGGACATTATGCATAAATACAGTGTTGGGACAACCCTGCTCTATGCTAAGAATCATGAGCATGTTTAACCCATTCTGACCGGGCACCCATTTTGGTGTTGGCATCATGTTGTGCTTTAGCTATTGAAAAATAGCAGATCTACAAGCTCATATCGCGCCACCGAGTGGCGCGATACGAGCTTGTAGGTCTGCTATTTTTGAAAAATCAAAGACACTTTTAGAATCTGATCTCAGGTCAGAATGGGTTAATAATGAAACTGTCAGGATGTAATAGACATTTTTAGAATCTGATCTCAGGTCAGAATGGGTTAAAAACATCCAGCAATATGGCAAAAAGTATGCTTTTGTTTGACTCATGGAATCATTTATTTAAGCATACAGAAATTGATGGGGTCATAAGCACCCAATTTCCAATTTTCCATGTTCACAGTCCCGTTTAATGCTGTGGGTACCATGATCAATGAACCTTCAACTCAAATAAACACATAAGGGAGGGCCCCCATGGATTGATTACTTTCTCTGTCGTGTTTGACACGGAAGCACAGCATTGTTATGAATGGATTGTTCCATTTATACTTTTATTTCTATGGATGCAACTATGCCAAGCTCACAGGTCAGGTCACTTTGGGCATTCACCTGTATTTTGAGCTCCTTCAGGGTCTGATTGGCAGATACAATAAGTGCTTTCTCTCCTCGTAGTTTCCTGTGCCGCGTACTTCTCCTGATGCCTCCCGTCTTGACAGCGTTGGTCGTGGGGGCGGGACCTGGCGCAAAACTTGTAGGTCCGTCATCAAGCTTTAGACGCTTCGCCATGTCCTCTGACTGGAGAAGATTAAGTCAGGTGAGCAGGGAGTAAGGCTAGCATTGGGCAATGCAAGAATCAAAACCTAGACATAGAAAGGTAATGGAAGGAAGGGACGCGAGTCATGTGACTCGACGCCGGGGATGCGCCATATACCGGCGCACTTCCTCCCTCACTGCGATACAGGTCAGTCCAATGAATTGCAGCAGCGAACCGTTCTATGTCTATTGTTGCTATGGTGGCAGTCTTACCTGGCTGAAATCAGGGTCTCTTTCTCCATCAACCTTTGGGCCCGGGGGCTCATCCCTCTCCTCCTCTACCTCTGAGCCGCTAGCATTCTGCTCCGAAGCACCCTCCTTCAGCAACTAGACAACAGACAGGGAAACAGAACATTAGACTTTATATCGCTTTGTAGTATTCAGTGGGAAGAGAGGATAGAGGTAGAGAGTGGGAGCAAAGGGAAAGTATATAAGAATATAGAAAACAGGTTAAATAGAACAATTAAATATATATTAGCACAGATTATGTACATGATGATTTATAATGTCAGCATCATATGCAGGTGTGTACATGTCATTTGAAACATAAATAAATGTATATAGCATCTTTCTAAACAGAAGTCACAAAGAGCTCACAGTGAAATTACACATTAAAACAAATCACAATAAAAAGGATGCAAATAGAAAATGAAACGGCTAAAGCTGATACAGAAATTCAACATGAAAAGATGGGGATTTTAAGAATAGAAAAGGGAGGTTATATAAATGCTTTACAAAAAATGCTTTTCTGAACATATTTATACTGTATGTCCACTTGTCGAATACACTTGGGTAGGGCATTCCAGATTTCTGGAGCTCGAGCGAAGATTGTTTACAAGGAGAGTTTTGGAGACCTCTAAAGCCCAAACCACACCAAAGGGTCGGGATAAAGAAAATTCTAAGGTAAACCACACCAATGCAACTCATTGAGTTGCAAGGAGTTGCATTGGTGTGGTTGACCTTCAAAAAACGTTTTGTCCTCCTGACCCAACCCTTTGGTGTGGTTTGGGCTTAAGAGAGCCCCATCTGATGCCCAAGTTTTATTGGGCGATTTTGATCACTTTTAAGACGCTTTTCCGCAGCTACTTTGTGACTCGTCCCATGTTGCTGGGTAATCGAGTCTCCAATGGATTGCTATTAGGGATGTCAGGGGTTAACCGGTTAACCGGTTAGCCGACCGTTAAGAAACATCCGGATATTTTTATCAGCTTTAACGGTTAATTTGCATAATAATAAATGCGTGTTCTGATCTTAAATCCCTTTATTTTAGATCGTTTTTAGTAATAGTACAACATAAACATTACAGAGACTGTAGTTGTCACTGTACAATACTTTAAAACAGTTGTCATGTTGTATGTCTCTAAATGTTTGTATGTCTTTAAATGTTTTGATGAATTGAACAATGTGGACCCTGTTGTAAACAAGTGTAATGCTTAATTGGGTCGTCCACTCACAGTTGACAGTCTTTGTATTGAGTTTGTGCTTAAAATGTACTGTAAATTCTACAAACTGTTAATAAATATTTCAATCAATCAATCAAACACATGCCTAAAATTGCTATTTGCGCCGCCCAGCTTGTCGCACTCCAGGCTGCATGAACAGCGCTCGGGCTCTGTTTTCTGCCCCCTCAATGTCCCCGTTCTCTGTTGTACTTCAATGGCTAGTTGGCTACAAGTTACAACGGTAGCTTTGCGGTAGTCAAAATGTAAGCGAGTGACAGCGAGACGAGATGAACACATGTCGACCGTATCAATGCAGAGACCTACATTATTAAATCCATTATTGGCCATTTGGCCTGGAGGGAGAACGTTTACAGCCGCCGCTGCCCTCCTATCCGTCTCCACACTGGCACGGCTTACGGCTATCAAAAGTTAGCCATGTGCTATCGATGTTTGAGGGTTTTCTCGTCAGCGAAAAGTCAACAAACGGAACACGGTGACATGCATGCTGATCTTCCTTAATAATCAAAAAAGGCTTAGCCCATGCGTCCAGTGGCTTTATAGGTATAGGTTGCTCGGATCTGGACTGGATTTATTTGTTTTGTTGGACTAGAACCGGCGGACCTCTGTACTGTAGACGCGCAGATGCATCATGCAGATGCGATGCGTTGTTTATTGATGATTAAGCCAGAAGCCTACAACAATTTATTTATATTGTTAAATGTTGCTTTTTTGTTTGTCTTTTATAAAAGGAGCATAAATAAATGTATGCCATTCGTCTACCAACTTTAATTATGTAGCCTATACATGCATATTACATTTGGGGTAGCCTATTAAAAAAAGAAAAAAATCAACCACTATCGTAACCGGTTGGGAAACTATCCGTTACTGACATCCCTAATTGCTATGGACAATGGTGGCAGGCTGTGAGTGGAGCTGTTTTTCTTCCTTGTTATTACTGGCGATTCTGGAATATTTTCTGACATTAGGACATTTTAAGGCACACGTTCGTGCAATGGTGAAAAACACCAGCAGGTTGATTACTTGATGAATCCGGCAATAAATGTGTTAAAAACCACCTCAGACAGATTTCTACATACCGTTATATGATAAATGATCATATTAGTAAAACATAATTCAATCAGTCTAAACATTACCAAGACTAATTTGGATTACTTTGGTATATGAAAACTCATATTGCCCCTTACCCTCTTGTCATCGATGATTTTGCGAATGTAGATGGTGGCCTGGGCATACTCTCGGAGGTCTCTCTGCTGTTGGAAGAGGAAGCCCTCTCGACACTCCCAGCACAGCTCTAGATGCGCATCCACAAACGAAAATAAACTATTTTATATAGCGTGTGATGAAGCGGGAAAACATCCATAACAAAAGGCATACGAAACGTCTGATAGTGTGAGCCGTTCCCATATCTTACCAGGTTGCGTGCTGTACTGTGTTGTGGTATCAGTGGGTGTGGACAGACAAGAGCGGTGAATGGAGATTGGTTGGTCCACTATGAAGAGTTTGCTGATCATCTCCCATTCACTGGGCCAGAGCAGAGCTATACTGTGCAGTAAGAACATCACAACATGAAACCAATATTCAAAGAACAAAAGCAACACTAGAAATACAAGTAAGCGTTCAAACAGTGACATCTACAGTCCAGGTGGTTGCTCATAGATGCAGAGACTACTGGGTAAGCACATTGTCCGACAGATTATCACTAATAGTACATAATATAACCTAAACTGCTAAAGATAAAACGAGGGATAATGAATAGTGACACTATCATTATCAACAAATGAACTGCCTTCACACGATGTCTTGCTCTCCCGAGTCTGTAAAAGTACCTATATGCTGTATCTCAAGAACCGTAATAGATACAGACATGCGCTCGGTACCAAAATATCCACAATACCCAACTTTATATTCACAATACATTTATGGGGCTTAAATTTTGAGTTATAAAGGAAAAAACACATTTCTGGACAGACATCTTGGATATTGGGGCCGCCATCTTGGATTTTTGCGTGGCTAACAGTATTTTTTGAGAGTGGGATTTCAAGAGTATATGTACCAAATGTCATGCTTTTTATCACCATTTGAACGATTCTTGCTATATTTTGCAATCATCTGCTGCACTACTGTAGATGATTGATAAAGACTGCATTGCTATTCATTACCACGCTTGTTACAAGGCTACTTAATAAAAACATTTATAAATGGACAAAATGTTAACAGAACAATACCATCGTTTTTTTCATTATTAAATTGCTTAGATTGAAGAAAAGTCCATTATATTATGCCGGGTGTGTCCAGCGCAATATTGTTGGCTCGCAAAACTCCGGCACAAAGTGTTGATCAAATAAAAATCTATATTCTATTACTGCACTGCCTATTTCGCGCCTCAAATGTTTTTTGAGTGTATGGTTTAGCTGTAAGTTTGTGTTGGATTGTCTCACTTGAAGTGGTCTGTGCCACCCCAATAAAGCGTCGCAGTCCCTCCCCCTTTCAGAACGACGAGTGGCCCAGGAAATGATACTCCATTCATTATCTCCATAGGCTTTTCAAAAAGTATTTATTTAAAGACGGTTACGCCGCGGACAAAGCCAACTCGGATCGTGACAAATCATGACAATAAACACAATGTTTTAGACCAAACAAAGAATTTGAAAGTAGAAAAAAACGGCAGGTTACAACACTTTTTTGTTTTGTTTTTCTTCTTAGTAATTATTTGTTTGGTCCAAAATATTGTGTTTGTGATGATGATTTGTCACGACTCGAGTTGGCTTCGTACGACGCTTAAAATGTCTTTAAATAAATACGTTTTGAAAAGCCTATGGAGAAAATGAATGGAGAATCATTTCCTGGGCCACTCGTCGTTCTGAAAGGGGGCGGGACTACGACGCTCTATTAACCCGAGGACTGTGTCTGTGAAGAACATAGAGCCTGCCATATGACCTGGTGTGTGTTTGTGTAATTAGGGGTGGAAGAAGCAAAGTGTAAACAAACGTATTTATCCTTTCAGCTGCAAAAGTGAAAGCAATCAATGATGCGCTGACGGCAGCACGGCCGTATACTGGGAGGGTGTTGGGGTGAGGAGATTCTAGTTCAGAACACTCACTGTTGGGCATCTCCATGGACCAGGGAGTCATAGGTGAACATGAATCCTCCGTGTGGACAGAGCAGCACACTGTTGCCAACATTCGATACTGGAGAAGACTTTGTAGGTCGTCTACAAAACGCAGAGAAAAAAACACAGCCTACTTACATGAGAGACCACAAGATTCAGCAACCAATGGTGAAAACACAGATATGAAAGGTATGAAAGGTATCTATGTACAGGGTTTTACTACAGGTCTATAATGATTTCAGACCCATACGTAGCTGATGCTGAGTGAAGACAAACCTTACCGTATAAATTTCCGCCACTCGTCCACAAAAAACAGAGAGACTATGTAAAGTACATCAGTTTCCTGAAACGAGAAAGAAGCCCAGAATTTCAGACTGCATCTAAAACAACTAGACATCAGTACAAATGGAACCTCTCAGACTGAAATTAAAACTTTGAGAACCACTGAATCACTGGTATTGTATATATTTTATAGCAGACGTCAAATACACATACAAACTCTGACAGTGTGATAAAAAACGGTTCCAGAAATGGCTACTAATACGATGGAACCGATTCCAGTTCTTCAAACTCAGAACAGGGTCTGAAAAGGAACCGGTTCCATGTCCCAACCCTACAGTTTGTCTCTGAGCTGGATGGTACAGTACAGTACCTGAGGCCACTTGGTGAGTGTGGGCCGGTTCTTCTCTTGAAAAAGGTTGGGTAGTTGATTCTTCTGTTCCATGGCCATCATCTTACTGACGGCCTCGTTGTCCTTCTCCTCCTGCTCCAACCTCTGCATAGGACATGACAACAGAGAAACCTTAAAGGGGATATTTCACTTTAGTTTCAAACATGTTTGGGGTCATTTTAACCACTTGTCCACTTGAGTCCACTTGGGATTTTGTGAACACCCCCCAGACAGTTTTAAAGTTGCTTGATGCAATTACTCCCATAGAGTTATAAGACTGCTCCCCGACGCTGGATCTGCTATTTTTGAGTCTCCTCCCACCGAGTGGTTAAGAAACTGTTGGACGACCAAAAATACTAGCTGGGGTTCCTGTGTTGCGTTACATTGAAATCGGTGACTATGAATTCGGTTTTGACGGAAGCAACAGCTGTACCTATTTGAAATAGTCTTGCACAGGGCCCTGCAAGTTGTAAGCTCCACTAAATGCCATTGTTAATCCAGGCCTGCAAAGTTGTACAACATCAGATGGGTCTAAAAATGTAAATATGCACAGAGATCAGGTAAAATCGGAAGCCTTGTGTTCCAAGACGATACATGCAGCCTTTATTTGCATTTAAACCCACCAGACACTCAGAACAGGGCTCTTGCTCTTGGGTAAACTCTGGGGCTTTGGGGAAGTAAGCTCTCAGCTTGGTCCACACCTCCGACGACACCAGTCTTCGATCAGCGTCTAGGATACTCAGACCCGCTGGAAAAGGAATAAGCACACACACAATTGTTGATCTCAAGACTAACATACTTTGTGTGCAAATGCCAGATAGAGAGAAAAGAATAATACCATGACTACATAGGATGTCCTCATTAAATGTCTTCATCTCGTCCTGGTTGCCTTCTGGGAGGTCTGGGCCATACTCTACAGAGAAACAATAACTACAGATGTAAGAATCCATCAAAAGAGGCACATTTGTCAGTCAGTTTCAGTCAGGACAGAGGACATCACCAGGTCATCACAGGTTACTCCTCAGGTAATCATATGCAAGTCTTCAGTCCACTTAAAATGTGAGACTTTTAACTATGGAAAACTAGTGTTGAGATAGTTTGGAATAAGACAAGCCATTATAATCATTACCGGCGTCTCATTGCTATGTTCTTATATTTTCTGAGTGCCCCATCCAGATCTTTGACACTAGCCGATCGGTTACGATTTATAAATACTAGGTCACAGATCAGATCTTGGCAGAATGTTTGTCCGTTTTCTTAATAATATCAAGCTGACATGACATGATTGATGGATTTTTCAGGAATTCAAGCTGTGACTGGTACGGGTGGAAATGACTGAAATCCATTGTACAATACAGGCACTCGTACTGTATGTTGTTTTCAGTAATATAACAGTTCAGATGGGATTATTTGTGAAGCTGGGAATCTTTGCCGATTCACCAGCTATTCCTATGGGCTGGGGCAGTGTCTGTCAGTGGGTAGTTGTTTAACAATTATATTTGGAGAACAAAAAGGAGGGAAATTAATTAACTAATATACATTTATTTCAAACAAAAACATCCACTGAACTTTGTCAGAGCATAATAAAAAATGAAGCAAAGTTTGTGGTCTGGCTTTGTGAAGGCTATGTTCACATTATTTTGATTTTAGGATACTACCCATAAACTAGTAGGATCATGGGCTTGATCTTTCAACATTTGGAAGGTTTTTGAACCATAGAAATAAGCAAAGCTACTAAATGTATAAAGCAGTGGTTTTCAACCAGTGGTCCTTGAGGGGGTTCCAGGTGGTCCCCAGCTAAATTATGGAGAGTTGGTAACCAAATGGACCCTTATTAGATCTTTTAACTCTTGAGTGTAAAATGAAACCAAATGGACCCGTATGGGTCCATTTGGTTTCATTTTACATTAATTTTATTTTACATTCATTTTACATTACATAACATCTGCATTACTTAATTTACAAGAAGTCTACACAATTAGAGAATGTAAAATAATTGTATTTTGATCAACAGTTCAAATCAATACAGCATGGATTGGAATTGTGGACAAGATCTTATCCGACGATAACAACTTTTTCAGTTTTTGGTCTGTGAGGCAAAATGTAATGGTGGTCCCGTGGCTCAAATGCCAAATGAATAAATAGTGGGCCTTGATATGAAACGGGTTGAAAACCACTGGTATAAAGTATAGAGGGTTCATCTCTCTACCGCTACTGCTGGTGCTGTGTGGTCCCTGTCCGTTGGTCTGTCCATTGTGCTTTGTCTCCTGTTCATCCTCCTCCAACTGCTCCAGAGCCAGCTGACGCCAGCTGCGCAGGGATGATTTCCCTACCCAGTAACCCTCATCACTGGCACGCGCACGCACACAGACGGACAGACAGACAGACAGACACACAAACGCACACACAGTATGACTGTCGGCTGCAAAACTGTTGTGCTATACATTCGATTGCAGAAGCACCATGTGCAGTAGCATTTTGAAATCAAAGGTAGCATTAGAGAGAAAGTTCACCCCCAAAATGACTTTTTATCCATCCCATTCGGGAACCCCTTTTGGTGTTTTGACCTTTCTGGATGGGAACCCGTTTTGGGGTTCTTGTTGCTATGTACAGTATGTAGAAGCATAACGTTTTTGTAATTTCTTTTGAATAAATATTTGAAGTTTTTCAGAATCGGCATCAGTCGTAAATAGGTTAATCTTTCGTTTATTTACCCCATGGAGCCTTGAATTCATGGGGATTTTTATGTTTTTGTCGCAATCCTATCCTAAGCCAATAATTTGATGACTAGCAGAGTCTCCATTGACTCCACTGGTCATCAAATTATAGGATTTGGGATGGGACAAAAACATCTCCATGAATTCAATGCTTCATGGGATGTGTAATTGATAGAACAAAAAATGGCCAGAACATTTTTTCCGTGAACTATCCCTTTAAGCATTTTCAAAATGTTAAAAGGATATTTCACTTTCAAAAGGTTTGGGCCATCTACTCAGGCTTATGTGAACACCTCAAACAGCAGAGGTAGTTCCAATGACTAGTCTGAAGTACTGCTCCCGCTTGATTCAGTATTTAGATATTTGATATTAATTTTAGCTGCCCCGCCCACATCCTATACAAACCCTATATAAACCCATTATAACTTTAAACACCATTTTAACCATGATAGATTCATCGAAATCACCCATCTTTTTTTCTGTTGACTGATATTGTCCTTCTAATACGTGAGGGGCCGTGTTTTTTCATTTATTCTTAGTAATTATTTTGAAGAAGAACCTCCTCCATGAAGAGGCCAGAGCAGACTAAATCACAAAAACGAATTATTACAAATAAATGAAAACAGTAAATGAAAAAACACGGACTACTCGTATTTAGGGTTGGGATTCGTTAGGATTTTAACGGTTCCGGATCCTTCCCGGATCCCTCTTAACGGTTCCGGTTCCTAACGGTTCCCTTAACGGATCCTAATATTATTTTTTTCCCCGTTTTTCTGACATAGATTATGCTTATATTATAACTAACCTAACCAAGTACATAATAAACACAAATTAATTAATTAAATTATTGAAAATGCACTTTACAATTATGAGGTGGCACTATTATTTAAATTTCACCACCACCACCACCAGCAGCAGCTATAGGCACCACAACAATATCATTGTTGCAATTTGTACTGTATATTGCAATTTGTACTGTATATTAAATATACAGTACACAATAATGATATTGTTGTAGTGACAAATGTTGTCTTTAATGTTCAAATTAATTTAATATGAAGGACCCCTTACCCTAATGGAAACAAGCCATAGTGCTTTCTTGGATTATAGCAGACCTTGTATTGAACTGTAGGCTACGTTCCTGTGCTTTTGTTCTGCAAATTGTTTATAAAGTAATCAATCTATGGCGGTATATGCACCTAAACGCTGGGCTCTCAACAGCCACGCAATTAATTTAGAGCCAAATTAAAAGCACGTTAGTAGTTTTTATTTTCCATTACGTTACTAGCCTGGGGAAAGTAAACCAGCCTTGCATCAGATCGTCCCCCGCTGGCTGTGGTGGAGCTGCGGGGAGAGCAGGCACGGCTTTCCGCATGGCTCTCAAACGCGATGTGTAGGCATATTGATTTTGAGATGTTTCCTCTATGTTCACGTGGTACAAGTTGCAACAACCTTTGCTAGCAACTCTCGCATTTATTGCACTTTGCATGCTCACTGCTCAGCCTCAGTCATTTCCCTCTCTGTTAACCACACTTTGGCGACATACTGTCCCACTCGCTCCACAGCGGTCGCTGAATGCACAGAACAGTGGGCGTATCCTCCCCGACCCCACTCACTCATGTAGGTGGGGTGACGTCACCCCAGGCTCTGCTTGCATGCAGGCACAGACACAGCGGAGCTAAATGACAACTGATGAGATCCGTTTGGGGAACCGTTAATAAAAAAACGATGGAACCGGCTCCGGATCCGCAATGTCGGAACCGGGTCTGAAATGGACCCGGTTCCGAATCCCAACCCTACTCGTATTAGAAGGACAATATCAGTCACCAGAAAAAAGTTCGGGTGTTTTCGATGAATCTATCATGGTTAAAAAAAAATGAGTTTGAAGTAATAATGTAATATAACTTAATAATAGTATAGGAAGCGGCAGGGCAGCTAAAATGAATATCAAATTACTGAATCAAGTAACTTTTGAAAGTGAAATATCCCTTTAAGCTTGTCGCAGGATTGTTATAAATGATATGATTTCAAACCACAACCACATTTACTGTATGGTTTGGTTAGAAAGTTACAGGGACAAGCAGGAAATAAAGTGGACAGAAATAAGTACAGGCCACAATGATGGGAAGACAAGACAATCAATCACATACACAATGAGCATAATCGTCTACTAGTATAATGCAGACAAGTCAAGGTTTTTTTTTTCCTTTGTGTGCTACAACAAACATTCAGGCCTCAAGTACAACATTGTACCTTTGAGTGCGTTTGACCAGGTTGGACACTTCCCTGAAGTCCTCATTGAGCTGGTTCTTTAGTCTGAGTACCCTGCACCGTTGGCCCACACACTCATTACACAATGACGAGGCTGGACAGGCGGACATGGACACACAAACAGACACACACACGCAAATTAATGCCAATATGCTGTTGAGTTACACCCATTTCCAATTAATAATATGAATTGTGAATTGTGAACAATAAATGTGTGAAATGTGGTGCAATGTGAGGTGATGGGGAGAGATTTTATAGCAACGATACGTCCGGAAAGACCGGAAGGGAATAGTTGTTTGTATACAGGCAAGATGGCAGAGAGCGGCAGTAATATAGTTGTGTAATGAACAGACAAAAGTTGTCTTATTACGAATTAACATATTCGGCTGGTTCATAGATGTGACAGTACTAGCTTAGTACTATGTTAGAAGAGACTCTGGCATATTCTAATTCAAAACAATGAGTTTGTCCGTCTCTAGTCTAGCTCAGCAGGGTTGAAGTTGAGTCACTGAACAAAGAGAAATTAAAAATGTAATGGCATTTATTTTATAAATAACGATAGAGCAAACCTTGTAACATGACTTACCGTCCAGCCTGGGACCTCCACTGTAGCGATCGTAAAGAAGCTGGGCAGCCGGCAGGGAGACCCTCTTGGCCTCGCCCACTTTGTCGGGGTGCAGTTTGCCGTGAGAGCACAGGAATAAGGAATTATTGATCTCCTTGGTGGCCGTGGAGTCGTCTAGCCACTTCTTCAACCACTCCAGAGGAACAAATTCATATGGTTGGCCTGGAGGAACGAGAGGGGGACATCTGAAACATAGGAAAAAAGATAACCTGCACAGCCACAGATGCCCAAGAGTAAGACCTGCCAAATTAAAAGACATTAAACAACCTCACCCTAGCACAATTAGACTGGAATAGTAGGTATTCCATTACAGTTACACAATGATGGTAAATGGTGCATTAACATAGCGTCTTTATCCAAGGCTCTTTACATAGATTCACCCTTTCACACACACACACACACACACACACACACACATTCATACACTGATGACAGTGGAAACCATGCAAGGCACCAACCAGCACATCAGGAGCAATTATGGGTTCAGCGTCTTGCTCAAGGACATTTCGACACTAACTCTGGGGGAGCCCGGGTTCGAACTGGCAACCTTGCGGTTACCATCCATCCAGCCACTCTACCCCTGAGCCGCCGCCCAATGATGCTGTTGGGCTTATGAAAACTTGCATAACTTAAAGCACCACATAAAAATAAAATCCAACATTTCTATGGGCAGAAGCCATGATTTGAGGTGCAACAGAATCTATTTTGACAGGTACTGTAGTCACTGCAAGGATTGTCACTTTTAATTAACTGATAGTCTCCGAGGCATGTTTGATAACATAATAATTGTAACAGGACATAATTAGGCTAGGGGGAGTCAGGGAACGTCTAGGGAACGTCTTTACCGACCGTCTTGTGCAGGTAAAAGCTCGTAGAGCTCCTTCACCTCCTCGTGTTTGGCCTTGCCCTTGTCCACGCTCTGCTTCCTCATCTCAGACATCTCAATGCACCACTCCTCAAACTTGTGGTTGTCTCGGTCCACCAGCCTTTGCAGGAAATCTTGGAGGGTAACGAGGAGATACAAAGGAAGGTGTCATGAAAAGAGACTACTATTTCTGATTTAAGCCAAAGTTATATTTGGTTGAGCAATGCATTGTGAGATCTGCTCATTTCAGTGCGCCACACCAGTGCACAGTAAATCAGGCTTAATGGGTTTCTACATTAAAATGTTACCTACATAAACAAATGAACTGAGCTACCTAGCTAAATAAATGGGGAGTGTGCCCAGTCTGCTCACATTTCAAACAAAGGGAATAAACATTACAGGCCATCATGAGCCCTCACCTGGTACCTCGACAACATCTGCAGTGGTGTCTGTGTCTGTGTTCTGCTCCTCTACGATCTTGTATACGAGCATGTAGGCATTCCTTGAGCAGTGGTAGCCTTTACTACATTTGGGTTTTCGTGTCTGGGATTTCACCGTCTCCGCTAGAGAAGATAAATTCCAGGAAGAAAAGAGGATATTGGTTGGAGAAACCGTACTGCAATCACTTCAAGACTTCGCACTGTAGGGCAGATGGGGATAAGATATGGATAAGTGTAACTTAAAACCACAATGTTCGAACAGGATTCCTAGATTCGTTTTCCTATTCAAATGACCATACAGTTTGTTGACCTTGGCTTTGTGTCTTGCTGAGTTTTTAAGTCTTTGCTCTACCAATGGTCAACATACATTTATATCATGAATATTTAGCAGACAGACTGGGCCATAGTAGCAGTAGAGAAATAGTTGACATGTAGAGAAAAGGTTGAAAATGCTGGAAGATCTCTAACAATGTGCCGCAGTCTGCACGTATTAATAGTGGGTGAAATTATTTTCCGTACAAGCTTCCACAAATTGATAGGATTAAGGTTCAAATGACAATTTGAACCTTAATCCTATCAATTTGAGACAGTGCGAAGTCTTGACAATTTGAACCTTAATCCTATCAATTTGTGCCATGTCAAACTCACTAATGTCCTCTTCAATTCCCAGCTGGAGCTTCTTCCCCTCCATCTTTTCAATCTCCTCGTCATTGAACTTGTACCAGTCGCTGGTGCGCGCGTCCTTCACATGGGCGATGTAGTGGCCAGAGTAGGCGCTCACTCCGCGATGGATCAGCACAGCACTCAGCTCATACGTACACTTCTGGTCTGGGGGAAATTATAATGTGATACAGATAAATAGCCCTATTATGTCACAGAAAATACTATTCAAGTTCAATATGCTGTAATGTAACAAGACTCTGTCATCATACTGATGAGGTCATTATTGATGAAGTTAGTTAATATGGAGGGAGGGAAGATCAGAGATATGTGAAAATGTATGGGGATGTACCTCCTTGACCTACTAGCAGTGTGAACAAGACATTTGGTGCTGGATCTGTCCAGCAGCTCACTACATTAGCCATGGACATCTGTCCATGCTCCTCTAGATGGCGACTGTGACACTGACCATATTTTTCTCTCGTCATACCACCCGACCCCCAAATATGATGGACGTCATGTGAATACTATCAATTTTGAGTGTCATCCTTGTATAGATACCTTCTTTTCCATCCACGAAAGGACCCATGTCCAGCAGCTCTGGGAAACTGATAAATGTGTTGAGCTTCTTTTTGTGGCCCGTTTGTCTGTTTGAAAGGACAATACGATGAAGTAGTAGCACAAGTTAAGCTGTTTTTTGTTTTGTTTTGTTTACAGATTCGACAGACCACAGAGCCGTGGCTAACCTGTCAAAGACAAAGCGCATGAGCTGTAGGTTGAGAGTGCTTGGGAGGCTATGGAGTTTGATGCGCCTGGTGGCATTCTGTTTGCTCTGACAGCTCTCGCAGAAGTATCGATTGTCCCCGTCCAGCTTCTCCTCCTGGGTGGGGGACATAACACCATTAGTTAATATTTGATAATGATATACGACGAGTACATCCGAGACATTTGACAGATCATTCTGTGATCTGTCTAGATTCTGACAGATTCTGACCTTACTGTACATTTACTAATTAATTCTACATTTTCAGACTCGATGTGTCAATTTGGATGACTGGAATTTTAACAATAACAAAAAGTAAGTTAGAAAACAATGACTGTGTGTGATAATGATTTGGATATCAAGTATGTAACAGTAAAGTATGCAACACCCTGTTACAAGTCACATATATGCATATATGTATTGTGTAACATTTGCATAATGACACTTCAATCTAATATGTTTTACCTTGAGGAACTCAGTCACACATTCTGTGAGATTCTTGTGACCCTGGATGTTAAGCTCCAGCTCATAAAATCTGGACGGCAGTGCAGATTCTCGGCTGCACTGGTTACACCTGGGGTACAAAAGACACATCAAATACATTCAAACAAGTCTTTAAAATAATGGTCAATGCTTTGGACACAACCTAAAGTCTTTATACTCAAGCCTGCAAGCCTTAAACCTGCAAATTGTAACATTTGTCCTTCCCAGGATTAGCACACAGGTCTCCCACACAGGAGATTACATTTCTATCTGTGAGCTAAAACAGCCCGTTTGGGCAAGGGAGTTATTTGGGTTTATATTAGTTCATGGACAACGTTCTGATGTCTCCTTTGATATGAAAGCCTTTAACTGGAGGTGTTATTAAAGGGACATTTCACCATTGGAAGAAACTGCAGTCACTAAATGTTAATAGTATTTGTAGTAGATTACAGTAGCACAATTTTACATTTGCACCCTGTGGCCAGAAAAATAATTAAGTTTGACTAGGGTTTGACTGGATTGCTGAATTCCTACAATGACCATAATGCTTTGGTGCACTGCCCCTCCTTGTGGAGAATGGAGGCTGTGTGGAAGTTTGTAGTCCAGGAAGGAAGTGAGACCACATTTTCATGACAAAGTTTGGTCATGAACATGGCGCCATGACGAAAATATCTAAAAAACATTAGACACAAAAGTGTTTATTGTGTCCTATACATCATTAAAATAAGATCTGGTTGCAAAAAGTGTGAAGCGGCCCTTTAATGTGAGGCTGATGGTGAGCCAGAGGATGCGTGAAACTCCTCACAAACATTTTTAAGCGGCATTGTGGTTATAAGACATAAGGCGTAACAATTAAGTTGAGGGCCGACTAATAGATGTACATATGTATGAAAGGTTGCATGTTCTTACATAGTTACATAGGAGAACTGTCCACAGAACTGCTGCTGGATGACACCCTGCAGGCTAGGGTCCTTCTGTTTGGACAGAGTGTCCTCCAACAGAGACAGGAAGAGTTTGGAGAACTCTTGGGCATCCTGCAAATTAAACACAACACTGCGATGACTGGGCTGGCAGGAAATAAGAGCACAGTAGTAAAAAACGAGCAGTCAGTCTGTATATGCAGTTTACCAGGTGCATGGCTCACGAAGATTCACAGTAAGACCACTCCGATGTTCTTCTGGTACTTTTAATTCATAGCCGGACAAACATAGCAAACATGGTCGCGTTTTGGTGTCAAGCCTCAGCTTGACGCCGAAACGCATGGAAATAAGAGCAGCTACTGTAATATAGAAAGGTGCTTACATCTGTTATTGTTAAAGGCATAGTTACTTTGCCCCATGTTTAAAACTATATATTTTGCCCATCATGTCCCTCATTCTGTATTTTCACTCACTTTCTGTTTTGATGACCAAAACAAATAATATCGTGAGAGGGTAGTAGTAGTAGTTTGTTTCAATAGGTAAACACAACCACACTACTGCAGTGGTTGATAACTGCTGGTATAGAGGGAAAGTGGATATATACAGTGTGTGTGTGTGTGTATATATATATATATATATATATATATATATATATATATATATATATATATATATATATACTGTTTTGTAATGTAAACACATGGCAAAGTTACATACTTACTTTGCCTTTAATAAAGAGGGCATTTAAAACAATAAAACCAGAATAAGACGTTGATTAGAAATGCTGTTTTATACTGTATCTGCACTTGTCTTGTTCTATATTTTATCTGTGAACTTATCTATGTTCATTTTAAAGATAAAAACTAAAAAGAGGCAGACTTTAGCTAAATGCTCACCTGCTGTTGTCCCGTGTCCAGTCCCAGTGCCTTGACCAGCCCCGACGGGTCAATGTACCGTCTGTTGCTGTTCTGCAGTAGTGCAAATAGATACTGGAGGTGCTCTGAGATCGACTCGGGCTCATAGTCTGAAACACATTTACACTATTAATTTATTTCTGTCAAGAAACAATGACATATTGCATTTTTATATTTTTCCCAGAATTCCCACAGCACTCGTCAGCCATGGACATACAGTACAAGGCACATGCGCGAGACAAAGTTATTGTCCATGAAAAAACTCCAAACATCCAATGATGAACAGGGCATGCGTAGGACTAACTACAATCATCCATGGATGAACACTGCAGTTCAGCCTCAGTTGGGGCGACCTCCAAGGCAATGGTAGGACATTTAAAGACTCCTACAGTTTGGACAGGGTTGAAAAGGTGTTCCGAATCCGTATGTAGAAAAACTGGAAGGGATAGTGTGCTCCTACACATGGTTTACACCCTCCCAGTGAAAGTTTCATCGCCAGGTGAAAAATCAGGAGATATGTACTGTGGTTGTCTACACCTTCCCCAAGACCAACAAGTAGCGGCTGACCCTGACACCGACAGGGGCTATACAGTACATGGGTGTTATTGGCAAAAAAAAAAAAAAAAAGGAAAAAAGTAAAACAGCACGGAGGTTGTGGGTTCGAAACTTCTAATCCACCGTGGTGCATCCGGCTTTGTCGAGCGTCTACTCTACACAAACACAATTGGCCCGTGTCCGGAGGAGGGAAGCTGGGCGGAGAGGGTGCACATTGGTCATTGCACATACTCCTACTACAGGCTGGGGTGGCACCTGTCAGCAGGGACTGTTGGACGGGAGGGAGGAGTTGGACGAGGGCTATACGGCCTCCTGGTGGGGGCTCCTTACTGGCAGGTGAGTCAGTAGGATACGACAGCATTGAATTGGCATCACGACTATTTGGGGATGGGGGCTAAATAATAACAATAAATAAAGTTGCCATGTCTCGCATAAGTGTCTGTGATATAAAATTTTCCTTACCCGAGTCGTCATTGTGCTCCTGTGCTCGAGAACTGTGACACAGGTAGAGGCTCCTGCGTAACTCCAGATTGTGGAACCACACCTGCAGGAATGTGTTGACGTAGCATGTTGCACCCAAATTGGTCAGACCCACAAAGGTGTTCTGATAGAGACAGGTGGATAGACAAGTCAGTTGTTTATTTTTCCAATACCCCCAGTTCAAACTCCCTTCTACATAAAAAAATAGTACTCCTCCTTTATTAACTACTTAATCACTATATAATATCATGCAACTAATGGCATAGTATCCACAAGCTCCCAACACGCGACATGATTCACATCGCTTGTAGATCTGCTTTTATTATTATTTAGCATGCAATGACATGCCCAAAATATAGGGACCACGCACAAGTTGAAAGTTGTTCAAATTGTTTATAACACTGTCAAGACCATCTTGTTACCTACCTTTGAATTGAATCCCAAACCAATGCTCAAGAAACCCTGAAGTGAGTAATCTTGGCAACGACACAACTGTTGCTAGACTTGATCAGGCTACCATTTCCATCATTTGGGACAGAGGTCAGGTGAGGCAGATAGAACATAATTACCATATCTCTACGCTCCGAATTTGGGTCATCGATGTTGTGGAAAGCATTCTCATCGATCTCTCCAAGCCATGCCTGTTCACCAATACCTACAAGGCAGTTAGGGTTTCCCTTGCAATTCCTCCTGCAAGATAGAGCAATGACTGATTCTAAACGCTGACATATAACATCATATCTATGCTGTTTGACGTAATGGAATTAATCCACAAAGTTCTGGGGCTTAATTTAAGAAAAACCCCTACCGACTTTGCTGTGTGGACAAGAGTTTAACATTAGAATTGTATGTTTTCGAGTGTTGTGAATGGATGGATGCATGTTATTATTAAATACAGTGTAAACACATCATCACACCAGACACACCTGCATGTTCCTCTCTTGCAGGCCGGTAAATTGACACGATATGCCAGCTCTATGTGTTCCTGGCCGATGTCCTCCGGCCTCACGGTTTCAACCCAACGCCAAGCCGCTTTCTCCAGCTGTAAACGCGGCGCCATGGTCCAATTAGGACAATCCTGCAGCTCAGTATGGGGAGCCGGGCGGAAGAAGGTCGTGGATCTAACGGCCTGTTTTCCACATATGCTAATAGGCTAACTGTGGCTAGCAATGAATGATGACCAACTTAACTGCAGCCCATGTAGCCGCTATGCTTAGGTAATCAATAATAATAAATATCACAGGTCCAAACGTCTCTTTAACAATACTCCACGTCTACATAGGAACACGAAACAGATCGAAGCAAGACTACAAGCAAGAGGCATTTTATCTACCGCGTTAGCTACACATTTAGCCTGACCCGGCAAGCTATGCTAACGTTAGCCAGTCCCCTTTCCTAGTGCATCATTAACGTTAGTCAGCACTGCGCACCATTTGGTCAACGTGGAGCGTAGTCGAACCGTGTGCGTGCAGTAATATTTATATATATGTATATATATATATTTATTTTTTACATTTTATTGATAGTTTATTTTAGATTTAGCGCCCTTGCGTCAGTTTATAAATAAATTATTTCCTTGGTTCAAAAGCAACACGACGTACGCTGTTGACGTTTGCAACGTCACGAATGTTGTGACTGGAAGGTGTCTCTCCCTCCTCCCCCCTCCAGGCCCGAGTGCTGTCTGCAGTCATGAAAGTTTATAGTTAGAGAAATTCAAAATCCAGCCGTCTGCTGCCCAGCCTCTCCCACCCCTCACTGGGGAAAATTCTTCTTGTATTCATGGCGTAGGCCCACGACATCCAGTATTGAATTGATTTGATCATTTTTTATAGGTAAAGAAACGTTGAATATGTATGTGTTTGGTTCCAAAACACCCCAGAGAATTACCTGCAGGAAAGTGAAGGCTCGTTTGATAAATATTAAGAACAATCAAAGCATTGATGTCCATTTATTGGAATTTGGAAACACCCAAGTGGAGCTCTTCTATGATTAAAGCGCCAAACGGAAAGATAAGGAGGGACTTGGAAGCAAAAGGAATGCTTGTGGACATTGAAGTGATGCACATCAGCGTCGGAGAGGAACAGGCACTGTCAGATCAGTTACGCAACCTTTGCGAAATCGAATCCCTTGGAATCCACATGAAAGAAATGCATTCTGAGAAGGAAGACATGGCAGTGTATCCCAAACCCGGATATCCCAAGCCGTGCATATCCAGGCTTCCCAAGCCGTGCCTATTCCCACTAAGCTGAGGAAGAAATGCCACTTGACAGTTTTCAAATCAGCCTCATGGTGGCGCTACAACAGGCCAAGTTGCGTCTCACACACACACACACACACACACACACACACACACACACACACACACACACACACACACACACACACACACACACACACACACACACACACACACACACACACACACACACAAACAAACATGTTTAAATTACTCCTAAACATTTTGCCAAACATCACACACTCTCCTATCCTCCTGGTGGAGACCTGTGCCCAGAAGGGCACTTTTTCTAGTTCATTTCTGCATCTCTTAGGGGTTAGGGCCCATTTAACCATATAATGCGCAGCCAAAAATGGCAGATCTGCAAGTTCAGTGTCTTGAATGAGATGTGCTGTGAGTTTGCATATCTGCTATTTTCCAGCATAGGACCGTTGCACAGTGAAGTATAAACAAGGCTTTAGGATTTATAAGTCGTTTTTAGAATCCTCCTCCTCAGGAGCATATCCACGGCTTCCCAAGCCGTGCATATCCACGGCTTCCCAAGCCGTGCATGCCTATTCCCACTAGGCCTATAGACCGATTCACAGAGGGGTGCCCTGGGCGCGGCCATTACTGAGGGGTAATCCATGGAGCAGGTGCTCCGTAGGCCAGGTGTAATGAATCAGTGCTGCTGCACTCAATGGTACACCTCAGTAATGGCCGCACCCAGGAAACCCTCTGTGAATCGGTCTATCCACACTTTTCCTGGGCTGTGTGTGCTCCAGTTCCTGTTGATTTCATTGGATATCATTGGTCATCTGACCAGTTTCATTGGCTTTCATTGGATCAAATCGACAGGAACTGGAGCACACACAGCCCAGGAAAAGTGTGGATAGGCTGAGGAAGAAATGCCACTTGACAGTTTTCAAATCAGCCTCATGGTGGCGCTACAACAGGCCAAGTTGCGTCTCACACACACACACACACACACACACACACACACAATTAAAGGAGAAATTAGGTCAAATGTCCGCCAAATATGACGTAAATTTGTGGCAACACAGTGAACTAGAAAATTCGCAATTTAAAAAAATTGCAGTGTGGTTGCCGCAGTGGCTTACATATGCCCCTCCCACTAATATTGCCAGCCAATTACAATTTCAAGTCACACCTTAGATCATGTGTAAGTAATTCGGAGGGGATTTAACCCCCAAAATTCATGTTTTTGTGACTAACGGTTACATTTCTTGCATTTGCGGCGCCCCCTTTGGATGAAAATGGAATTGCTTTTAGAACTTGATTGATTGAACCACCCCGGACATGTGATTCAAATTTGGGATGGATTGGACATTCCGTTCGTGATTTATGGCATTCTTTGTGATATAGGCCCCTCCTACTAACTTCGGACGACGATTACGGCCAAACGATATGCACTATCAAAATTCCGCCGTTCGAGTTTTCATCGGAAAGGTCCAGAGATCACGTGTACATATTTTTGTGAGATTTGGATAAAATATGTAGGAGGAAAAGCAAAAGTGTGTTTTGGACAAAATTCAATTTTTTTCCCCTGACGAAAATGGGCGTGGCCTATATGTGGAAATGCATCATGACCCAAGGAATCCATGGAAAAAGAAAATTTGATTTTACGACTTACGGTTCAAGAGTTATAGGGAAAAAACATAAAGTGGGCTGTTATAGCGCCACCATGAGGCCGACTGATGTAATTCCTTTTCAATTATTTTCATAATTATTATGAACCTCCCTCCCAAGTCTTGTAAATATGGCGTCTCCAATGGAAAAAAAATACTTACATTTAGTCTTCGATTTCCCCATTATAAGTCTATGGAGAACTAATTAATTAATATCAATTAAACTATACAACGGATCTCTTAACAAAACACAAGCACACGATTCCCGATGAAGCCGGTCAATTTGACATATGGCTCGAGTGTGTGCGGCAAAAACTGTGGGAGGAGTAGTGCGGCAAAGTATCGCTCATTTACAATAACAGTCTGGTTGCCCTGTTAGGGCAACCACCCTAATTAAATTATTGTATGAAGTAGCCCATAACGTTAGCTGTAGTGAAAAGCAGAAATGATAGGTACCTGCAGTGTCGGTCTTTTGATTCCCAGTTGTCCAGGTGGACACCGCGTTAAGTGCAGTGTGAATGTGTGTATGAATGGGTGATTGTATCACATTGTAAAGTGTTTTGGATAACAATACTGTAGAAATGCAGTTGATTTACCACTAGTACAACTCACACCGTCTCACTGGCACTATCACTTTACGTGGCTGTGAAGTGTGAATACGGTATACTCTATTCTCACATTTAATATACCTAATATCCAGTTTGTTTGTTTTGTTTCTAAATTTTATCCCACAATTTTGCAACCCATTCTTTCACCCAGTGTCAATTATCTAATGTAATTCTGGGCGCTACACTTCCTCTGCCAACCTGGGGACGGCAGCAGACTGACCGCATGCTTCCTTATTTGCATGAGGAGTCCAATCTGCTTGTTTTCACATGATAGGAGGGAGTTTCGCCAACCCTGCCTCTGGTATGGGCACTGATGACGCGGACGAGAGGGCACCCAGGACGTTCTAGCTGTGAGGCGACAGCACTACCGACTGTGCCCCCCGAAAATATATAATATATAATATTCAGTTTTACGTGATTTCTCACAAGAGACTGACACACCTTATGAGTTTTTTACCTGCAAACTTGTCATGTCATGTCATAGAAAACTCGGAGTTGAACTCGAACTACTGTAGAACATTAAGATAACCATAACTTTGAGAAATGGGTAGCATAAGTACAAGTATACACTCCCTGGACATGACCCCATGTGACATGACCCAACCCTTGCTGAGTGCTGAGTGCCAAGCAGGGTCACAAGCACCGGGTCCCATTTGTCTTTGGTTTGACTCAGCTGGGGATTGAACCCCATCCTCCCAGTTTCAGGGCATAGGCCTACACTGTCCACAAGGCCACTGAGCTGATTCTAATGTAGGTTACCCCTTAAAATAACATTTCATCCTCCTGTATGTCCCTGCATGTCCCATTCCCTCTTTTTGACCATTCTTAAATGATACATGCACTGTGTATCATATTGTTTTTATTATAATATACATACAAAGTACTCAAACCAATAACTCAATCAATATAAAATCTCAAGAATATAACATAGAATTTTGCATTAGCCTCCTGAACTTTATTTGAAACAAATGTATTGTGTCTATAGATTCTAGAAAAGTAAAAACTAAAAGTCACAATTCTGACTTTTTTTCTTCTTCTTCTTGTAATTGTGATTTTTATAGCTAAGCATTCCCTTCTTGTAATGGCAAATTAGACAATTGCAAGAATTGCAATCTTATTATAATAACTTATAGACAAAAGCACCAGAGATCAAATCATACCAACAGCATGCAAATGGACAAATGAATAAAGCAAAACAGATGTTCTGCCTAAAAACATATGTCAGACATACACATGTCAACTCAGCTGTCAACTTAATTAAATTAACAATTACGTCACAAATTCAACCTGCTTTGGCCTGCTGGGCTTACACAGAGGTGAGTGTTTAGACATGAGTAAATTGTCTTTTATGGCAGTGACAGCATCTGGTTTTATCTCCCGTTCCTTGGGTCCAGCTGTTCTCCGCCGCTCAGCAAACCCTTTTCTACACTCAGAACCACTCCTTCTGTTCTCAGACACATGTCGCCAACTTTCTGTTCTGCCTCTTCTCTGCTCTGAGCCACTCCTCCTCAAACCCTCCAAATTCCCTTCTGCCGAAAGGTCTCTCCCAGCCCTGGCACATGAGTCTGGAGCAGTGGAAGGAGGCATTGTGGTAGCATCATGTACAGGGTTGCGTATATTCCCCAAAGCTTGCATACGTTTCAGGTGACTGCTGCCCCTCACAGGGCTGCTGAACCTTTGAACACGGAATACTGAGCTGTTGTCTGATGAGTGCCCACGGCTCTCACTGTTGCTCCTCTTGGGGTGGGGCGAGGGATTCCTGTGGTCTCGTACAGGACTCATTCCGGACAGACGGCTGTGGCCATAGGCAGAGCGGCAACACGAAATGCTGCAGGAGGAATAGCGTAGGCGGCAGAGCGTGCAGGCACAGCCAGAGAGAAGGGTAGAGTGGCTGTCCAATGATGAAAGGAATGTGAGTGGGAAGGCGCGCTGACACTGTAGGATGCTCTTGGGAGAGCTGAGACGAGAGGAGGCAGCGTTGTGGGACCTGTGGCAAACAGGTAGCACGTCTGCCAAGCTGGACGCCCCACTCTCCTCCTGCATCGTCCGGACCTGAAGCCACTCCAGCCGCAGCAGCCTCTCCAGGTAACGCTCCAAAGGGCCCACGGGCCTGGGTCGAGGGACTCCTCTTCCCTCCATGTTGTAAAACACAGCCAGCTGACTGAGACTCCAGGAATTAAAGGGTGGTGGTAGGAAGTCTGGGAAATTAAACTTGCCATGACTCTGTCCTCTGGGTGTCTGGATGTGTGAGGAGAGGTCATCAGGGCCAATGACCTCTGGCCTCAGGCTGAGCTGCGGAGGAACACGGGCAGAAGGGGGCAAGGGTTGTCGCTCTAACTCTGACAGATCACGGTCACTGGCATCTTCTCTGTTGTGGCTACTTGCAATCGCATCCTCTTGGTCTGGTGACTGGTTCTCCAGTAAAGCTGGACTTGAGGATGACGGGAGATGGCTGGCTCTATTCTTTCTGGAACCTGGAGCTTCCTGGTTTCTGTAGAGACGGCGCTGAGAGGCCTGCTGAACTTTAGGCTCCCTTTTGTCTCCTGCAGAGGTCACCATACGGGGCTCTGGTGTTGCCTGAGCACTATAGAATCAAGAACAGTTTTATTTGTCACTTAAGCAGTGAAATGTTGGTGGTATTTGTTCTGAAGAACCTTGTAAACATAATAATACACTACAACAGCAAAGTAATAGTAAAAAAAAGAAAAAAGAAAAGTATGCATAATAAAAAAATACAAAATAAAAATGTGGATTAAAAATACTGGATCATGCAATAAAAGTTGTTGTCCTATACTGGTAATGGTGAAATTAAGTGCTGGCTATTGGTAGAAGTATACCTGATTCTAGCCCTCCTTTCTCTCTCATCCACCTTCCAATCACCCTTCACCCCGCAGCAAGTTGGGGTCTTATTATATATTATATTTCGCAACACAATAACAATATCTGGTTAATATCTGACCTGAGTTGCGGGATATTGCATTTAGGTTTAGGTTTGTGCCGTGACTGCCATCTTCTTTGCTGGAGCCGCTGCAGATGTAGAGTAGGAAAGAAAAATAATGTTTTAAATAAGTGTTGAAAAGCTCATAATTATTTGTATAGAACAGGGGCCCTCGGACAGGGGGTCCTCCAAATCTTTGTGTGAGGATTCTGAGGGGAGTGAGGGGAAGATTAGCCAAAAATAGCTGATCTGCAAAAACATCTGATAATTTTGGCAAAGAGGTTTGGTGTAGAGGGAGCGTTTATTGAGGCTTTGTCTGAAAATTAACTTTAACATGAATTAATAGTGAAGATAATGTGTAAAAAACAAACAAAACAAAAAACATACAACATTGATGATAGCGTTGTCAAACAAGTCTATGAAGCTATGAAATCTATGAAAACTCAGACCTGTCTGAAGTGAGTGGTGCAACAGCGCCCCCTGTTGGTACCCTAAACGGACATACAGATACATACAGTATAGTACAGAGACAGTCAGACATTGCTGGGCTTTGGAGTGGCTGCAGTGCTGCACACCACTCCAAATGTTTTAATCTGGGTTGAAAAACGTTGAAGACCCCTGGTGTTTGGCACAGGGGTCTGTCTGCAAAAAAAAAAATCAGCAGACAAATTTTGAAGTGTAGCACTGCAAAATGGAAGATGATAGGCTAAATTGGTTCTCTCCTGCATGATTGGATGAAACCTAAATAATTATATATTTTCCGAAAAATATCAATATGAACTACAAAAGCACTATGTAGCCTACTGTATAAGTAAGCATAAAGGTAGCCTATAGTCTATATTTTAATTATTCAGGATTTTTATGGTTTGGTATTTTGGTTCATTAAATGCATTTTTCTTGTGTTGCACTTACTTTGTCTGTAGTATGGACACCGTCTTGACTTGCAATCTGCAATGACTTCCTTTGTGATTGCCTCCTACCCATTTTGACGCTTGGAATAAAGAATTCAGAAATACAGTCAATCTGTAACAAAACAACCTAATACATCTGCAACTATTTATTTTTATTTTTATTGAAATAGACACAAGTAGCCTACTGTAGCTATTTGAAATAGGCTGGCTATAAAAGCGCCAATCACATTATAATTGTAATATAATTATATATATTTGCATATTGATAAAGAAGTAGGCAGACTATGGCAATAGCTGGATACATTATCTGCCCAACTTGGGCAGACCCAATGTATCCATTGTGTTGTTTAGCCTCGACTACCCAAGGAGTAGTCGAGGCTATAAACAACACAAACCACATTACAGACACAGCGGCATCATGCACAGAGAACGCGCGTCTCCGCTATAATTATAGGAACTGGAAGCAACAGCACAGCGATCTCATTAGAAAACATCGCGCGCTGCAGCTACAGCAAATTTATGATTTAGATCTAAACAATAATAATTACCAGGCCACATTGGGACTGTTTCTGCACGACGACGTCTTATTATGTTCCCTTTCCCTGTCGGAGACCTTCCCAATGCATTGGGCCACTCGTTCCTGCAGAATCGTGCCCATCCCAGGGTTGCAATATCTACCAATCAAATTGATGAGAAGGTGCTCCGTGCAAATTAAACGACATGTGATGATTACATACAATAAGCCTATGAGGTTAAAATGTCCATGAACTGATTGTTTTCTTAGATGTGCCGTGTACGCAGACAACGCAGTTCACGATATGCTTCGTCCATAAGAAACATATGCCAGTGAGTGGGCTATGCGAATAATGCGATGTCCTTAATTGCTCTTTACAGCCTTATTATTTAAATCAGATGATATGAATGTTGACATACATGTCATGTCAATACGATATGCCTGCACGTATGACTCTTGCGTGACTTGCGTCACATCATCACATGCTGGTGCATGGTGCGCCCAATAGCCTACACTGTATGTGCTGTGGTGGAAATCATAAATGACTGTAGGCCGTGGATACACCTGCTATGTAAGATGGGACATGTAGTCTGTGCGAATTCGCATATGTTTAATGTATTGGCACTGGCAGGTAGGCTATGTTTTGCTGAATGATAGCCCTATTTAATAAATTAATAATATAACCATATCTATTTCATTTGGATTAAATAAGTAGGCTGTATAGACCACCTATAAAAAAATATAAGCTATAGGTCAATATTAGCAATGCTCAAGGAATTAAAGAAGCACTTTTTAACCTGTCTTCATATAATTGGTCCTCACCTCATGTAACAGAGTTTAGTGGGTTCCACTTGCTCCATCAGTAATGACATTTCTTATTGGTTTAGTGGGCGGCACCCATTGAATAACACTGGCGTCCACGTTTAGAGTGGTCAGTCTAACATGAGACATGCCCATGGTAAGATGTGTTCCTCAGCACACTATATTTTCAATTTTCAAGAGTCTGTATGTTTACTGTGATACTGTGATGAATATTAGTTGTTCTAAACATACTAAATGTACCAACATGAAGTGGCGATATGTTTTGTACATGTTTTCAATTAATTATTTTGACATAATAAACTAAACTGTTTTATAAAAAAAACATGCTCTTGGTCACGTTGCTAATTCTGTTATAGACGTGCTGAGGAGTGGGTGTGTTACACAGACAGAAGCTGACCAGATACGTCTGTGTATTTTACCAGGTACATTGTGTTGTTATTGCCTTGAAATCTCTCGTATGTTCATTGATTATGGTGTCAGTCTAACATGAGACATGCCCATGACGTGCTGAGGAATGTGAGGATTGGGTGTGTTAAGGCTCATACATAGTCTGGATTTTCGGTGGTGAGGTGACCACCGAACTACAACATGACGTCACAAGCCACGGTGAAGAGCAAACCACCGCCACCTCTACTCTCTTCTAATCTCTTTCTACTCTGTGTGACTGCATCTCATAGGAGGGCTGCTCACGATAATAAAAATCAAAATAAATTTCACACCCGTGTGAAATGAGGGGCGCTCTTGTCATCGTACATCAATTTATGTTAGCGGACATTTGACATTAAGGTACATATGTGGTCCCTTAATTGGCCAAGCACTCCCACCAACATGTGATTGGTTAGCCGATCTGCTCGTTTACATATGATGTACGTTTTCCCTTCAATGGCATTTAATGTTTTGATGTTTATTTTACCTCACGGAATTATCCGCTCTTATCATCATCATCATCATCATGCATCATCTCATACTGGCCAATCAGAATGCCTGTTGCCCTGGGCCGTGGCTCAGCGGTCCAGGCACCTTGGCTGGTAATCCCGATGGCCTTTACTGCATGTCACCCCCTCCCCATCTCTCTCCCCATTTTCCATTCAATGTTTAATTTACATCATATTTAGCGGACATTTTACCTAATTTCTCTGTTCATTGTCAATTGCATATCTTGGGGACAAAAGCTGTTTTATCAAAAATCACACCAGGTGAAGTGAGGTGTGCTCTTACATGATTACATCATTATACATCATCTCATTCCGGCCAATCACAATTTGCGTCCTCACCTTCTTATTCAATGTTTGTGTTAAATGTTTATGTGTGTGTGCACAATAATTGTGGTATTTTATCATGAACATGAGGACCAATTATATAAGATAGGGTTGAACATATCGGCCTAGGCCTATAATGTCATTTTACAAGAAATAAAACAGTGTAAAGGCCACACTCAGCCCCCCATGGGAAAGGGGTGGGTGGGGTCTTTTGCCCCAAACACATCAATAAATATTCACTTAAACTCATTTCATCATCACGGTCTAGTAGGCCTACCGGTAATTCCACCAAAACGATATTCAGGAAGATATGTTTCATCCTGAAACAAGTTGTAAACACAATGTAATGAAATTAGACTTCTTCGTTGGAATGTCACTATAGGATTTAAGATAAATCAAAATCACAGTAGTTAGTCTATCAAATGGCATGCAGGTGTGGGGAATAAGGCTGGGGTTGCCATGGAAATCAATTGCTCATTAGGTCCATTGGCAGAGCCTGAGCAGAGCCATTTCTGTCGGTTCTGGAAAACCGTGTATCCGACTGACTCAAGGCCGGGCACTGACCTGTGGATATACTGTAGGCGAGTGACGAGACTATACTGAGTCTACTCGCCTATTGACCGATGACCCGGCCATCAAATTATTGGCTTAGGAATGCTACAAAAACAACAAATCTCCATGAATACAAGACTTCATGAGGTGTGCAATTCATAGACAAGTCGTTTCTTGGGTGAACTTGAAAGAGAGGCCAAATTAGAGGTTCTTCCTTGACCTCCAGGGAATATGCGCGCATCGGAGGTGCATTGTATATGGGCATATCTACTATGCTCATATATGGGCATATCAGTTGGATCGGTGGCTCTGGACAACCAGATCTCCGTATATGCCTATATATGGGCATACGTCAGATTGGTGGTTCTGACCTTCAATGGCGGGCAGAGCAAGACACTCCCTCGGGTCGTGGGCGACACGCACGCCGAGTTTAAAGTCGGACGGTCTGGCAGTTCTCGATGCAAGCTGGAAATTATGTAAATAGGGAATGCATGCCCCATCCTGTTAAGCAATACCAGTTGTCAGAGTATCCATTGTAACTGTCTTGCAATCTGGGATCACTGACTATGAAAATGGACTCACTAATCAAATGGAAGGTGTGGGGAATTTGCCAAGCTTAGGCTAGGGTTGCCATGGCAAACAATTGGCTTGTTTGGCCTATGCCAGAGCCTTCAATGGGCTTATCAGCGGTGGTTCTGGACAACTGACTATCCAACCGACTCGACACCATGCACTCAACTCCCTCATGTCTTCTGTATGTGTTTGATACGTGAACTACAGACGTACGTACGTAGCCTACAGAGATTCCATGCATTTATTGTAATAGGACGTGGTCTACCTCAAGAAGAAGTGTGGTTATGGCAGTGACATATCTAATCGCCATGGAAAAGCAGAAACTCTGATGGTGACATCACACATTGTTAGGGGTCAATTCCGTTTAGGAAGGGCGAAGTTCTGACTTGAACTAAACACTGGCTCCCAAGAGTTATGTAGTCTTGAAGATGGGTAAGAGATTGAACCTAGTCGTGAAGTTAAGGAGGACCAAAAGGAGAAAGGCTTTACCAGGCCTAAAGAAAACGTAACATTCCGACAAGGCTATTGCTGATGAACATCGCCTTAAAACAAGGGGAGGATGATGTAACGGTTAGCTCGACGTTACATCACCCTTGACATTATGGTGTGTATATATATAGAGCCTCCCAACCTAACATTACCATTCGAACATAGGTGTGAGGAGTTCAATTGAGATTAGTATCAAGTAATCTATAATGGAAGTCTCCAGGGACCAGCAGACAACGATGACTACACAGACCATTACAGTCAGAAAGCCAAGAGGGTTAAAGAATAAGGTAGAGGATGAAGAGAAACAGCTGGAAGAGCGGGAAACGAAATTGAAGGCTTGGCAAAATTATTTAGATGAGCAGGAGGTGGAATTTAAACAGCTGCAAACTGAACTTGAAATGAGGGAGGAGACAGCTAGGGCCTTGATAAAGGAGGTGGAACAGAGGAAGAAGAAGGTTGAGGAGAGGGAAAACAAAGTGAAGGATGTCATGGGAGAAGCTGACCTTGAAACACAGAAAGATCAGAGACCTAGCCCTACTGCCGTAAATAGGGGTCCACCCATGCCAGTTTGGGAAAGGATGCAGGGGGAAGCAGAGGAGAATAAAGCACTGTTTGTGGGACACATCCCTCACACTGTAGATAAGGCTGAGCTCATGGAGTACTTTCAGCAGTTTGGTAGAGTCCAGGAACTTGTTATCAAGAGTGGGAAGCAGCACCCTAACTTTAGCTTTATATCGTTTGAAGACTCAAGGACTGTACAGCAGATCCTTAATAAGAGGCCCATATGGTTACATGGTAAGTTTCATCTCAACGTGGAGGAGATGAGACCTAGGCCAACAAGGAAGGGAGTAGTTCCACGTGGCCCACCAAACCATGTTTCAGGTCAGGATGAGAAATCTGTGGTGACTTCTAGCCCTGGACCCTCAGCAGAGGCAGAGAAGGTGGCAACGCCTACAATGTCTACAGCCATTGAAGAAAATCGACTGAAAACTTTGGGACATGATCTAGACGAGCAAGAGGTGGCGGGGATAGAAATGGAGGCTGATGAGAAGAGGGAGGAGGAGAAAGCCGAGGCCATGCTGAAGGAGGTGGAGAGTGAGAACAACGTGAGTGAGAGTGAGGACATAGTGGACACTTCTGCTGTCCTTGATACACAGAAAGATCCTACACCCCAAGGCCGTCCAGCTGTAAATATGGTACGCAGGCCAGTGTGGGAAAGAAAGCAGCAGGGAGAGGCAAAAGCCAACAACCCCACCACCCACCAACTGTTTGTGGGAAACATCCCTCAAAATGTGGAGAAGACTGAGCTCATAGGGTTCTTTGAGCAGTTTGGTAAAGTCCTGGAACTCAATATCAAGAAAGGGGGTAAGAAAAACGCTAACTTCAGCTTTGTGTCGTTTGATGATTCTGAACCCGTACAGCGAATTCTCAGTGAGAAGTCTATAATGTTACGTGGTAACTGTCTGAATGTGGAAGAGATGAGAACTAGGTTGCCAAGAAGGGGCCCACCGACCCATGTACAGAAACGTAGTTTTTATAACAGACAGATTGCGGAATCGGACCAGGAGAAATCTACTGTGACTGATAGCCCTGGATCCTCAGGGGAGGCAGAGAAGGCGGCAAGAGAAGAGGTAGAAGAGAAGAGACCACCACTACCAATAGCTTTGGGACACAATCTAGATGCAGTTGTGAACCAGGAGGAGGACAAATCTGCTGTGATAGCTACCCCTGGACCCTTGCCGGAAGCTGAGAAGGTGGCAAAGCCTACAGCCATGGTGGAAGAGGAGAGCAGACTGCCGAAGGTTTTGGCATTCATGGAGATGGAAATTAATCATGCTGAGAAGCAGGGGATTGAGGTGGTGGAGATGGAAATTAATCATGCTGAGAAGCAAGAGATTGAGGTGAGGGAGTGGGAGAACAAGAAGGTGAGTGAGAAGTACATTCGCAACACCCCTGTCCCTGAAACACCAAGATATCAGAGACCTGGAGGCCGTACAGCTGCACATATGGGAACCAGGCCAGCGAGGGAAGGAAAGCAAGGATATGTCAACAAATCCACCATCCACCAACTGTTTGTGGGAAACATCCCTCACGACGTGGACAAGGCTGAACTCACAGAGTTGTTTGAGCAGTTTGGTAAAGTCATGCATGTCATTATAAAGAAAAGTTCAAAGCACCCTAACTTTGGCTTTGTGGGATTTGAAGACTTGGAAACTGTAAAGAAGATCCTCAGTATGAGGTTCATACTGTTCCGTGATAACAGGCATCTTAACGTGGAGGCGATGAAAACTGGGTCAGCATGGAAGGGAAGTCCACGGGGCCCACCAACCCATGCACAGAAAGCTACCTTTGATGGAAGGCAGGATGGACGACAGGAGGAGCATGAGAAGTTTGTGGCGACTGCCATGCCAGGGCCCTTGGCAGAGATTGTGGAACTGGCGACACACAGCTGAGAGGATAGCCCACAAAAAAACTCACACACAAAAAAGGTCACAGGCAAGGAGGAGGATGTAAGAGCGAACGAGAGGTGGCCGCACAACTGAAATTAGGAATGACAAATCTGAGTTGGAGGGAATCCTCTTGTCGCTAAGTCCTGAAGCCAAGCCCTACAGGGAGGGATACATAAAAAGGGGTTTGGCTATAGAAGGATCTATATTCTATGTAAAAAGATGGGGTCTAATTGACTTCATAAGGCCAGTCAGTCTATGACATACGGTAAAACGGGTAAATCATCTATGACGCCTCACGCCAGTCACCTCCATATTTGGGCAAAGTTTCGGCCCAATCCAACCTTCATTGATTTCCAGTATATAAATTGAAAATTGTAAAAAGTAAAAGAATATTTGTTACATGTGGGAATTTATTCTGCACACCTGTTTGTTCCATTGGTTTGCAAGATTATGCAAAAATAAATAAATAGGGAATTTCCCACTCCAGATAGAATCTGTACCATGTGACCTTTCACTAAAAAAGTGGAAGTAGTAGAATATGTGATATATGATGATAGGCCTATAACAGTTTCCCTGTGCTGCAGAGATAATGCACAACAAAACAAAGTGACTGAAGCTGATTATTCACCGCAAACAACAGCCCCGACTCCGTGGGGTAGCCACACAGACACATACACCTTACTAAAATAAAAATAATAATAAATAATAATAATAATATGGGGGGAAACAGACAAAAGGGGAGACATTATTACTATGTAATCATTCCTTGTTTTTTAATTGCAGGTCAATCTCACCTGACAGGCAGGGGAATTGGTCTTTTTGATGTCTGGTGTTTTGATCATCTATAAATGCACCAGGTGTGCGTGCGTGCGTGTGTAATCCACGTAACCCGAGAACTGTTTGTTCCACCGACTTCAAATTCGCCTTGGTTGGACCAACGGTTGAACCAGAACCGCCACAAAAGGCCTCTGTCCAGAGCCTGGGCAGAGGCAGATCTTTGTTTTTTGTTTTGTTGATTTGTATTCATATGGGGAATTTTTGCTTGGTTGCCTAAATGGCAACTTGTAGAATGAATCGTAATACCTCTTTTTTATTTAGGGTTCTCACTCATACTGTATATGTGCAGAATGAATTGCTGATGTTATATTTTCAATAGCAGGTCAAACTCATGTGCTAAAGGCCAGGTTATGGTTAAATTGTTATTATGCAGATATGGTCTCTGGTTGACATGGAAAAAACATGTATCAATTCACTATCACGTCACCGGGCACCATTGACATGCAGCTGTTTGTTTTAACTATAGTATGTTGGAACATACTAGTGCAGTTCTACAATTTGATACAGTCATTCCTCAATCTTCAGCTGTATTGTACCGCAAAACTGATGCGGGGATCTGCACTGGTGGATGTAGTAAAGTAGGAATCAGGGATCTGTGTATGTGTGTGCGGCTGTGCGCATGCCCATCCTGTGTCCTTGCAGGTCCTGTGGACGGTGGTAGCTAGCGTTGTTGGGCCACCCATGCAATTAGACGATCGCTAACCCTAACCTCACAGATATTTTGCCTAAACCTAGCCTAAAAACCCTGTCCACCTGGATGAAACAGGGAAAAAGAGACTCCCTTGTGTCTCCGTCAGACACGGATGCACTTGTCCAGGTGGCCACATGTCCCTATGGTGCTCAGTTGTCCAAGTGCAGTGTGCGTGGACCTTATGAATACTGGGTCAGTCACGTCGGACTATTGGAAAATTTGGCATGTCGGAATATTTGGGTGCCGGACAGCCCGGACTATTGGTTGTCGGACTATTTATTCGCTTGTGCACAGTGGCTTGTGCACAGTGCGAACATCAACAGCGCCACTTTGTCAACTGTTGGTACCCTAGGCCTAAACAGACGGGACGCACATTGCTGTTCCTTACTAAACAAATCATACCCGTATGAACTGAGTGGTGCAACTCTGTGTGGGGGTCCCCGGAACATCCAGACCCACAGGAACGTGCCCAGGGTGCCGGCCCGGTTCCGGTGAGCCGCCCCGCGTCCGAAACAGTTGAGAAATGACAGAGTTACCGTGTGGGGGAATTAGCAGACAACACTCTAAGTAAGAGAGTGGTATTCTCTCTCCCTCCCTCTGTCTCTCGCATGCACACGGTGCACACTCCACATTATAATTAGCAGGCAACAGTGCAACACTCTCTCTACATTTCTAGCTCAACAGCACCACTTTTGCACCCTAAACAGACAGCTGTTCCTTGAAGTGGTTGCACCACTTAAAAACTCAGCTTCCCATCATGCACCTGTGCACAGTGTGAAGCTCATCACCACTCTTTGTCACCTGTTACTCTAAGTCTAAACAGACAGAGGGACACACATTGATGTTCCTAAAGATCACACCTGTGTGAAGTGAGGGGTGCTTTTATCATCATACATCACATTCCTTGCTCAACCAATCAAATCACAAATGTAATTCCGGGCAATCACAATTTGCGTCCGCACTTTTGTCTTCAATGTTTGTGTTTACATAGCCCTGAAACATGACGTGTACATAAACATTCAGATTTAAAATATAAAGTACTCACCACCACATGTGCAAACACACGGAATGCACACTGAATGCATTGCTGCATTCCACGTAGTTTAATAAAAGGCTCTTTTTTACATAAGGCACATCTTGTTACCGGGGAGGACTGGGGTTTTTTCAAAATCACCCAAATCACTGAATGTTCCTTTAAGCCAAGAAAGACACTCATGACTCACTCATCAGCCTCTTTTGTTTGAATGTGCTGGGTGTTACAACAACAACAACAACAACAGATCCACCTGTTGGTGGCGCTGTAACTGGCCAATGTGAAAAGGGTGGGATATATTCCTCAGCCTAGTATGAAAGTCTGTGAAAGCTTCCACGTAAATTGCACACTGCCTTCATGAGTAATTTTCAAAAATCCACCCGTTGGTGGCGCTCCTGTTCTCCTGTTGAAGTAGACCACTGGCCTATGAAATAATGCAGCACCAATGTGAACTTCCTTTTGTTTTGTTTATTTTTATTTTTTGATGTACAACGGCAATTTAAATAAATGTAAGCCACTTTAGCATATTTAATATAACAGAAATGCAATTAATATACATGTAAATGGCTCAATTGAATAACATTGCTGTAATTTGCATCAGTTGAGTCCCAGTTTCAATGTATTGATTTATAAACAGTATGCAGAAGGAGTACATTTAATTCAAACAAAAGTACAACTCAATACAAAAACTGTGGACACTATGATGAAGCATTACACTTATAATATAGATGTGACTGTTATGATGCAGAGGATGATGCAGAGTCACAGAAAACAAGGGCAGATTTCAAAGTATTTAATGAAGAAAATGTCTTACACTGAAGTTGAACTCCGGAAAATCAAGGCACAAAATATACACTGGAGCAGAATGCAGGAATATAAATCACTTCAGTGGAAACACAGGAAAACATCGGAATGACAAGAAGTCAACACAGGAACGACTGCATCAGCAACAACAGAGTATGAACTGACAAATGTGGTTTGCTATGAGTCCAGTAGGCCTATATATAGGGGGCAGGCTGATTGTAGAAGTGTTCACAGGTGGGATGACGAGGGAGTTGGAGACAGGTGAGTGAATGGGACTGCAGTGTGGAATGGAAAGTGGGAGTGGCCAGGGCTGTGGAGAGACAGACCCTAACAGTGACATGTAAATGGATCAATTGAATAACAACATTGCTGTAATTTGCATCAGTTGAGTCCCAGTTTCAATGTATTGATTTATAAACAGTATGCAGGCAAATGGTTTGGGATACTTGGACAGTGGTTTATATGAGTTGAGTTGCTTAAAGTAACTTTGACTATCAACTTTATCTGACTAGTGACTTTGTCTGTCTAGTATTGTTTCACTGGGAAAACAGAAAACAGGGTCTCAGCAGCATGTGGTGTTTGTTACAATGGCAAAAGAGCTTGTGGGCTGTTCTCTCTCCTTTTATACTGGTTGGTGATTTACTGATTTTATACTGGCCCAGCCGCCCAGGTGTGTCACAATCTCCACAACACGCCATGCCATTGACAATAAAGAGAGTTTAATGTTTGTTTTGACACCGTTTGTTTTACATCATCATAGATGATAAGAGCGCCCCTCACTTCACACGGGGGTGATTTTTTTCCTTTTGTGTGCTGTGCACACACCATAGAGTAGAGTAGTATACTGTAAAACACACACACGCCCACCCCCCCCCCCCCCCACACACACACACACACACACACACACACACTTCGATAGGACACCAAGAACGATGTAACGTACACTCGTACAGGGATCCCTCCCACCCCCAGCAGCGTTCTGCATTTAGCAGTCGCCATTTTCAAAACAGTGAAGCTTTATTGCGCATTCAAGAGTTGTTCAGCGATGGAGTTTAAATAAAGAGCCGGATCATTTGAATAACATTCAAGGTAAAGAAGGGAAGGGAAAGCATGTTATCTGATGTAATAACAAAACATATAATTCCTCCTCGTCTTTCCTTTCCTTGGCCAATTTGTGACCGTATGTTACATTGTCCTCCAGATAGCGGCAGCAGCTAATGTTAGCATCGAAATCACTGCACATGAAACGCTAAAGTCAGATCTCCAACGTCACATTAATGAAAAAATAAAATAAAAAGCGATTTTATGAGCACATTATGAAAGAATTCCAAATATTCCAGGGTCTCGGTCTCCCTCCCTGAGCATCTGTGGTGCTTGTCGAAGCATCCGTTCATTTGTGTCGCTGTCTAACATCGGGGGGGGGGGGGCAAACCTGAGTTTATTTCTAAAGTTTCTTGCCCCCTTCAACACTAAAAACCCATAATGGTCAAAATGAAGTCAAATTAATTGTATGTAAATTTTTTGTACAGTGTGCCCTCATGCAGTCCCTACTACGCTCTAGCCTACTCATTCTGTAGCTCCATCTCGTAGGGCACATTATGGGGCTTAGGTAAATTGTGCCTATTTAGATGAATGTTACAATATTCCGTTCACACTCACACTATATTTTCTTGTAATCCTATCTATGTTCTTGTTGGATGGACTCAAACGAATGGATGGGACACAGGGACACCTTTAGGCTTGCTGCCTACTAGTCCATTTCTATACAACAATCAGTTGTATGCCAAATTGTAGCCCCTCCTATGTCTAGCTTTGAGTGTTTGTGTAACCGTAAACACAAACATTGAAGACAAAAGTGAGGACTTTGTGATTGGCCGGAACTAGATGATGTATGATAAGGGTGTGATTTTATATTGGAAATGACTTAAAATTATAAATTTAAATGTAGCCTATTTTGATAGGTAGGCCTATCTATGTAGGCCTATTTGTTTTAGAGTTGTGTGAGTTCACCAGGGGAGCTATTTCACTCCTGACTCCGGATGTTTTCTGAGTAAATGTTGGGGGCAGGGAAGATTTCCAAAATGTATATAATTCTAATATACAGTAGGCTGTACTCGTCTTATTACACACGGTCAAACCTCTAATGTCCACACACTGACACACATATCTACTCTACCTACTGTAGAAAACATTGTCTCGTCTTGTCACTCTCCATCACACTTCCACACTTTCTCTCTGTTGACAGGGACATGGAGCTGCCCAACTACAGTAAGCAGCTTATGCAGCAGTTGCGGACCCTGAGGAAAGAGGGACAGTTTTGTGATTGTACTGTCCTGGTCGGGGACAGTTCCCACCGTGCACACAAGGTGGTCCTGGCTGCTTCCAGCTTGCTCTTCAGGTTGAATTGTTTGTTTGTCCTTTTGAGACACATTATGTTTTCTCCCCTGACATCGATTTACAATTTGGTCATACTAATGTAGCACAGTGGTTCCTCAACATTTTCAGGCTGTGACCCCACAATTATAAGAACTTAGAATGTAGGAGTTGAGGCATTACATTTAGTTTGACTCTTGTTCCACAGATAAATATTGTAATAATTTCGCCTTTTTTATGTTTAGTCTTTAGTTTGCCCCTTTCTTATATTATTTATTATAGTAGTTTGTTGATAGCAAATCACATTTGCAAATGTTCTGAAATATACTGTATCATATTGTTTTAGAAAAAGATTCAAATACACTTAAAACTATTTGACACTTTATTTATTGTTTTCCTTAAAGGCTTAAAGCATAGCATAGCTTATTGTGGTCCATCTCCTTCCTTCTCTGGCAGATCTCTGATAGACCACTCAGACAGTATCTCCATTGACACGGCAGTTGTGTCATCCCTGGAGTTTGAATGTCTTCTGGACATGGTGTACACTGGCAAACTGCCTCCTGGCAAGCACAATGTCAGCCGGATCATCGCCGCCGCCGACAGCTTGCAGATGTTCGACGTGGCAGTGGGGTGCAAGAACATCCTCACCAGTCTGATGAACCACCAGCCGACGGTCCTCCCACAGTCAGACGACCATACAGACCCCCAGGTCAGCAAGCTCCACAGCGTGCAGCCTGAAGCGACACCCTCGCCCAAGAAGGGTGATTTGAGCTCTAGAAAAGTCACTATGAAAGATGGGCCCGCTGGGGTCCAGGTGAGGTGTCAGGTGGAAAAGGCAGGCAGTGAAAATGAAACTGGGGATGAAGAGTTGTGCTCTGAATCTGCAAAGGATGAAGAGATGGAGGAGGACATGAGGGAAGATGAGCAACCGCCCTGTGAAATCTCAGGTAATTTTAGGCTACTCAGCTATTGGTTCATCTAATAAGTATTCTTTATATAGAACTGTATAAAACAAAATTACAGGCATGTGCGTCATGCGTGCGTGCGTGTGAGCCTACAGTTGATGAATAGCCAGCTCAATGATTTGACCTAGCTGACCTCTCACAACAGGTACACAGATCGACTCTCAGGGGGATGGCCCTGAATCCACCAGCAGCACAGATCAAGCCACCTGCAAAGAGGAAGCAGCAGAAGATGATGATGATGATGGAGAAGAGGAGGAAAGTGGAGAGGAAGAAAATAAACCAAAGGAGAAGGGAGGGAAGAAAAAAAAAGTATTGCAGTCGGAGCAGCCTTACTCCTGTCGCTGGTGTAAGAAAGGTTTCGCCTACAAGTGTCGGATGCTGGCTCACACCAAGCGCTGCCCCATGTCAAAGGAGTTCAAACACCAGTGCCTGCTATGCTCTGAGAAGTTGGCCACGCCACGTGCACTGCAGCGCCACCGCTCTGAGGCCCATCCGGATGCAGCACGCACCAAGAAGAAGGCAGTGTGTGACATCTGTGGTAGAACTTTTGCACACCCCTCAGGTGAGCATGCACCTGTATGTATGCAGTTATGTATGCATAAATGTATGTTATCAGAATATCAGTATGGCAACATAGTACTGACATTGGTCGGACGATTCTTCACACAGAGATTATGTGCATTCTTCAGTTATGCAATCATAAACATGCACTTGCACACATACAAATGCTATCATGAGGGCTAAACAAAATTGTGAAACCAGCTCATTTTCAGGGTTTCTTATAAGAGAAGTAATATTAGCTCTACAATTTCTTACCACTTGGATGCTGAGTTCATGATGAATAAAGATGGTCAATGGAACCTTCTCAGTGATGGTACAGATACCTATTCTCTTCTCTCACCCCCCAATACCCCTGTCGTCGTTCCTGACTCCCCTCCCCCTCCTCCCACCCCGTCATTGTCTCAGGGATGATTTACCACAAGCGGACGGAACACTTTGATGAGAAGCCGTTTGCGTGTGTGGAGTGCGGAGCGAAGTTCGGAGCCAACTCGTCACTGAAAAACCACATGCGACTGCACACCGGAGAGAAACCCTACCTCTGTAAACATTGTGACATGACCTTCACTGTGGCTGCTGCACTCGCCTACCACACCAAGAAGAAACACTCAGAGGGTAGGCCTGTCACAAATCACAGTTATTACATAATCGTCTAATCGCACTTATTTGACATAATCGCAATTAATCGTCATAATCATTTCCATGTTAAAAAATGCTCTTACATTTTCAAATATTTAAAATAAAGCACACTCTTGCACTTAGGTAAGGTAGAGCTGCAAAAATATGTAATTGTGTGTGTGTGTGTGTGTGTGTGTGTGTGTGTGTGTGTGTGTGTGCGCGCATCTCCCCTCCCCATTTCAGGCAAGATGTACGCATGCCAGTACTGTGAGGCCCTCTTTGCCCAGTCCATTGAGCTGACTCGTCACGTGCGCACACACACAGGAGACAGGCCCTATGTGTGTCGGGAGTGTGGCAAGGGTTACAGTCAAGCCAGTGGTCTCACAGTTCACCTGCAGACCTTCCACAGTAAGAAGAAAGATGGATTGATAGACACATATTCGCTTATATTGATTTGCTTATTGACAATTGGGTTGTCAATAGACACAAAGACAATCATAACAATTTACTAAGTCATTATTTGCACATGTAAATGTAAGGTCTAAATAGTGCATAAAATGTGTGTTGCACTGCTAACCTAACCACGCCCAAGGACCAAGGGGTGATGCATTGGTAATGAATGGAAATGGTGGTGTTGAACACCATGTTTTGTTTGAGAAGACCATTCTTTGCTGACAAAGTAAACATTCGAAGTGAAGGATACTAATTGTTCTTCTATAATCTGACACAGAAAGTGTGGATAATCTATAATTATTTTATTATTAAGCCCAAGAAATTGTAATATTTATTTTATTTACCATTACCATTACCATTACATTATATTTATAAGAGTATAGTGGAGTATAAATGTTTATAAATGTGTCACTTCATAATGAAATATACAAATATGTCTTAAATTATTGCATAACGTTAACACCAAGCTGCATTGGACTCATTTCTAAAGATGTTAGTTCGAACCATTGTGTGCACTGCCTTTTTTTTTTATAAGTTAAGGTTTAGACATGATTGGGTAACTACTCTGACACACCCACCAAGTGAGAGAAAACATTGCTCAAAAAGCCCACTTCACACTGTTTTGAGGAATTGTCATTTGATTCAACCCAGAAAATGTTTCTGTTTTTCAACTGAACAAGTTTTCAATGGTTAAATGGGTATAATTCTATGATTGGGATGTAGCCAGCATTGCTGGCTAGTTGAAGGTATTCACCTGTAGAGGGCAGTCTAATGCTTGTTTTCACCACTGTGACTCTAGGATGAAGCTACTCTTCAAAATGTACATTAGGAATTAGCCACTATTTTCACTATTTCTAAAGTTTTTTTTCTTTCTAAAGTCTAAAGGTTTTCATATTTAATTGTTTTTTGTTTGTTTTTTACCTTTTGAAATAATAACAAAATATGATAAAAATAGACATTTTCTTGTGACAAAAATTTCCACTCTCACCCATGTCAGACATTTCAGAGCCACACGACTGTCAGAAGTGCCGCCTTAGTTTCTCCTCGCTGGAGGAGCACCGGCAGCACATCCAGGAATGCCACCCCAAAGACTTCAAGTCCTCATTGGGGTGTCCCGTCTGCAACAAGATGTTCACTACCACCGCCCTGTTGGAGAAGCACAAGAGCACGCATGCCGGCAGCAAGCCCTTTAACTGTGACATCTGCCTCAAGTCCTACCAGGTTAATTGTGAACCACTTAAATCATATATGCTTCTATACTTGGTCTGCTCTGCTTCTTTTTTCGCCCTGCTAGTCTAGTCGCTAGTGGTCCGCAACCAGTCTATTAAAATGTTTTGTTATATAATAATCATGACCTGGATGGCTGGCTGTTTTTTAGTACCCACTGGCAGAACATTTGAATGATGAGGACGACGAATGGGTTGCACTTTCTCGCAAAACACTGCCACACGTTCAACTTGTTCATGAACTCAATGTGTCTGAGGGTAGAAGGGCAACTGAAGTACTGAACTGATCCACAAGCTCACAAGGCATTGCATCCACAAAGTGTTGTGAGCTTACAGTACAGTAGATCATCTATTTTCGTGTATAGATCGGGCTTAGACCTTCCTTCTCCCAGCAGGTGTGCAATCACATGTCAATGAAGTACGAGCATTACTTCCCAACTATGCATAAATATAAAGAGTAAAATTCTATTCTAGTCTGTGAGTAATTAATAGGTCTACATATTTACCATGATCTCCATCTCTCCATTCACAGCAACTGTCAGGTCTCTGGTACCACAACCGGACCACTCACCCAGAGGTATTTCTGAACCAGAGCAACAGACACCTGAAGCCCCTGGTCCAGTGTGAAGTCTGCTTCAAGTTCTTCCCCAATACGGCCAGCCTGACCAGGCACCACGAGGCAGAGCATGCAGGTAAGTGCATACATTCTGGACAAGATGCATTTCAGAAAGGCGACTCCCTCCACCCGCCGTCATTCACACATTCATTGCCACAGAAATACTGAATTCAATACGACTCTTGCTTTCGTTTGCATGTACAGGCACGTCTGCTGGTAAGAAAGACGACATAGATCCTATACACCACAATAAAGAATAGTAATTAAGAAAAAGAGATTATGGAGGTGAGCGTCAGTAGTGAACATGATTACTGGATATTGCAGCGACCAGGTAATCGCAATTTCCTTGGTTCGATTTTGGGTGGAGACCTGTGTTGTATGACCGTTCCACCCTATCCGCCCTCTGTATCTTATCTAAAGTTAAATTAAAGCAAACATTGCTTAAAAAAACACAAACACACATTTCTCTCTCCGTTCTTCAGAACAATAGTACACAACCTACACAACCCAGTGTATATACTGTATGTCGCAGCATCTTTGTAAATTCTACCTGTTGGTTTCTCTGTGCCAGCGCCAGAGGTCTCAGCAGTGCGCTGCCCATTCTGCCCAGGCGTGTTCCCCAGTGAGGAAGAGCTGCAGGAGCACGCCAAGACCCGGCACCCCAGTCAGGAGGGCTCTGCCTTTGGCTGTTCCCTCTGCCCCACGGTCTGTGCCTCCCAGCACCTGCTCCAGGAGCACTTCCTGACCTGTCACGTGGCGGCGGCAGCAACAGCAGATGAACAGGCGGAGCAGGGGGGAGGCGAGGAGCAGGAATCCACGTCCCATACAGTAAGCCTTTACGGGAACTCTTAATGTGTGGTGTTCATTTATTGTTTAGGCTTTGTATTAAATAATAATATATATTAGATGATGATCATGTTCAAGGACATGCATAAATTATTCAAGTAATAAATTCATGAATTCAATAATCTGAGAATTGGAGCATTAACCAAAAACAAAGTAGCACTCGGTACATCTGAGTGCTACTTTGGTTTTGATTAATGCTCAGATCTTGTATTAATGACTTGAATGATTACTTAATTACTTGAGTAATTAGTATACCCAAATGTTGTTTATAGACTTTACATATCAAGTAAATATACTACATACGACAGTGGTGTTTACACATACTTTTGAATGCAGGCTATGTATGTATGAAGTGGGCTCAATTTTCTAATCAGTATTAGTAGTAGTAGGGTGTTTGATGCTCTTTTGTCTTATTGTTTATTGCTTCTTAAATGTATCCCAATTAGCCCTTTGCTACATCCCACCCCAAAAAGCAACTTAGCGAAGGGCTAATTACTGTAGCTTACACCTTGGTCTATAAAGGACATACTATAACTATAGACTGTCCAATCAGCATTTAAAACTTTCTAGACAGAAAAGATGGTTAGGAGTTCGAGGACATTATTGAACTACAAATAACTATGTTTGACACACACTGATGAAGTTAAATGTGCTTGTTTCTCATGTCATGTCTGCTGTCAGGTTATCCAGAGGGAGCAGTCGGCCAGTGAGGGGGCAGAGACAAACATCTCTCTGGACCAGTCACAGATTGACGGGTCCGAGCAGGTTCTAGTGGCCCTGGGAGACAGAGAGGATGGGGGTCCGCCGTCGGAGGTGGTGGAGGTCAATGTGGATGACCTGCTGAATGGGACAGTCACTTTCATTTGTGGGGGCAACCAGTGACCTCTCAACCCTGAACTCTTGATCTAAACTTTAACTAACTTACTTTAATTTTTCTGGCATGGCTCTGTTTGTTGGAAACTAGCCATCTAGAAGAGGGTCTGCGTGTCTAAATGTCTTTTGCACGCTGCCAGTAGGAAAAGGAAGTACCTCCTCGCATTTTCTTCACAATTATGTTTATGATTTTTGTTGTCTCTCAAATGGAAGTCATAGATGACCGACGTCAAAGTTTGACCAGATGTAGTCTGAGATCCACATGAAGCCAGGCGTTTTATAGATCCTGTCTTGTTTTTCTCCTAACATGATTAGAGGTTCAGACATTCAAGGACTTTTCACAAATTAAGAGCCATGAAGACGATTATGTATTGGAAATGGAAAGTGAATGATGTGACCAAAAGGCAGCACTGAACCCCCGATATGAAAGCAAAGAAAACTAGTCAAACTGGTTGATATTGATGTTCAATTCTATGATTGTTGATTGTTGTGAAGTATTTGAAAAAGCGAGACATGAAATTGGAATTAGGCCAACTAAATATACAGAATGATTTTCAAAAGCTATTTGGTGGACTGTGTAATGGTTGTAATAGGTACACTGCATTAAGCAATGAAAAACAATATTGTCAAAATTCAAATGAATTTATTTGTTCAGCACAAAAGATTTCACAGAAACCTCGAGACCTTATTCTTTGAGAAAATAAATGAAAATGAAAAAATGTCAGCCATTCCTCCTGAAAGAAACACTCAATTAAATAAGTTAATGGTTAATGAGTTAATGGTTTTCAATAGTCCCTGTCCTGAGTAGTATCCTAGCTTAAACGAAGCATGTGTGTGTTGTAAGAGTAAAGGTGTGTAATCAATCAGTGGAGTGATGTGCACTGTAAGCTATAGTACATGTTTGACAAACATGTACTATAATTGAGGCCTGGGGAAAAAAAGAGTATTGATTTTCATGTTAAGCATCCTACTTCTGTGTTTACTTTGAAGCTGCCTACTCTGCTGACTCACCGGATGACAGTGTGTGTGTGTGTGTGTATATGTACACTGTATATATTAAAATTGGCTTGGTGGTGGTCTGTGTGTCGGTGGGAGTCAAATTCACCTAACATGGCTGTAGCAGCTCGTAATGTAACAACGGCTCATAATGTAAATAACCCAATCGTAATAAAAGCTCAATGTACTGTATAATAAAATGAACACATATTGTAATAACTGAATTTTGAAGATTGTTGAAAAGTGTAATACATAAATGAAGTAATAATCAGTATCATAGGTCGGTAACATGGTCAACATCTTGTTAGTATCATATTAGTATTGTCGGTGTCATTGATGCCGTGGAAACCGTCAGTGACAAACTTGTGTGCATCTCAGTGTAGACATTGCCGAGGACCTAAAATGGGACAAAAAAAAACTCAGCACGAGCAGCACCTGTAGGCCTAGTCTCTGTCATCAGAAGAAGTCCTGAGTGTGCCCCCTGCACCACCCTCGAACGGAAAGCCATGCACAGGGTAGTATGTTACAGTAACAAAGATCTTTCCCTTGCCTACTGGGACTGCGTGTAAAGATTTATGCCAATTGGTTCAGTGGTGTCTGTGTAGAACAAATCTCTGAAAATATAATCTCCGACTCCCCCCCTTTGCCTTTATTACACCATGAACCGTTATTACATTATGAGTGGCTAAGTAATATTATGGGATAATGTAACACAAACTTATGCAAGAATGTGTTATTACTTAACGCACTCATGATTGTATTACATTATGAGCCGTTATATTTTGAGCTGTTATTACGAGTTCTAAAATAACGTGTAGAAACATGACTGTATTTTATATAATTGACCCTATGATTATTTTACATATCTTGATATGCAAAATCAGAATAAACACCAACACAACCTTAAAACACAGTCTGGTACTTTTTATTCCTAGCCATATATCAACATTTCAAAAATAGTATAAAACTGAAAATACTCAGTGACTGATGTCAGTGCTGCCATCTATTCTACAGGTTGAAATTTGCAGCCTGCTGCACACACTAGCCCCACCTAAAAACTCAGGCAAGCCCATTACAGTCACGACAGATGCTTGATATTTAAATAAATATAAGGAACAGAAAATATCATAGTAAAACAGTTGACCTATGAGATGGTAGTGTATGACTTTGTTTAATGTAAAACAGTGTCAAAGGTTTTTGTTGCATAATTAAGCACAGGTCACTTATCAAACAAGAACAGGGATCAAGTCATGGTGTTGCTGGTATGTCATACATCCAACAGGTCTTTGTGCATTCAATGTGGTTATTGTAACACATTTCTAAAAAGAATAACCCACATTGATGACTGCTTCACAAGGAGATAGCGAATAGCATCTACTTGTATCACAAAACAAGACGAGCAGCACGCATGCCCTCATTGGCTGACTGAAAGGAGACACAGGAGCCTTTTCACAGCAGGAATATTGATGTTAATTGTGGGTGTTTCATTTAGGTGAAATGAAACACACAAAATTAATGTCAGTACCTTCAGCTGTGTTATTTACCCACTGGAAGGTCTACAGTGACAGTGAAGGGTCTATATAGTATGGTTTACAAAATATGAGGCAAAAGGCCTAATGGAAAACAAAGGGGTCGTATTTCTGCACTCGATAGAATAAGTCGCAGTAGCTCAGCGCAGCTAAAGGTTGCAAAACCAGGAGGATAAATAAATACTAATTCAAATGAGTTGGTATACTGTCAGTTCACTGCTTTCCCCACTTTTACCACTAGCTTTGCGGTCTTTGGGGAAACCAGTCTAAATACAGTGCAGTCTCTCTGAGCCCATTGCTCTGCTGGATAAATACTTTATGTGCAACTGTGGCTCCAAAGAGACCACCAGACAAAGAAACCAAGCCAAAGAGACAATCATGTGCAAGTTGTGCCTTCTGTCAGGGTTCTCAGTCCATGCCCCAGTACATTCAACATGTTCAGTGTTTTTTACACCCAGGATTCTACTGCACGCATGTGCTTATTTTTGGGGCATCTCAATGACCTCATTACATAGTTATTTGGAACATGTTTTTTTTACATTTGGAGGGGACAGAGTTAAAGGGAAAGCCAAATTATAAAAAGCATCCTAGCTGGTGATGATCTTCTTGCGTGGTAAGTAGGCATTTGTAATCTGGTTCATGACCACCAGAGCCGGGAAGAAGGGGAGCAGGACAAAGGCCCACCACGCGGGCCCCTGCACCGTCGCCTGGAACCAGTCGGAGTACATGGCGGACACCACAGTCACCGTGGCCAGCAGGTAGACTACAAGGCCACAGGTGGCGTGATACAGCTTCAGTCGGGGAGGGGAGGCGACCCGCAGCAGCTTGGGGAAGAGCAGGCACACACCGCAGGTAGCTTGGAGAAAGGTGGCGGCCAGGGTGCCCACACCCAGCAGGCTGTGCCAGCTGACAAGGTGGGGGCGCTCCGAGACATTCTTGCTGGCCACCATGAAGCCTGCTCCGGTGGCTGCAGTAATGAGGACCAGTGCCTGGCAGAACCAGTGGAGGCGCACTTTGCCTAGACGGGACTTGAAGCAGAAGGGGGATCCCTCGTTGGAGAAGAGGAGGATTCCTTCTGTCATTAACAGGCAATACTGAGGAAGAGGGAAAAGGATGACAGGAAACAATTAATGTGTGGTCCTCTATATTATATATTATAAAGGTAAAACTTGGTTTGTGTGTTGTGTTTGAAGGGGTTAATAATGAGATGACAGATGGAATGCGCTAAATAGTAATCTTTGTGTGTGTTGTCAATACGACAACACAGAAGCAATGTGGAGAACACATAAATGCACACTAGCTCATCTGTCACAGGCAGTTCGTAACAAAGGAAAACATTGTGGCTGACAAAGAATAAGATATGCTTGTGCCTCAAGTCTCTCTCTCTCTCACACAAGGCAGCATTCTAGGTCAGGTTGTAACAGAATAGCTCATTGGTAACATCACAGTGCCCAGGGCATTTGAAGTCAGCCAGGCAGTGACCATGCACCAGCCTGTACCAAACTCCACTATCCATTATTCACAACGGAGAGAAGGGATGGAGGAGCAAAGAAAGGGAGCAGGGGAGATTACATGGTGCAGAGAATATTAGAGGGAAGAAATTATGAAGATGATCAGAAAGGTAGGATGATAGGGTGGTGCAGTTTTAACAAGTCACAGTGAGACTCAAACCCTCCCAAAAGTGTCCTTGAACAAAACACTGCTGCCCCTCCTTGGCTTTTGTTACTGTGTGGATAATAGCATTGGTGTGTTTGTTTTCTTCTCTTGCCTTAAGTTGCCTAGTGTAGTGTACGGTACACCGGTTAAAACTGTAATCAAGACTGTCTGAAAAGACGTGGGCAGGTATCCTGGTGCAGGTTATTGTTAAAGCACAGGGATAAAAGTGCAATCCAGGGCCGTTTCTTGAATGTTGAAAATTAATGAAAATATTTTTTGTATGACATTCGGTACATGATTCAAGAAAGGTACATCTAACATATTTTGCTAGTGTGGTGTATTATGAATCATATAGCATATTCATAACTACCTGGTTAGTCATAAATGTACATATAACTTTAACTCTGTATTTATCCCTGATCTCACTCCAGTGTCTCACCAAAGTGCCTAGAACTGAAGTCTATTTGCATATCAATTGTTCCACAGGCAGGAATCCAATCTCGGGCTGAAAGACAGTCATTTCAAGTTGTAGGTTTTACCCTTTGACTTCTCAAGGAAATTCTTGGGGAGTGATCTTTGATCTGATATTATCTTTAGGGTCTCTTTTAACATCTTGTATCACTCAATATGCTTTCAAAATAGACCACCTGGGGATTTGGCCTTCCTGTTTGACTGATAAGTGACAGAGCCATTCTTTAGGGTAGGAGGCTACAGTTTGTCTCTATGCATTTTATTACACGCGCGCGCGCACACACACACACACACACACACACACACACACACACACACACACACACACACACACACACACACACAGGGGACAAAGGTGACACCCACTGCATGTTATAGATGTATAAAGAGATGTGTTGGTGAGATTGTTTGGAAGTTAGAGAACGGAGGAGACCATGATGGACAGGCTTGGCCTGGCCTTAATGTGCTATACACGGACTTTGTTATGCTGGTAACCTGATGTAACTATATGGAAGATGCCTTGTTTGAATAAATGATGGACTTTGCCTGGGAATCGCAACTCATTTCGTGCTACATTAGGAAAATAAGGAAATAATCCACGGACCCCTTTAAGAAAAGATACAACACTAGCAAAAAGGATTGGTTTAACAGTTTCATGTGTAACGAGATCAGTGTAAAGTATGTGTGTGTGCGCGTGCGTGCGTGCCCAACATTACTTAGAATCATAACAAACCCTGGGTACTATATTCTGGGTACAATATTCGCCATACTGATATTTGGAAGCCTGGGCCATGTACATAAAACAACAGCTGGTATGACAAAGATCAAAGAGAAGGTGTCATGTGTATCCTTAGGTGCCCTGCCCATGAACGGTCTGTCAACCCTGCTATATTTGTTTCCCTGTAAAATGAATTGTATTCAAATAAACAGCTAAAGTAAGTGTGTGTTTGTGTGTGTGAGAGAGACTTGTGTACTTGACTGGACTTACTGCAACAGACATGCACACTGGATGCCAGGAAAACAGACCTAAAATGACAAAAACAAAACAAAATCAATTATAAACCTGTAGAGACCCAACATCAAATCGTAAACAATGTGGTTTCACCATCACCATCTGTATAAAGCAAGGTGTTTAATGAAAGTGTTCAAAATGACTCTGCATCTCATAGACAGAAACTTGAGGCTTCTTATACTGACGGTGCTTACTTGTTCCAGGGCGGGATAAGAGTGAAATGAGGACGGTCAGGCCCAGCGCGGTGACATGAGCCGCTATCACCGACACCCTCCGCATCCACGCGTACAGCCAGAACTCACTCATCACCAGCCCCTCTCCTACCGGACTGTACTCCACATCCGACCGCATCTCCCGTCTCCGGCAGCACTGCTACCTGCAGAAGATGCTGCCTGGTACCATTACCGACACTGCGTGTAGGCAGGGGGTTTCCCAGTGGGACGACGCGCTTATTTAGCCTATTCTTACATTGAGAGACCTATTAGAATGTGTTCAAATAAAGCGCGCAGTGCGATCCATCAATGAGCCAAGCTTCAACCGAAATGTGTTGTCTTTCAGTTGGCCAAAGAGACAGTGGATGGGACATCTTCACCCAGTAACATTTCTTGTCGCTAGTACAAACTGTGTTCGGTGTTTTCCGCCGGATTAAAAGATCTTTAAATCCTCACAAGTAAACACAGACCGTCCAAACAAACGGGAGCGTTTCCTGGCTTGTACAGCATCCATTGACAACACAGCTCCGACCTCGGACAGCACATATCAAACCATAAAATTGTGCTAAAACAGAGCATAACTGTGTAAAGACGTTAGAGTAACGTTATAATCCATCATGTGGACCAGGTGCCGTCCTCCTCTGGTCTGTGCACTTCCTGAAATGAACATCTGACAACAAGCCGGCAAGTGACAACATGATGCATCAACTATACAATTGCCATCGTCCAGGAGGTTCTTCCAAGCCAATCCAACCTATGCAAGAGCGACAGTCCCTTCAGGCAATGGGATTTACTGTATGCGCCCTCCCTTTGCAAAAACATCAACGTCACCGCCAGCCTGTGCAGATTAGGTATCCAATAGCCTCGGGAACCTGACTGCACCTCCAAACATCAAAGACGCAGATGCCATTTTCTGAGTCGCAAAGCTGCATATATGCATTCTTTCAATGTGGGATGGGCCTGCGTCTATGGTCCTGACGCAGGCAGCTAGTCTCACCTCACCTGAGAGCCATTGTTATATATTATGTGAACAGGCAGGCCATACCTGTTTCAAGGTAGATCTATTCATAGTGGAATTCAGATGGCATACTAGAAATGATGAATAAAAAGATAAAGGAAAATAAAAACGGGGTACAGTAAAAACCTTTTCATTCTATCACGGTATAACTCGTCTGAACTGCAGAGGGTGTCTGATGGCATTAAATTCATTTGATACATGCAATAGCGATGTAAGAACACCAGTGAAATTAACATGTACAAACAAGAATTATGAAGAAATCGAACAATTCACAACTTCCAAGTGTAAAGGACATTTTTAATCCATTTTTTAATAAACCAACATATTTTTCATATAGCAGCATAACCAGATGGTCTTGAGGTATTTCTAAATTCATACACTGATATTCTACCCCCACTCATCCACAGACATTCATCCATACAACAGCAAACACACAGATATACACGCATAGTCGCATACCCACGTCTGATTCAGACAATGAGGACCGCAGAATTCACATTATACTAGTTGTGCACATACAAAAACACAACTCAACACACTCACACTTGAGCCTACAACATATAGGCTTCCTTACACAAAGGCAGATGCACACACACTCACACACACACACTGGCTTGGGTATTCAAGCACACATATAGAACACATTTAGAGTCCTGTGGTCACAGTCCCAGACTGTAGAGCTGGCTCCCTCATAGTGGCTTGTAAGGCAGGCACACTTAATGGTGCAGTTTTGGCTGTGGGAAGATATGAGACAACAGAAGAATATGAGATGTCTTTGACTTTAGTAATACAAACAAGTCGGAATATTTATTTGCGCTGGAATGGCAAGCCAGTGCACGCGACCTCTCCCTTTAGGTCGAGGTCGCTTCTCGCCCTCAGGCGTCTTACTGGTTTATTTTCATATCCAAGTGCGACCTGCACACATGTTCCAACATTTGAATAAACAAATTAATTAATCCTACTCCAAATGGCAAAATCACCATCAGTTGACAATTTTATAAAAAAATAAAGTAAAAAAAAATGGAGGAATCTGCTTTTTGTTTGTTTATGTGCTAAAAGAATGATTTTGAGCATGCAATGTAACTCAATGGGGTTGACTGACTGAGTCCGACATCCTAAACAATACCTAACCTAACCCCAACTGCACACGGACGCCACAGTTGATTTTTAACCACTCAGGGATTCATTTTAACCCGCAGCACATGTCGGGAGCAACGGCAGGTGTTGTCGTACTAATGACCGCAGCATGGTATGTCTAACCAACGTATGCACCCAGACTACTGAGCATCCTGCCTAAATTGAATTGATTTCACTTGTTGGGTGGGGACTTGCATTGGTACTCGTACGCAATATTAAATTCATTTTGTCCACATTTTTCCCCTCACACCAGACTCACCTTCTGTGTGCCCAGTTTCTTCTCCGCCCCCCCAGCCAGCACTCCACCTTTACTGTCCTTCCAGGGGTAGAAGTTTGAGCGAGGAGAGGAGGAAGATGAAGATGAGGAAGATGGTGTGCGGTGCACAGAGGGCTTGGAGGGCGGTGATGGGTCCCCGTTGTTGCCCCCCTTGCGTTTCTTCACCAGCCCCCTGTGTTCATAGCTCCCACCCCCACCCCCCCGTCCATGCAGTCCTGAATCCCCCGACACCCGACTGTGAGAGTTGGCCGATGCACTGTCAGGGGGTGAGGAGTGGGCCGGCGTGGGGGTGTGTGTCCGTTTGTATGACCAGGCCGCCGTGGCAGCCGGAGAATGGGATTCCGACGGGGATGGCTGGGGGTGGGGCTTGCTCACAGGGGAGAGCGTGCCGTTGGTCTGTCCGTGAGGGAGGGGCGAGGGGGTGGTGGTCTTAGAAGAAGAGGTGGAGGGCGGGCGACCCCTGTCTTGGAGAATGATGCAGTTCCTGTCGGGGCCAGAGTGCTCGCCCTCCTGCGATGGGGCCTTGCGTTTGCGGAGTGCAGCAGCAGCTGCGGCCGCTTCCTCCCGGAGCTTCAGCATCTGCTTGCTGGGCCGGCCTACCGGGTTCTTAGGCCTGCCAGGCCCCATCTGACGTGCTGCTGCCGGCTTCACTGGAGCAGGCAGATGGCCACTGCCACTGACACTACTGCTGCTCCCCGGAGTCTCTGGCTGGCTGGTGGTAGAGGGTCTCCCCGGTCCACGACTGGATGACGAGGTGGTTTTGAGGGAGGAGCTGATGTGACTTCCTGTGCGGACTTTAGAATGCAGCGAAGAGGAGGACGACGTGGAGGATGAAGGAGAGGAGGAGGTGACAGCCTTGGTAGAGGGGCTTGCAGACTGAAGGTCTGTGGCTTGAGGTATTTTCCTGAGTAGGCAAGAATTCAAGACATGCATTTTTTTTGTCAGTGCTCAACATTATAAATAGCCTTCCACTTGCCCCATTGGTTATAAATATCTCTAGTCTAGCTCTAATTGAAAGGCAGCCCCAGCAGAGAGAGCTTCACAGTTCACACACCTGCAATTTAAATATTTTTTAAATTAAACATTAAATTAAATACCATTACTGCATCAAAAGTAATAAACTGGTCAAACATTGGCCAAATTGTTAAATAATATAAGAAAGAGACAAACGTTTGAAGATAGCTGATCTACGAGCTCACAACACCTCAGGCTGCGAGGAGTTGTGAGTTTGAAGATCAGCTATTTTCACAATATGAATCTGTGGAACAGAGTCAAAGTTAATATAATGCAACTCCTACACTTCCAAGTGCTTGTCAGGAGAAAGTTGCAGCCGCACTGGCTGCTGGAGTTGGCTTGATTATGATGCAGCCAAGAATTAAGTAGTTTGTCACATCTGCAGATAAATGGTGACATAATCGGGCAAGTGTGACCACCAATACAATGGAAATTTTGCCGATCGGTCGACAACAGTGAGGGTACTCAACAGTAATCCTTAACATTCCTAAAAAATAAAGACAAATTATTTGGAGTACCACTATGAGAAACAGATTCCGTATTTCTCTCTTGCTGCATTGGTTGAACTAGTTTAGTTTAGTTCCATACAAAAACATTCTTAATTCATCACAGTTTTTCATAGTCTGGAAAAAAAAAGGTATAGACCGAAGGCTAAGCTAATTATGTCTACCCTTTTGTTATTTAACTTAAAAAAAAATATATATATATATATATGTATACCCCTTTTTCAGGTTTTCTACTGAACAATGTAATATTCAAGTAAAGAAATAAAATAAAAATATATTTTTTAAATAATTGCTAATAATAGCAACAGTAATGTAATTTCCCCAAAAATGACACTTCATAGATAATTAAGCACTATGACCAAAATCCTAGTAACACTTGATTTGTAACGCCAGGGCTCCACTGGGCGCGTCTGCGTCGCGTTGCGTCACGCGTGCGTGCGTCAAAAAACGAACCGGTTCAATTTTACGGTGACGGAGACGCGACGCGACGCGGGCAGTAGAGCCACCCTCCATTGATTAAAAGGGCACATTCCCGACGTTGACGGAGACGCGACGCAGACGCGCCCAGTGGAGCCCTGGCGTTACTTTACTCTGTGTAGCTATTAATTACTTTGTTTTTGAATACCTTCTTAAGTTTACCCATAACATTCTTTCAATTCATCATCACATCTATTCCACAGCTTGACACCCTTTATCGTACGTCTACTTTTCACGTTGATCCTTTCCTGTGAATGTGAACAACAGAATGTGAATAACAGCTCTCTCTCATTGAGAACAACCCATGGATGCAGTCTGGAAGTGTTTTAGTTTTAAGCTCTAAACAGTATCTCTAATGTTTTTAAATCAACAAAATTCTTACATTTCAAAACACGACAGAACTGAGTATATATGTTCTTGATTCATTGTAACCGCTTTTCCAGCTGACAGTGAAGTGAGAAAAATAAAAGAGCAACCAACAGGTCAACCATATCTAAAAGTGCTGTCATCAGTATTTTAAACATCCAATAAATTATTTTTCATTATTGTTTGAAGTGCAATTTATTTTGTGAATTTATCAATATTTGTATGTTTTATTTTGTTTGTTTTTTAATGCATTTACTTATGTTTGCATTATCCTAATAAAACAGTCCATCTATAATAAGACATAAAAGCAGTGGTGTTTTTAATTGTCACCAGCATTTGAAAATAGCTAAATACTGTACATCTCATGCCCAAAAAGCCAGATTGTCCTGATATTGTTTGTTTCTCTCTCTGTAAGTATTTGACATGAACAGTTTGAGATGCAAGGCTTCTTACTTCCAGAGGTGGGCGCTGATGTGCTGCTCCACCATACAGCTGAGAGCCGACCTCAGATGGTGAAGCCTCCTGTCAAACGTATAGACACCACCGTGGCCCAGCATGTGACTGCCAAATGAACACACCTACAAGGAGGACGCAGAATGGTTACACAAATATCATTCAAGTACGATTTCAGGGCGTCAAACTTAGCACAGCACGGCCCAATTTCCCCGAAGGGCCCCTGAGAGCCAAGGGCCCCTGGGCCACGGCCCCACTGGCCCAATGTCTAATTTGTCCCTGCCCCTGTGATCATGTGGAAGTAAATTGGAGGAGACTTATCCCCCCAAAAAAATATTTTCTGCAACAAACGGTTACATTTGCATTTGCGGCACCCCTGTGGATGAAAATGGATTTTCTTTTTGCTTTGGGTCGATTAACCCACCCGCGACATTTTTTGGGATGGATTGTTCATTGCGTTCGTGATTTGGGGCATTTTTTGTAAACTACGCCCCTCCCACTAACTTCAGACGATGATTACTGCCGACATAATTATAAGTTAATTAATTTTAGTAATTATTATGAACCTCCACTCCAAGTTTTGTAACTATAGCCCTTACGGTCTACGAGAAAATAATACTTGAATGTGAATTTTCGCATTTTCCCATTCATATCAATGGGGAAATTAAACATTTCTCTTAGCAATGAGATATATGGCTCAAGTGTGTTCTGCCAAAACTGTGGGAGGAGTAGCGTTTAAAAAAAAGGTTACTCTAGAAAGAATAAATAAAGTGTTACAATTACAATAGTGTGGTTGCCCTGTTAGGGCAACCACACTAATGAAGGCTGCTGCTTCCAAAAGAAAAGTCTACTAAAAAAATCAGGCGCTGAAACAAAACCAGCAAGTATGTCCACAACAAACCGCTTCAATCTTTGGTTCTTTAAAAAGGTGCAATGATGACTAAGGGCCGATTCATACTCCTATTTTACCGCTGTTTCGGCACTGTAGTGCCGAAATGATTTCGGCTCGTCAGAAATTTTCAGTAGCACCGAAGAGCCGACTATAGGACGGTACCCGCCCCCCCCCCCGAACCTCAAATGACGTCAAATTGTAGGCTACGCTACAGAGCCGAACCGACTTTTATTCGGCTCTAAAATATATGAATGAAGAGTATGAATCGGCCCTAACTTTCAACCGGAATCTGAATCCGGATTCCCCGCACACATTCAGCACCTCTTCACACTGCTGGTGTTTTTTAGCATAGTGTGTGTCGTTTGCACCAAGAACAATTAAAACATACACTGGCCTCATAGAAACAATGCTTTGATTTTCCAACACCCAACTGCCATCTCTCTAATAAGTTATAACTGACACTTCTCCATCATTAGTGTGATTAAAATGAGAATGTATGTATTTGTTCAAATACAAACATAACCGCTATCAGATGAAAAATATATAATGTAGAGATGGGAGAGGAGATAGCGCTATATTTTTGACACACACACACACACACAAATATTTGTCTTACTGCCAGAGGTCTGGGATGAGAAGAAGAAGACTGGAATTCAACAGGTTCTTCGGGTCCTTCCCCCTCACTCTCATCACTAGAGATGCGTCCATGGACAAGAGGCGAGGGGGAACGGAGAGCCCCTTCATCCTGCCTGTGCTCCTCTTCTTCTGGAGCGCTTTCTGATGAAGCCCTGGAGCGGCTGAGAAAAGCAGAATGACAATTTGAAAGCTCATTCGTAAATTCGAAACCACCATATAACAGATTAAGAACAACATGAAAAATGTAAATTATGAGTGTGATAACAGTCTGAAAACAAGGGCGGTTCCTCAACCTCCGCAGGTGGCGGTTTCTTGCGCCAAGGCCGGCCGGGTAGAGTCGGACCAGCCACACCGGCTAGCAAAAGCCACCTGTGGCCGGCCACTGTGCGCCAGATTATATGGTAGGTAGCACACTAGCATTGCATCACTTGCTAACCTCTATACGCTAAAGCTATACAAGCACACATACCTATACTGTTCAGTGAAATGTGCAATTTCTAACTTTACTGCACTCTGTCTGCCATATTGAATTCATCATTGAAGTCATCAAAAAGTCTCACAAAACTCGTCTCGCTCAGTGCCCTCTAGACATGATATCTGAAGCACTTCTCAAGTAAAAAAATACTTTTTATAGACACGGACCCTAACTGGAATAGACCAATCATACCGCTTGTTAAAACATTTATTCACTTGTTTGTCTATTTATTTATTTACTTAATGTGCGGTACACCAACACTCCTGGTGATAATGCAGGCAAAATGCAGTAAACAGTAAACTTTAGTGACAAAAAAATTTGATGATATTTTGTTTGTTTCCAAAAAGGTATTGACTATTTTATGTGGATAAATCTGTAATATTCGACTGCAAGTCAATGATCAAGGCTGTTTGTCTCAACATAGGGAGGCGGAGCAATGGGGGAGAAGAGCGTAATGATCACTGTAGTTTTTTTCCTACCAAGGTTCAAGATTAGATTATTATATATTATAGATTATTAAAATGAGAATCCAGGAATCCATGCCATTAAAAAAAGATTGCAAAGTCCATGAGCAATAATTATTACACCAACTAGTAACATGCCAGAACTTGTTTAATAGGAAATGCTTAGTACCAGTAAGGCTCACTGACCTAAAGGCAGGGAGGTTGGACAGTGGCCTCCTGCAGTGTGGGGATCCAGGTGACTCTCCGTAGGTCTCTGGACTGGGAGAACGACCAGCAGAGGAGCACCCCTCCAGGGCATGGGACCCTCTGTCACGGACCTTGGTTTTTAGCTCTGCCACCAGCTGGTCAAAGTTCCTACTGCGTCCCATCACCTTCCTCCTCTGGTGGATGGAGTGGATCTGTGGGAACAATTACATACAGTGAGTTGGGAGTAACATTAGTAATCATATCATACTAGGAACAAGCTAAGTTTGGCGGTGTGGATTAATTGACATCAGCCAATGTTTACATCAGACACTTCTGAACTAAACCTTTTTTCCGTTATTGAAAAGATTAACATTAGATTTTGAAATATTGAAAAGTGGAAAAAAAAAATTGACAGGTTATTCTTTCTAATAAATCTCTGTCTGAAACATCCTTGCAACCACAGGCTTCAGCTACATGCAAAAACATAACCGTTTCCCCACCAAAATACGTAGCCTGCGTTAGTTGTTGGGAAGAGACGCTGCCAAAATGCGTAGCCTACGTTTATTCAGTTGTATAAATGTGTTTAATACGATATAGTGGCAACGCTAATCACATTAGCTTCGAATATTAGCTTAGACTGGGCTGCGCCATCTTTGATTGTGCACGAGCACTTTCAGTCGCTTTAGTCTCCAAATGCCCCTCAAATTGTTAAGCTGACAACATCCGGTCGCAGTGTTTTGGATCTTCAAAATAAGGGTTGAACGGCACGATATCCTGGCATGTTATTAATTGATCCCGGTGGAAATTCTGTTAATACTGCACTGGATAGAAGCTGACAACCATGTTGCAAGTCCATTTACATTTTTGTTGGACTAGTTACTAAACGAATTGAAAAGAACAAAACAAAAAGTTGCATTTTCTCATTTCCACATCTAATGCTTTTTATACCAGAAAGCTAATTACGCTGCAGTGCAACTGCACATTGCAAACCACAAAAATGATCTAAGCATATGGTGTTCCTTAAATTAAGTGTGGGAAAGAATGACAATATATCAAACTACTGGACCTTAATGCACACGATACAGTGAGACTTTAAGGGAAGCTCTTTCCCTCCGATTCTTCACCCTCTCTCCTGTCATTTCCTGTTAATAATCCTGAGGTGGGGTGCCTTTTCACACTCGTCATCGGTTACTTCCTCTTTCTCAGACAACAGCGACCATATAAGGACTCTTCCTGTGCTCGGAGGCCTGAGGCTTGAGACTAAGGGCACTGATCTGTGAGATCGGATTACATGTGCTGAACTATATTTTCTGACAGTAAAACAATAACACTGATCTTATCCACATCATTTCACTGAGTTTTACAGAAAGCAAAAAGACGGCCTCATATTTGCATTGATTAACAGTTATTAATTTAATGATGACAGAAAAACGATGCCTTCTACAGTATGTGGAGTTATTTGTAGAGGCAGCCAGCCAGACAGACAGGCTGCATTCAGAACCAAAGCTGCATGTGTGCATGTCCTAGTGTGGTGTGGAAATAGCGATATTCATTAAAAAGTGCTTTACAGTATTCGATAACAATGTCAGTGTAAGAGAATCACAGAATTGTCTATGTTGTTGTTGTTTTTTACATGCAATAGCAATGCAACTTTCACGTGTTTCAGTTTCACTTTTGTTTCGCCAGGCAAGACAAAAAGTGTTCTAGACAGTTTGGCCTTGCAGCCAGGCTGTAAAGAATAACACCAGCCATGGCATGTGCCATTACATCTTTGTCCCTGGCTGGTATTCCTGTTTATTCGTCAATTTGGCAAGTGCAAAACTTAATTTTGGAAGTGAAGAATGCTATTCTAAAAGTACGTCTCGCTTTAATAAAAAGCTAAAACACACTTCCAAATAAAAGACAAAGAAACAGTGAAACAATGACTGATCAAATTCTAAGGAACAATTTAATATCCTTTCTATATTTTTCAAGCTTTAAAGTTGATTTAGCCTTGCATGTAAAGTTTTCTCTGTATCGCTCATAGAGGTTGAATCTGCAGAGATGATGTGATGTGTCATCAGTTCAATAGGACTCTTGTTGCTATTGTCTGTGAAATGGGAGGCCACCGTCTCATAACCTCATTCCCTCTAGACTCTGGGTGAGTGGATAGAATTGGGTCAAAAGCAGAGGGGATGGCACTGCCTGCTGAAAATAAGCCTCTGTCACCTATTTACTGAATGACAATGACGCTAGCAAAGAAAATAAAAGCTGGAGAAAGTGAAAAAAGTGTAGCAAGAAACAATAGAGAATACCATAAATAACGTGGATGGTTTAAAAACATTTGGGTGAATGAGTGGCAGGTAAGCCGGACAAATGAGGAAGCAATAGCACAATAGACAAAATGGGGCATGCATGTTTGTGTTTCTCTTACATTGCAGGTCAATAGGCGTGTGCAGACTTTCTTCCTGTCAAGGTCCAGGACGCCGCAGTGCTTGTCTAGGTCACACTCTCTCTCTGCAGACAGAAAGAGCAGTTCAGCTTCAACAACACTCACTCAACTGACCGTTTCGCCTTAGAACCCAACCTGCTTCTTCAGGCCTTAGAGTATATAATAGAGACGGCACCCGATATCTCCTCCCATCCACTTGCATTAAGTTGCTCAAAAGCGCATGAGGCGATTTCACTCCTCCTTCCGGGTAGGAATAGAGTGCATTCTGGGATTGATTGGGCCAAACACATGAACGTGCTGGCCGTTGACTATCATTGCACACGTCATCATGAACGTGCGCAATGATAGTCAACGGACCAGCGCGTTCATGTGTTTGGCCCAGCGCTGCAATACCAAAATCGGCCACTATGTCCATTTCGCCTCAGGGTTTCCTCCGGGTGCCATCTTGATTAATAATATATACTCTAAGCTTCAGGCGCCTACATGAAGTCCTGATAAAACTGTTTGACTTGATTGACTCTACAACAAGGATTCAAATTTGAACCCATAAAACTTTACATTTCACTGGTTCACTTCAAATAACCCATGTTCCTTATATGGCCAGTACATAATTCATTTTATGCCAAAGCGCCATCGCTCGCCCAACAGTCTGCCGTCAACGAGGCGGATGCGTGCACATGACCTCGCTGCCCTTAGGCGTCTTACTGGTGTATGTATGTATGTATGTATGTATATATATATATATATATATATATATATATATATATTAGGGATGCACCGAAAGGGAAATTCTTGGCCGAAACCGAATACCGAATATAGGAAACAGTTGGCCGAAAACCGAATACCGAATAGCCGAATACAGCTTTGTTGTAAAGCTACCCGATTATGGCAAAAGACATGATTATGGATTTTCATAATCGATTCATCGGGCGATTATTTAAACGATTAATCGGATTATGGCACCTTTTTTGCAATTACCTTTAAAAAAAATGCTTCAAGTTGTTGTAGGCATGTTGTAACTAACAATAAAGACAATAAAAATGAATACTACTTCAAAATTAATATTTTACTCCCTTTTTAATACAATTTGATTTCATTGCCATTCCTTGTACTTGTAATGATACTGTAATCTGTAATGTTGACTGTGTATAGCTGACTGTCTTTCTTCCCATTTCTATCTCTGGGACCCCAATTTATTTTTATTTCTATTGTAAAAATCAATGTAAATTTTGAGAGTGTATTTGGTTCCATTTTTGCACTCTGTTACAGACCGGCCCCACTTGGTTTACTTCCTAACTATCTATAATTTAGCTGGAACCCACTATGAGAACCACTGTCCTACACAGTGTGTGGGCACGCACACGCACGCACGCACGCACAAACACACACACACACACACACACACACACACACACACACACACACACACACACACAATAGCATGCTAGCTGATAGGGGAAAACGTTCTTATTTAGCAGCCATATTAGCATGTTCTCTAGGCTCTAGTATCACATATTGCCAAAGTTAAACAGCACTGAACAACTGATCATTGTTAAGCAACTGCTAGTGTTCGTCGTAGCCTGCATGCAAACTCACAGATTCAGACATTGGGGAGCATTTTTTGTCATACGACAAAAGAATAGACAGTGGCGGTGCTCACAAATACCATGTTTTGGGACCTGTTGATGAGCTCGCAGCCACAGCACAGAGCAACTTGACGCTGTGTGTGTGTGTGTGTGGGGGAGACTGAAGTTGGGAGAGAGAGAGAGGTAGATGCGGAGCGCTCTGGTTACGTTCAAGACAATCGCGTGTTGTGTTTATACCGACCCGGTGTTTTGACTATTCAGTGATATATTTTCGGCCTATTTTTTTTTTTTTTTTTTAAGATATTTTTTTGCGGCTTACGCCTTTTATTGATTTTTGAAGGGACAGACAGTAGGCTGACAGGAAACGGGAGAGAGATGGGGGGATGACATGCAGTAAAGGCCGTGTCGGGTCCGGGAGTCGAACCCGCGGCACACCGCGACTGGATCACCAGTCCGGTGCCCAGACCGTTACGCTACGGCCTGGGCCTATTTTCGGCCTATTTGAGCCGAAACCGAATAGGCCGAAAATACATTTTTAGCCATTTTCGGCCGAATATTTTCGGTGCATCCCTAATATATATATATATATATATATATATATATATATATATATATACACACACACACACACACACACACACACACACACACACACACACACACACACACACACACACACACACACACACACACATATATATATTTTATATATCATGTCAGTGGAATACTCCCATTCAACAGTACCAGTTGCAGAGAGGAGCACATACCCTTATTTTATGCCTCGTTGCATAGAGAGGCCAATATCGTCCAAATAGACCAAAAACGTTTTTTTTTGCTCTGATTGCCGGCGCAAACTGCTAGTGTTCGTCGTAGCCTGCATGCAAACTCACAGATTCAGACATTGGGGAGCATTTTTTGTCATACGACAAAAGAATAGACAGTGGCGGTGCTCACAAATACCATGTTTTGGGACCTGTTGATGAGCTCGCAGCCACAGCACAGAGCAACTTGACGCTGTGTGTGTGTGTGTGTGGGGGAGACTGAAGTTGGGAGAGAGAGAGAGGTAGATGCGGAGCGCTCTGGTTACGTTCAAGACAATCGCGTGTTGTGTTTATACCGACCCGGTGTTTTGACTATTCAGTGATATATTTTCGGCCTATTTTTTTTTTTTTTTTTTAAGATATTTTTTTGCGGCTTACGGCTTTTATTGATTTTTGAAGGGACAGACAGTAGGCTGACAGGAAACGGGAGAGAGATGGGGGGATGACATGCAGTAAAGGCCGTGTCGGGTCCGGGAGTCGAACCCGCGGCACACCGCGACTGGATCACCAGTCCGGTGCCCAGACCGTTACGCTACGGCCTGGGCCTATTTTCGGCCTATTTGAGCCGAAACCGAATAGGCCGAAAATACATTTTTAGCCATTTTCGGCAGAATATTTTCGGTGCATCCCTAATATATATATATATATATATATATATATATATATATATATATATATATATATATATATATATATATATATACACACACACACACACACACACACACACACACACACACACACACACACACACACACACACACGTATATATATATTTTATATATCATGTCAGTGGAATACTCCCATTCAACAGTACCAGTTGCAGAGAGGAGCACATACCCTTATTTTATGCCTCGTTGCATAGAGAGGCCAATATCGTCCAAATAGACCAAAAACGTTTTTTTTTGCTCTGATTGCCGGCGCCGATAATCGTCCGTTTCTGATAATCGGTCGATCAGCCGGCGAAGGAGAGTATTCTGTCACTGCACTAGTAGCCTCAGTACCCAGGCTTTTATTTTTGTTCGCATCGGCTCAAAAAATTAAAGCCTGGGGGAACGTGAGACATTTCCTGGTCAAGGAGTGGAAGTGAACTACAGTGCAGAGGGGCGCCGCTCTCAATATAGTGACCTCAGTTTTCTCAGTGGTTTTTGAGGAGGGGCGGAGGGGGGCAGGGGCTCTGATCCACGTTACATTGGTTCTAAATTTGAACTTGTCCAAAACTCTCTCAACCTCAGATCAAATGGTTGGTTACGCTATGTCGTGCCCACAACAAAATCTGAGGCTGGGAAAAAAAGCATTGCTTATTTCGGACCCTGGTCTTGGAATGACCTACAGTCCAGACTCAAACTGGCTGCTGTGATTCCCCTAGTGAGCTTTAAATGGATTGCCATGGGCACACTTCCCATACACTGCTCCTGCTTTGACGTATACCAACTGTCTGCCTGCTTTTTTTAGTCAACTAGCAATTCCTGTTGCTTAGATGTTTTTGTCCTTATTGGTCGCGTTCCTGTTCTCCCTTTTAGCTTCTTTGGTAGTGGGTACTGTATTTATGAGCATTGTATGTCTGTCCTGTTTTTTGTTGTTATTTTTTGTTACTGGCAGAGTTGTGTCACTTATTTTGCCTATTGTTCTGGCCAGTTCACACTTGTAAAAGAGACTTCAGTCTCAATGTGGTTTTTACTGGTTAAATAAAAGGTTAAATGATCGGTGAACCAATATTCTACAGCACTTGCTCCAAGCGCACCTGCCCCTCTAGACCAGAAAGCACGCTGGCTGGGCCAGGCTACTGCACTAGTGACTCCTACAGGTTGGGGAAGGAGATGGATGTTCCTTTGTGCATGTTATGCCCTCTCAGTGAAACTTCTCACTGTCGAAGAAGCGTCTGGAGAGTGGAGACACGTGGTTGTCTGCACTCTTCTCAGACCAAACAGTAGTTTGGCATTGACAGGGCCTATACAACATTGCCAATGACTAAATTAGGGAGAAAATGCTAAATGCAAAAAACAAAAACAAAAAACACTTAAGACGCTACTTGCACGCTACTTGCAGACCATCAATTATGAGTGTTTCGTGGTGTGGAGAGAGACTTTGCTTTCGTTTAAATAGCTTTTAAAATTTAGAATTATTTTACTAGTACTTTGCTGGGTGTTTAATTGTATTAATTGTATATTTATGTATTGTCCTGACCCAAGCAAAACAATTTTCCCTTGTGGATAATAAAGACATCTAATCAAATCACACCTGCTAACTATCACCAGTGTTTGCCATATGAACCAATCTAGACCAGAGGTTCCCAACCACTGGTACGTGTAACTGTGCTCGTATGCGGTACATGTCCCACTGGTACGCAAGAAGGGAATCCCAAGTTTCCCCGTCTGTGAATCTATAACGTGCATCACCAGGATCAATGATATGGTCAATGACAATGATATAACATTATGTTGCGATATAATAATATAGCAGCAGGTAGGCTACTTGAGGCCAGTCGAGAACTGTCTTCCGTGTTTTGGTATGATGATGTCGCTGCGTGACCGCGGCGCCCCCACCACCCCCCTGCCATGCTAGTCCGCGAACATCATAACAACATATGAACCATCAGCCAGTCCGTGGTAATAGACAGGTTGGGAACCCCTGTTCTAGACTCTAGACATTTAGTTGGTTCTGTTCCTTAAATCCTTTCATTGCATTCCCCTAGTCTCTTACTTGTTATAAGATCTGTGTAACATAATATTCATTACTTTGGAACATCAATGCTTCCATCCCCAACTCTCCACATTCACCATTCATTCCATCTAGTATACTCACTGGAGGCCCCTTTGTTATATGGTCTGGGTACACGGTGGCTAATAACTGCGGAGGATGAAGGCGAGTCCTTCTTCGGGGTTAAGGGTCTGTCGCTGGGCGAAGATCGACTGGGCAGGGTGCCCCCGTGGGGCCATGGTGGATCTTTGACGGAGGAAGGCGGAGAGCTCATCGGGGCCTCTAGGGGCGGGGGCTGCTTGAAGACGGTTGCCTCCGAGTGGCTGCTGTGAGAGGACTTCTCCAGCGGGGAGTGTCTGAATGACAGAATAGAGAACAGCTCTCTTCAGTTCAGTCTTCAGGTAAAAACAAGTTACGGTATGTCATTTATGGGAACATAACATGTTTCTAAAAATCAACTCTGAACAGAAACAAGCGAGGTCGGGAGTTAAGTATTGGGCAACGTACGTAGTCTACATACATTTCATTTCATTATCTTGCATGATTGTAACGCTACAGAAAACACTTGATTTTGTTAATAGATTTTTTCAAATTAATCATTAATACATTAATTTGTCAACTGTTCCAGCCCGATCGAGAAGGATCCTACAGATGTTGTTAGTTTGTGTCCAGGCCTAATATCAGAAGTCTTACTCTCTGATTCCTGGCCAACTGTCTCCTCTTGACTGGACAGTGAACAAATTGTCATGTTCTCCTGATTCTCAACTCCACTTGCCTATTCCCCCGTTTTTATTTCAAAGCCATACTACTCCTATTATACAAACTAAATTCAAGGAATTTGACTTTTCTCCCCACTACTTTTGAAAATGGGAAACGGAGCACAAGACTGTTAAATCTAAGGAACTGCTCAGTTAGCCTTTCAGCTGCCTGCCGTGTTGTGGTATACAAACTATACATACAGTAAGAACAGTCGGACAGACTTATAGCATGAACCATTTGGTCCTTCATATGAATACTTTTTTTACAATTCACTCCTGTCTTAATTGTCCATCTGTGTTCTACACCTCTCTTACCGTATCCCATCCTTGGAGCTCTTGGAGTGTCTGTATTGGGGTGGTGTCGAAGGGGAAGTCGGAGCTGCCCGTGGTGTCCCACCACCTTGACTCCGCCCTTCCCAGGAAGAAGCAGAAGCGGCATTGGTCCCATGGGAAGGGGAAGGGGAGTGGCCGTGGCGGGGTCTCTGCTGGGGTTGAGGGGCCTGTGTGGGAGATCGCATTCGCGTGTATAGTTTGGTCAGTGGGCTGTGTCTCCTCTCGCAGTGCTTCTCAAAGGCCTGCGGCTTGACTACCTGGCCACAGTGGCTGCATACCACCAGGTAGAAGTCGTCATGGCCCGGACAATGGCCGAAGATGGACATGTCTGATGGAGAAGAGGGAAGGGAGAGTGAAGAGTCTTAAGACAGAGGCAGAGTAAAAGAAACGCCTAGTGGTGGTAGCAAAGGGAGGTTGGCAGATTAATTAAGTGCATTTTGAATTTTCACTATTTCAGACAGCATGTGACTCTAACACACACACACACACGTCTGTCAGACAGCTGCTGCTGCAGACTGCTAGGCTGATTGCCAAAGGGCACAACAGCACCTCTGGCCACACAGTCTCTGCCAAGCGACATTCACTCACTGTGCCTGCAGAGAGAAATTTACTATTGGGTGCTTGCTCCAAGCCCCCAGAGTGGCTGGCCAATGTTGAAGCCACCGAGCCCTTCTGGTCAAAGCTGGAACTGCAGGCGGGCATTTTTTTGCCCGTGCATTTAGCGATTGTCAGCACTTCCACATTTTTCCAAACACATGCATCAACTCCAAGAAGTTGTATCTTGTATCCAGATGGTAGGTAAGGTTTTTCTGAAGTCAACTGTTATACTGTACTGTATATACTGGTCTACTAGGTAAAATGCCTCCAAGTCAGTGGATTGTATAAACACACTTAATACAATAAAGGGGCATTCTTTTTTATATTCACAAGGTCTGAAAAGAATACATGTTGTATAAATATGTGCTGGTCGACCACATTGTAATTTCCCCCTAAGCACCCCCCTAAAGACAATCACCCTTAGATGTAGAACATTTAGGATTGTGTAAGTATGTCCTGCTATAAACTAGTTTACGTGGGCTTAAACGATGGTGATACAAGACTGGTTAAGCTTGATCGACAACGATGATAATACAACACTGGAATTTCACAGACCTAGCTTTAACCACTTAAGCCTCGTACATTGTTATATGACGAATAGCGATCTACAGGCTCAACACATTGTGAAGCAACACGTTGTGTTCTTGTAGATCTACTATTTTGACATTTTTGAAAAAACATTTTCACCTATGATGACATCAAATAGCCCAAAAATAGTGACACCGGGTTTAACGTGGTTAAGAGCACTGATACAAGGCCCACGTGTAGATCCATCCGTCTCATAGACTGTGGTATGGCACCTTACCCTCCTTGCTGAGTGACATGGCTTCAGCAGCCTTCTTGCCATTCTTGTTGCAGTCTTCTACACCAGGCCCTGGAATACACATTACAATGCTCAATAGGATATACAGACATAGGGGGTCGGTGGTCACCTGTTGTGATTCAACGCTCTGAAATTAAACTGGATTAGATCAAAGCCAATGAGCCATAAACCATTATCAAAACATTCAAATGTTGATATCGGTCAACTTCACCGTAATCATACATCATTCTGGAAATAAAAATGCTCATGCATGCAGATAAAAGGATTGCCAGTGGCAATATCAACAGCTTCTGAATCTGAATAATCTATTGGGGGAAATTGGGAATACATGACATGATGACATTTCTTGTGTCACCAGCAACTGTGTATGTTATTTGTAGTAGACATCGAGTTGATTTGATAGTTGGGGACAGAGTGGCACTTGGAGGGATGCCAGACAATGATTGAGCGCGCGCACACACACACACACACACACACACACACACACTCTCTCTCTCTCTCTCTCTCTCTCTCTCTCTCCGAGCGGGGCAGGGCACCACCACCACCACCACTTGACAATAGTCACGCAAAACGATGCTGCCTCCTTGTCACATTCTGACATTAGACATCTGTTGATTTGAGACATCGGTGAGATGCTGGGTGCAAACTGAAGTTCAATCGGGTGAAAAGAACACGGAGTTACGTTCCCTGATATCAAAGGCTGGGTTATAGCAATGCATTTACATGGTGGTGGCAACAGCATCAGACTCCTCCTCCGTCACCGGTGTCACTGTATCCTATCCTATCCTCCTGCTGCTGGCTGCTGATGCTAGCCTTATTATTAACACGTTAGCCTAGCCTGCTGCTAGCTCTCTCTCTCTCTCTCTCATAGCTTCCCATGGCCAGAAGTTGCTCGCTCGCCCAAGCATCCATACACACACAACACAAGCCCCTTCCTTCCTTCCGCTGTGATGCCACCGCTGTCTGCCTCCTCTCTCTCTCTCTCTCGCCGCTCCCACCTGCCGGCAGGCAGAGTATTCCACGACCACGACGTGTAGAAACACACAACATTATGATGGTCAAACTGCCACAATTAGTATTAATTCCCCCTTTGGACGCCTGTCAGTATGCGCTAGGACCTGGGAGAGAGAGCAACATGTTACCCACCCAGCGCTAGGACCCGGCAGGGTCTTTGTTTGGGTAACATGGTTAGCGCTGCCTTCCGTTTCCACGAAAATAAACCCCGACTGATCGATCAATCCGCTCTCATGCCCGGCAATATTGATGATGCGGTGGTCCCTTACCATCCGACGTTGTCACGCCGGCCCTCTCGGCCCAAGCGCTCCAGCTTTGACCCACGAAATCATCGAGGCTAGGCACCCGCCGTTCCAGAGCAGCCATTACTTTTACTGCGCGTTCACGCACCGCCATCATCACTGCGCGGCAAGCAACTTACGTCATATCTCGCGCTCCCGCCAGGGTAGGAAGTTCCTGCGTGCGCGTTCGCGAAACACCCACGCGCGCAGCCAGTTCATCACCTCATCCACTTGGTCCCCAAGTAAAAGTGTCTTTGGTCAAAGCAGGTCAGAAGGACCATGGCATCATCACCAAGCACTGGTGAAGAGCTTTCTAGGGTGGTATGACAATGACTTCCAGAAAGACCACGAAGTCACTAAGAATTTCCACACAATTATGCCCTGGTCTTTTCTGCAGCTGAAAACTGGGCCCAACTTGGTGTAGGAGCCCTCATGCCAAGAAGCAAGGTTGAATGATTATGCCATCAACAATGCTCTCCGGAATCGGATCATAAGTTATTGCCGGCCTCCAGTTAGAGAGACGCTGCTTAGCTGCTACCATCAACCTGATGCCCTGCAACCCAACAAGGTCACTGGCCATGACAATATTCCCTCCAAATTTCTCTGAGACTCAGCCATCTCTGCTCCAATCATCACCCACAGTCCCACATAATAAACCTCTCCCTCAAACAGGGACAGGTCTCAAAATATTTCAAACTTTCTAAAGTAACCCCCTGGCACAAGAAAGAGAGCAAATTAGACCCTGCCCATTTTAGCTCCATCTTGAAAGTGAAGAAAAATAGTCTATAGGTTGAAAAGTATCTTGCTACAAAAAAAACTATAACGTACAAATTTAAATCTGGCTTCAGAACGTTCCACTCCACTGACACATGCCTCCTCCATTTGAGCGACCACCTCAAACACGAGGCAAATACTGCGGCATGGTCATGCTGGACCTCCAAAAGGCTTTCGACACCAGCCCAGCACATCAGTGAGCTGGATGCGATATCCTACCTGGAGGGAAGAGAACAGATGGTGGAGCTGTGGTGTTCCACAAGGAAGCATACTAGGGACTTTACTGTTCCCAATATGTAAACGATATGATCAGCTTGTGACTGTAACTTGCAACGTGCAACCCAGATTAGTCTCAAACAAGGGATTAAATTCATTTCGCTCCTATGCCACAAAAATGTGGAACGATTAGTATTGACTTGTCCTTTCGTTTGAAATGTACCCATTCTATACTGTGAGATACATTTTTCAATCAATCGACTGCATATATCCACCCATATACTTATTGATAGATTGCACTTTAAAGTCGCTTTGTAGAAGAGCGTCATCTAGATGCGAAAATTGTAATTGTACAAAAGTCAAAGAATTTCCTCTTTTGTCAACAATTCAATGCCACTCTGACTATACTTGCACTCCAACATCCCAATGTCACTAAAAACTACGTTTCAGACTTCCCAAAACAAACTGATTTGACAACCTCTTGGGCTAAGCAAGCCCATGACCAACTCAAACATTTTGTGGTCTGATGGCTCAGGGTAGAAGACAGGGTTAAGTATTTTCACCTGCAACAGTACAACCTAGTGGGTAAAAAGTGAACTGTAGCATGTGTGTAGGGATCTTCAAATTGAAATCACACCTGAACCATCTGGTGGAATTTGTGCCAAAAATAAATCCCCATGTCTCATTTCTCAATAGACCTTTCGGGTCTTCGTCAGCTTCACCCAGTTGGTTACTCTGGTTATGAGTCCTGGGGGAGCAGTGTTTTGCATAGGGACACTTCCTTCACATAGACGGCACTCGCTGCATGAGCAGTGGTGTAAAGATAAGAAGAAAGAGGGGATAGAACCCAGTGGCTGCAGCTCTCTTTAATACATGTGAGAACATTTAGATATTCTGATTTTGTTGCACAAAACAAGGCATAAAATACAAAAAGACAAGTCAAAAAGTCAGTGATGAATTAGATGAAAACATCCCATAACTCACTGTGCTCTAAATAAACAGACTTCTTTTAAAACAATTAAGGCAACTAGGTATACAAATTTCAATCTAGACTCAAAACTATCCTAGGATAACTGATAGTGACTAACAGCCCACAGAAGCCACGGCCATCAGATGAAGGAGCTGCATGAAGGAACTAACGAAAACGTCCCTCAAATCATAACAATCTCACTAAGGCACAGGACTTAAATTCTATAATTTTTCATCACATTTAGTGCAAAGCAAATAACAATTCTCAAGTTTGCGATTAACAGTGGGTTTGACCCCCCTCCCCCAAGACAGCAAGTGAACAGTTACAACTTTCACACAAAACCTTCAAATGTAAGAAAATGGCTGTTGAGTACATGCAGAGCAGGTACATGGTTAATGAATTATAAATACAGCAGGATTATTTTATTCTGGCACTCTCATTTTGCCTCTTGCACTATTTATAACCAGCAACAAAAAGCCTATAGCTAACCAGTGGTATGACAATATTAACAGAAAATGTAACACCTAAAAAACAAGGAGAAGCTGCATAACAATGGTTTTCCATAGAGAAACACAAACTGAAGGCCAACATTGGCTTTAAAAATATGTAAATAACCAATTAATGTAGGTATAAAAAAAGAAAACTATAAATAATGACATCCCAAGTTACCTTTTTAAACGTCAACAAAAAATGGAATTTAGTGTTCGAGTATCACATTTCTACGGAGCATAAACTTCAGTAAAAGGTTTGGTTTCACATCATGACTACCATTGAAATGTCATGAACAGGTACTTGAGTAAACATGTAGAGAGCCAGCCTTCACAGTAAAATCCTCAGTATTAATTTATCCATTTGTAACTCAGCGTACAAATGGAACCAAATGGATGGACCAATAAATGAACACTCAGGATTTTACTGTTATGCTATAAGGCAACATTTCAACACATCGCTACTGAAATGGTGCAGAAATTTTAGTGGTTTTAGTGTAATTTATACATTGACATTTCTTTGTTAAGAGTGAAGTGCCATATATAAAACACATTTACAAATACATGTATCTGCTTTAATACTAATTTGTTTCTAATTAATAGCATATATTGAGAGCCTACAATATAGGTAGCGTGGTTTAGATGGTAGAAAGGGGGTTGTGTGACACAAACTGTTAGGTGTGGGTTCAAGCAGACATCACAACTTGATGTGCTTTTTAAATTAGGTGTACTTAAAGCAATGCTTTAAAGTATGCTGACATGCAATGTCCATGCGGTTAGGAGTTCTGTCTCAGCCGGTGTTGGGATTGTAGCTTGAGGAGGGATGGTCATTACAGTCAAATTAAAAATAAATTTGTTAGGCATTTACATAAACGTACAACCCCTGGCTGATCATACAAACTTCTGAACTGTGTAGAAGAGACAAGAGATGACAGCAGTGACAGCCATTCTTGTAGTGTAAATACAATTCAATGGCACTTTGAGAATCAGTGACAGTGAGTTGACTATAAAAATAAAAAACAGGGACTGGTGTTAACTAAGAGACCTTACACGTCACGTCAATGAAAAAAAGAAAAGGGGGGCCCATTGGGGGAACGGGGGCGGAATTTGTTTCCTTTTTTTCCTTTTGAGTAGTTAAGCATTAGAACCAGTTTTGGGTCCAAAGCGTCTTTGCTGTTGGTGTGTAGGGGAAACCTCAGAGGTCCTAATTAGGGTCCGACAGATCCTCCTTCTTCAATGGTGGTTGGTGGGTTGGGGTCCTTGTGGAAGTTGGTCTCCTTAAAAATGAACCAGCAGTTTCCTGCCCACAGGATCAGGTTAAGAAACCCAAAGATCTGCACAGAGATGATGAATTAGGTTTCACTTGAGACAGAAAAAATAATTTTGGGAAGTGTCCTACCAATGTTTACTGTACAAGCAACCTTACAGAAAAACAAGCCCAAAGTTTATTTATTATTTAGCAATTTAAGAAGGTATGGCTACACCTTTATGGATTTGTGTTAATACATGCAGTGAGTAGGGAGTACAGTAAACTGAATGATAAATAAAAAAAATAAAAGGAATCCGATTCAGATCACGAGGTGCAAGTTAACAAAATACCTGGCACTATGTATCAGTATCTTCAATTTGCAAGCCAGTAGCCACAGGCTTAAAATATAGCCTGCCAAATTTGTGGGTGGAATTATCGGTGGACTTGAGTATCTATATGAACCTGCCTAGTAATTAAAAACTAAAAAAAATCAACGCTCTGTATGAGTGTATGCTTACCACAGAGGCGTTGAGACGTCCCATTGATGGGTCGTCGCCTGCCTCACAGTTTAGAGTCGCACAGCCCTCAATCAAGTGATGTGGGTCGACGGCCCTCTTGACGTCGGTCAGTCCCTTACCCCAGGCTGATGAAGACACTAGCCACAGGAAGGCAAAGGCAGCCGTCACTACCAAGTCCTGGTGGGAAACATACAAGGAGCAGTGGGGATTTTAACATTAGTAATATACAGTTAAGCCCCCAAAACATCAGGCCGACACACCAGCGTTTATAAGTGTCGTATTATCTGTTCACGATCATGACGGGACGTCAGTTGTTGTAGTGTAGGTGTTGTCAGCCAACCGAGCCAGCTAGGTTGTCAGATGTCGATAGCAACAGATGGTGGAGAGCTCTCTGGTTGGCCGTTTAGCAAAAGTCACAAATGCGATGGAGGTAGTGTTTGCGGTACATTTATTTTTATTAGCTTGCAAAGCTGATCAATGATTGGACTATCTAGTCACGTGGTCTAGTGGCTAGATTGGCATGATTAGTGCCGTTTGCCGCTATGTGTTTAAATCTTTGGAACTATTAACGTTGGAAAAAAAGCTCCTGCTGATGAAGAGTACATTGTGGTGCATGGTCAAATCCGTCTATTTAATTGGCCCAGTTATCAAACCATGATATTTGTTAGAAGAAAAGCTCACATATTGATTCAGATGATAACTGTAGTGCACAATACGGTGAAATTCTTTAAAGAATTTGGAAATGTGTAACGTCCTTGACTCCTTCCTGTGTTCATAAGGTAATTTAAGCTGATATATAATGACGAGTCATTTCTTGTTTCTGTATACAGCACATAGTCACAGTTTGTAGTACTCTGGACAACACATTTCAGTTTAGTTTTTGAGTTGCTGCATGAAAAGAATATCACATTTATGAACAGAAACCTTTAGTCTAATGCGTTATCTTGGATAACACAATTCCACACAACAGCCATGCAGCTTTGTTCCCCGTATCACACCACATGCACACTCAAATGCCTCCACATTTCACTTTCATTTTCAAGTACAAATGGTAAAGGGAACTGTACGAGTGTGTATCTCTGTGCACACTGCACAGAGGGTACTCTCGTCGCCGTCGGAGTCTAATGTATAACTCAGAGTGGCGTTATATTATGGATTGGATCCCACGGCCACCGTAGCCCAATAGTTATATTATAGCTAGAGCCCTGCTGTGATTGGCCAGTAGTGAGCCGCTTGTTGGCGGCCAAGATGATTCGAGAAATGCCATCAGCTCACAGAAGCCTTTCCCCTCGATCATCTTCGCCGCCAACTCTGCGCACACTATGCTCATGCGCAAGCAGGAAATAAACAACCGTTGATCTGGTCCGCTCTCTATCTTTTAACTATCTTTTCTAACTCCTCTGTGCTCACAGCGTCTGTCGTCGTCAACAGCGTTGACAACAGAGATTTGCCAAGTCGTGAGTGAGTCGTTCACATCCCTACACAGTACAGTACGGGGCAGCGGTGGCCGAACGGTTTGCGGAGCGGTCTTGATACCGGAAGGTCGCTAGTTCGTATCCCCGGACCGGCACGTTAAAATTACCACCGCTGAAGTGCCCTTGAGCAAGGCATTGAACCCCTACCATGAAATGTTCTATGAGCAGGGCCTGGCTGTAAACAAGTTCTTGAGCTTAGTCCAGTTACCCTGGGTAAACATAGTAACTTTGCTTTGCTTACAGTACGGATACTACAGTACGAATTGTATAGTACTGTACGGTGCAGTATAGCACACTACAGTACAGTATGTACAAATATAATACAGTACAACAACACTGTCATACATTACAACATGACAATAAACCATGTTGTTACACAACAAATGCTATCTTATTTCCAACTACTTCCCGTCTGCATTTACACCCTATTCTCAAATGATGCATGGCGATAGAATCGAGGCCGATCGAGTTTCTAGTACATTTCAGCACTTTTATGGCTAATAGTTCCTAATTTTGGAGCGGTGCTAACTGCTCCCTCAAATCAAAAGATCATGTGTCAATACATGATAATCGGACATCACCAATTCACCATAAATCATCATGATAAAAGGCATGGACGGATTAAAGTTAAAAAGCCCTGCTCACAAAATAGCAGATTTGCTCAGACACATATGACGTAAAATCTCCATTCACTGTCCATTCAATGTTTGTGTTAGGACAAAAATCGACACTATCGACACTATAGTTGAATATAGGAGGGGTTAGCGTCCCTCCAAAAACGGAAATCGGCTAAAGTGACCGGTTTCAAGACGTTTTGGCCATTATCTCTGGAAGTTCAATCTGCTCAGTTCAAAGCTTCTTGGAAGCATGACAAGATTCTGAATCCAAGAGCCCCCATTGGCTCAGGGCCCCTGTGCACACTTGGCAGTTGGCACAAGCCAGAATTCGTCCACTTGACACTAGTGTGATTTCTAATACCACCATATTGATACTGCCCCTGTTGTAGTGCACTCACAATGATGGGGCCGCGATTGGTCTGGCGGTAAACATTCTGGTAGCCCAGGTAGAGGATCAGCGTCACCGTGCAGTAGAGGAAGGCGAACACTCCCACAGACACAAAGAACTCTGCTGAGGAGGAGAAGTCACCCTGGAGGTAGGTTTTATTACCGATGGCATGTTCACAACCTTCTACCTGGTAGGAATGTGCAGACAACCTGGAGGCAGAGAGAGGACACCATGAGATCTCCCATAGAGACCTTGTGCTGATCTACATGCTTTCACACACTGCTTCATGTTAGAGACAAGATGAAGAGTCAGAAGTGTCTCACCTGGAATACTTTTCTATCCAAATGGAGGCAAAGAGAGAGAATATATACACAACATTGAGACTTTCCAAGACTTTGCCAAGTGCATATACACTGAACTGAACTTTATTTTTAATGTTAGATTAAAATCATTGCACAACGTTGCATAGTTTGCCGGGGAGTGTCAGGGCTTGGGTCCTGATAAGTGGATAGATACCGAATCAGAAACCTCATATTTTATTTAAAAAGGTTGGCTCACACAATTTTCAAATGCTTCCACCATATAGTCTGTGCAAAGGAATCGCTGAAAAAGTAGAAGACTGTAAAGCAGATGTCTGTTCGGTTTAATCTTTTTCTTTGCACTTGCGAAAACATTGTCCTACTGTAAATGAAATAAGTTTAAGCATTCCTAAGTTGACATATTTTTGTGAAAGTAAATGATAAAGATGACCAGTTCCTTTGCACCACTTTCAGGAGGTGTAGTTACAGACTATGAAGCATTTGAAGATTGTGGAATAGTTGTCTGGCTTGTTTAAACTGTAGTCATTAAGCAGGCAAGTCATTAAGAACAAATTCATATTAACAATAACATCAGGTCATCTATAAAGAAATGCTGCTTCACAGTGGAGAGAGACATGTCATGAATTTGTGGGACATATGCTAAATGTTTGAACAACCAGTGCCCCCCCCTCCCCCTGCTAAATGTTTGAACAACCAGTGCCCCCCCCCCCCCCCCCCCCCGAGTATGATGTAACAGCAAAATTTCCACCATGTATAGCTGTATATACGATCTATGTAAGATGTAGGCTATCCATGGTCCTTTATTTATTGTTGTAGACACGTCCTTATATATACACAGTATATAACTTCTTTGAGTGCCATATACTTTACCTGAATGGGTAACCAAACAAAGCTTTAGTAGTAGTCGGTACAGCAGGAGTCCCACAATTGACTATTAAGTTTGTTGCCCCGGAGTAGCCTCCTGTTGTGGCAAAGGCGAAGATTGTGAACACCTGCAGAAAAAGAGATATGGAATGAAGACAAAAGGAACAGATACAATTAGGGCAGACAAAGAGCTTTCAAGCCATTTTAGATAAATATATCAATTGTTTATGAAAAGGCTGTTCTGGCTGTTCTTTAGAGCAAACACTGTAAAGTAGAAGTAACACCAGAAGGTGACAGCTTGCTAGTTGAAATGGAAGTGGAAAACAGGACATGGAACATGCCTTAACCACAAAAGGCTGTCATATATTGTATTATATCATTACCATGGGTCTCCAATTCTATGGCACACTGCTTTACATTGTGTCAACAACAGCCCTAAACATGAAATAACTAGAAAAAGTGCCCTTCTGGGCACAGGTCTCCACCAGGATAGGAATGTAGGACATTGCAGCTTGCCTTCATCTGGTGGTTGGATAAAAGGGCAACAAAAGTAAATTAGAGGTAAAAACACTTTTCGGCCAGTTATAGCGCCACCTTGAGGCCGAGTTGAAATTGTTCATGTGGCATTTCTTCCTCGGCCTAGTGGGAATGTGCGTGCACAATTTCACGGAAATCACGTGATGTGTTCATGATTTGCAGCATTTTGTTTGAAACCGAGCACTCCTGTGAACTTTGGAAGCCAATCTTAACCAATCAGGATGGAGTCTGAGAAATCTGTGACTGTGTACCAATTTGCGCGATGTTTGGACAAAATCTGTAGGTGTACTGTGCCAAAACTTGTTTTGCACAAAGCGGCCTCCTGGTGGCGCTATAACAGGCCGTTCTGGAAATTTTGGGGCAGAGGTTCATCGTTGGCATCCAGGGAGTGTGTGGGCAAAATTTGGCATCGACCGGGTTAACGGTGGCCGAGATTAGCTGCTCACGGACACACGGACGGACGGACGGACGGACACACACACACACGGACGGACGGAGTGCAAAACATACTCTCCCCCCATGCCTTCGGCCTGGTGGAGACAATCAAGGCATAAAATTGCTCAGTGCAGCCACACTCAAAAGACCTGCAATGAGCACACTGGAGACATCTTCCACATTCCAAAAATAACAGCCAGTGGTTATTCAGGTCAGTAAACAGAGGAACTGCGCAGCCAACATGGTTTACCTACAGGAGGAAGGGCTCATGTATCAAGTGGTCAGGTGCAACTGATATTGCACTGTACATTTAGAGGCAGTCAGAATGAGGCAGAGTGGTGACTTGGCAAAAAAAAGAGTCAACCCCTACACCCACTGGGCCAAGTGAAGTTCAACAGGAAATGGGCCTCTCAGCTGCTGAACTGTGGCAGTGTGGCAAACTAGTTAGTCTTGTCTAGCACTGGGAACACCTGATTACACAGAACATCAAACGCAAGGATCTAGAAACCCCTCAATGATTAGGAAAGTCAAACTGTATTACGATGGTTTCAGACCCCTACGACTGGTACTAGCTTTTTTTTGTTTAATACAACTTTCCCACACTTTCTCTCTATCACTTTTCTCTATACAGTTGCACCATCCAACATCCTCTTTCCACACAGGAAATTCCCTCCCTAACAATGTGGAGAGAGCACACACAGCAAATCCTAACAGATATGGCACTGACGGACATAACATTCAGTACCCTACCCCTGTACTTCTTTTAAAAGCTAGTGTGGGTCTGATCTCTGATGCAGTGTGTGGCAGGTTCCTTGTTTTGCTACATATATTGGAATTACAATGAAAAACAACACTGAAACAGTGACAAAAAACAAGGGGCAGCACTCTGAGCACAGATGCTGGTGATAAAATCGAAGTGAAAGTGATGAAGATGCAACAGCTCTCAAACCCATCTGCTTCCATCTCCTCACACCTCTTGTACCACTTGTGTTTCTCTCATCTCCCTATCTTTGCTGTGGTGGTAGAATTAGACTTGGAATGTGCCCGCTACTCATGGTTAATTTTGAATGTGATAGAGCATCTATTACTTGCATGAAAATAGACCACTCAATACAGTACCAAAAAACACACTGGCCCCTTTCCCACCGGTTGGTTCCCACTGGGAACCGTTTCAGTTCTTTTTGGTTCTTAGTCCATGAGCCAGAGCTCCAAAATTGGAACGTTAATTATGAATTGAATGGGCAAAACCATACTGATATTAGATTGTTATCACCATGAAACTTCCCCAATTGAGTACTTACACGAAGACAATGATTTATTGTATTACATATTTTATGTAGGAAAATATGCAAAATAATCAAAAATATGAAAAAGCTACTACTGTGGAAGGGTTATCATGTATTAATTTACTTGTATTGATCCTATAAACAATTTAATATAAGTCTAGTTTTTCCCACCAATTTTGGAGCTCTGGACTAAGAACCAAAAATAACTGAATCGGTTCCCATTGGGAACCAACTGGTGGAAAGGGGGTCACTGCGTAAAACAATGGGCTTAAGTTAACGGATACATTACAAAAATATATTAATCTCATCATTGTTGCTTTGAACACATGTAACCATTTGTGTTACTGTAAGTAAGAACTTCCCATGTTGTCCCTTTACAAATGTCACTACTACTAAGATCAACCAGTCTGGTCTGCAGTATTTGCATGACAACAATAGCCAGGGCTGTTTCATATTGAGCAAAACCAAATTACGGTAGTCAAAGTGGATTAAATATACTGTAGATTACAAATAACCACGTCTTCCGATTTTGTACTGACCCCCTGAGTAGATCGTTCCAATGAAAAGCATCTGATCAAGGCGTGCAATAGACTGTGTGTGCTACTTTGTTACTTCCTCTCAAGAATAATGTCCTTTGTCTTACACACCCACATCTGCTGAAGCACATTCCCACATGATCAGGATCCACATAATTTCCATAATCGTTCAACACGTGTAGCACAAAAAGCAAGGCGGGCGGTGAGTTGAACAGCCTACGCACACATTGCAGTATCAACAGATACAGTAAGTCATGCAGAACCATGTTAAAGAGAGTCGTTTAAATTAGGTCTTCAACAAACACCACAAGGCAGAAAGGAACATACATTTAGATTAACATGTGCACAGAGTAGACGCAACAAATTAAATAGTTCAATTGCATGCATTTAGTAAGCCGCTAGTCCACTCAACATTTCAGGGAATGAGTATCATCTTTCAGGTGTCTGGAGCTCTACATTTCTCAGCTTTCATGTGAGCCCCAGCTGACCCAACATTCACATCATATCCCACCCTAGCCGCTAGCCAGCCTCTGAGACCACCCCAAATAAACACTCATGTCACGGCGGTGGTTCCCCTGGCTCGACCTCCAGTACACACCCAGCTCCTCACTACTACATAAGCTACTCTATTCAGAGGGGACCAGTACATGTAGTTAAAATGTCTATCAGAAATGACAAATCATATTTCAAATATTACACCCAGTCACCCACACACACACTACTTTTTTATAGCATCATCACTTGTGACTGTGGTATGGCGTTTCCCCACCAGTAAACAACCTCCACCTGTCAGACTGAAAAATTGCAGTGACTGGATAGTGTACAAAGTAAGCCCTTGCTTTTGTTTGTGACTGGATAGTGTCCAGCCTGTTGCAAGCAGTTCCATGTGTGACATTTAATAATATCAATTGTAAACATCTTCTTTCAGAGAGTTCAAAGTGTCAGTGAGTGAGTACCGTATGTGCATGTAGTGTACTGTGTGGGGTACAGAGTCTGCATAGGTCTGGGTTTGTTAGCGATGAGAACAACTCATACCATAAATCCTGTCTGATTTCATCCAACCCAATCTATTATGCTTTAAAGGTATATTCAGTGATTTCACTCAAAAAACCTTAGGTTTCGTTTTTGGCTGTGGGACCCAGCCTTTCGTCCAATCAGGATAGAGAGTCAAAAACGAAACCTAAGGTTTTTTTGACCCCCAGGGGTTAACTGGGGACAGGGAGGAACTCCTTATATGGTCAGCACACTCTATAGTAGAGAGGATTATCACAACAAAACAAAAAAATAAGTGATATTTGAATTAAGTGAAATCACTGAATATACCTTTAATGATAATGTGTATTAAGTGACCAAGGCCCTAACTCCCTCCTTAGGGCAGATGTCCAGAGAATGCTGTGCTGAGCGCGCAGTCAGCAGATTTTACATTGAGGTTCAGTGGAAATACACATAATAATAGTTGATGAACTCCCCTTTGATCCCTGCATCGGTAGTGCAACAGTCTCACATGTAATAACAAAACTGAAACTGAAAATGATTCATCGCCACATATAAAACGACTTTCATTTATAAGTGCAACTGCAAACAAATAAAGTGAACCTTGAAGTAGAACTGTGATTGAATGATTGATTCAATGAAGTATTTATTAACAGTTTGCAGAATTACAGTACATTTCAAGCACAACTCAATACAAAAACTGTTAACGACACCATAAAGCATTACACATTTACAATAGGGTCACCATTTTCCGATGGTGGACCCAGTGAGCTACTCCTTTTGCTCTGTCAGCTTTGTACAGGGCTCTGGAGAGTAATTTCCTGCAATACATTTCCACTCTCACATACACAGCAGGAAGAAAGCAAGCTGGTGTGTCTGACTTGTGCTCAAACTCCACAAAATAAAGATAAGGTCTATGTTAATTACTCATTGAGCTGTTCCAAATGTACACCCCTTAAATACACAGACAAACACCACTGCTAGCATCACCTGACAAGTCGGCCGGACATGGATCACTGAATGTAGAACATTTACCTACATTCAAATAAACATCACAGGAATGTGATTGTTTGGTGTCAGAACTATACATTTTTTAATCCTCATCTACCTACCTTATACACACACTGAAGAACACACAGATGGTCACTACAGAAATACATAGAGCTATTTCTGTTACAGCTGCAGCTGCCATTCCTCTAAATGGCCAGACAAACCTGGCTATCAAAAGTATGTCACATATTCTCTTCAACTTATTTTGGTATTGGTCAAATACAGTTGTGAACTTGTGTCATATGCTTGAATTCTACAAAAAGCATCCAATAATAATTACAAATATTTCTAGTGTACTGTCAATGCTGATTTTCAGTAGGTTTGTGTTTGCCTTTTTTTGCTTTGAAATTACTCATCTAGATACAATTTAACTCAACGAACTGGGCTAAAGTTGTCTAGGTTTGCAATCAACAAGACGAGCTTAAAAATGATATGTTGAAAGATTCAACAGCGCAATCTGTTTTGATGAATTGAACAATGTGGACCCTGTTGTAAACAAGTGTAATGCTTAATTGGGTCGTCCACTCACAGTTGACAGTCTTTGTATTGAGTTTGTGCTTAAAATGTACTGTAAATTCTACAAACTGTTAATAAAGATTTCAATCAATCAATCAAAAAGATGAGAGGGAAATGTTATAGTAGCCGCAGATAATATTAATAATAATACAAATTAAACGATTAAATTTAAAACACAATAAAAAATATGGAATGTCTTACCCATTCTAAGACACGAATAAATCCCAGTGGTTCTTTTACAGGTCCCAGATCGAGAGCAAAGCCTCCCACCAGTTTCTGAGGGCGAGAATCAGAGAGCTTGAACCAGGACAGAATGAAGAATTTGTCTGAAAGGCTAAACCTCATATAAATCACACTGACACTACTGCTGCGAACAGCCACATTGCTACCTGTTCGTCACCTTGTAGCTAACTGGCCCTGCCCTTGTTAGCTAGACTGCTAGCGACATGCTAACGTCGTTAGCTGGGATGTTAAACTAACACGCTTACCTGGACGAAATCCATTGTGACTAAACAGATCTAAACTAAACAGATCACTTCTTGCGACTTTTAAAGAAACTGAACGTAACGTTTCTCGGTTTGCTCGTCGTCCCCACTACAACCAGTAGCACAGTAACTCCAGATACTGCTACTACTGTCTCTATACTACTACACAACTGCTGTCAAACTTTGTCAACTCGCTGCTGTTCGCCGCGTCACGGCCTCGGCCGTCATGTGACACCGTGCAGCCCCACTGAGTGTGTGCAGTGCAATGCGGTGACAACCTCTGACAAGTTGACATTATTGATTCTCAAATCTCAACCCTTTTCATTTCAAGCCTTAGTTATATAGCCTTACTATATAGTTATGTATATTCGTACGTCTCTAAATGTTTTGATGAATTGAAAATGGTGGGCCCTATTGTAAACAAGTGTAATGCTTTATGGTGTCGTCGACTCACTGACTGTTAACAGTTTTTGTATTGAGTTGTACTTGAAATGTACTGTAATTCTGCAAAATGTTAATAAATCAATCAATCAATCTGTCTGTCTCTTGGTCTAGTGTCTATCTGTCTGTCTGTTTAGGGTACCAACAGGGGGCACTATTGCACCACTTACTTCAGACAGGTCTGAACTTTCTGAAGTAAGTTTTGAGTGGTGCAACCACTCCTAGTCCTAGACAGCTATGTCATGTGTGTGTACTACGGGACCGTACCCAAGTTCCCTCAGCCCTATGTTCCCTCAGCCCTATGTTCCCTCAGCCCTATGTTCCCTCAGCCCTATGTTCCCTCATTCCAAAACAGACAGGGGGGGGGGGGGGGGCTGTAAGGCATCAATTATACTATAATGCTGCTACCCATACACCGGGAACCACCAGACTCTTGAACAGTTTCTACTTGTCAACAATTAGACTGCTGAACAAGATCTAGGTCTGCATGGTGACACTGCACTGCACAGACTGAACTAAATCTGTCTCTTGTTTTAGTAGAGACTCCATATATATACACGTAGGCTACATCACCACTATTTATTTAATGCATACACATATTGTATCATGTAGATTAGTCATGTACTATGCAATTTATGTTTTTCTCTCTCTTAACTACAATGATGAGCCTGCACAACCAAGAATTTCACCCATGTTGTGACTAGTTTGATTCTGATTCTAGTACAGTGGTACGCAGGTTTCTGAACTGTCCACAACCCTCCTCTGAGTGAGTGAGGAGAGAAAATTGTGCCATCTTATAATGAGCATTAGTGACTATAGTGAGGACCAACTATTTACTTCATCTTCCTGGATCACAGCCTGTACAGGTTGGGACTTCTTATGCTCTTGCACCATGTGAAAAGCTGTCCCCTTTAATTTAATTTCCCCAAAAAAATTGTCAAATTCACATTATCATTACAGTGTATGAGTCTGGACAGACATTAATGTAAACTGTCTGGTTGGCAGAGTCACACAACCACGATGCAATATTTCTCAGACCAAATATATCTGAGTCGGGGACTTTGTCAGAGGACCCGTTGTACCTGCCTGCTGGCCAGCCTGCCAATTTTAATATAGGATATAGGATTTATCTAATGGTGTTGCTGAAAACTTGTGACATATTTTCAACAACCACAGAATACAATATTGTACAGTAATGCACTGGTGTTCACTTTTAGCAAGGTCTATCACGGAATAGAGCGTTTTTTGCCTGTCATAATTTGACCCCCCAGTATTGGACGTATTAGGATGTTGATATTCATTCATCAGCCAACACTCCCCACTCACAGGTAGTACCCCCCCCCCCCCCCCCCCCCCCAGAGAGGACCTACTCCTACTCCTCCTCCCAGCCCAAATCACACCTTGGAAAGCATGAGTGTCTATTTCAAACAATATGTTTTTTGACTGGGGGGTCACAGCAGGAATTGCCTGTCATAATTTGACCCCCAATGCAGTATCAGGATGTATTAGGATGTTGATATTCATTCATCAGCCAACACTCCCCACTCACAGGTAGTCCTTAGTCCTTAGGGCCATAGTCCTACTCCTCCTCCCAGCCCAAATCACACCTTGGAAAGCCTCCCAAAGGCTCCCGACCAGAGCCTCCGTTGGGGCCTGCGCCAAAGCACCTAACGTCATGCCAATACGACTGCATTCATTCTTGACTTTATCATGTTCCATTCATTCATTGATTCATTCGCAATGTAATCCCCTTCTCGTAATAAACGTCATAAACGTGCATTTATTCAGTCCTGTGTAGTGAAATCTCTCTAAAGTTGAAATGCTTAGTATGAGGTATAAATTACAGCAGCCTTGTGTTCATAAAACAGAAATATAAGACTGACGTTATGTATCTTCCAGGACCTTTCACTGCTTTGTCTCAACTATGGCTCTGCTCTCAGCCACCGCAGTGGATATTTTGACATTTCGTTTTTATTTTTATTTGAATGTTGCCACTATACTGTTGGAGCAGCCAACACAGGTTCATCCCGATGTTCTGGGCATCTTTGTAATATTAGTGTTAGTAAAAAGGTAAAAGAGTAACGTTTGAGGCAGACTGTACATCAGTCACTCTACCATTCACCTTAGTAAGAGGTTTTAAGAGCTGGCAGGTTTACCCCACAGTTATGTCGGCTCCGCCTACAGGAAATAAGCTGCAAACATGAAACCCGTTTCTGAATTCACTTTCACCCTGCATGACATCTTACCCCTGGTGGCTAATAATGGAACAGTATGAACTAAAAAACATTGCATGGATGCACCTGGGACGTATCCTCAGTGATGTATCCCAAGGTCATCAGGGTTTCGGGTCTCCCAACATCATACCCCTCACTCAGATGACCCAGCCGGGGTGATCAAGTCCCAACTTACGTCCCAGCTACCCACGATCAGTTCCATTAGGGAAAGACAGGGTCACACAGTCCGCCGCTCCCGAACTACTCTGCCGGGACTGGCGGGTGGAAGGACTACTAGGCTCTGTGGGTTGACTCCTGTCCGGGCCCCTCCTACGTCTCACCAGGTCCACTCCTGCTCTCTCCAGGTGCAACGCAGGACCTGTGCATTGCACCAGACTCCCAGCACCGGACACCCAGCACCAGACACTTTATTCAGGAGCGCCGTAGTATTAAGCCGCAATGGTTCCGCAGGCTCCACCGGCAAGGGAAACGGTGGTGCTGCAGGCTCCACTTGCGGATTTAATGGCCCTCTTAAAGGCCTTACCGTGGGCCGGTGGGCCTCCTCACGGAAGACACATGCAGTCTGGGGCGCCAACCCATACTGCTCCCGGGTGCCGTCTACATTCCGGCAGCCAACCATCTCTTGAGTGGTCACCAGACTATACCTGGTTGTCACTATAGTCTATTCCTATATGAGTCATTATAAATAGAACCACTAAGAACTAAAAAACATCTCATGGATGCACCTGGGACGTATCCTCAGTGATGTTTCCCAAGGTCATCAGGGTTTCGGATCTCCCAACATCATACCCCTCACTCAGGTGACCTATAGCCAGCGTGATCAAGTCCCGACTTACGTCCCATGCAGTAGCTATACCCATGATCAGTCCCATTAGGGAAATTCAGAGTCACACAGTCCGCCACTCACGAACTACTTTGCCGGGATTGGGAGGTCTGGCGTGTGAAAGGACTAGGCTCTGTTGGTTGACTCCTGTCCGGTCCCCTCCTACGTCTCACCAAGTCCACTCCTGCTCTCACCAGGTGCAGCGCAGGACCTGTGCGTTGCACCAGACTCCCAGCACCAGACACTTCATTCAGGAATGGCGGATTTACCGGATTATTGAGCCGCAATGGTTCCGCAGGCTCCACCGGCAAGGGAAACGGTGGTGCTGCAGGCTCTGCTTGCGGCTTGCATGGCCCTCTTAGGGGCCTTACCATGGGCCGTTAGGCCTCCTCCTCACGGATGATACAGTCTGGGGGGCCAACCCATATACTGCTCCTGGGTGCCGTCTACATTCCGGCTGCCAACCATCTCTTGGGTGCAGGTCACCAGAGTCCAGACTATACCTGGTTGTCACATAGTCTATTCCTATATGAGTCACTAACAACAACTAATGAAGTTATGGCTCCATTTATGAGGTACAGAAAGAATTGAACAACAATTACAAGAAGTGCTATCATGATAAATGGCAAGGTAGCCTACTGTATGTGATATGTATTTGTTTAAAAAATATATAAATTATTAAAAAGTTAAAGCTCTAGATACGATATACGATTCAATGATTTAAAATCAATATACAATAACAGTAATTTTTAAGGGAAAATGTATGAATATGCATATAGCCTAATTAACATGGTGATTCGCTGGAAAATAAATAGACATTATATTTGAACACATAGGCTAGCCTATGGACAAACCCAAACTGTCGATAGACCAAGAGTATAGCGATATTGCATGGAAAAGTAATTAAACCCCTATTTTTATTTTTTATTTCTTTAAAATTGCTAAATACAACAATGCACAACTAAGATACAATCGATTATTTGCATTGAAAAACGATACGATACAAAGTCTAAGTCTGAATTTAAAATGGTGGGCCCTATCCTTGTATTAGACAACTTAAAACAATAAAGGCTTTATTTTTAAGGTATCGTCCACTCACACAGTTAACAGTTTTTGTATTGAGTTGTATACTTGAAAATAAATGTACTTTAACTGTAATTCCGCAAAATGTTAATAAATCAATCAATCAATCAATCAATCAAAAGTCAATGTTGCTGCATTTCGACTTCTTGACATTTAAATCGATTTCTCGATGCTACTGTGTCTGTGTGTATATCGTTTACGGTCCAGGTGCCTATGGATAATTCCATTTCTAGCTTCTATAGTTTAGTCATTGACCTTCATAATAAGCAATTCATCAGAACATTTAATGACACAGAAAATTACGTTAGTAGGCTATTACTGTTGAGGGAGGAAGGGAATAGCATTGACGTGTATAAAATGTAAGATTTTTTATTTATTTTTACTGTGTTTTTACAACTGTAGAGTAGTGTAGCCTACATGGCGCTGGGCCGCTGGCTGCGCGAGTCGCGACCACACGAAAAAAAAGAAAGAAAACTAAACGTAGAAGAAATATATGACGTCATCACAGGAGGCGGGTCGTTTCTTCCTTTCACCGCGGCGCCATTTTGTTCTGTTACGAGTGAGGAGTGGACTATCAAGAAACTGGGACGGGTACTTTTCTACCTTCTGCACATTTTTAAGCTTTTTATGTGATACTGGTAATGAGCACAAAACGCTGACTTTACACATTTACTACATGTGTTGTGTTAGAATAGAAAGTGTGAGATAATCTTGTACTTTAGTCTTTAGATTGACTGAGTGATTACTGCTTTTAGCAGTTAGCTTAGCTTTTAGGCACAAGGAGCGGAGGCCCTTCCGTTTAGGCCTCAACCCTGCGTTAGCTGTAATAACAAACATATTCTGCAGTTTTACATAATAACGACGCGTATTATTTGATGTTTAATACTACTTATTGTTAAATTGACGATGGCTAGTTATAGTGGTGACACCCAGGCCAGAAAGAAAGCGTTCACTTACTAATGTATCTGTTACGAAACGTAACAGTCGTTGGCGCGGTTGTATAACTGGATTACGTGCTCTTTAAGAAATGTCAACTCTCTTAGGTTAAACTAAACGTGTTGCCTAGTCTCTACTGTTGGGCTTTATCATGCTGCCTAGTAGACTGTTCTGTTGACTTTATTTTATTTGAAGTTAAATATATATATAGTAGAAAATCAGTAACAGTAACAACATGGCCGCAGTTATTGTTGAATCTCTGCCAACAATGCAGCCGACGATGAGTATTAGACGAATGTCTGTTGTTCATATGGAAGTGAGGCAGAGGGCCTCAGTGTGTAGCGAAATTGACAAAGACGTTAGATTATATACAAGAATACTACACAAGATCACTTAACTTAATTATCCACTATTCTGAATTACATACATGAAATGGATAAACAATGACATAAAGCTACAGTACTCTGATGGGGATTTTCACTGAAATCCCAATTGCCAGAACACTGTTTTAAGCCATTGCAAAGGGTCCTCTAGTGATGGGCTTTTTGTCTGATGGTGTTATGTTTGAATGAAACATTACTGTTGTTATTTGATTGTGTGAACAAATGTCTGTCCTAACAACCTTTTCAGTTTCCGTGGAGTGTGTTTGTTTTTGATCTATAGGTATCGGAGACAGGTCAGTGCAGGTCACACTTCATGCAGGACATGGTGTGAGCACACAGGTCACATGGTCACCAAGACGGGTTTTTGCCTAGCCACAACTGGGTTAAAAACCAGCTTCTTGGCCAGTTGTGGGGATCTCTGGATGTGGATAGTTTTCCCCAAATCCCTGAAGATTTTTTTTTTTACTTTTCTTTTTAAACAAGTCGAATCTAGAAGCCCAATTTTCTACCCTTTTTTGGCATCCAACTCCACGTAATTCCACCAACTACACAGCATCTCCACACACCACCAAAGCCACCACCACAAGAAACTGAAGATTTTTCTCTTCCCTGAACCCCTCGTTTATGCCATTTTTTTGTCACGCCACTAGTTCCTCTAATCTTTTTGGATCCCATTCAGAGAAGATGTTTTTCCATACCTGGCTTTTCTGTCCCCCTCTTATTTTCTCCTATTAGTTCCATCCATTAATAAAAAATAATAAAAAAGGAAACCTGAATCCCTAAAGGACACTGTTGCACCACCCATGTGTAATGTTTAGCAGTCTGCTAAAGGTGTGAGAAGGGATGTCCTAGGACAGCAAGTGTCTCTGGCCCACCCACCCCTCTTTCCCTCTTATCTCATGGATCAAGTGTTCCTTCAGGACTCATCAAGGATACACCTTAACAGACGTGCGCCAAGAAGGGGGGATCTCTTCTCAGCCATCTCAGGTACGCCTCACAGTTAATTATATATGGGGTCTTGAAACGACTTGAACAGACCCGTATATACAGTGCCATGCCAGTCAGAGTTGTAAACCGTATGTTACATATTGTCAGGGAGTATCCTGTTGGGCCCGAAAAGAACAATCCCCCGAGGAAAATATTTGCCACTCCCACCACCTCCGCCTATCAAGAAGTGTACCAGCCTAGGCATGACTGACCACGGAGATGACTGCTACTTCTTTTACTACTCCACCTGCTCTAAAGTATGTGAAGCTTCTGTTAGTTGCACCTATTTTGTGGTGGAATGAGTGGTGAAAAGGTGAATAATGGTGTTGTTCTTGCAGGGTGACAGTTGCCCATTTAGACACTGTGAGGCAGCTATGGGCAATGAAACGGTCTGCTCCCTCTGGCAAGACGGACGCTGTTACCGCAAAGTTTGCATGTTCCGCCATATGGAGATAAAGGTAAGGCAAAGGGCCTTTTAAGGGCACTAAATTATTTTCCTTCAAGCTTTGCTCACTCGAGTCTCTGTGACTTGAGTGACCATTACAGAAGGATAGAAAATACCCTCTCTTAAAACCTGGTTCAGGGGCTTCATCTTGCCCGTGGACCTTTTTTGGGAGGAATAATAATTAAAAGATTATACTATTTCTAGCAATGTCATGTTGAAAGGTTACTGGGACTTGGTCGCATAGCTATAGCTTGTTAAAGTCACTACAATATCTGTTTTTTGTTAAAGCTGTCTTCACCTCTGTGCCTCCATTGTCAATCAGGCCTACGTTAAATCATTTGTTCAGAGCCATGAGGTTTCTAACGATATCTTTAGACCTCTTTATATGTGGAATGTAAGGGCTTATTTAGACATTTTCAGTTTTGATAATGCCTCTATGCCTTCTGTCCTGAACAGAAAAACAGGAAGGTGATTGCCTGTTACTGGGAGACTCAGCCTGCTGGCTGTCAGAAGCCCCATTGTGCCTTCTTCCACGAGAAACCCCGCTACATAGACGGCATGTATGTCGCACCCGATATAGGTGAGCTGACTTCTCATTGCAGCTGCAGTTTCCTGGAGAACCTTGTGCTGGTGTCAGATTTGCAGAAGGATAATCTAATTACTTGTTTATAGTTCAAGGAAAGATGGAAGAGCCAATCCATGAGGAACCAGCTCCTCCTCCCCCTGCCCCCCTGCCGACTTCAGCCAATCCTCAGCTCAGAGGAGTGATAAAGGCAGAAACTCAGGAGAATGTACCAAGCCCCACCCACCCACCCGTTGTAATCAATCCAGCAGATGACGACGAAGATGAAGATGGTAAGAACCTGGTTCCTTATTATTCAGTAAGAAATGGATTGTTCTCATCAGAATCATTGTTGCTTAAAATGACAGCTTGCTGTTGAGGGACACTATTTTATTTTTTTGTAGAGAGGATGTCATTTATAGGCATGAAATAATAGCAAAGGCAGACTATGCACTCTACCACAAAGTAGTTGTTCAGCTGGTGTTAATCTGTGTTTACAGATCAGTTCTCAGAGGAGGGGGAGGATGGAACCAAACTAACCTCTCCCAGGAAACAGACAGGAGGCTCCAGCTCGGGTAAGATTTAAGCCATGGCTTGGGCATCACTGTTGAGTCGACTCGCATGAACAAATACTTTTGTTTTGGAAGTTTGTTTTTGAAGACATAGAAAAATAAATGTCGCTGTCCCTTCAAGCTTTGCCCACTGGAGACTGCATATGTTTTGAGTGGCCATTACAGAAGGGTAGATGAAAGTAATTCTCTGAAAACCTGTTTCAGGGCCTTCTTCCTTGGCTCTGAACCTGTCGAGAAGAACACTTAAATAAAATATAAAAAGGTAGCACTCATACCCAGTGAACAATAACAGATGCTGATCCAAGGAGTTATGTAATTGACTAAAAAAAATCTAAAGTGGATTGCACACAGGTATATTTGAATATTACTACTTTATTAAAAAGTAGCCATCTGGGATAAACCAAGTCCTTGTTTACAAAATGTGGATTTACAACAAGAACATTATCAGAAATCTAAATGTCAAATTTTGTCCCTCCAAATGACACACAAATGACCAAAAAAAGGCATAGGCTGAAGCATAGCGCTTCGTTTTTATCCTATCCTTATCATATACAATGCTTTAAAAACAATACATTTGAGTACATGTATGTGTACACATGAAAGCCACAAGCCATTTTGTTATTAATGTTTTATTTTGATGGGATGCATATAACCTTCATCTGAAGGACAAGCTCAGCGCACCACCGAGTGGCGCGCTATGAGCTTGTAGGTCTGCCATTTCTTGAAAATCGTTAAAATGTGCCTCAAATTTCAGAAAATTGTCATGATTTAGAAAACTTTTTTATTCGACGTCAGGCCTAAATGGGTTATGGTCATGTGACATCTTGTCTACAGGTGAATGCCTGAACTTTGGGGTGAGCACCTTGGAGGAGATCAGACTGAGGAAGGCTCTGAAGGCCAGCATGAAGAGGACAGGCTATCCTGTCATATCACCTCACACTACAGCCCTGAGGACCAATGGAGAGAAGGAGAACTTCCGCTTGTTCAGTCGCCCAGCCCTACATCATGTTGCAGATGGTACATATAAATTATTTGGGACACATGACCATGTTAATTTGCTGGTGTTCACATAAATCTCTTTTACAATGTACTTAAGTTGTGGTATTTGACACTTCTTTTCCACTAGACCCTGTTATCTTTGAAGAACCTGGAAAACCCAGAGGCTGCATTGCTGAAAGGCTTGGAAAGAAGATGTTCAACAATGGTATATACATTCCTATAATAATTACATAAAATGCCGTTGTGGCATTTTATAAAAGAATATATACAGTATGTATTTTGAGCCATAGAATAGTAATTCTAAACAATATTGTGCATAACATTTGTCAGTACAGTGTAATATATATATATAGAGTAACTGGCTCACAACCGGCAAAGTATTGACCAATGGTCTTACTTGCGTAGATGCCCACACTGGACGAGAGCTGCCTCTCAAACGTAGTCTTGCTGAGCGTCTTGGTAGAGTTGTTGATGAGGAAGACATGATGCTGGCCCCTCAGAAAGGTAACGCAAAAGGCGTTTTAAGGGCACTAAAACTGACTCAGAATTATTTTCCTTCAAGCTTTGCTCACTCGAGTCTCTGTGACTTGAGTGACCATTACAGAAGGATAGAAAATACCCTCTCTTAAATCCTGGTTCAGGGGCTTCATCTTGCCCGTGGACCTTTTTTGGGAGGAATAATAATTAAAAGTTTATACTTAAGTCAGATTATTTTTCAAAAACGAACAAGACAAAAGTAAAACCTAAATCACAAATGTTGTCAGATTTTCTTGCCCATGCCTACACAGCAGAGTTTCCTCTCAGATTTCTGTTCTTTGAGATTGATGTTTTTGGAGGACTATAGGACTGAGCTGAACAAATTCTATTTCTCCTATAGTTATGAAGCCTATACGAGAAAGACTTGGAATGTCAACTGACCCCATTGCTCCTACTGAACCAGGTACAAAGTTCTATCCAAACCCATTGACACAAACAACTTAGTTTACTTCACTCATTTAATCTCTTAACCAAGGAGATGTCATATGAATATTTGGCATTATCCAGCACTCACCACATTCATTGTACAGCTCTTGACAGTTTTTAAGGGGACTAATGGGCTAATTTTATTTCTCATCCTAAAGCTGTGAAGCCTATGAGAGAAAGACTTGGATTGACAGCTGAGCCTGTTGCTTCTACTGAACCAGGTACAAAGTTCTATCCAAACCCAAAAGTTACTTTGACCGTGGGTTCTCATTTTTCAATGCATATTTCCAATGGAATGTTTGCGGGTGTGAAATCCATCTGTCAATGTCCATCCCTACTAGGTTGTCGTTTCTTTTCTGAGATTTCTGTTATTTGCGCTTTGATCTGTTTTTAAGAGGACTAATGGGCTGAGATAAACTAATTTTATTTCTCATCCTAAAGCTGTGAAGCCTATGAGAGAAAGACTTGGATTGACAACTCAGCCTGTTGCTTCTGCTGAACCAGGTACAAAGTTATATGAGCTCACCCCTTTGATATAACTTCCTTTTAGTTCATTCACTCATTTAATCTCATAACATGGTCATATTATGAATATAATATACAGAATTAGAGTTTAATCGTCTTGGTCACTGCTCAGCTGAGTTTGATGCATCTGTAAGTTGAGCTCCTTTTAGAAAAGGTGTACTAGAGGAATGCCATATTTTTGTTGGCCAACTAGGAAGTTACTTCCACTGTGAGTTCCGTAATGGGAGATTAAGTGGTTAGGTTGTTTATTTTCTAACTCCTTGGATAAAATGGAACATCAATCAATAGATGCTTCAATTTCATACAAGTAAAAGCTCTAGACTCAGTTTTGTTTTTTGACATGATTTAGAATAGGTAAAACAACTACAACCCAGGAGGGTAACGGAAGTGACGTCAGACTTGGTTACTCAACCCATTTAGACCTGTGGCAGATTCTTAAAAAAACCTAACGTTTTCTGAAAACCTTCAGTGTGTGTGTGTGTGTGTCTATATGAGACACAAATGTTTATGAGACACACAGGTACCTTCCCGCATGAAAGGTATAACAATGTATAGGTTACACCAGGTCTAAATGGATTAAGTACTGTCTATATACTGTAGCTTATAGAACATTCAGTTAAATACTTAATATAGCATGTGTCCTTTCCCATATTGATACCGATCAACAAGTTATGTAACATTTTTCCACTTTTCTTCTAGCGATCCCAATACTTGAGGCCAACATTGAATCAAGGAAGGGTTCTTCTGAGCAGATCCGCATCAAAGCCCGTGAGATCAGACGTCAGAAGGAAGCAAAGTCGCAATCTGAAAAACGGAAGGACAGTCCCGCTGCCATGACTTCGACCATCACCAAAGCCACTAAAGGCACTAAGAGAACCATCACTGTCCAACCTGCATCTGTCAAGACCTTCTCTGAGATCCTCCATGCCAAGAAGAAGCAGTGGCAGGAGGAGGAACAACAGAAGCTGGAAAGGAAGGCCTCCTCCAGTCCAAAGAAGGCAAAGCAGGCTCAAGAAGAAGACCAGAAGAAGGCAATGCAGGCTCAAGAAGAACCCCCGAAGAAGGCAAAGCAGGCTCAAGAAGAAGCCCAGAGTAAAAGCCTGGAAATGGATGTGCCCAGCCCAGTGGGCTCCCCTGCTGCTGGGGTGAGAGTTAAGACCCTTGAGGAGATCCGCAGAGAGAAGGCGGCTAGAATGCAGGCACATCAGAGGCAAGAGCCTGAAAACAAGAAGGGTTCTGACTCCGATGAGGCCCCTGCAAAGAAACCACGTCTACTGCGCATCACTAAACCAGCTTCTCCTGGTAAGACAATTGAGTTTGCTCTGAGTTTATGCTCACTGTGTGTTTCACTTTAAACACACCATTCTCTGTTTTTCTGCTGTGACTCGAATTGCATGCTCATTTTCACTTTTCTAAATGTTCTTCAGTTTCTAATACAAATGATTCAGCTGTAAGCATGACAATACGGAGGACTGCAGAGATGACAGAGAAACCAGTTAAAGTTGCTGCTGCTGAGGTAATGACCTGACATCATGTACATTTCAGATTACTATTTACAACTTCTGATGTGTACAGTCGGTGGATGCCATATATTCCTTTTGACAGTAAATCATCCTCCTGCTTTTCAGACCATCCCTGACTCCAGCAATAATAAAGTCAAACCAGTTAAAGTTGCTGCCGTTGAGGTAATGACCTGACGACTAAATTACAGATAACTTAACTATTGACAACCTCTGATGTGTACAATGGATACCTTATATTCCTTTTGACAGTAAATCATCTTGTTCTGCTTTTGGCTTTTCAGACCAACCCTGCCTCCAGCAATGATGTTAAAGTTAAGACTTTTGATGAGATCATGCGTGAGAAGCGGCTCCGCAAGCAGCAAATGGAAGAGCCGGCTTCCTCTACTAGCCAATCGGACAGCTCTTCTGAGGCAGAACCATGTCAAAAACAGACCACAGGGCTTGCCCTTAAGAGAAACATTTCTATTAAAGCCAGGATGGCGTCCACCATTTCACCTTCATCTCCGGCCTCCGATGCCCCCAGCCACGACACAAAGCCCCCTATTCACCAAGTTGCTGCCCCTAAATCTATGCCTGCTTCTCCCATATGCAGCATTGAAACTGCCACTACAGCTGAAACGTCTGCTTCTCTAAAGCAGAGCTCTCCGCCCCGGCAGGCAGAAGAAAACTCCCCCTCCCACAGTGTCACCAATGGCTCCAAGGTTTCCCCAGGCAAGAGGAAGAGGAGCTCCCCACCAGCTATGTTATCTAAGCAGGTTCGAGGACAGGATTCTCAGGGTCCCACCGCAGAAGAGTCCCCTGTTGAGGCTCAGAAGAAATGCTTTGGACAGGCTACAGAATCCAAAGGTACAGTGATGCATCTTTGTTTCACACTTAAGATGAACAGCAAATTACTTTTGAGGGGCACGAGAACGAGAAATGACGTCATGTGGCAGCCAAGTCTATGACCATTACATATTTATTTAATGCATGTATTGTATTATCCACACTTTTAAATAAATTATACCACCTATTTTATATCCCTGACTCTTTCATGTGCTTGCTTTCCAGTGAGACCAAAATTGAACGTGAAGCCCTCTGTGATGAAGCCTGCAGCACAGGTGAAACCAGGTCAGAAGAGGAAGGCAGCAGGGAGGTCAGCTGTAGCTGCAGTCAAACCTCTGAACAGCGCATCCACAGCTATGGAGGAACCAGCGCAGGAACTGCCCTACAAACGGAGAGAGGTAGATTTTATTTTATCTATTACTTTATCACTTTGAATTGCAATGTTGTATGAAGGGTGCTATAAAATGTATTGCAACCACACTGCTTGCTATAAAGAGTAGAGGAAGAAAAGATAATTCATTCTTATTTTGTCGTCAGATGTCCCCTTTGTCCTCGAGTGCTGAGACCCAACAGAGCCCTGCTGGTCCCATGAGTTCCACTAGCCTGTTGAGCTCTGGCCCAGACACCAGCCCAGTAAGAGAGGACCTCCAGGCAGTCCCTGTAATTCAGCAGAAGAGCCCTGTCCAAGTCCTGCCTACCAACACTGCTGGCAACTCTACAGGTGCAGCCAGAGAGACCTGTAACCTCCCTCAAAGGTAAAGCATGAGATGGATCAAATGAATTACTCATTCCTGGACCCTCCTCATAGTATAACCCATTCTGACCTGAGATCAGATTCATACGAGGTTTCCGCCGGACACACACTGGTCCTGATGAACCCATTCTGACCTGAGATCAGATTCTAAAAATGTCAGTCGTTCTTCGATTTTTCAAAAATAGCAGACCTACAAGCTCGTATCGCTCCACTCGGTGGCGCGATATGAGCTTGTAGATCTGCTATTTTTCAATAGCTAAAGCATAACATGATGCTGACACCAAAATGGGTGCCCGGTCAGAATGGGTTAAGAAGCAATGGCCAAAATTAAATCAAATCAAATGAAAACCGATGAATAACCGGTTCTTCTTTTTTTTTTTTTGTAGTCCCATAATGAAGTCTCCGACCCAGTCAAAGTCGCGTAGACCCAGTTTGGCTCCGTCCCGTGTGCTGTCTCCAACATCCACCTCTGCAGTGGACGACTTTGAAGAGCTGATGAACGAGTTCACAGATGACCACCTGGAGGACGACATGGACCACGGCATGGGAGAGGACGACCTGCTTCAAGAGCTGACTGAGATGATCGACAGCTGAGTGGCATCCATGACTCTCCTGAAATCCTTGCCTTTCTTCACCACCCTCCTCCCATAGTCAATGTGGCTTGTCTGTCATATTGATCTCCAAAACAAGGATCTCCCCAGTGGTTCACCGTCAGACAATATAGACGTTCTTAAATATTTTATTTTATTTCTGCACAATGATTATCTGATCTTCACCATTTTGTTTTTTCTCTTCATGGACATCATTCTTCTTTCCAAGTCTTTGACAGAGTGTAATACCAGTTACTGTATGAATTGGAGATCTTATAAAGACTCAGGTAACTTATAGTTTTGAATCTTTGAAAGAAAACAAGCTCTGTTAACCTGAGATGTTTACCACTCTGGTGTTCAATCAAGTGTCATTGTTGCAGAATTAAACCAAATTGTATACTGTGTATGCAAAGCAAATGGATTGTGTAACAACTGCGGAACAAGCCAAGCAAGAATCATGTTGCGCCACTAAAACTCCCCATTACACTGTGTTCCCGTCTCTGACTAGGCATGACAAGTGGAAAACCATCTCAAATGTTGGTAGTTTCATGGTTCTAAGATATGACTGACTAAATGTTGTATTTTGAATAGTGATTTTGTGATGTGCTAAAGAGAACATTAGGGGTCAGAACATGAGCCTATTGTGAGTTTTTAGGCACTTCAATATTATGAAATATTCGATCTACTTCTATCGCTTTGGATGATTGACAGATCAACATTTTTGCTTGTTTAACTTTCTTTTAATTTATGTACGACTTTATATTGTCATAAAATGTATATGTGTAAGAGAAATTAAATCTTGAAATCATTATTTTATCCAACAGCCATAATGTCACTGCTTTTGTGATACATTTTGTAACAAAGTGCTCTCTGGTCTTATGAGATGAAAAGAACTCAGGGACCATTTCAGCTGTTTAATAGATCTTGCATCATGTTCTGGTCATGTACTGTACACGTTTGACTTCAAGTTCATAGTTCATACCAGCATCCATGTTTAACCATTACTGATCAATGTGGAAAAAGAAAAGGTCAGCTATTGATCTCTGTACATACATGGCTTGTTCCTACACTTTTCCCATGACCTACTGTCAATGTAATGTAAGTTGCTGTGTATATAAAAATGCTTTTGAGTAATTGTTTATTGAATGTCAATCATTTCATTGGATCAGTGAAACATCTTTCACAACAAATGCACAAGACAAGAATTGTCAGACCAAGTGTAGAGAGCTGACAAACGGCTAGATGAGATAGCGATTGCCTGCAAGAGTTGGATATAGCCTACGTGTGTCTACAATACATGCATGCAGTACATCCAGCCACAAACCCATTCCAATGACGTCCTACATCCCACTCAACTCTAAAACCCTCAACCCCACCAACACTACACTCTCCTATAAAACGAAGGACAGGCAGAATAGAGAAAGTTTTTAATATCTAGTAGTTAACCGTATGTTGGCCCACAAGATGGCGCTATGGTTTTTGAAAGATTAACGCAGGTGCTTAAGTTGTCTTCACTTCCGGGTGAGCGTATATAAACACCGATAGTACGCCCCTCAAAATAGCTTGCAACATGACAAAACTGGAGTTATTAAATGTATTTCTTAACGATAGACTGACAGCGGCTGCCGATGAGATATTCGGCGCTATTAAAGACACAGTAGTGGAGTACCAGAGTGAAATCCTTCGTTCAAAGGAGGAAAACGAGCGTCTCAAGAGGCTCTTGAATATTGCAGTTCAGCGCTTGTTACTTCACTCTGGTAAGAAGGTCGAGAATTTTCCTCCATGGCCCTTTTTTGTAATTTCAGCATAAGATATTTGTACGTCTCTAAATGTTTTGATGAATTGAACATGGTGGACCCTGTTGTAAACAAGTGTAATGCTTAATTGGGTCGTCCACTCACAGTTAACAGTCTTTGTATTGAGTTTGTGCTTGAAATGTACTGTCATTCTACAAACTGTTAATACATATTTCAATCAATCAATCAATTGTATTGAGTTTGTGCTTGAAATGTACTGTAATTCTGCAAACTGTTAATAAATATTTCCAGCGTCAAGCAATCAAAACGGAGCTTCGTGTGTGTGTGTGTGTGTGTGTGTGTGTGTGTGTGTGTGTGTGTGTGTGAGAGAGAGAGAGAGAGAGGGAGACAGACAGCAGTGTTTAGTGCTTATAGTGCCATTTAGAAAAGCGCTCAAACAATGACAGCATGCAATTATAACACTTTATTTTACTTTGTAATGACTGGGACATTCCTTTCCATTGTCTAGACCCCAGTTCTATCCAACTGCAAGATGATGCCCAGCCCTCTGAGTCACGGAACCATGACCAGGAATGGAACTCTAGTCTTGTCCAGGAGCACCTAGAGACAATACAACCAGTACCACCACCACTACAGCTGCCGGAAATTAAAGCAGAGCCAGAACTAGAAAACACAGAAAAGGAAGATCCACATGATGCAATTACGTTTGATACCAAGGGTTTAATCTCACCCTCCCTTGCCACGGAAGATGACGTTCGAGTTGAACTACCACAGGGCTCACATCTTCTGCCAGCCCAAACTGTATGTAACAGAGGCTCTCCAAGAGAGGATGTCTCCTCACCACGAACATTGTCCAGGGACGTGAAGGTAGAGGATGAAGAGGACGAAAATGGTACAAGTACACATCAATCAACCAGCAGTCTTATAGCCTCACTTACGGTTGACTCAAACCTCAGAGCAACTCACAGCCACAGCCATAGTCACAGCCACGCAGCACACATTAACAGAACTGTGGGAAGAGAAAAGCAATTAATATCCCAGGGACCGCAGTCCAAAGACATGCTCCACAAAAATGGTAAGCAACACGCACATGTCCTGTATACCAAAAACACTAGACCCCTCAAGCCATCTCTGCCGCAGTCCTCCCATCCAGGACAAAGCACGCAGAAGTGGCACTGTTGTCGGGAGTGCGGCAAGTGCTTTAGTTTCGCCTGTCAGCTGGAGGTCCACATGCGATGGCACACTAAGGAAAAGCCGTACAGCTGCACCGTGTGCAGGAAAAACTTCACCACTGTCAGCATGCTGAAGCGGCATCACCGAATCCACACCGGCGAGAAGCCCTTTCGCTGCCACGTCTGTGGGAAATGCTTCAATCAGTCTGCGCACCTCAACACTCACTTCAGGCTCCACACAGGCGAGAGAGCCAGATGGCTTCAAGCGCTTCATTCCAAATGACGCTGAATGAAATGGTCTCTTTTTGGAATGGAGCGACACAACCTTCTGTAAGATTTAAAACATTTTCATCCTCTACAGGTTTAAATGTGGTGATTATGAGTGTTACTGTGTTTGTTGTGGAATAAACTATATATGTGCAGACTCCTGATTAATTAATTCATGGCCTTTGAGTTATGATTTTTTTTGTTTAGTTTTTTTGTCTCAGCACACAACTTACTCCATACTCCCCTCCACGTGTTGGGGAAAAAAAGCCATGATTTGTCACACACGTTACTGCAGTGAAATTTGTTCTCCGCATTTGACCCATCTCTTTCCTCACTCATTACAGTGCAGCACTGATGGAGATGGGTAGAAATTAATTAAAGGACACCTACATGGAAGACACATGGGCTCCAAGTGGATTGAACCTGGGATCAGAGTGTTATTTAAACTCTGAAGTGAAATGTTCTACTCTGACAAGATTTGTCATTTTGGATTTCAGCTGTTAATATGCTGCAATGCAGCTTCTGGTTCTACATAGGGCAGTGGTTGTCCCTAGGCTCATTCCCTCAGTTTCTTTCTGTTTTAAATTTAATGTCTAAATGTTTAATTTAACTATGAGGAAGCCCCCAAAGAATCATAATATTCTACATTGTAAAGGCAGGACAACCTATTAATTTGCCTTTAATGCAGAACCCATTAAAACATTTCTAATATTATTAGAAATGTGTCTGTGTCAGTTTAACCTCATGTTTAGCTACTGTAAATGCAGAAAAATGAGAGCCATTCTAATTAGCCATGAACGTAATCATGTGAGATTCCAAAGATAGATAATACTTTTATACTACTGAAATGAACAGTACCTTTCTTAGGCCCAAACCACACCAATGTAACTCCTTGCAAGTTGCAACCAAACAGTTGTGAGTAGTTGCATGCAACCATTATCCCCAGTGGCAGTTGCATTGGTGTGACATGTTTTTTTTTTGTTGTGGTTTGGGCCTTAGTTGAAAAATATTGAGGAACATTTCCAATTTTCAAAGCCTTTCAATTAGGAGCTGTTTACTATCACATGCACACATATACTGTAAAATGCAACTGTAATGAAATTATTGTATTCTGAACTTCCTCAACAATGTGTGGTAGCAGCAGGTATTATGTGGATGTGATGTACTCGATAAACCCAGTGCAAAAGTTGTATGAGCTCAGCATTGCAGCATTTTCTCTCTTTTGTCTGATATGGGATGAGCAGATGATGTACGAAGACATCAAACAACCTACTGATTATTTCTGTCTTCCTATGACTTTGATGTTTTCAGCCATGTACCCTTGTCTAAATATAATCAACATGTGTAGCTTGTCTATTTAAGAAGCACTGCTTAGAGAAGAAATGGTTGAAATATGCTAATTTGCTCTTCATTGACTGGTAGACAGCAGCTCATTACTTTGATTTGTTGATTGTTGGAAATCTACAGACTATGTTATTTAATGTTACAGTTTGCCTTCGTACACTTGAGAACAGAGTGGATACATGGATTAGTAGTGACTGTTATTCTGAACTCCATAGCACTTGTCTGTGCAGTCTGCTCGTTTGAATAAATCTAAATAAAATCAACCTCTTGTTTAAGCCTGAGATCTCCCTCATTATCAATAATGTCCAATGAATCCTTGTGATTAAACATCAAAGCATATTAATATATACAGTATGTATCTTGTGCTGTCTGTGCCAGACCATCCAGATTTATCCCTGTATGAGGATTACCATAAGCTTTTGAGACTGGTGTTTCAGTAAAAAAAAGGAGGGGGGTTTCTGCAGAGCAGTATCAAATTCACGATATTAAATGTTTTCACTAGAAAAATAAAACCCAAACCATCACAAAATAAATCTACCACGTCGGGAGATCTGTCCCACTGCCAACCTAAAAAACCCTGTCACCATCATCACCCCCACCCCCGTCATCACAATCAGGAGGGATGGATTTAAACATTCTTGAAAGATCATGGAAAACCCACTTCCACGGTTTGTCAGTGTGTGTTAGTGTGAAGATTTTGTAAATGAGGATGTGTGAAATGAAATCTTATCATTGTGTTTGGCAAGTGTGGATGTGTAGATGTGCTGAGTTAGAGCTTTGATTTGTCTGTGGTTGTGAGTTTAAGTAAAGAGAGAATCTTCAATCTGGCTAGTGTTAACAGTACAAATAATAATTAAAATAACTGTAACTAATTGCCATTAGCTTTTGCTTTTTAAATAAGTTTCAGTCTTGATGAAGGAAACAAGCCCCTATGGCTTTTTTATGTTATCCTTTTAGCCATATCCATTTAAAAATCATACCACACGAACAATTTGTGAACTGTTGTAAACAGTCAAATCTGTAGTTCAAAAAATGTCCAATTTGTGTCTAATTTACGCTCCAGATTTGACTGCGTAGGCACAAGCAACTGTAGTAATTGTACAAAACAAGATATGCAAAAGAAGACGCAAAACACAATGTACACACAAACAAATGTATACCGGTATACGCGCACACACATTGTCCTGGCTAGCTCTGCTTTGTATAATAGGAGCATGCAGGACTTCCTGGTTAAATAAAGGACAAATACAGGATATTCATGTGCAAATATGCAGACTGCATCTGAATATACAGAATGTGCACACAATGGGAAAGTCCAGTATAGCTTTATACAGTATGTGCATTGTGAAAGTAAATATAGGGGATGTACAGTAGGCCATGATGCAACTAACAACAGACAGATGAACAATCATGTACAGAAGTACCTGATGTCTTACATGGAAAATCAGAATTAGAATCAGGGGGTGGTGGCTGGATGGTAACCGTAAAGTTGCCAGTTCGAACCCGGGCTCCCCCAGAGTTAGTGTCGAAGTGTCCTTGATCAAGACGCTGAACCCACAATTGCTCCCGATGTGCTGGTTGGTGCCTTGCATGGTTTCCGCTGCCATCAGTGTATGAATGTGTGTGTGAATGGGTGAATGTAATGCACAATCTCTGTAAAGCGCCTTGGATAAAGGCACTATATACATTTACCAGTTATCTTCATTTGTCACATGTGTAAAACAGTGGGTAAAATTTGTTTTTGCAAGCTACATTGCAGGGGGGACAGGGGGAGCAAGAGTGTGTGTGTGTGTGTGTGTGTGTGTGTGTGTTGGGGGCTGGGGGAAGAATAAAAAACAAAAGTTACCTACATATTTACACATAGCATACACAAGGTTAGACAAGTTGCATGAGCATAGCAGCTGGTATGCTGATCAGACATTATAGACATTAAGGCACAAGAAGAATATCAGCACGTTGTACATGACATTTAGGTGCAGCGTATCAGCGTGTGTCAGGTTCAACCACATAATCCACGCAATTACATCCAAGCCAGCCTGATGACAGGTGGTGGTCATGCCTTGTTCAACATCAGTCTAATGGTAGCCGGGTGGAAGCTTCCCTTAAACCTGGTGGTCTTGCCCTCTTTGCCTGGCCACGGTAGTTGTAGTTTATGGCTGGGGTGCGTCCCATGCGCTCTTGTTTACATTGAGGGTGAGGTTGTTCTCCTGGCACCAGAGATGCAGATTAGGCCGGATTTCCATCGTTGCTGACAATCCAGCCTATCACTTCCATGTCATCAGCATACTTTTTTTTTTTTTTTTTTTTTTTTTGCGGCTTACGCCTTTTATTATTAGTTTTTGAAGGGACAGACAGTAGGCTGACAGGAAACGGGAGAGAGATGGGGGAAGACATGCAGTAAAGGCCGTGTCGGGCTCGGGAGTCGAACCCGCGGCACACTGCGACTGGATTACCAGTCGGGTGCCCAGACGGTTACGCCACCGCCTGGGCCGTCATTAGCATACTTGAGGATGATGTTGGAGTCATGTGTGGCTGTGAAGTCATGCATTTACAGGGAGTAGAGGAGAGGGCTGCATAGGGCTCATCGGCACACATCCCTGGGGTGCTCCAGTGTTGAGGGTCAGTGTGCCAGATATGATACAGCCCATTCTCACCAGTTGATGGCAGTTTGACAGGAACTCTAGTAACCAGTCGCACATATGCTTGGAGTATAGGCCGTCGACAATTAGGGGCCTCCAGACTAGTTCTCGGTCACTGGCGTTCTTTTATAACTGCGAAAAGGTGCATCCCAGTCTCTTGGTGTCTGCTTGTAGTTGGAGATCCCCTGACAGGTGTTTTTGAGCCAGCCTCTGTTTCTCTTCCTTTGAGGGTTCGTAAGCTGAGCTGCATGTAATCTACAAACAACATGCATACTTGTCCTTTCTCGGTCACTAGTGTTCTTTTCTATCTACGACCAGGGTCCATCCCAGTCTCTTGGTGTGTCTACCTGGAGATTCCACCGCCAGCTGTTTTTGGGTCGGCCTCTGTTTCTCTTCCCTTGAGGGTTCGAAAGCTGAGCTGAACATGCGTAGGCCTACTGGTCCTTCAGCTTCTTGTTTTTTGTATCTGTATCTTCCATGTAGGAAGGTACACTAAATCCAAACAAGAGGGCATCCCTTGGCCGGGGAGATATAGGCTTTTGGTCTTCAGTCATTGGTCTGACAAATGACAACCCACCTCAAACCCTAACCTAACCTAACCATAACCGCAAGCACGGGAGCAGCGCATGTCCGACATGCGGACACATGTCGGACTAATGCTTCGTCGGAATTACATGCGGTCCCCGTCCTAGCCAGCTCTGCCTTGTAAAAGAGGAATGGGACTTCCTGGTTAAAGAAAGTACAAATACAGGATATTCATGTGAAAATATGTAGGCTGTATCTGAATATACAGAATCTGCACACAATGAGATAGGCAGTCAGGGTTAAGAATAGTAAATGTTAAACAAGCAAATAGTAGTACAAATATTAAACAATTGAAAATGTTTCATACACAAGCAGATCTTGTCTGTAGCTACCATGTGCTTGTATCTCTTTCCCCTCGTGCTCACACCATTCAAGTGGTGTCAGAAATCGCTTGTCAGTAGGAATACACTTAGGACACTAGCTGGAGTACTCATCCAATGTCACTTTGACTATATCCATACACCTCATGGTACCACAGCACCATGAACGCCTCACAGTTATAACTCACCTAACCCGTGCTGATTATGCTAGGTTGGGATGGCTCAGGGTAGAGGACAGTCTGGACAGAGTACAGCAACTGAGCCTGGACTTCAAGATACACAACACATGTACCTGTAAAACTACTTCAATAACGTTAAAGAGGCACACAAGTACAACAACGGGAGGGAGCTAGACAAATCTCTTTCAACCCAAATTTGGCTCAAACAAGGGGTTAAATTAGTTTTACTAGTATGCACCAGAATTGTCAAGTGTGATTTCTTATCCTCCAATTTGTAACTGAGCTAATCACCGTAGATGACCCCCCCACTATCCAGCTTTTGGTGTGTGTGTGCAGTGTGTGCAGCGAACATTAAAATGCCATTGACAATGAATGGACAATTTTGAGTGTTTGTGTACAAACATTGCATAACACAAACATTGATGACAAAGGTGAGGATGCAAATTGTGATTGGCCGGAATGAGATGTACAATGATAAGAGCGCCCCTCACTTCACACGGGTGTGATTGTTTTAATACTGTATACAACTTTTTTACTTGTTTAGCATATTAATTGTATATTGTTGTTTTGTTATTGTTTTGTTTTTGGGGGGGGGGTACCCTTTCATCATCTCTTTGTATCTGTACCACTGTACGTTTTATGAATAAAGTAGGCTATTCAATCAATCATTGGTGAAATTGTTATGCTGCAAATTTGTAATTATGTGTGTGTAGGCCTAACTGCCTCTCCTGTTGTTTTGTTAGTCTTATTGGAGAGCATTAATAATTGGAGAGCCAGTAGGCCTCTATTCATATTTGTAGGCTACAATGCTACTTTTCCATCCGTAACCCTGACTGCCTAGGGCTACTATGGTGAGCAGCCTTTCATATCATATTTCCTTTCAACCATTTGTCTAATGTCTTCTGCTACCTGCATCCTCATTCATCTAATCATCTCTCCTCAACACGGTACACCTGTCTCCCAGAAGCGCGCCCCCTGCCCTGGCCTGAAGAATGCGCGCGCGTGTGTCTTACTGTCTGTCACTGTGTGTGAGAGTGCATGCGTGTTCGCGTGCGCGCGCGCCCACAGAAGATGCGATTGCGTATATCGACGAATAGCCGGAGCGGAGGAGGAGAACGGGAGCGGAGGGAGGGAGGAGTGCTGAGGATCCATGAGAGACCTCCTGTATACTGCAATACACGAAAAGCACCCGTCAGACCTCCAGTCCACGAACACACGCGGCACATGTTACCGCAGAGCTGACGGTGCGGCGGGAAGACGCAACGCAGGTAAGACAAGCGCCAAGTTGTTTTTTTCCCCTTCTCTCACTTTAAGTCTCGCAGAGCTTTCTGGAGCTATAACATAGTTGCATGTCGGGTGTTGTCCCGGTTCTGTCGGGCCGGTTGTGCGGTTAAATGATGGTAGAAGGTAAATGCAGCGTACACAGCCCGGCCAGGACATCGGTAACGTCCTCTCTCTGCAGCCGCTAATCCGCAGTGTTCCCCGGCCCTTCTCCCTACTCTCTCTGCGCATCTCTGGATGATGCTGCGGTCGAAGGGATTTTGCTGCTCTGCGCAAATCACCAACAGGGTCAAAAATCCCATAGAATTATTGACTTATTCTCTCGATATCTAGCATGTGGACGTGTACAGAGCCTACAGTGATACTTGACACGAAATGTCATTGCAGAGGGCAGACGAACGAGACATTTTAATGGCTGTCAAGTTTGGTTGTTTTGTTAGGCCGGGCCGGGGGCTGCGGGCTGGTTTAGTGGTTAGGGTGAGTCTGCTTCCCAGTAGTAAAAGTCCGACACTATAGATGCCAATATATTTAGGCCACACAAAGCTAATCCATGGGTAACAGGGCAACCAAAGACACGTCTTTATTTTTCATCTCGACTCGAATCATGGCAAGTCACCATGGGATGGGAGACGCAATATGTCTTGTCCAACCAAGTGTCTACAGCTGAGGCACTGATGGAGCACTTTGCCCGAGAAAGAACGTTTGTTTGTTGACTCCTTACATTAATATAGTATCTAAGTAGGCCTAGCCTATGTTCTTGCTGAGATATGAGTAGATTATACAGGAGGATAGCTCTGGAGATAGGCCCTATATCAGGCTTGTAGGCCTGGCTGTCGAGTGTCGATGCACCTGTCCTCTGGTTATGGAGGACATGCACAGCTGCTATAGGCCTTGTCATAGGTAATGTGCTAATACTTGCTCACCATAATGACATTGGGACAGTGTGTTATGTTATTCAACTAAAGATATAAGGTGTGTAGATAAAGCACTGGGTATATTGAACACTTTGCATTTGTGGTGAGTAGACATTTGTTAATAAGCAAAGCTAGTGTGTGAGAGTGTGGGTGTGTCTGTGGTGGAACATGTGTCACTACCTGAGCAGGTCAGCTGTTTAAGTTAATAGTCTTACATAAGGATGATAACATCTGGGTCTCTCCACAGTAGGGAGCTATCGACACACACACACACACACACACACACACACACACACACACACACACACACACACACACACACACACACACACACACACACACACACACACACAAACAGGGAGATTACAGAAACAGCAGATGTTCAGTGGATGACATGATAAACACTGAGTGCGGATCAATACCATTTCAATAGAGTTAATTGCAGTGTAATGAGATTTGCTTAGTAGTTCAGTTCAAGCACCTGAAGCTGGGATGGATTTACACTACAGTATACAGTCAGTATGTCCCTGCTGTTAAGAATCGGTCAATCACCTACATTGTACATTGATTTGGAACACACTAGGTATGGGTTCTAGAATACATAGTTATGGGTTCATTTAGTCATGCCAAAAGCAGTACATCACAGCTTATGCCAATCCATATTACCTGACGTAACTATTGCTTATCTATTTAAACAGGGTGAAGTGCCTAGTATATACTGTCCAAACCTGTCCAATTTTGGACAGGTTTTGTGGGCTCGGTTGAGGATGACGTTAGCAAGTGTCTGTTTGTTATCATTGTGTAGGCCTATGTGTTGTGTATGCACCTTGCATACTTTCCTACTTTCTCTGATGGTGGAAGTAGGGAAACATTTACTGAATGACTTGACATGAGGTTCATTATTATAATGTGGGTGGTAGCTTGACATGAGGTTCAGTATATAGTGTGGGTGGTAGCTTGACATGAGGTTCAGTATTATAGTGTGGGTGGTAGCTTGACATGAGGTTCAGTATTATAGTGTGGGTGGTAGCTTGACATGAGGTTCAGTATTATAGTGTGGGTGGTAGCTTGACATGAGGTTCATTATTATAATGTGGGTGGTAGCTTGACATGAGGTTCAGTATTATAGTGTGGGTGGTAGCTTGACATGAGGTTCAGTATTATAGTGTGGGTGGTAGCTTGACATGAGGTTCAGTATTATAGTGTGGGTGGTAGCTTGACATGAGGTTCAGTATTATAGTGTGGGTGGTAGCTTGTTAGATGAGGTTCAGTATTATAGTGTGGGTGGTAGCTTGTTAGATTGAGTGGAGATAACGTTGACATGAGGTTCAGTATTATAGTGTGGGTGGTAGCTTGTTAGATTGAGTGGAGATAAAGTTGACATGAGGTTCAGTATTATAGTGTGGGTCGTAGCTTGTTAGATTGAGTGGAGATAACGTTGACATGAGGTTCAGTATTATAGTGTGGGTGGTAGCTTGTTAGATTGAGTGGAGATAATGTTGACATGAGGTTCAGTATTATAGTGTGGGTGGTAGCTTGTTAGATTGAGTGGAGATAATGTTGACATGAGGTTCAGTATTATAGTGTGGGTCGTAGCTTGTTAGATTGAGTGGAGATAACGTTTGCGCTAAGGTGGCTTTCGGCCCGGTTTTAATTAATCATTGCTGGTTGGCCCAGGCGGTGGCGTAACCGTCTGGGCACCCGACTGGTAATCCAGTCGCAGTGCCGCGGGTTCGACTCCCGAGCCCGACACGGCCTTTACTGCATGTCGTTCCCCCATCTCTCTCCCGTTTCCTGTAAGCCTACTGTCTGTCCCTTCAAAAAGCCAATAAAAGGCGTAAGCCGCAAAAAAAAAAAAAAAAAAAAAGATCATTGCTGGTATTCAGACAGCAGCTTAAAGCTTCATTATGTAACTTTTTAGTGAATTTAAAATAATAGTTTTACCATTCTGTATGGTGAGGTGAGTATGTTCATTATTTTAAGCATTTTAAGATCCACCAATTACTTACACAACTATGGTGGTTGTATTTGGTCTCCCTGCTCTTCAATGTAGATCATTTAGTATGGTCTGACCACTACAAGTGTTACTGTCTGAACATCAAAATTATTTTATATAATTTCTCCACAGTGAGAACTAAGAAGGTGTGCTCAGGTAAAGAGTAAGTAAAAGAAAAAGTACTGTAGCAATACAGGACATGGAAGTTACACACAGTGCAGCTTCAAGTCTTATTTAGCATAATATCCAGCACAGTACTGTGGCCCGCTCCTGAATACAATGGTTTTTTCCACTATGAATTAAAGATGTCAAGGCAGTTTGAAATTTGAATGCGCTCTATTGTATTTGTCCATAATCAAAATGACATGGTGGCCATGTTGTTTTGTGTGATGGGCGGGAAGACTTGAGTATGAGCTGTCATCAGTACCTTTAACGGTCAATGGAGTAATGCACTAATAATACCTGTCTAAGGGGGAAACATACAATAGGATGCTCATGAGTGTGCACTCACCCCCCACACACACTCACACAAAACTCTTTCAGCAATGCAACAATCCCATATTACAGAGGATGGGAGTGAGACACATAGCTACCTATTGAGAAACTGGACCCACGGTGTCAGGTATCGTCAGTTGAGTGGCAAACGGAGGACTTCCTCTGATTAACGACAGGCAGGGAAGGAGAGAGGCGTGTGAACACTGTGGACAACAAACAGAACTTCCTAATATGTCAGGCTTTCTGTATTACCCCAGGCATTAGATGTTCTATATGGCACCTCTTTCATTGCACTTGCTAAATCTGCCTAGATGTACCAAGTCTACCAACTACTGACTGACTGCACTGTTTTGATGTCCATGTTCTCAAGGCCAGTCATGACAGTGCATCTAGAAAGGCTTGTAAGAAAACCTACAGTTTATTTGTTTATCTATCACGTCGTATATTTGGGCCTAAATAGGGAATGTGTTGTACATTTTAATATCCCCTCTTCCTACAAATTGAAATAAAACAATTGTTTCCAGTACATATACAAAAAAAAAAAGAAAAAAATACATTTAGATAAATAGATTAGATAATGTATATTTTAGACAACTACGTGGCCTAAATAAATAAATACTCCCAAAAACGTTACTATTCACACATGGGCTGTTTAATGGAATGGGCTAAACAAAATGTAAAATACTCCCCTTGCAATGTATTACCACAGGAGGTAATATTTCGAACATTACATGTTGAACAGATTGTGACAGATGTTTGTATGCATAATTGCATTGTAGTTCCTCAGTTTGACCAGCAGATGACAATGTTGTAATACTCCTGGTGTTGTTGCACAATTTATCATACTGGCTGTGTCCTTAGCGTTTTGTAAAGTTGGTGATGTTTGATAATGTTTCATGTGACATAGGCTACACATTGTAATATTAGATTATATGTGTGTATCCAGTAACCCGTTGTGCTCAACCCCCCCACCGCCACCCTCTCGCACAGAAGCACACTGCCAGCAGCGAGCAGTCCATATGGCCCTGTTCCTGTGATCCTTTTTTCCTGGCTGACAGTCAGTCAAAAGAAGCAGACAGTGGCAGTGGGTTGTAGCCAGACCAGGTGGATTGTGGGATGTAAAAAGGAGGCTCACAGCAATAGATCAATTAAAACTGCATTAGGAAAACCTGCTGGCCTCACCATGACGATCACCTGGCATTTCGTCTTTGAGTGCATGCGCGATTGCGCGTGTATGTGTGTGTATATGTGTGCAAGTGTTTGTGTGCTCACCTGGCATGTGATGTTGCCAGCCCACTTGGGTAACAGTTGGCTTTAATATACTCTGCTTGGCTTTCAATGTAATCTGAACCACATTTCAGATTTAGGCTGACATAATGAAGGGTGGCTTATGCAGACCAATGGAGGTCTGCTTGGCATCATACAATGGTACAATGTTAGCTCTGCAGAAAACACCGTACCCTCAGGGGTTTTCAACCTGGGGGTTGCGACCCCTTGAGGGGGTCCTGAAATTACAATTTACAATTTAGGCATTTAGCAGACGCTCTTAATCCAGAGCGACTTACATTTAAGCAAGAACAAAAGCATGGGAATACATCACATAAAAGCATTTATCATGAAACATGCGTAAGCTAAGAAGGTAACAGTGGAATATCTATATGATGAAACTATACATACACTATACATAATAAACTATACATATTCACTACTATGCTATACATATGTACTATGGCGTGCTATGACTATATACAATACAATTATAGTGCTGTCTACATAACAAGCCAACAGAAATGCTATCTAAGGGGTTAGGGTAAGTTATTGTTTTCTTTCTTTTTTTTGCAACTGAATGGCTGGAAAATGGAAATTTAGAGTTTACATAGTACACATAGTGCATACATAAACTTTTCCTTAATGATTATATCTGGTTTAAGTATTTAATTATGATGTATTTGTTTAAATCTATTACTAAGGTTATTGTAGCGGTCAATTTGTATTGGTGGTGGGGAGGGGGGCGGGGTGGATGTCGCAAGACATGGCATTTTCGGGGGTCCCCAGCCAAAAACGTTGAGAACCCCTGTCCTACATCATCACAGGTACAGTCATCCGTTCCGTTCATGAGGACATCTCTCTTCTCTTCTCCTCTCTTCTCTCCCTCCCCTTCCCTGCATCCTCTCAGATTACCCATCCTGCCAGTGGAGTCATATCTTGAAGTGTCCATTGCTCTTTGTTTTCAACAGCTTCTATTTTTAAACACCAAACAGAAGCCTTCTTCCCTGAGGGGAGGGAGGGTTGAAAAGGGAGGGAGTAAAGGACAACTAGACAGGGTTGGTCAGACAAATGGATAGTAGAAATACATTTACTGTAAAAATGGTAGCTGAAGGGGAAAAGGCACTGTGTGAGCAAGGGGAGAGAGAGAGAGAGAGAGAGATAGAGAGTGAAAGAATATGTATGGAGTGAAAGCCGAGGGCACAGTGAATACACTGTCTGGCAGGGTGCCAGGCAGTAAAGGATGGGTGGATGAGACAAACAGTGGAGGGAGAGGAAGGCAGGGGTTGGGGCTAGAGAGTGAGAGAGAGAGGGAGAGAGAGAGAGAGAGAGAGAGAGAGAGAGAGAGAGAGAGAGAGAGAGAGAGAGAGAGAGAGAGAGAGGGAGGGAGGGAGGGAGGAAAGGAATGGATGATGGAGGGGAGGGATGAACAGCGAGACAGATGGGAGAGAGAGGATGGCTGAGTTTTGTCAGTACACCCACTTGGCCATGGGGTTCTCTCCATGTCTAGCCATCGACAGGGTTAGAATGTCATCCCTCCTTGTTAGCTGCTACTAATATTAGTTTTACAGATGAGATTAGGATGAGGAACCATTCTAGGTTCTTTCTGTTTTTGTCTGCCCTCATTCTTTCTCTTCCATTATCTGAATTGGTATATTATACTCTTATCAAAAGAACATTATGCTAATTGAGTTAGTGGTACACACAATGATGTTTTTTTTCTTTATAATAAGTTTTCTCTCATTGTATTGTTTGTATCCACAATACATTTGTTTCTTTCAATTACATTTTATGCAGACATTGCATATAGAGACACAGTGTGTGTATTGATGATTTATTGATTGATTTTTTTTCTTTTTCTTTTTTTGCTTCAAAGCTTGATATGAGGAGGGCATCTCTATTGTGCTGCTGTTTTTTTTCTTTTCTTTTTGTATTGTTTTGGTTCTTTCTCTTTCCCATTTTTGCCATTTATAATCTCTGTCCATGGTGCTGTAGCTAGCAAATTAAGGCCAGAAAATGAACTCTTTCAGTATAGTCAATCCCTTATTGTGTGTGTGTGTGTGTGTGTGTGTGTGTGTTTGCTACTAGTGAGAATAGCAGTGAAATAGCTGGTCCAAAATAGGGATTGATTAATTCATTGAATTATCGATCATTGGTAGATGTTTATAATTGATTAGTTTGATTAACTGTTACTACCCTACTACTACTAAAGTCCATTGGGGTAACTAGCGCCCTTGTTGAGATGACACCTCTCCACTCATCCCGGGCCAGTATGCCAGGTCGTAGTTCACCAGCGCTGGTGTGGCCAGTGTCCTTCTTCAGCATAGTGACAGCCCAAAGAGCCTCTTCAGTAACTGTGACAGCTGGTACACATCGCAATAACTCCTGGCTGGGTGGTGAACATGAACCCATGGCCTTCCTCAGTCAGCGAGTGGTTGAGTACAATATGTCACCCTGCAGTACGTCAGTATGAGGATGTTGAAGGTGTCTGTCTCCCCATTAGGCGAGTTGACAAATGACTTAAGCCTTCTAGTGTGCTGTTATTGCCTGCTGATAGCTTGCACGTATGTATGTACTAGCTTCTCAGGAATGAGTTGACATATGCCATATGCCCTCAGACAGAATGCAGTCTTATCTGTGTAGTGTGTACTAGTTTTATTTGTCAACATGTGAGAGATGCCATTATATAGCCACATTTGCTCTCTGTCTGATTGCACTCATAATACACATGCCTCTAATGTGTTGCGGTGTCCTTTGGCCAGCTGTTGGCCATTAAGAGGAAGCAGATGCTGGCGTTTGGCAGAGGATATTAGTCTATTATAAAACCTAGTTAATCATTAACTAACACCAATATGGCCACTTAGATTTATCGCCTATTGTTAAACTAAGTGTAAAACAGTTGCACTTTGCTACTGAAGTAGCAAAAAAAAAGTTTTCTTTGTTCTCATCCTACTATAAATGTGCCACGTCTCTGTGTGTGTGCGTGTACGGTTGTAATGCACGTAACTCGAGAACCGTTTGACCCACCGACTTCACATTCGACACACACGTTCCACACCCCCACAGGGAGTGCAATGCAAGGTATCGAGTCGGTCGGAGCCACGGTTCGCCAGGACCACCACAAAAGGCTCTGGTCAGGCTCTGCCAGTGGGCCTAATGAGGCCAACTCCTTTCACCTGGGCCAGGCTCTGCCAGTGGGCCTAATGAGGCCAACTGCTTTCACCTGTGCAATTTCCAGCCTCTGCCTCAGCCAATTGAGGCTCAACCAATCAGGCTCTGCCAGTGGGCCCAATTGATTGCCAAGTACACTTTTCAGTTTGCAGTCTTCACACACACAGGCACATACACAGATCTCCATGTGGGACACTGGCTGACAGTTAAAACAGGTGCTATGGCAATGTATATCATTAGGTTCCCAAGTTTCATCGTTTCCAAGTAGGCCGGTGGCCGACTGCGACCGGCACGTACAGGTCTAGTAATTTGTTAATGCAAATTTGAGGTATAAAATGAATGCTTTTTCCTTTTGTTTTTCTTTTCTTTTTGTAAGTCGATAAAAGTGTCTTTAACACAACATTTGGGTTATCAGATTTTGTGGCACTTGTTCATGTGAGAGTGTGTACTAGCTAACAAACCACAGGGGTACCACATGTCTGACTCTATGACTAAACGTGTCTCTCAGCCTAAAGGCCTATTTATAGTCCAGTTTTCACTGAAGAGGTGACCGGTGCTTAGTAAAAACAGAGAGATGTGTTGTGTGAGCGGTGTGTGAGCGGTGATCACCACGGCGTGACGTCATGTTGTAGTTTTCGGTGGTCACCTCTTCACCGACTATGAATAGGCCTTAACTGGACCAAGATTCCCCAGCATATTTCCAGGTGCTGAACACTTAAAACCTCAGCAAGAGAGCCTTCCACGCAGTTGTGGGCATTCTGTGTGTGTGTGTGTGTGTGTGTCTGTCTCTGAACAATGTAGCCACGCGAAAGACCGGTATAATGTCCTGCAAAAGTGAGCAGCGAGTGCATTGTGTTCACGTGCGTGTGGGTACGGCTGTGCGTGTGGGCCTGGGGGTGTGTGTGTGTGTGTGTGTGTGTGTGTGGCTGACAGAGACAGGCGCGACAGGCTCTGGATCTAACAATGAAAGAGAAAAGAAAGACTGAGACTGTCATTTGAGTCAGTCACTATATGTACACAGTATACATAATATACTGTAGAGCAGTCATGTTGGAGCATCTCAGCCTGTTTTCACTGGGTCACCAATCCTGCCCCTCTCCTCACACGTATGTACACATGTAACACACACACACACACACACACACACACACACACACACACGCATACTCAAAGAAAGATAGACATGCACACACCACACCATCTCTCCCTCGCTCTCCCCTCTTTGCAGTCTGTCACTATCTACCCCCCCCATTCCCTCCTTTCATCACCTCAGCAGATGGGCAATGGTGCTTCGCTCTCTCTCTCTCTCTCCCTCTCCTCGAGTCTCTCTCTCTCTCTCTCTCTCTCTCCCTCTCTCTCTCTCTCTCTCTCTCTCTCTGCCTCTCTTTCTCCCCCCTCTCAGTGGGGTGTAGTGAGTGGAGGTTTGTCTTTTGATATCCCAACTGGCCTGGGGTCTGCGCTACACCCGGGGGTAGAAGACTGCCCATTGTCTACATTGTTCCCTCCATGAAAGTGGGCCAAGAAGGACGGGGGTGTGGTGGTGGTGGTTGTGAGGCAGAGAGAGAGAGAGAGAGAGGCAAATGAACAGGTCAATGATGGGGCAGGCAGGGCAACGATGGATTATGTGAATGAATGAAGGATGGGGAGTTGATGAAGTAATGGGTTCTGTTGGTAATTGGCAAAAACGTGGAGGGTGGGGGAGTTGAATAAAAATGAAGAGACGGCTCTAATTAGGAAATAAGTATGAGAGGGGGAGGAGGCATCGATCAATGAGTCAACAACAAAACACGTTCACTTACAACACATTCAGATCATCATTGTTACACGAACGCACCCAGAGAAAAATGACCGCCAGGATGTTACTGTATAAACTAAGGCCTTATACTGATGAATAAAGAATATCTATAAAATTGGTCCGTTTTGAACAAAATGAAACAAATCATGGACACAGCGTACGATTTCCGTGAAAATATGCACACACGGAGAAATTCCACTTATCAATCAGCCTCATGGTGGGGCTATAACAGGCCAATTAAAGTTCTTACCATGTAACCAGTGAGACGCCCTGAGGGTGAGAAGCGACCTTACAGATTGTATCCATATACACCCACGCAATTCGGTATACACTACCTCTATAGTCATGTGTTCAACACAGATCTGTTAGTATATATTTCATATATTACTCCTAAAAATGTTGTCCAAACATCACAAACGCTATTATCCTGGTGGAGACCTGTGCCCCGAGGGGCACTTTTTCTAGTTCACATATGCGTCTCCTTATGCCGAACAAGTAGCGTGTTCTTATGTTTGACCTCTGACCCTTAGATCACCCGCCATTTTGAATTATATGAAAAACAGTTCAAATCTATCTATCCCAGGATCTTTGCGCAAAATGCATGAAAACTTCTACATGTGAACTTTGGACCCATACAGACAAAAAAATAGAGAAAATAAAAACTTTTTATGAGCCAATGGAAATATCTGTTTTGTGAAAATTATTCTTCTGCCCCTGTATATATGCAGCGTCATATGCGTAAGAAACTTTACAGTATGGTAGAGGGTCATGCCAAATAGCACTGAACCAGTCTTACTCCAATTGGCCAAAGGGGAGCGCTATAGCAATTTCTTGCAAATGAAACCTTTGAACAGGCATAACTCATGCCTCGTTTGGCCAAAATTCGTGGCCAGTCAGTCCTATTAGTGCTAATGTGTTACTACAGTTAAATGTGTGAGTGTGTGTGTGTGAGTGTGAGTGTGAGTGTGTGTGCGCGTACGCTTGCACGAGTGTGTGTCCCTCTAGGGTCAGTTTGTCGTCATGTAGTCATTGTGTATTCATAAAGCGATGCTAGTAGCACAGGGAGTATATCAGTACTCTGAGTGACAGATGCTCTGTATGGCCTCAGGCTGGGGCTGTCACAGATAGCACTGTTAGCATCTGTGCTAATGCACTCTGATGACTGTCCAAGTGCTTAGTGTCTGAGTTACACATGCATTGTATACACTCACAGGATTCACACGCACACACACAAACAGACAAACACTGTTCGTTATGCTTAATTTACATACACAGTGCTAAAGCTCACACGATTTGCCACAAACAGTCGCTCAAAAACCCTCCTACCCCTGCACCTACATCTCTCTCCCATGAATTAACAGGTAAGGTAACACAGATATCATCAAGGGAAGTAGCCAAGCTTTCACTTGGTCCACTTATTCTCAGTAAAGATAGAGAATCACATATAAGGAGAAGGATGACAAAGAAGGGAGAACATGAGACCTTTGGTTAAATAAAGCCAGGGAGAGTGGAAGACATTATTTTGTGTGTGTGTGTGTGTGTGTGTGTGTGTGTGTGTGTGTGTGTGTGTGTGTGTGTGTGTGCGTGTGCGCGTGTGCGCGCGTGCATGCTATGGGGATGAATGGAGATAGAGTTGAAAGGGCAGATGAGTTTTGCAGAGGTCTTCTGCTCCTGACCAATTATCCCCCAGTTGGACCTTGTTATCTCCACGCACTTAATTAGGCCTGTTCGACCCAGTGACTAACCTGATTGGACAGGACCTGGCCCCGGTCACAGCAAGTGGCCAATAAGCTTGAAGGTCGTGTACCCTAGAAAGATGGCTACCCAGAAGTCTCTACGGTTGAGTGACGGCAGTGATTTTAGTGCCTTGGATGACTTGAAGTACACTGATAGACAATTGTGTTTGTGTGTGTGTGTGTGTGTGTGTGTGTGTGTGTGTGTGTGTGCGTCTACCTTTCTTTCTTTCTTTCTTTTCTTTCTTTTCTTTCTTTCTTTCTTTCTTTCTTTCTTTCTTTCTTTCTTTCTTTCTTTCTTTCTTTCTTTCTTTATTTCTTTCTTTCTTTCTTTCTTTCTTTCTTTCTTTCTTTCTTTCTTTCTTTCTTTCTTTCTTTCTACCTTGCCTCAATGCCTTCTCAGACGTACGTACTCTGATCCTCTGATTGATGAGTGATTGTAGTTGCTCAGCAGGGTGCAGCAACATAAACGGGTGATGGCAGATTCACTGTGGTTAATCCTGCTGAAGTTCATGGCTATAACACAGAAGGTCACTGCCTCTGGAAGGTCACGCACTGCCTCTGAATCAGTGAAGGCTTCCAGTGAATCTATGTTTGTGTGTGTGTGTGTGTGTGTGTGTGTGTGTGTGTGTGTGTGTGACTGTGTCCGCACTCTACCGGCCACTCTGCCCCTGAACCACTGCCGCCTGCTAAGGGGTAAGGCATTGGCAAATAGGGCCCATAGTGTCTATCTGCTTCAGGCCTGTGATATAAGGACAATATACCATAGCATGAGTTCTTTTGTACAATAAATGAGATGTAGCCTGCAGAGTTAGTTCAGTCAGACATACTCGAGGGAGTTCAAAGGCGCATACTATACTCATGAGGTTAACATGCTGTATTTCTATGTGCGTGTATAAGTGTGTGCAAGTTCCGCACGTCATTCGCTGATGTGGCAGTCAGCTGACCAATTAGCCCTTCACTAAATCCCACCGCAAAAATGTATTGTCCAATGCCAATCCAAATAGTTTAGCAACGTTCCAGCTTAATTTCTTCACTGCTAACGTGCCTATTGGACAAGGATGGGTTGGGGAGGGACTTAGTGAAGGGCTAATTGGGCGGGCTACTTAAGCACACTAGACTGTATGCTCTGCCTCTTCCTGCCTCCCTCCAAGAAAGCTTAGAGAAGGAAAAGACACCAGCGTCATGGTGTCACGTGACTGGACGCCGGGGCTGCGCCATGACACCCCACCACGCCCCCATGTGCCAAAACTCACACTGGAAGTTTGATGAATACATGGGAGTGGATGGGAGACCGCTGGACATCTTGTAAACAAACATTATTTATGAACGATAGCGACCTTTGTCATATAATCGGTCCAGGAATATAATAGAAGACATATCACAGATTGTTTTCCGACTGGGTGTTTTTCGACTTGCTAACTGTTTAATTTTACTCAGGAATTTAAAAAGCACAGTACGGCTCTGGGCTGAATGGGCTTATAACCTGACTCCGCCAGCTGGTGGCAGTATTGGGTTCACAATCCTGCCTTCAAAAGCCTAACATTACAAACTAAATAACGCTTTAAAAATGTTGAGAATAAAGGATTTTGCAATATTACAAGTCAGTGGTGTTTTCACTAAAGTAAAAGTTGCCTAGCAGTAGCCTATCACAATATGCTCTACAAGTGGTTAAGTTTCAGAATAAATACGCAAATTAACAGTAGCCTTAGGACCAACCCGCCTATAGTATAATACAACAGTAGTTTTAAGTAGTACAATACAATGTAATAGTAGTCTAGTAATAACTAATAATTGTAGTGAAAGTATAATATTTGCATGTGAAATGTAGAGGTAATTAAACGATTTAAGTGTCCCTCAAAATATAGTAGGCATAGGCATGCCTTAAAGAAGTTAATGCTTGCTCTATCAACTCCAGACATTGCCTTATTCAGTTTCAAGTTAAATATGAATGAATGACTGGCTAAATGAAATTGTACTGGTACCACGGAACGTGACGCGCACGCACGCATCGCGGCATGCACACAGAACAGCTGTATAGCCTAAGCCTAAAACACAAAAGTAGACTTAAAATGGTAAGACAAACATCCTTACTGGACACTAGCGAAACTAAAAGGTTTGCTTTGGACGAATATATCTGTAACTGTTATTTGATGGAGGAGAACACCACACAGCAGCAGTAGCCTACTGGAGCCATAGCACTCCACACTCCTGTAAGTCAAGTGTGCATGGCATGCTTACCGGCTACGTGCGCTCACAGTCAGCTCAGGTATATAAACAGTTAAAGCTGTTGTTATGCAAAGTAGTGGCTATTCGGCACGGTACTTTACACGGTGTGAAAATAGGGGGGGGGCGCCAGTAAACCTAGACCACTACTGGCACTTGTTGGTGACTTCAAGACAGTAGAAAGTAATGTGTGATGTTATGTTACTGAAGCGTTTATTTTACAATGGTCTCAATCATTCAGAAAGTGTTTATATGCTTGTCTATACTTTGCTCCATTCACTCCAATACATTCCCAGCAGTTTCGGCAGCAGATTCATCACTGTGTAGGCTACTACTTAAAACTACTGTTGTAGCCTATTATACTAGGCGGGTTGGTCCTAAGGCTATATGAAAAAAAGTATTTCATCAAACACCACTGACTTGTAATATTGCAAAATCCTTTATTCTCAACATTTTTTTAAGCGTTATTTAGTTTGTAATGTTGATGAATTAAAAACAATATAGGTATGGGGTTTGAAGGCAGGATTGTGAACCCAATACTGCCACCAGCTGGCGGAGTCAGGTTATAAGCCCATTCAGCCCAGAGCCGTACTGTGCTCTTTAAATTCCTGAGTAAAATTAAACAGTTAGCAAGTCGAAAAACACCCAGTCGGAAAACAATCTGTGATATGTCTTCTATTATATTCCTGGACCGATTATATGACAAAGGTCGCTATCGTTCATAAATAATGTTTGTTTACAAGATGTCCAGCGGTCTCCCATCCACTCCCATGTATTCATCAAACTTCCAGTGTGAGTTTTGGCACATGGGGGCGTGGTGGGGTGTCATGGCGCAGCCCCGGCGTCCAGTCACGTGACACCATGACGCTGGTGTCTTTTCCTTCTCTAAGCTTTCTTGCCTCCCTCTGCATATGGTTCCTGGTTGTTATGTGATGTTTGCTCCCACCACCACCGGTGGGCTCTGTTATTTATACTCCCCATGGGGGTTTTATTGTATATCTATCTACCTGCTCTTAATGTTTTATGATGGTGTTTAATCACGCCGAGCAGGGAGAAAATGCAGCAGAGCCGAACGCCAAGTAAAATATCATATGCATGCACACTTGTCTGACTGAACTATTTACTGTAATGTGAAATTCCTCCTGTACAAAATTATTTGATTAATCAAAAATGTAATTGATAAAATAATCGCTAAGAAAATTATCCATAGCTGCAGCCCTGTACCAGAGTGGTTGTGTAAACCTGATACAGTTGTCATACGTGAATACCAGTAGCACCAGAATGGTATGGGTAACGGTAATGCATTTGTACAGTGTGGAATGAAGGTCAGAAAGGGAATGCCAATTGCCAGGGTCTGGCAGATTAGAGAGAGGAGTCAAGGACATTAAGTATATAAAAATCACATCTGTTCCTGACCTTCAACACACACACACACACACACACACACACACACACACACACACACACACACACACACACACACACACACACACACACACAGCCGCAGGTTAGATGTGTGAGTGATAGTTCCGAGACATTGGAGGCTGGTCTTAATAGAGCGATCCTTCACCTCATGCCATTTGGAGGAACAGATTTATAATCATTCTTCTACACATGATGGGATTACACATGTCGCCTGTTGTTTAGCAGTGCATGTGCATGTAAAGGGAAGCAACATTTATTGTCTCCACCAGGCCGAAGGCATGGGGAGAGAGTATGTTTTGCACTCCGTCCGGGTGTTTGTGTGTGTGTCCGTTTTCTAGTTGCTAAATAAAGTGCCCTTCAATTCACTACCTACATCTCATACTTAGCCAGTAATATACTTTGTTTTATGAAGATGAAGAATCTGCATACTCACAACGGGTCACACTCACATCCTATCAAAATGTAAGCTTGTAGAGCTGATATTTTCACTATTTTGAAGTAGAAGAAAATAAGTGAGAAATAAATATAAATGTAATAAAATAAAATAAAAGGAAAATAAATATCAGTATTTTTTATAAATCTTAAAGTCATGGTGAAATGTTTCAGTCTCGCAAACCAATCAGACGGTCGCATCCCTTCAGGCTATGGAACGGTGCAGCTGTATGCAAGAGAGGGCTAGTGTTTGTAGCCTGCTGGCTCACCCTGCCCCAGGGGGAGAGAGACAGTCAGTGTGAAGCATGTTTGTTAATACAGGTACGTTGCATTTGTAACCTATTATGTTTTCAGATACATATTTTAGTGTAGGCCTATTGATAAAAGTTTTAAATTACGTTTAATTACAGTAGAGTAGAGTAGCTCTGTAATTAAAAGCAGGTGTGTTTGGATGAATGTGAGCTATGGGAATATTAATTAATGATTTTCATGATGGCCTTGTGAAATCTGACTATTTGGCTGATTCTGACACTTACCAGGTGGTCAATAATTCCAACTCTAAATTTGGGCGGAGTCCCTGGTTTTCCTCCACTCATAAACTGACATGAGTGATACAAGTTGACGTTGCCCTATATATACCAGCAGGTTTATTTTGTATTTCACCATGTCTTTATAGTGGCACAATCCCATTTCTGTGTCTATACTTTCCATATTGATGCCCAGCAGTTAATACTAAGACCTGAGAGTTTAGGACACAGACTTTCATTTCAGTTTGGCATCAACAGTAACACAAGTTAAGCTGCAATCTAGATTAGAAGTGGGATTAGGTTAATCAGGTGTGGTAAAGCTGCATGTATATGATTGTATGATGATCATAATCCTGTGTCTGACCTGCTGTGTGTGTGTGTCTGTGTGTGTGTGTGTGTGTGTGTGTGAGTGTGTGTGTGTGTGTGTGTGTGTGTGTGTGTGTGTGTGTGTGTGTGTGTGTGTGTGTGCGTGTGTGTGTGTGCGTGCGTGCACGCACGCGTGCGTGCGTGCGTGCGTTGCTGGTTGACTTAATATTTGTGACTACTGACTATATATATAACTCAAGCCCAGAGGTCCCCGACAGTGCACACAGTACATCTAGGTCACACACTGACACACACACACACACACACACACACACACACACACACACACACACACACACACACACACACACACACACACACACACACACACACACACACACACACACACACACACACACACACACACACATAAGATCAAAAAGCAGCCATGAAAGCATGGATGCATCAACAGTCGTGCTGTCCATGCCTCCATGTGTGTCTGTCTCTGTCTCTCCCTGCCCTTGGCTCTCCAAGTTAACCCAGGCGACTCCTGTCTGCTCTCTCCTGATGTCTCTCTCTAGAAGACGGCGTCTGTTCATCTTGAGTTAGCTCAGTACACATCCTACTCTACGACTCTTTCTCTCTAAATAGATTCAGTGTTTGGTGGATGGATGGAGTATATTGCTAGTCTGTTTATATTTGAATCTAGTATCCACCTATGCAAGCATGTGTGTGTGTGTCTGTTTCTCCCTGCGTGCGTGCGTGCGTGCGTGCGTGTGTGGTGTGCGTGTGTACATGTGTGCCTGCGTCTGCGTGGATGTAGTTCAGTAGTCTATGTAATTAGTACTGGTAACCCTATATTGCCTTGAGGCTATGTGTGAGCCAGAACCTGGCCTCCAATTTAATCCCTGTGGAACAAGCTTAGGGTTCAGGGTTCACAGTTCAGTCAGCACATTGCCTAGTGAACATGGCTCTGTCTAAGAGCACCTCACACCTCATCTACACAGGCAAGGATAACTAATAAATAGTAGTGTATAGATCTCAACAAATAAAGGGGTTTGGGGCCGCGAAACCTCGCTCAAATAGAGACACTGCGAGCGAAATATAGGAGGGGTGGACGACGTCGCTGCACAGTGCGTTGTCGCTCGCAGTACACCAGGACAGTCACAATGAAAATCATGTATTCTAATGAGATTTCACCGTTTGCTCGCTCGCATCGCTGGCAGTGTAGATAAGGTGTCACTCGAGTCTTAAAGCAGTTATTGTTTTTTATTTTCACCGTACATCCTGTACGATAGATAGGTCAAGTAAAGTATTTCTTGCATTAGGTGCATACAGTTCACAGTAATATTCTCTGTTTGGTTCCATATGTACACACTTTGTTCGACTGTGCACTCTTCAAGAGCTAAATTAATACAGAGGATTTTGCTTTGTGTATACTACACAAACAAATAAGACACAGAATTGTACACTATACAAAATATAGAATTTACAGGAATACTTACTTACAGGGGCCAGATTCCATAGACAAAGATTATTGACACTCTACACAGGGCAGGTTGAATTTCTAGTAACATATGAGGATGTTTCTTTGGAGACAACACTCTCCAAAATGCTATATCTGTTTTGGTAAAAAACAAACAAAAAAACCATCACCTCAAATTAATGAATTTAAAGACTTCATTTGAAGTGCTGCTTTTTTTTGTTAGGCTTCCAGTCGGTAACTAACTCACCCTCTTTGTCTCTAGTGACTCTTGTTTCTCACTCATCACTCTTAGGTTAATTAAGACTTAACTAGAAAAAGTGCCCTTCTGGGCACAGGTCTCCACCAGGTTATCCACAGATCCGTGCAGTTAGAGGTAAAAACACTTTTGGGCCAGTTATAGCGCCACCTTGAGGCTGAGTTGAAATTGTTCATGTGGCATTTCGTCCTCGGCCTAGTGGGAATGTGCGTGCACAATTTCATGGAAATCACGCGATGTGTTCATGATTTGCAGCATTTTGTTTGAAACTGAGCACTCCTGTGAACTTTGGAAGCCAATCTTAACCAATCAGGATGGAGTCTGAGAAATCTGAAAGACCCGTTTCGTTGAATGGCTCTAGAGAGACTGTGTACTAATTTGCGTGATGTTTGGACAAAATCTGTAGGTGTACTGTGAAAAAACTTGTTTTGCACAAAGCGGCCTCCTGGTGGCGCTATAACAGGCCGTTCTGGAAAGTTTGGGGCAGAGGTTCATGGTTGGCATCCAGGGAGTGTGTGTGCAAAATTTGGCATCGACCGGGTTAACGGTGGCTGAGATTAGCTGGTCACGGACGGACGGACACACGGACACACGGACACACGGACGGACGGAGTGCAAAACATACTCTCCCCATGCCTTCGGCTGGTGGAGACAATGAATAGAGAAGGGAGGGACAACATGCATGTTCTTTTGTAAAAGACAGATTTGTGTAGTTGGAGGAGGTGTGTGTGTGTGTGTGTGTGTGGCTCTAGTCTTAATTGGTAAAGGGATGTGTGAAGGTGTACTGGCACTGTTCTATTCTGTGCAATAACAAGCTTGGCTGCAGGTGTTTCTCTGAAGGGGGTGGTGTGCGTGCGTGCGATCTCGAGTGCGTGTGTAATCCAATTCCACTCTCCCCTGGTCCTGATGTCTTTATAAACAGCACACACGCCGAGTTGCCCCCCATGACTGTTATAGTCCCTTGCACAGAAAACGTGCGTATGTCTGTGATCTGTGTGCGTGTGTGCTGTATCATGCAAGGCAAATCTATTGTGTGTTCTCAAGTACTAGTTTGAGTTGACAAGCTTTTCTTTGAGATGTGTTTGTTAACTCTGAGGTAAGAACCTGCGTTCCGATGAATCCAAAATACAAAGCTTTTGTTACTTTTCAATATTTATAAAATCCACAGACACACTTTCACTTAAAATAAAAGAAAGATCTGCGAGCTCACAACGCATTAAATGTTATGTTATTAAATGTTAAATATAGAGATACAAGATTTCTGGCCAACAGTGACGTTTTATAAACATCTACTCTTTCTCAGCAAATCATATTTGAAGTGAACGCTACCTTATGTATTTATGATTGTAAAACAAAAACTGCGTGTTCAATAATCCCAAATAAATTTTTGAGGTAATTATTCAATCGTTGACTGGTCTTGCTATATGCAGCTAGACATACAGCAATATAGCTACAGTATGTTCCCGTTTTGCTTGTTTGAGAGGTTCTAATATGATTTTGTAGAGTGGGTCTTCTTAATAGAGTTAGCAGTGAGAGTCTGTGCTGGCCCGGCACAGACATCCCTTTATGGTTTCCCGGCTTCTTTGTTTTGTTGTTTCTATATTTTACAAAACGTTGTTATTATTAGATGTACTTTATTAGTAATGATTTCATTTCACATTTAAAAAATAGTTCAGTTCATGCCACTATGATTTCAAATCGTTTACACTGTTTGAAAAAGAAGAGATGTAACTAAAGAACAGGGAGAAACCTGTAAAGTTAAAATGATTTGCTATGGCATCCAGAATCTGAATCACAGCTAGAGTCTTTGATACATGATATTTGTCTTTGACATTCAGTCAAAGTTTGAAGTATTTTATTATTACATTTTCTAGGTTGACGACATAATGATTAGGCCTACTGTACGAGGTTTTGTATGCATACAGCACACATACCCTGCTGTGTGTGTGTGTCCTGTGAGTGAATGTGTTATTGATTGTGACAGATGTTGCTCATGGCCACATGCTACAGATGGCCAGTCAACTTGTCTTGCCTTGTTCTTATGTCGTCTCGGCACGCCATTAGACATGCAGGAGCTTGTAGCTGTAGTATAGTGTGTGTGTGTGTGTGTGTGTGTGTGTGTGTGTGACTGACTCCTATGGCTACTGCTGACCAGCTGCCACCACACGCCATTGTCTCAGAACTGGTTGTGTGTGTGTGTGTGTGTGTGTGTGTGTCTATGTGCGTGCTCTCAGGTTTAATATTTTTTCCCCCGAAAGTGACAAAAGTTTTCCGCAAACAGATTATTTCTGATATCATATATCTGTCTACTAATCTTAAACTTTAGTTCTTCAAACATTGAACCGTTTGAACTTCACATTCAACATGGCCTGTATTCAGATGTATGATCCATATGTGTGCTTGTGTGGGTGGTGGGAGGGGATGGGCTGTTCCGGGGGTTAAATGAATGGGTGACCCGTGTCTCCGTTTGGCCCTCGCGCTCCCGCCAAGTCATTAACTGTAAAAAAAAAAAAACGACCACACCTCCTGTTGCTAGAGACAAAGCAATGGGAGGATGTGCGTGCGTGCGTGCGTGCATGCGTGCGTGCGTGCGTGCGTGCGTGCGTGCGTGCGTGCGTGCGTGCGTGCGTGCGTGCGTGCGTGCGTGCGTGCGTGCGTTGGGGTGGGAGGTTTAGACAGCCAGGGTGTGGACTAACAATAGGCATGGCTCATAACAAACTTCACTTGACTGACAATCAGGAAAGTGCTGTTTGGGGTGCGTGTACACACACACACACACACACACACACACACACACACACACACACACACACACACACACACACACATGCACAGTGTTGCTTGCTATCAGTCAGTATGTAATAGAAAATAGAGTGACCCCCCCCTCACGTTGGGGCCCAGTTGCATGTGCTTCTCTCTGGTCAACTGAATCATCTCCCTCCTCAACTCTCTGATTACTTTTCTCCACCAGTTCAGTTCATATCATGATTATAATAATGGAATACTTTTTTGTGGTCGGGTGGAAACCTTGTATGTTCAAAACTGTGCCTGTTTTATTATAATTGTTTTACAAAGGTTTACAAAAGTAGTCGCCATGGTTTTTAACCCACTTAAAAACAGCACAGACCTACATAGATTGTGTGCACACTTCTCTCATAATATACAGTATATATGCACAATGTACAGTGCTGGATGACATTAAATATTCTACAGTGAGTGTGCGGTGCATATGCGTGTGTCAGCTGTTCAGCAACCTGGCTGCCTGTTACTGAGACGGGTGGTGTGTGATTTGATGCTGCGTTAACGTTTTTTGTTTGTTTGTTTTTTTGATGGAAGGAGCGAGAACAGAACATGAGAGCACAGCTGTCCTTTTACATTAAGTGGTGCAAACATTTTATGAGGTTTAATTCCACGTTTCTGTCTCCCTGACTGTGCTTCTGTCTTTGAGATTAGTACCTTTTACGGAAAAGGATATATCCCCTCGAGATGTGTATCATCTCGTTTTTGAGGGGGTCCTATAGATCAACTTGACTATACCTTCAGCAGAGAAAGAAACAGGGACGTTGTTGAGAGAGAATGAAAGACTGATATCAGCCATGACGTTGCAATCACATATGCCCTCCCGTCCCCAGGGACACTCTTCTTTTCCCATGTTTAGTTAAACCCCCCCATTCAGCTTTGGTTCTCCCATTTTCACTTGTCATCCCTCTCTTCATCCCCTCTCCTGCCCTGTCCACACCAGATGACATACTGTCTGTCTGTCTGTCTGTCTGTCTGTCTGTCTGTCTGTCTGTCTGTCTGTCTGTCTGTCTGTCTGTCTGTCTGTCTGTCTGTCTGTCTGTCTGTCTGTCTGTCTGTCTGTCTGTCTGTCTGTCTGTCTGTTGTTGACAGCCATAGAGGACAGCAGCAGCGATTTGATTGGGTTAGCCCTTCTTTACCCTCTTTCTATATCCTGTTAGCTGCGCTCACTCTTTCATGACTCATGCGCCTTCAAGACTTAACCCAGGAATTGAGTTTAAAAGGCACCACACAATTTATCCTCGAGTAACCGTTTTTATTACCACGCCCTTTGCAAGAATGGGTAAAGTGTTTCAGGTGGAGTTGTGTAAGAATATACATATTTTATTATTTTCCTCAAGCAGTGAAAAAAGTTAAATCCTCATTTGAACCTTTTCACTTATTGAACTTATTAACACATTTCACAGTATTGAACAGAGGTACTCGAAAAGGTTCTTGTTGCCTCTCTTTAGTCAGTGGTGAGGCTTCCTCTAGTTGTTTTCATGTGTTTCTGCCTGCTGCTAGATAGCATGTTTTAATCAAATGAAGTGTGTGTGTGTGTGTGTGTGTGTGTGTGTGTACTGGGTGAGAATAAGCAGAGATTCAGCATTGATGTAGTCATAGCAACATCTGCTCAATTACCGGTGTGCCTCTTGTTTACCTTCAGCATCTCTGCTCCTCTCTGTCTCAAACAGCTGCTGCCTCTCTCTCTCTCTCTCTCTCTCTCTCTCTCTCTCTTGCTGTTTGTTTCGTATCTGTCTCTACCCTCAGCTCTGTTTGGGTCTCTTTCTCCCTCTGTCTCTCTCTCTCTCTCTCTCTCTCTCTCTCTCTCTCTGTGTGTGACTGTGTGTGTGTGTGTGTGTGTGTGTGTGTGTGTGTGTGTGTGTGTGTGTGTGTGTGTGTGTGCGTGCGAATGCTGAGGCACTCCAGCTAGAATAGAATTTATTGCACAATTAAAAGAAAATGTGAGAATATGTGGTGGTGCCAAGAAATCTTTTTGGATTCCAGTAACCCCCCCCCCCCCCCTCCAACACACGTGTGTGAGAGAGAGAGAGAGAGAGAGAGGACAGCCTGGTGCTCATGTGTTCAGTGTCTTCTCTGTAGAGAACACACTGTTACTGGAATGCTCTCTCAGTGTTCTTGTATTACAGGAAATAGGTTGATCATCAGGACAGGCTGGATGCACAATTGCACATTGCACATCATCAGCCGTGTGTGTGTGTGTGTGTGTGTGTGTGTGTGCGTGTGCGTGTGCGTGTGCGTGTGCGTGCGTGTGTGTGTGCGTGTGCGTGTGTGTGCGTGTGTGTGTGTGTGCGTGCGTGCGTGCGACTCACTAGTCCCTTGGCTGGTTCCCCTACTGCTCAGTGTGAGTCTCCCCAGCCAGGCAGTGGAGGTGAGTGGACGGGGGGGTCATCCCTCCACTGCCAGCAGAGAGGCCAGCTGCTCGCCCCGCTCACCCCCACTCATGGCGATCCATCCTGGCCTTAGCCTCTTGACCTGTCCCGTCGATGGCCCGGAGGTCAGTGGCCCCCAACAGCTAGTGCAGCATGCTAGTTAGCCCTGGTATTTTAACGGTTCTTGGTATATTTTGGCTTTGGTGAGTGTTTGTCAAGAAAAGTGGAAATATGTGTTTTTCTGGTGTGAACTCACACCTACGGTGCGTTTTAGCAGCGGGTCACAGCCTGGCGTATTTTCTGGAAGTGCGTTATTTGTCTATGGGACCCGCGACTACTGGCGATAGCAGGCGAAGAGGCGATTGGGCGTAGAAACGTCGCTCAAAAACATGAAAATATTTAATCTTTTGGACGACATCGTGTTTGTGTCGGCAATACATTCTCCGTGACAGATTACGCTCCTTAGAAATTTGATGACATAGATTTATACTGATGCTTTCATTTCCCACCAGCGGAGATACTGTGCATTATTGACCTGTTGGCTGAGACATTTGCGTACAAGACCATGTTTTCTCATAACGTGGCAAATTACAATGATGAATCGATGAAGAGTGGCAACATGGCAATAAACACTACATCAAGAATAGTGCTTTTCAATTGACTCCAGAAAGTGAAAACGTAATTGTCTGCAGCAATATTGTGGTTAATGACTATGAACTTCATGCCACAGTAACTAAGAATCTTACTTCTCTGTGGTGCAACCAAATACTGAAAAAGCTTCAGTGTCGAACTAACTAGTTTAATAATGAATTGCAGTTTAAACGCATCGTTTAGTGTGTAGGTTGTACCCTTCAGAGAAAAGGTTCTGGTGCACCAGGTAACTATGCAAACCAAGGTTCTACCAAAGTTCAACATGGTGTTAATGACAATGTCACACCTAGATGCACAAGAAGACACATCCCTGAATCCCCCCACCCCCTTTCCCCCTTAGTGTTTAGGTTTATTTTCCCTTTTAACCGCCTTACATGATTTCCTGTTTTTCATATAGAAGTGTTTATTTGTACGTCTCTAAATGTTCTGATGAATTGAAAATGGTGGACCCTGTTGTAAACAAGTGTCATGCTTTATCAGTGTGTCGTCCACAGTAACAGTCTTTCTATTGAGTCGGGCTTTCATGTGAAATGTACCCATTCTGCAAACTGTTAATAAATATTTCAATCTCTCTCCTGTCCCCCGTCATCCAAAGACAGTTGTCCTTTCCTTTGTCTCAACTGGTAGATAGAACATTGAGCTTGGAATCCTCCCCCCATCTCTCCAATTTCTTTTATTTTTCTCTATTCATTCATGTATCTCTTTCACTCTTGCTGTCTCCCTCTCATATTGACTCTCTTTCTCTCGCTCTCTTTTCCGCATTGCCCCCCCCCCCCCCCCCTCCTTATTTTCATGCCCCCGGCCCACCCCCCTTTCACCTCCTACACGCCTTCTCTCCCTTTATCTCGCTCTCCTCTCGTGCTCTGTTTCTCTAAATTTTTAAACAGCTCAATTAGCATGGTACCTGATGCCAGTGGGGGGTCTGTGTGCTTGCGTGCCACTACGCACCGCTTTGAAGTTTGAACACAGTTCATCGTTTCCTTTCATTCTAGATTCCTCCTCATTATTGTGTGAGTTGACTTTCCCAAAATTCACTTTTGAGGATTGTTGTTTGTTTTACTGTGCAGAAGAAGAGAGAAGATAAGATGAGGGAATGGAGAGTTGAATGGGTTCAGCATGTGACATACTGTAGTACTGTACGTGTTACATAATACGTATGTCCCGCACACATAAAGGGAACTTGAACTTGCGACGGGTGCAGTGCGTGTTTTACCCATAGACTGTAAAAAATATGGACAAAGTGTTCCCCGGGTCTAACATGAACGTAAAATGAAGCCTGTAATGATATGCTAATTCCTGATGTAAGTCGCCATCTTTTGGTACCAGCTGGCCATTGGCTGGCTCCGTTTTGTACCAGCTGGTCATTGGCTGCCCAGACAACGAGGCGGGACTTCCCCCCCTTCTTCTCCGTTGGTTTTTATTTTGACTCGAGTGGGAGGAGAAGACTCTTGAGTGGGAGGGGAATCCCGATCATAGACTGTAACGGTAGCCATGCCCCTCAGAACATACGCGACTTTATGGTCATTCTTTTAATTAATGGGACCATAATTTTCCAAAAAGAATATTATGACATTAGAAATGAGACTTTAAACTAGTGACTGGAAGAAGAAAGTATTCATGACCATGTTTATTAAGGTAATACAGTCTAGGTGAAGTTGGGCCAAAATACATGGGCCTCTATGGAGCTATGGGGCTTTTTGGGTCCAGTCCAGCGCCACAACAGGCCATTATATGAACTACCGATTTCAAATGAGGCTTCACGAAATATCTGGCTGACTGCCCCCCTGGTTTTACCACTGGTTCACAAGGAGACTTTTAGGCGTTTGACTTGAGTGCGGTTAATTGGAAATTAAACCTGTCCTTTTATTCCAAGTATAGCTTTACTTTTAATACACATACTTACGTCTAAATAAATGATGTAGTCTAATCTATACTGTTTCAGTGGTGGAAATGCACTCAGAGAGAGAGGCAGATGTTCTGTCTCCCAACATTTCGCTTTTTGTACAGTGAAATATTTACCTCTTCATTCTTTATTCTCTAAAGAGAGAGAGGGCGATGGGACTCTGTCTACACAGTAAAGTCCTGTGTTAATTGCTGTCGTAGGACTGAGCAATATGGATGGACAAAATCAAATATTATTTTTACTTGATAAAACCCTGCAGGAAAGGCAACTTATGCCATAGGATAGGCAGTGCAACATAGGTGTGAGGGCCATGATATCAATCTCTACTATTGATATATTGCATCTGATGATGCCAGACGAAAAAAGATATTTGTGTCCTCCTCAGTAGGACACAACCTCACATCTACAATTTACAATTTACAATTTAGGCATTTAGCAGACGCTCTTAATCCAGAGCGACTTACATTTAAGCAAGAACAAAAGCATGGGAATACATCACATAAAAGTATTTATCATGAAACATGCGTAAGCTAAGAAAGTAACAGTGGAATATCTATATAATGAAACTATACATACACTATACATATAAACTATACATATTTACTACTATGCTATACATATGTACTATGGCGTGCTATGACTAAATACAATACAATTATAGTGCTGTCTACATAACATGCTATAAGTCTGTATAAAATGCGATCTAAGCCAACATAAATGCTATCTAAGGGGTTAGGGTAAGTGCTATGGGCCATGATGGAGTCTGAAAAGGTGGGTTTTCAGGCTACGGCGGAAGATTGGGAGTGATGCTGCAGTTCTGACTGCAATGGGAAGTGCATTCCACAGTTTTGGAGCCAGAAGGGAGAAGAGTTTGGGACGTGTGGAGCGTTGTCCCGGCGTTTTTAGTGAGGGTACTTCCAGCTTCCCTGCGTTGGCTGATCTGAGTGCGCGGGAGGGTTTGTAGGGTTCAATCATACTTGTAAGATATGGGGGAGCCATACCTTTGGTTGCTTTGAATGCCAGCATCAGAGTTTTGTATTCTGTGCGGGCAGCGACCGGGAGCCAGTGGAGGGAGCGGAGCAGGGGGGAGACATGTGAGAATTTTGGCTGGTTGAAGACCAAGCGAGCTGCTGCATTTTGGATCAGCTGGAGAGGCTTAAGTGCACATGCTGGTAGGCCAGTAAGGAGGGAGTTACAATAGTCGAGTTTTGACAAGACTGTTGTCTGGATTAGGAGCTGGGCTGATTCCTGGGTGAGGAATGGTCTAATTCGTCGTATGTTATAGAGTGTGAACCTACAGGATCGAGTGACAGCTGTGATGTGAGCTTTGAACGAGAGCTGACTGTCCAGGACAACACCAAGATTCCTGGCTGTTGGGACAGACGTTACCAGGGCGTTGTCTACGGAAATCGTTAGCTCCCGCATAGGGCAGGACTTAGCTGGGAAGAAGAGAAGCTCAGTCTTGTCTGGGTTCAGCTTGAGATGGTTGGAGGACATCCACTGTGAGATGTCAGCCAGGCATGCAGTGATGCGCTCTTCCACCTGAGTGGTAGAGGGGGGGAAGGATAGGAACAGTTGTGTGTCATCAGCGTAGCAGTGATAGGATATATTGTGAGCAGAGATGATAGTGCCAAGGGATTTAGTGTACAGTGAGAAAAGGAGGGGACCAAGTACAGATCCCTGTGGGACCCCAGTTTGGAGGGTTCGGGGGGATGATAACAGACCTTTCCAGGAAACCTGGTAGGTCCGGTCGGTGAGGTAGGAGAAGAACCACTTTAGTGCCGTTCCACCGATGCCTAGCTCCGCTAGGGTGTCTAGGAGCAGCTGGTGGTTCACTGTGTCAAATGCTGCTGATAGGTCTAGGAGAATCAGTACTGCAGAGTGGGAAGCAGCTTGGGCAGCATGTAGTGCTTCTGTGACTGCCAGCAGGGCAGTTTCTGTGGAGTGGGCCTTCTTGAATCCGGACTGGTTGGGATCCAGCAGGTTGTTCTGTGAGAGATGGAGAGAGAGCTGGTTGGAGACGACACGTTCAATGGTTTTAGAAATAAATGAAAGGAGTGATACCGGTCTGTAGTTCTTGACATCTGAAGGGTCAAGGGTTGGTTTTTTGAGGAGTGGTGTTACTCTGGCTGACTTGAGGGCAGATGGGACGCAGCCTGAGGTTACTGAGGTGTTGATGATGGAGGTGATGAAGGGGAGCAGATCAGGTGCGATGGTTTGGAAGATTGGAGACGGGACAGGGTCAAGAGGACAGGTGGTAGGTCTAGAGGATGTCACTAGTTGTAGAACCTCGTCTGGGGAAAGAGGAGAGAAGGAGGACATGCATGGTATGTTGGGGTTAGTGTTGGTTGAATCAGATGCCACTTTATGTGGGAGGGGAGGAAAGGAGCTGCTGATATCATCAACCTTCTTCTCGAAGTAGTTGACAAAAATCTCATCTCATCTCATTTTAATGTGTGGCTCATGAGAGCATCATTAAAGTCAACATGGTCACTGTATTATTTATAACCATAAACTTGTTAAAAGAGATGGTGACGAAACAATGGTCTCACTCTCTACCTCTCATGATGTCTGGGTTCATCCACAAGCTCTCCGTTGGATGTACAAAGGCCTTTTTCACAGTAGCCCACATGTCTGTTTAGCATGGGTCAAATGGACACGCACACACACACACACACACACACACACACACACACACACACACACACACACACACACACACACACACACACACACACACACACACACGCACGCCAAGGTACCCACTCTGATGACGTCAGTTTTTGGTCAGGACTGGAATTCTCCGCCATCAGGGCAAGCAAACCCACTGTGGTATTTGAACATTCCCACACCTCACAAAGAATGTGTGTGCATGTATGTGCCTACACTATACACTGTATTTGCATACGTCAGAAAGAGAACAATAGTGCAGTTAATTCATCACTTGTATGCATGTGTAGTGTGTGTTGTGTGTACGCATGGCTGGTACGAATATTGCAGCAAATGTAAACTGAAATATTCAGAATAAATAAATATTTTGCCTTTTGAAACATTACCATACAAAGCATCAAAACCATAAATAAGGAACAACTGTGTACTTGAATCTGTAGCTTTGGCCCTATTGGCCAAAGCTGGAACTGCAGACGGCCGAAATACATGCACGAGCAAATGAGCACACAGCTGGGGTTTAACACAGAGTCGATTCAGGCACATTCATGGGGTGTTCTTCTGGGTTTTTTCAATCACTAGTGATCACCAATTGAAATGAATAGCTGGGGGCGGAGCAGTCTGCCCTCTAGTTTAACCTGATTGTTTTATATTGTGTCACTGTTCAGCACTTTGTAAACTTGTTTCGAAAGGTGCTCTATAAATAAAATGTACTTACTTACTTACTTACTAGTATAACTCTATGGTATACACCCTCCCACTGGCATCATCTCTCCCTTCATCTAATCTTCTCATAACACACACTCACGCATGCACATGCACATGCACATGCACATGCACATGCACATGCACATGCACAAACACTCTCAGAGTAAAATAGACACTGGGGATTTTACTGTGTCAAACCCACTTCCCCATTGGTAAAAAAAAAAAACACCTACTAACATCTGGCCTGTATTATTAGTCGAAAGGGTTCCCAAACGAATGAAACCCTATAGACCTACATACCGTACAAAATGTACTGTATGTACTGTATGAAATAGTCATATATCATATGTATGTCTTAGTCATATGTTGACTGCAGGAACCACGGGTATTTATCGGTTCCTAGCTCTGATCAGCAATGATGGAAACAGCTCACCTAGACACTATAGAGAATGTCCTGATACCATCTTTGAGTGGTGCAACCACTCCAAGGAACAGCAATGTCCGTCTTAAACTATGTGACTATGTTACTATGTTTAGAGCACCAGTAGGGGCAAAAGTGGGGCTGTTGTGCCAGAAACAGAGATAGAGAGAGATAGTGCTGCACTGTTGCCTGCTAATGAGAGAGAGAGAGAGAGAGAGAGAGAGAGGGGGGCAGGGGGAGAGGGAAGTTGCACCACTCAGTTCACACGGGTGTGATTTTCTACTTCCCGATCCAATACCAGAGTGCTTCAAACAGGGACGAGAGAGAGGAGGAGATAGCCTGGCCAGGCGGTGGATCCTATTGGTTCACCCATCTTCATCCCCTGGCCTATTGGATCTGGGCATAGACTGGTGTACTCGCCAATTCCGATACGTCCAAGTAAGGAGTATCGAACACACTGCCGATCCAGGTATCGGTTACGGAAGAGTTTCCCAACCACTGGTACTAGTACCACTAGTGGTACTTGAGCCCCCCTCTGGTGGTACTAGTAATTTCATTGTTTACAGTGCTGACGAAATACCTTGTGTAAAGCTTGGACACGAAATATTGGACATGTCACAATGTCTTGAAATATTAGCATCCAGCACAATATGTTGGGTGTCTCCGTGTTGGGTGTCTCCGTGTCTGACAAGCCCAGGTAAACTTACAGTACAAGCAGTTAAGGTCCTTGCAGACTGGACGCGTTTTTCGGAAAACCGGCGGAAAAACGCTGATAAAAATCCGAAAGAACGCAGCAGTGTGCAGGGACCTTTAGTGTGTCTTTTGTTTTCAATAGAAATGCTCCTTACACCAATCAGAAAGGGGAAGCATCTTGCAAAAAAAAGAGAGTGATATGCTCAATTCTGGATGCCTGCCAGGAAATGCAGGCACACCTCACAGCTTTGCCTTTTTATACATTCAATCTAATTGTGGTGGACATATCTATGTCCAAGTAAAACAAAAAAACATCTGGCATTTATTATTAGACAATGCTTTGCTCTGTCACTGCTCTGGCTCTCTCTGCCTGAACACAAAGGACACAACATCCCAAACCAACTAAATATAAACGGAAATCATAACCACATGTGTGTATGTGTGCGTGCGTGCCCGTGCGCGCACACACGCACGCACGCACGCACATGTGTGTATGAGTCTGCATACACACAGAGTTGATGGCAGTTAATTAAAGCTTGGCCCCTGGCATAGTGTGTGTGCCCATTTTTTGTGTCTGCTGCATTCTATTGCCCTCTTTTCAATACCATCTTCTTCTGTCTCCCCATCTCTCTCTATGGATTTTACATCGTAATGTGGTCGAGATTGCTGTGAAAAGTATGTAAAATAAGAGATTGTTTCCCCTACAGTGCCAGAATTTTACTTTAAACACAGTACCCGTGACTATATACTATACTGCAGTCCAGACAGTGGCCTTGTGGATAGAGTGTCAGCACTGAAACTGCGAAGTAGGGGTTTGATCCCCAGCTGGGTCATACCAAAGACTGTAAAAATTATGCAACCCAATTCCTCCCTGCTTGGCACTCAGCATCAATGGGTTGGATTGGCGGGTCAAATCAACTAATCAAATGATTCCTGAGCGGCTCACCGATCCAAGAGATAAAATGCGGAGAACAAATTTCACTGCGATGTGACAAATCGTACCCCTTTGTTATTTGTCCCAGCAATGAATGTCCATTGAATGACCTTTCCTACTATTACTAAAGGACTGATTAGTGGGTGTTTTTTCTTCTCCAGTGGCCTTTAGTAGAGGCATAGAGATCATCAGTTGGCATTCTCAATTCATCATAAGTAACAAAATATTGAGAACGTTCTCTAGTTCTCAATATTAAAAATATTGGGAATCTTTGGAGAATCCCAATGTCAAGTATAAAGGTTGACTGCAAAAGCTCTCCATCAAATAATCACACAAACCAAGTGCATGCTTCTCTACAAATCAAACTTTTATGATCACTGTTATGAGTTTGGTATAGTCATGATGAAAGATTCCGCTAACACACTGGTTACAAGATCTCCTGATTATTTGACCTACAAGTTTAATCTCAACATAAGGTGATTAACTTGTTTGCCTCCCTCCCTGTGTGCAAGTGGGTATTAAGTGTGAGCAATGAGCAATGCGTCTTTATGATGCGCAAGCGTGTGTGTGTGTGTGTGTGTGTGTGTGTGTGTGTGTGTGTGTGTGTGTGTGCCTGCATTTGTATGTGTGTTGGTTGGGGGGGGGGGTCAAGTACACTTAACTATGTCTGTTTGTCTGTTTGCTCATCTTTTGTCCAGCAGGCTGTGAGCAGTGAGGTTTAGGTTTAGGTCATCAGATTGGGGTCCATCTGGGCACGAGTTAATGTTTTTCTTTTCTCTGTGTGTGTGTGTGTGTGTGTGTGTGTGTGTGTGTGTGTGTGTGTGTGTGTCAGTGTCTTGGCACACGTCTTGAGAAAGGAGGGGAGGGAGGGGTTAAGGTCAGCCTATTGTACTTAGGGCATTATGTTTAAATCATATGTGTGGGTCGTTTGCATATCATGGGGGCCTGTTGTTTATTGATTGCCGGGTGGGGCTTGGATGAAGTGTGTGTGGGTGTGTGTGTGTGTGTGTGTGTGTGTGTGTGTGAGTGGGTGGGTGGGTGGGGGGATGATCGAGAGTTCTTGATTGGACTGCGTGAGGATCCTGGGGAACGGGGGAGACATAAGGGAAGTGAAATGCTGGCTGAGGTCAAGACAAGAGGTCAAGACTAGAGTACAGGGGGATTTACGCACATGCACATACACACACACACACACACACACACACATACACACACTCTCTCTGTAAGTTAGACTATCACCCAACCCCCTCACTCACTCACTCACTCACTCACTCACTCACTCACTCACTCACTCACTCACTCACTCACTCACTCACTCTCTCACACTCTCTCTCTCTCTCTCTCTCTCTCTCTCTCTCTCCGTTTCTTTTTCTCATGTGTTAAAAATGTGATAATTCATTAATTTATGCAGTGTTTGTCTTACTGAATTGTGTTGATTTCATTTACACACGCACGCATGAGCACACACACACACACACACACACACACACACACACACACACACACACACACACACACACACACACACTTTATTCCCACCTAAATTAGGATGTATATCATTTCAAACCCTGCCGTTAACATAATAATTCCGTGACTACTGCAGAGCCATTTGTCAATGGAATTACTGCCAATTGCCATGTTTCCCACTACAGACAAAAGCCAGATGTTATTGAGTGATTTTTGTTCTTTTTCATACAGTGGGAACTGCATGTTCTCTCTCTCTCCCTCGTTTCCTGTCACTGACCTCCCCATCCTTCCATCTGATGGGGTCACCATGTTGAGCCCCATCCCTGCCCAGCATGCATGGACCATTCTCTGTGTGCGTGCGCTTGGATCCACATGTGTGTGTACAAGCTATGCCTTCATGCATGATCAGCCTCATCTACTCTGTGACCCTGTGTGTGCACGCGCGCGCGCGCGTGTGTGTGTACTCTGACCCTGTGTGCGCACGCACGCGCGCACATGCGTGTGTGTGTGTGTGTGTGTATTCATGCACCGACGTTACAGTCTATTTGTGATTTTATGGGTTACATGTATGCATGAGCGTATGTGTTCGGCTGAGTGCGCATCTTACATGTCATCGCATGTGTGTGACACTGTGACTGTCAGTGTGTGTGTGTGTGTGTGCGCGCGCGCGCGTGTGTGTGTGTGTGTCTGCATGTGCGCGCGTGACCTGTGTGTGTGTGTGAGCTCCACGAGTGTATTTGACAGCACAAGCGGGGGGGTGTGTGTGTGTGTGTGTGTGTGTGTGTGTGTGTGTGTGTGTGCCCTGAGGCTCATTAATAATGCATGAGGTGGGAGGGGAGAAGGGAAGGGGGCGGTGACAGATGGGGAATCCGCGTGTGTGAGAGAGAGAGAGTAGACTCCGTATACGCGCCGGCGAGACGGTGAGAGGACCTCAGAGCGACAGATAGAGAGAGATAGATAGATAGATCTAAGAGGAAGAGGGGAATGAGAGTGAGGGGAAGTCATCTTTTAGCCTCGTTTGTCTTTGTGTCTTCAGTGGATCTATCTGACGGTGCTCGGATGCTCAGTGAACAAAAGGAAGACATTTGTTTTGTCTTGTCTTGTGTTAAAACACAGAGCCAACCAGGTGACTGGAGGAGTGATGGGATGGAGATACAACACGCTCAGCCACTGCTGACTTAAGACCTGGCCGCAGCAACTCCACGTCTGAACAAGGTACTGTTAAATCCTTTTGTGTTAATGTAAGTCTAAAAGTAGACAGGTAGTCACATTTGCCTTCATGTCTCACTCTCAGAGAGAAATGAATTGTGAGTGCAGCCCATGTGTGTTGGGGGTGAGTGTTGGGGTTGAGTGTTGGGTGAGTGTTGGGTGAGTGTTGGGGGTGAGTGTTGGGGGTGAGTGTTGGGGGTGAGTGTTGGGGGTGAGTGTTGGGTGAGTGTTGGGTGAGTGTTGGGTGAGTGTTGGGGGTGAGTGTTGGGGGTGAGTGTTGGGGGTGAGTGTTGGGGGTGAGTGTTGGGGGTGAGTGTTGGGGGTGAGTGTTGGGGGTGAGTGTTGGGGTTGAGTGTTGGGTGAGTGTTGGGTGAGTGTTGGGGGTGAGTGTTGGGGTGAGTGTTGATGAAGTAAGCTTTAACACACTGACAGTGTATAGTAGTGTGTTTTAGTACAATATGGGTGACTGTGTGTTTGAAGGTGGATTCGATTTTTGTGTCAGTGTCTCACAAATGTTTGATGGAAAGTGTACTCTGTGCGTGTGCATGCGTGTGTGTGTGTGTGTGTGTGTGTATTCG